>NC_044384.1:2860000-3460000 GCF_006542625.1 Nomascus leucogenys
TATGGTTTGGCTGTGACTCCACCCATATCTCATCTTGAATTGTCATTCCCATAATCTCCACACATAATGGGAGGGACCCAGTGAGAGGTAATGGAATCACGGGGGCAGTTACCTTCATGCTGTTCTCGTGATAGCAAGTGAGTTCTCACGAGATCTGATGGTTTTATAAGGGGTTTCCCCCGACCCTTCGCTCTCATTCTTCTCCTTCCTGCTGCCATGTGAAAAAGGACGTGTTTGCTTCCCTTTCTGCTATGATTGTAAGTGTCCTGAGGCCTCCCCATCCCTGTGTAACTGTGAGTCAATTAAACTTCTTTCCTTTATAAATTACCCAGTCTTGAGTATGTCTCCATTAGCAGTGTGAGAATGGACTAATACAGTAAATTGGTACTGCAGAGAGCAGGACACTGCTGTAAAGATACTCAAAAATGTGGAAGCGACTTTGGAACTGGGTAATAGGCAGAGGCTGGAACAGTTTGGATGGCTCAGAAGAAGACAGGAAAATGTTGGAAAGTTTGAAACTTCCTAGAGCCTTGGGGGTGCTGAGAAGACAGGAAGATGTGGGAAAGTTTGGAACTTCTAGAAACTGTTGAATGTCTTTGACCAAAACAGTGATAGTGATATGGACAATGAAGTGCAGGCTAAGGTAGTCTCAGATGGAGATCAGAAACTTCTTGGGAATGCAGTAAAGGTCACCCTTGCTATGCTTTAGCAAAGAGACTGGTGGCATTTTGCCCTTGCCCTAAAGATCTGTGGAACTTTGAACTTGAGAGAGATGGTTTGGAATTGGAACTTATGTTTATAAGGGAAGCAAAGCATATAAAAGTTTGGAAAATTTGCAACCTGATCATGCAATAGAAAAGAAAAACCCATTTTTGGAGAAGAAATTCAAGCAGGCTGCAAAAATTTGCATAAGTAATGAGAAGCCAAATGTTAATCACCAAGACAATGGGGAAAATGTTTCCAGGGCACATCAGAGGTCTTCATGGCAGCCTTTCCCATCACACACCCAGAGGCCTAGGAGGAAAAATGGTTTCATGTCCAAGCCCAAGGCCTTACTTCTTTGTGCAGTCTTGGGGCTTGGTGTCCTGTGTCCTAGCTGTGGCTAATAGGGGCCAACATATAGCTCAGGCCATTGCTTCAGCAGGTGTAAGCCCCAAGCCTTGGCAGCTTACCCATGAGGTTGGGCCTGAGGGTGCACAGAAGTCAAGAATTGAGGTTAGGGAACCTCCGTCTAGATTTCAGAGGATGTATGGAAATGCTTGGATGCCCAGGCAGAAGTCTGCTGCAGGGGCGGGGTCCTTATGGAGAACCTCTGCTGGAGCAGTGCAGAATGGAAATGTGGGGTAGAGCCCCACACAGACTCCCCACTGGGTCATTACCTAGTGGATCTGTGAGAAGAGGGCCACACAGACTCCCCACTGGGTCATTACCTAGTGGATCTGTGAGAAGAGGGCCACCATCCTCCAGACCCCGGAATGGTAGATCCATCAAAAGCTTGCACCCTGCCCCTGGAAAAGCCATAGACACTCAACATCAGCCATGAAGGCAGCCTGGAAGGGGGCTATACCCTGCAAAGCCACGGGGGAGGAGCTGCCCAAGGCCATGGGAGCCCACCTCTTGCATCAGTGTGACCTGGATGTGAAACATGGAGTCCAAGGAGATCATTTTGCAGTTTTAAGATTTGGCTGCTCCACTGGATTTCAGACTTGCATGGGGCCTGTAGCCCCTTTGTTTTGGCTAATTTCTCCTATTTAGAATGGTTGTATTTCCCCAATGCCTGTACCCACATTGTATCTAGGAAATATAATAGGTACGTGCTTTTGATTGTAAAGGCTCATAGGCAAAAGGGACTTGCCTTGTCTCAGATGAGACTTTGAACTCAGACTGTTGAGTTAATGCTGGAATGAGGTAAGATTTTGGGGGAATGCTGGAAGGGCATGATTGTGTTTTGAAATGTGAGGACATGAGATTTGGGAGGGGCCAGGAGCAGTAAGACAAGGTTTGGCTGTGTGTTCCCACCCAAATCTTATCTTGAATTGTAGTTCCTATAATCCCCATGTGTGGTGGCAGGAACCCAAAAGGAGGTAACTGAATCATGAGGGCAGTTACCTTCATGCTATTCTCATGATGGCGAATGAGTTCTCATGAGATCTGATGGTTTTATAGGGGCTTTTCCCACCCTTTACTCTCATTCTTCTCCTTCCTGCCACCATGTGAAGAAGGACGTGTTTGCTTTCCCTTCCACCACAATTGTAAGTTTCCTGAGGCCTCCCCAGCCCTGTGGAACTGTGAGTCAATTAAACATCTTTTCTTTATAAATTACCCAGTCTTGGGTATGTCTTTATTAGCAGTGCGAGAACAGACTAATATACCTACTCTCCTCCCAGGCCTCACTGGGTTTCATGGAGCAGGAAAGCAGACCCCCTCCCCTGGCCTTCCCATCACAGCATACAGATACGGTGAAGGGTTTACCTGTGGCCACCAGTCTGTTTTCTAAACAGAAATACTCTAAAATGGATAAGAGGGAGAAGAAAAGTTGGGGGGAAAGAAGAGAAAGGAGAGAAAAAGAATGAAAATAGACAGAGCCTTATTTTTCTTATAACTTCACATGGAGGGAAGACTAAGACATGGGAAAGTGACTCCATGACTGAGACAGCACTGTCCCACCACAGATTTTCCCTTGGGACACAGGACTTCCTACAGTGATCCTGAATGGACCTCACAGCCTGCAGGACTATCACAGGGCAGTGGGAACCACAGCTCCACACTGCTAGGAGGGGAAATCCTACATGGCAAAAGGACTCTTTTTTTTTTCTCTGGAGATGGAGTCTCACTCTGTCACCCAGGCTGGAGTGCAGTGGCACGATCTCGGCTCACTGCAACCTCCACCTCCCAGGTTCAAGCGATTCTTCTGCCCCACCTACCTGAGTAGCTGGGATTACAGGTGTGCGCCACCATGCTGGCTAATTTTTGTATTTTTAGTAGAGACGGGTTTTCACCATGTTGGTCAGGCTAGTCTCAAACTCCTGACCTCATGATCTGCCCGCCTCGTCCTCCCAAAGTTATTACAGGTGTGAGCCACCGCACCCAGCCAAAAGGACCCTTCTTATCACTTCCCATGAACTGGAGTCCCACTGCACTAGAAATGACAACCAGACTATAACGCATGAGATGCCAGCTCTTCAAGGATTGACACAAGGTAGCAAACGAAGACATGAGATGAGGTTTATCAAAGAGGAGGAATGGAAGCCAGGAAGCTGTGCCCAGGATCCAGGCAGAGACAGTAGAGGGAAGGCTAGATCTCAGATCAAGACCAGGACAAATCCTACTAGCGAGGTGGACAGGAGATGAGAGTTAAGCTCCCTGTTGAGGGGCACCAGGGATTGCACAAGACCCCAGGACTGAAGGCAGGTCTGTGTTCCCACCTGGCCATGCCATAAGCTGGTTGTACAACCTTTGCAAAATGTCATAAACTCCCTGAGCCTCAACTTCCTCATCTAAGAATAGGATGAACCAATGAAATGATTCCTAGACCATGCCTCATCTATTTAAACACAACAAACAACTCAGGTATAAAAATCTGAGTACGGGTTTTACAGGGTACAAGCTTACATATTAAAGCCCCTTATTGCATGACACACAAAGCAAACAGATAATGTGCTCACATATATTAAGGGAGTGCCTGCTATCAATCCATTTATCCATTAGTGGATGAGAAATGCCATTCTCAGATGATTTAATCAAAACAATCTAGATATAATTATACCTGCAAATAGAATATAAAACATCATCATTTCTTTCTAAGACAATCAGACCGTCTCTCTACGTCACAAAATGGTTACCCTCCGGGTATTGCATTTCATTGCTTCTTTTAGACATTTTTACTAAGTACAAAGCAGAAATCTATCCCAGCAGCTTACTGATAAGATCCATGCCTTATCAACATCCACAGGGCAAATGGTAGTGTGCCCTGAGGCCGGAGTGTTTTCTCTGGCAGTGTTTGTTAACTTTGTGTGTCTGTGACTCATTCCAAGTTTACCTTTTAATTTTTACTAGTCCCATTGCTCTGAGAGCCATGGATAAGAATCAGGTTCTTTTTCTTGGTTTACCAGCAGCTTTGAAATGAGATGGAATTACAGTTTGCAACATAAATATCAGGAAAGAAGGCTTAATGGGTATTTGCATAAACCATATCATCTGTCTCAGATTGTTCCCAAAAGAGTTTAATAGGAGGCCTGTCAACACTGACTATCCTCCCAGCTAAGTGTCTCCAGGGGATTACTATTTTCTTCATGTTTATCAAGCATCTCAGGCCATCGAAGTTGAAGGCCTCCTGGTTGTTAAAAGCCAACTCCCTGCAAACAGGCTCTGGGCACCTGGTCCTGCTATCTTTTAGCTGAGTCCAATTCAGTCATAGCAACGTCAGTGTGGCAAATACACCCATGCGCATGGTTGAAAACAGTAGATGATTTTTGTCTTCATTCTTCCCTTGCAATGGATGCTGGTAGAAGATGGGACAGGGGACAAGAAGTTCTATGCTGGTGGAAAACCATCTTTCTTGATTTACTATTGCTCCACACTGTCAAACTCAGGAAACAATATATGCCTGGCATAGACAAGCTCAAAGTTAAAGATCTGGCAAGATAATGTATGTGTACTGATTTCAACCCTGTGATTTAAGTAGGTTAGTATGCCCATCATTACCCAGTGCAAAGCTTTTTTTTTTTTTAATTCAGATAGCTATACCTCATCTCTTATGGCTTTAAAACAATTGGTAGAGTTTACTAGTTACCCAGGAATCCGCCTTTTGAAAAAGCTCAGCCAGATAGAGTGGCTCATGCCTGTAATCCCACCACTTTGGGAAGCTGAGGCAGGAGGATCGCTGAGGCCAGGCATTCTAGGCCAGCTTGGGCAACATCCTGAGTCCCCACCTTTAAAAAATGTTTTCAAATAACAGCTGGATGCAGCAGTATGCACCTGCAGTCCCAGCTATGCAGGAGGCTGAGGTGGGAGCATCTCTTGAACCCGCGAAGTTGAGGCTGCAGTGAGCTATGATCACACCACTGCACCCCAGCCTGGGCAACAAAGCAAGACCCCATCTCTAAAAATAAATTTTAAAAAGAGCTCAAGAAGGTGTTTGGAGAACCACTGATGAATTACATAGAAGTCACAACAAAAGGAAAGTTGTCTTACCCACCTCAATTTAAAGGCAATAAAAAATGCTTAGTATCAACCCCTAAGGCTGAAGCATCTCCTTTCCTCAGAAAGGGCTGGAAAAGCCGCTTCCTGTCTTTCCCATGGAAACATCAGAAAGTAACATCAGAGAGTAACCAAACACTGAATCTGCAGGAGCTTGATTTTAGACCAAACTCCAGGACTGCAAGAAATACATTTCCATCGTTTATGGGCCACCCAGGCTGTTGTATTTTCTTACAGCAGCCTGAACAAACTAAAACCAGTGGATACAGCACAGAGAAAGTAACATAGAGAACTCCCCTCTGTGGAGGGAGAGGCTGATTTTTAAAATTTATTTATGACGTGATTCTTTCTACTCTCTTACAGGGTCCTCCATCTCCGTCAGACAGACATGTCCCCTGTGTGTGCACTGCTTCCCTCCTTTGTCTATTTAGCGTATAGAATCTCAACATTATCTTTTGATGGAGAAAAAATCATCGTTTAAAATTATGTGCTAAATCTGTATACAAATTCTTCTTACACTTGAGTTTAGGTCTTTTAATAGCACAGTTTCTTTGTGCTCCTTCTGCTGAAAGTATCTGAAAAAATATTAGTCTCTCTTCTTATTGTGAGATGCTCTTTTTCAAATCATCTGAGACGTCTGTTCTTTCTTCAAAGAATTTTACTCACAATATGTCTAATGGAATTTGGCTGGGGAGAAAAGAACTAAAAGGTGAGAATGACAAAAAAAAAAAATCCCTCACAAATTGTATAAATGACATCCAAAAAGCTTACTGAATTACTTTAAGCCAAAGAAACAACAAAAAAAGCAAACATTAAAAGAACCCAGTGACTTGATAGGACATCAAGAGGTCCTTTAATCCAATTTTCTCCAGGAAGCAACCATCCAGTATGGGTGTCTATCCCATTTTGAGGTCTTCCAAGGTTTTAACAATCAGCTTTGAGCCAGAAACATTTGTTTATGTCTAGCAGAGTTTAAGCAAAGCATGTGGTCAATCCCAGCACTTTATTCCTGCAGTAGAAATCCTATTCTTCTTTTACACTTTCTCCAAACATGGAGAATCACTGTTAGCATGTTTATCATGAAAGACCAATCTCTCCACCCCATAATAATTATAACTCCCAACAGGAAAGCCTTGTATGGACAGCAGCACCATCTCAAAGTTTATGTCCCCACCCCCTCCAAAAAATTCATATTTTGGAACCTAATCACCAAGGTGATGGCATTAAGAGGTGGGGCTTTTGGGTGGTAATTAGGTCATGAGGTGGGGGGAGCCCTCATAATGGGATCAGTGCCCTTATGAATGGGGGTCCAGAGAGCTGCCTCACACTTCCCACCCTATGAGGACACAGAGACTAGTGCCCTTTTGAAAGAGGCCCAGAGAGCTGCCTTACACCTCCCACCCTATGAATAACGGGACCAGTCCCCTTATGAAAGAGGGCACAGAGAGCTGCCTTTCGCCTTCCACTCTGTGAGGATACAGAGAGAAGGGGCCATCTATTAACCAGAAAACAGCCCTCACCAAACGCTGAATCTGCAGGAGCTTGATTTCAGACTTCCAAACTCCAGGACTGCAAGAAATAAACTTCCATTGTTTATGAGCCACCCAGACTATGGTATTTTCTTAAAGCAGCCTGAAGGTACTAAGACCAGTGGATACAGAGCAGAGAAAGGGAACTTTACTTAGCCATTGAGAGAAAGGGCTGGAAACAAGTAGAGCTGAAATGAGCAAACTATCCAGATCCCTGTCACATCTTCTGTTACCTATCAAATGATGACCATGTGTGCACCAGTAGCAATTTTCTGTGCTGAGACCTGGGGAAATACCCACAACGGACCAATCCAGTTCCTGTCTTCAGGGAAGTTGCCATGTATTCTTGCTTTCCTTCCCGAGTTTCCCCTATCTCACCTCTCCTGCCTCTGTCCCCCTCTCTCTGCCACCTCCCTTCTCGTCATGCCTCTGCTTCCACACCCTCTTCTTACCCTTCCTCTGCTCCTCTCTCCCATCTCTTTCTTAGATACACACATACCACCACCACTTAGATACACACACACCACCATTACCATCACCACCATCACCACCACAATTGCCACCATCATCATAACTATTGCAACCACCACTACTGCCACCACTGTCACCACCACCACTGGCACCATCGCCATCACCACCATCACCATCACTGCCATGACCACCATCATCACCACCATCACCACCACCATCACCAGTATTACCACCACCACCACCACTATGACCACCACCATCACTACCCACCACCATCACCACCACCACCATCACCACCATGACCATCATCACCACTATCACCACCACCATCACCACCACAATCGCCACCATCACCACAATGATCACCATCATCAGCACCACTACCACCCACCACCATTAGCACCACCATCACTACCACCACCATCATCACCACCATCATCACCACCACCACCACCACATTTATTTGTTCTATGCAAACAAAGAGGCAATTAAATACATCAACAAAAATCTGACATCTGTTCAGTGGCTGTTAAGGGTCAGAGGGTGTGAAAATGAAAAAGAAAATCTTCATCCCTTCTTCAAATGCTAGAACCTCCTCATGGTAAGAATAAGCAAAAGATAATTTTCTATAGATATATTTAGTATATGTATATATGTAAGCACATATGTATTATTCCCTGTCTTCAGGGAAGTTGCCATGTATTCTTATATACTCACATAAATCTAAATATTTGTGTATATATGTGTATGTGTATATAACTAAAGTAATTACTGAATTAATCACTGATCTTTAGGTTTTTTATTGTAAAATAAAATAGAAGCTTTTCCAATCATTTTTATAAGACCTGCTTTTTAAGTATTTTGTTCTTCTCTGAGACCTTCACAATTTCTCTCCAATACTTTTTCAAATATAGAGACTAAAATTACCATCGACACAAGTAAGATTCAGCAAATGTTAAATAAATGTTTTGTTTTGTTTCTTTTAGTAAGCATAAAATCCTTTGAATCATTAACAAACATTTATCACAGATCAATGATGTCTTCTCAGTTAAAGTTTGATGAGCCCAATCCCTCCCAAGGAAAATTAATCTCTCCCTTCCCTGATGCTCCAAACACTGCCCCCTTGAACAGGCCTTTGGAACTTACACGTTTATCTCTTCCGTTACAATGTTGGCTTCCATGCGGAGCCAGTTCCTCTTAGAATCCCCTGGATCAGCTTGGTCCTATACAGAGCAGGTGCTCTAAAAATAACTGTCCGAGGAGAAGTCAGAAACTATCCTTAATTGTCTTTAAAGAACTATTTTATTAGAAATAAGAAGTGTGACTCACAGGAAAAATAAATAGATATACCAAAAA
The DNA here is from genome assembly GCF_006542625.1 of Nomascus leucogenys. Taxonomy (NCBI): domain Eukaryota; kingdom Metazoa; phylum Chordata; class Mammalia; order Primates; family Hylobatidae; genus Nomascus; species Nomascus leucogenys. Next base: position 2,868,556 of record NC_044384.1, read on the forward strand.
AAAAGGAAAATTTCTACCATAACAGCACATCACTAAAAACAGAGAGGGAAAGCATCAACTTTTAGGGTTTATTCCATTCATATAACTTAGCACTTGGTCAGCTGCTCTAATGAGGGGCCTAGATGCCCAAAATGAAATGTTCATAATAATTGTTCAGATGTAAGAAAGGATCAATGGAATAAAGCCATAACATGGTCTTGTTATTTATATTGCACCTTGTAATTCTTAGGTGGTTATCCTAAAAGCTATATGATTGCATTTCTAATATAAGCTAATTTTTTGCTGCCAGGAAAAAAAAATGTCTTAATGTTTGTGCTCTATAACCAATTCTCTACCACTGGTTTTGACTCTGGAATATCAGATGGCCTTTTGGCCACCTTACTGTTCATAAAGAACAAAAGTCAGGAAAAGCTGTCCTTTATTCAAGTAGAATTTTTAAGTAAACATGATTAAATATGATCTAAACTATAATTTCTATAAATTATGTATGTCATTGATCATAATAAATATAAGGAAAAAACAAGGTATTCTAAGATGTTATTACTACTCTTTTGGGTTAAAATGTCTGGTTATAACCTCCTACTCCTTAATCATATTACCTAATAATCTCATTCTACTTCCTAAAATTAGAAGCTATATAGATATTTTCTGAGTAAGAGTTAATTTAACCTTGATTTGTGAAATAGTTTTTCGTCAAAATGTAGAACGTCATGACCATCAATAAGTTAGACGCTGTAATACTACTCAGGAGAAGCTTGTTTAAATCAGGGCTGGGGGATGAGAAGGTCAGTGAGCAACGGGAGGAATCTGCTTTCAGCCTTGTCCACTCTTCAGTCTTTACCTGTGGAGTCAGAGTCAGCACATGTGGGTGAAAGAGGCAAGGATGGCCCAGCGCTCTGGCGGCTTTAGGGAGGGATTATAACAAGGTTGTCTTAAACAAGAACCAAACCAGGGCTTTTTGGAATCACATCAGAGATTGTAAACATAGAACAAAATTACTGTACTTTCCCTCTAAGTATGCATGTCAGCAACTCTACACTCCGCACTCTGTCTCAGTCAACCCAAGCACACCTCCTGGTGAGGGGCAGAATCAGCAGAATCCGCATTTCCTCGTCTCCCCAGATCTTCAGCTAAGTTTGAATGCAGCACAGAGTGATCCACGATGCCCTTGCCAAGGCTGAACCCTCCATTCCCATCCTAACGGTGGGAGTCTCATCTCAAACCTCCTCAGCCACACCGAGGGTCCTAAATGTTACAGGCTTTGGATGGACGTGAGGACAAGTAAAAGCAAAGATAAACTAAGCTCTGAAAAGTAACATACATATGTATATATATTTGTGATCATTACCTTTTTCTTGGATGCTTCAGACTTCTTTGACATGTTCTTCAACTTTTTATGCAAATGATTAAGGACCTGAAAGACACAGACGATTGAGATCAGTTCGCCTCACCTCTCACAACCCACTGCCTGTGTTGCATTAACAATTATTGACATGCTGAAATGGTAACAGCACTATTTATAAGATCATTAAAATAAAAACTCAAATTAGGTGATTAGGTAACAATGAATATGAATTGCCAAATACATTCTTTTCTAACACTTAGGAGCAGCCAGGAAAGCCGATGCACAGCCAGACAAGTGCACAGCCACAGCACCTGTTTGCAGAGAATGCCCAGCGCATGGAGCTCTGGGGTTTTGCCCAGAAACGGCCATGCCATGACCCACTCAGGCATGCTTATTAGTCTATTGTCTGCCTTGGTTTCTTCCAGGACCCCACATATTAACAAACACCAGGTCCCTACTACATGTCAGGCACAATGTTAGATCCTGGATGCATCAAAAAACTAGAGATTTGCCCTTCTGAAATTCACCATCTGATGGGGAAAGCAGGCAAGTAAATGAAGATAATATCATCAGACATTTCTTCAGTGTAGCCAACCCCAATATTGCCAGCGTTTGTGCCAAAATATTCTTTCTTCTTCCTCTTATGGGCTTCCTCCACTGCAATTCTCCTTACAGCAAATCACCACCCATCAGGCTTCCTTTCATTATTTATTCAAATCCTACCCACTGTGCTGTGCTTTTAGACAACTTATTGGGGATTCAGCATCACTGATGAGTTACAGAACATTTTTGCAAGGTTTTACAATTAATGTCCCTGTCAGGGAATCTCCTTGAAACACACTGGCTCCCTCAATTAAAGAAACTATTTTTGTCTTTTCTTGCCAGTGTAATAATACTCAGGAGAAATGATATGAAAATGTGGGGCTTTAGATGTAGGAATTTCCAACATATATTTGGTCTTAGACAACATTGTCAAGCCTGCAGAACTGTTACTTAAGTTCATTGCTATATCCCATCTGAGGGAAAATCTAGAGAAAATCGAGCCCCAGGGTGACTAAGTGCTTTAGATCATCTGTAGATTGCTGAGAAGTCTCTCAAGGAACCAGAAGCCATGTTCCAACCAGTTCTTTGTTCCTTGTAGCATGGAAATAATTTAATCGAATTGAACTTCTTGCAAAAGCCTGCTCCATTCAGCCAGATGAGGCACTTTCAGAGCAATTAGTCACACCCTACTTGGAAGCCACAGGATATATTTACTAGCTGCCCAGGCCCTATGTAGGTGAACAAGCAGCCATCCCAGGGATGTGAATTTCTGACTTTAAATTCTCTCCCCTACTGAAATGCTTCCCACTTCCTGAAATGACTCAGCAACATCTGCAGCAAAACAAGTGTTTACTTGCCGCAGGAGCATTTGGGAAAACACTCAATACGTTAACAAGGTGTTAGTTTACTGTCCTACCAGCCGAAATGAGAATATCAAAACCCGAATGCAAGGCAACGACAGAACAGGGGTTTCTTGCAGGAGCAAATGAGAGCATTTCAAAGGGGAAGGAAAGGACCCTGCCCAAGAGGACAGGACTGCCTAGGTGGCTCAGTGGCAGCCTTCCCAGTGGGAAACCGCAGGACAACACTGGTCACTGAGGACACAGGAGAGACCACAGGAGAGGCCGCACAAGCAAAATCAGAGAGGGACACCTGGACAAATCACAACAAAATGTCCAAATGTGACCAGCTTCATAACGCTGCCGAGCTCCAATTGTTCCTTCCAAAAAGGAATTCGGATCACAGCTCAGCCACTTCAAAACACCCAAGAATGTTGAATGCTGTGAAATGGTCAATGGAGAAAATACTCAAGGATATTTTTATTAGCTCTGTTTCTCTTCAACAGCACATACTATGAGCACAGAATGATATATCATGATGCACCCCAATGAAGGTCTCGTCAGCAAAGGAGGAAGAATGTAGGTATCACGATAGGGTACGACGATGTTTAAGAAGAGAATGATAATAACATACTGGGTTCTCTTGGTGAGTCTGTAAGTTTCTGAGTGTGCACAGGAAGGTGCTAGTTCAAACCAAACCCAGGTCCTGCTGGGTACATCCTGGGGATTCGGAGTAACTTAGTCAGGTGGGCCTATTGAGTTTATCCTCGTGGTAGACCAAGGAGATTCTGGACAGTAATTCACTGTAAGGAAAGTGAGCGAGGGGCACAGCCTGGTGGAGAACAGCTCCATAGCAGCAAAGCAGAGGGCTCTTCAGGGGGCACTGGGCGGACCACTTTGACTCATCCTCCCACCCATGCATTCGATGAGTTTCCCAGAAACTGTCTGGTGCAAAAGACCGTTCCCTTACAAACTTGTAAGAATTTGGAGGCAAAAGGCAACTCTGGAATGCAATTGTCTTAAGTTCTTTTGTTTATTTAAAGCATCATAAACTCAGGTTCCCTTTTGGCCATCTGTGTTTTTTCAGGCTATCCAAAAGACCTGGGGTTTGGAGGAACAGCTCATCCTGAAACTAATACTCAAGTAGCAAAATCCTTAACTGGATGGTGTACACCTAATGCCTGAGCCAAAGAAAATCAACTTGAAATAACTTGAATCTCCACCTATCCATGACAGCCCTGAAACTAACTTGCAAATATTATTAATATTATGCTGAATTCAAAATATGTTTCCAGTTACGCTTAGAAGCAAACTTTTCCATATAAAAAAATCCAAATGATCGTGTATTCATTAAAATTTTTTTTTAAATCTATTTTTTAAACATTGCCCTTCTGTAGGACTTTTATAGACTCGCAAATGACAGAAATGTAGCCTAATTTATTCCTAAAAGCTTACTTTGTCATTTCCAGTAAGAAGATTTTTGTTCTTCTCCCTAAAGGCTTTGGGGAAGTAAGGAAGCGTGTGCTTCAGTTCTACACAGTCATTAGGAACTTAACAGCCATCTATGTTAAGAATCTCAATCTCAGACTTCAATGTCCTCAAGGCCTCACCAACTGTCCCGTCCTCAGGAGACTGGGAATCCCTGCGTTAAAGTCCTTCCTGAATCATTCACCAGCTTCATAATCTGGGTCAGATGTTCTTTTCCAAAGCTCTTTTTCCTTAAATAATAAAATATGGGTAAATAATAAAATAGCTCCAAGCCACAGAGTTGTGCAAATTAAATGAGATGGTGCACATATCAGATAATTGTGCTATGTAAGATAGCCTTTGTTTAGCATTTGCAGAAGACCACATTAATAAACCAGCCGTTTTCCAAATAGCTAAGCTAGAGTTCTTTTCCAAATTCCCTTACTGCTACTATATTGGTGGTGGTGGTGGTGGTGGTGGTGGTGGTGGTGGTGGTGATGGTGTTGTTGTTTTGAGACTCAGTCTCGCTCTGTCGTCACCCAGGCTGGAGTTCAGTGGCACGATTTCGGCTCACTGCACCCTCTGCCACTCGGGTTCAAACAATTCTTCTGTCTCAGCCTCCGGAGTAGCTGGGACTACAGGGGCCCACCACCACACCCGGCTAATTTTTTGTATTTTTAGTAGAGACGGGGTTTCACCTTGTTGGTCAGGCTGGTCTCGAATTCCTGACCTCAGGTGATCCACCTACCTCGGCCTCCCAAAGTGCTACTATATTTCTTTATATTTAACCTTTTGGTGCAGGCCGTTCAGATAATATCCAGCAATATTATTATTCAAAATAGACACAATCTACATCGATGAAATAGGTGGGGGGAAACAGGTGGCTTATAGTAAACACTTTTGTTGATAAAAATACCTTGTGAATTGAGTATTAAAAGTGATAGTTGTTCCACCTAGTCAGGTTCTTTGTGGTCGTATAGTCACAGCCTTACTGAAACAGAATGAGAGACAGCAGTGACGTCGGGTGGAACCTGGTAACAGCTGATTTCAAATGGCGATGCTCTGGAGCGAGGAGGGTGCGCACATTGGGGTTTAGCCTGTGAATCGCCATCACCTGATTATTAAAATAAGCTCCCGTTTACGCAGATAGAAACACGTATGTCAAAGGCTGAAGACGTTTTGATCAGTATAAAGTCTTCAAACCCTTGTGGACTTAATGAGAAAAAGAATGTGAGTGCTGAGCTCTGCCCGGCTGTACAAAGGGAAAAACCATCTCCCACACGCGTGGACGGTGCCTCTGCTACAGTCAGGGTGAAGATCCGCCGCCTCAACCACTTCACCCTGTTCAGGAGACCTTTCTAAAAAGGATTGAAATGGGGAAGCCGAAAGCTCGAGTCCATTCCATTCCAAGCTCCTGGCGCCTGCGGTCGACTCTGTAAAGAAACACCCTTTTGCCACTTGGGTTTATAAGGCCAAGCTTCAGAATAAAATAAAACTCGAAGCTCTGTCCCCGGGAGCAGCGGCTTCACAGAGCCCGGTGTGCGCAAAGCCTTCGGAGCGAGGGCAAACTGCGCACCCCGGGGGAGAGGGGCCGCCCCGCGAGTCCCCCCACCGCCACGGCCAGCTGAGAGCCCGGGAGGGAGCTGTGGGGACCCGTCACCCTCGCGAAAGGTCCGCGCTCTGGTGACCACGCGCTGTCCTCAGGTCCCACAGCGCCGCGGCGGTAACCTCCCCGCGCAGCTGACCTGGTTGAAGAGTTGCTGGAACAGAGCGGGGTTTGCTGTACCGGGAAGGACGCGGCAGCGCCCGCCTACCTACCTCCCAGGCAACCTGGGGGCGTTGAAGGGCCGCAGGGGCGAGGAAGGGGAGGGGGGTAGAAACTTATGCTACTGGACCATGCGAAGTGAACTGCAAACTTTCCCCAGCATCTCTCAGACTCCAAGAAACTTTCTTGCGCAAGCCAATGGCACGCTCCAGCAGCGGCCAGGAAGCCTCTCCGCACAGATCCGCCCCAGCACCGCAGGAGTGGGGACCACCGGGGCCAGGCTGACGCCAAGGCTCTGGCAGGGCCGCGGGACACTGAGACCCCCGGGCCCCCACCGGCCCTCCGCCCTCCCTCGCGCGTCTCGGCCCGGCGCCCGGCGTGCACCTTGGCATAGCAGAAGCAGATGAGCAGGAGCGGCAGCAGGTAGCCGAAGACGAAGGTGCACACCACGTAGGCCTTCTTGTGGCGAGGGTCGGGCCACTGCTCCCAGCAGAAGGTCTGGTTGCTGGCGCGCGGGTGGAAGAGGCCCTGGTGGTAGGCCACGGGCGAGGCCATGGCAATGGACAGCGCCCAGATGCAGCCCACGCCCAGCAGCGCGTTGCGGGACACCCTGAGGGAAGAGGAGCGCCGCGAGTGCACTATGGCCACGTAGCGGTCCACGGACATCGCGGCCAGGGTGAAGATGCTCACCAGCATGGACACAGTGAAGAAGTAGTGGGTGAACTTGCAGATGAAGGCGCCCAGCACCCAGGTGGGCAGCGCGTACACCGTGGCCTGGAAGGGGATGCAGAAGAGCAGGTAGGCCAGGTCGGCGATGCTCAGGTTGAGGATGAATAGGTTGGTGGTGCTCCGCGGCTTGCCCGGCTTGCTGCGCGCCAGCACCGTGATCACTAGGCTGTTGCCCAGCACGCCCAGCGCGAAGATCAGGCCGAACACCACCAGCGTGACGAAGTTCTCCACGCCGATGCCGAACAGCGGCCCGGGCTCCGGGGCGGGGGGCTCCGGCCAGCTCGCGTTGCCCTCGCTGAGGTTCCCGACCGCCAGCTCCATGGCCCGCGGGACTGCCCCGGCGAGCGGTGGGGCGCGCGGGGAGGGAAGGCGGGTGCCTGGCGGGAAAGTAGGCGCCGGGGGTGGCCGGGGGTCCCGGCGCGGAGCACGGAGAGCGCGAGTTTAGGAGTCTGAGCTTCCCCTGAGGCGCGAGCCAGCGGGCGCGGGGATCCGGTGGCCGTGCCTGGTGGCACCGTCTTTGCGCCGCGACCTTCTGAGAGACAGTGGAGTCGGGAGCCTGGAGCTGGACCTTCTCGGGAAGGGACGGTGATCTCGAGAGCACTGGGGTCCCCTGCCCGGGCGCCTCCGCCCGCGGCGCGACCACGGAGCCTGGGAAGAGGGATCCGCCGGCTGCAGCCGCGCAGGTGGAAAGACCCTTCTCTCCGCCTTACCGCTCCAGATCTTCGCCGGCCGTTTTCCCTGGCTCCCGAAGCGGCTGCGGGCTGCACCTGTTGCTCGGAGCCGCTCCTTCCGGCGGCGCTTCCCCGCACTGCCCAGCGCTCAGCAGTGCACTGTGCGGCTCCTGCAGAGAGGGCTCTCCGCGCCTCCCGCGCACCCAGCGCCACCTCCCCAGTGAGCTGGCGCCTCGGACTCCCTCCCGGCTTTTCCAGGGATTCCGAGTCGTCCACAGGGCGAGAGCTCTTTTGGGGGGCTTCCTGGTGGTAGATAGAGTCGGGTGCCAGGGGCCTCTCTGCTGCAACTGAGAGGCGAAAACAGCCCGGCTGAAATCCGCGCCCCCTGGAAGTCACGGTGCGCGAGCAGAGACTGGACGGATTCTAGCGGGATGGGTCGCCGCCCACCTCCCGGCTGGAACCGGCGCGCGCTCGCCTCCGCGGAGTGCGGACCTGCCCGGCGGGCTGAAGGCGGGGCTGCCGGATGCCGCGGGCCAGGCGGGCGAGGGAAGCCGGGCGCGCTCCAGGGCGCTTCAGGGCGCGCCGGGGTGGGAGGCGGAGGGGTGCGCGGGCCTCCTCATCCATCAGTGCGTTTCCTCCTCCTCCCCCCCAGGGTGGCTGTCCGTGAGAACGCCTCTGTCCCGGGAATAACCCCAGGAAATGGAGGCTGGCGACGCTCCCTGGAGTTTTGTAAAATTGGCCGCCTAATCCCACCCTCACCCCGCGGCCTGCTAGAGAGGAGAGAAGTGCAAAGGGAAAGGCTGCGTGAGCTTCTCTGTAGACGTGGATGACATTGAAGGGGAAGGCTGTTCACACCACTCCACCTCACTTCATTCCTGCCTTGTATTACTCATCTGAGGGACATAAACTGCAGCGATGACAAACAAAATATTTTTAAGGTGAAAGAACATGTTTAGTATCTTACTGTCGTAAACGTGGATTCGCCAGAAAGAAATTAAGCCGTTTCGGTATAGCAGGGCCAGTCACGTTATCTTTGTAACCTGGGTGGTTCCCAGCTAGAGCGCTCACACTGATTCCTTTATTTGCGGTGATTTGTCTGTTTTCACTTTCAAAAACACCGATGCGTTTCCAGCATTCTCCATCTGGTGACTGTCCATTATGCGGGGACGCAGTGCCTGAGGGGATGAGTAATCCAAAGACCAAAGAGGGCAGGGGCTCTTTGCCTTGGGGAGTTAAGGAAGTAGGATCTTGTTTTTCTATCTTGCTAGCTCTGTTCTGCCTCATTTCCAGATAAATCTTGATGCAGTTCATTGAACATCTATGTATTTTATCTACATTCATTGCTAGGGAGTTCCTTGCAAGGGAATTGTTCTATTCACACACATTTTCTGGAAGACAAAATTGAGTGTAAGCGACTTGCCTATCTGGGTATCCTGCTAAAGCCAAGAATGCTCTTACCTGCCCTGACCTGAGAGAATGCCTTGAAACTTCCTTAGGTGATCTTGCCTATCCGTATTGCTTTTCTTCCCTGAGACGCTCTCCGACCCAGGCTTTCAAAGTATCATGTTGTATTCGACAGCTCTGTTGCATTGAAAGTTAGTAGTAATATGATTTGGGAGAGTTCTTAAATTATGAACTATTTTCACATGAAACAGATATGATAAAATTACATTGAATACCAATGCACCCACCATCTAGCTTAGAATAATTTTTAAATATTATCAATAGAGTTGAAGTAACTTTTATATACTTTCCAGTCACAACCTCCACCTCTCCCACTATTTGCAAGTAACCTAAATTTGTTGTCTATTAGTCATTTCTTTATACATTTTTGGCATACCCATATGATCTTAAATAATATATTGTGGGGAGGTTTTTTTTTTTTTTTTTTGCTTTGACATTATGTGGTTGGTATTATGGTACATGTTTTGTTTGTTTTTGCCTTAAAGTATAATTTGTCTGTTATTGCTATAAGTACACCAACATTCTTTGCTTTGTATTTGCCTGTTACATCTTTTACAGCCTTCCTATGTTATGTCCTGCAATTTAAAGGTATCTCTTTAATATAGCACGTAACTGAATGATTTTAAAACACAATTTTAAAATCTCTAGTTTTTAACCGGTGAGTTTAGGTCATTTATATTTATTGTTATTACTAATCTATATGGATTTATTTTTAACATTTTATTTTGTACTTTTTATTTGTTTCCTATTTCTGTGCTTTTTTTTTTTTCTCTTTTTTCATGACATCTTTTGAATTGCATTTTAAAGTGTTTTCTCCCTCCCTCCACATTCTTGGAAAAGGAAGAAATATGGTGTACTTTTATTATTTTACTGGTTACCCTTGAGTGCCTACTATGTGCCAGGGACTATTGTAGGTTCTGGAGATAGAGCAATTAACACAACAGTTCTTTCTTTTATGGGTTTTACATTTTATTATGGACACGACATTTAAAAATAAATAAAATGATAATGTCACATGTGGTAAATGCTACTGATACAGTTTAGATATCTGTCCTCGCCAAATCTCATATTGAATTATAATCCCTAATGTTGGAGGTGGAGCCCAAGGGGAGGGTTTGGGTCAATGGGGTGGATCCCTCGTGGCTTGGTGCTGTCCTTGGGACAGTGAGTCTCAAGATCTGGTTGTTTGAAAGTGTGTGGCACCTCCTCCCTTCTCTCTCTTGCTCCTGCTCCTGCCATGTAAGATGTATCTGCTCCCCCTTTGCCTTCTGCCGTGATTGGAAGCTTCCTGAGACCTCCCCAGAAGCTGAGCAGATGCCAGCACCATGCTTCCTGTACAGCCACAGAACTGTGAGCCAATGAAACCTCTTTTCTTTATAAATTACCCAGCCTCAGGTATTTCTTTATAGCAATGCAAGAATGGCCTAATACAACCCTAAAAGAGAAGAATGCAGGATAAGGGATAGAGAGCAGTTAGAGAGTGTAACTATATACAGGGCAATAGGGAGAAACATCTGAAAAACTGACATTTGAGTAGGAACCTGAAGGAAGTACAGCAGGAAGCCTTTTAAACACGTGGTATGACACATTCCTGGGAAACAGTGCAGCAGAGGAAGCTGTGTGAAGAACGAGGAGGACAGTTTTGCTGTCATGGAAACAGCTGGGAAGAAGATTTGTCAGCCATGAGGTCAGAAAACATTGGTTCAGGAAAATGGGGATGGATGACCTCGGACCTTGGAGAGCAAGGAAGAGGCCTGGGACTTCATGCTGGACTTCAGAGGAAGTCCTATAGGGAGTTTCAAGCACAGAGATGTTATGCTCTGACCTGCGATTCAGAATGATGATTCTGGTGTACAGATTAGAAGAGCAAAGGAAAGAGCAGAAGACCAGCTAGAAAGCTTGCAGGAACCCAGACAACAGATCGTTCTAGGTGTGGTGGGAAGGGCTTGGATTCTGGATATCTCGATGTTGTAGCAAATGGGATTCGTTGGTGGATGGATTTAAGGTGGGAGAAAAGGGAGAGCAAGGTTGACTACCACGGTTTTAGTCTGACAGCCTGGATGGGAAATCACCATTTACTGAGTTGACACAAAGAGTGGAAGGAACGGGTTTGGAGGTGTGGAGCATCAAGTTAAATTTTAGGTGCTTGCTAGACATGGGACTGACAAGATTGCAGTTGGGTGGATTAGTCTTGAGTTAATGAGAGAGACCAGAGCTGGAGACATGGATTCAGAAGTTACTAAAATTCTATTAATATTAAATAGAATTTAAAATTAATTGTTATCACTCCCCTCCTCCCAAGCCATACAAGTTTCAGGAAGCCTTCTAACTCCAGTCACTTTTTCTCATTCTACCTGGCTTTGTTGCCCAGTTGTTTAGTTCTTTTAATTTCCCCCCAATTGGGCATATTTGTTGTGTGATACAGGCAATATCCAGTTTGGTGACCCACATTCTTACCCATGGCTTTCTTCACCTTCCTCTATTCATCTTAAGCCTTTTCCTTGTTTTTAGAGAATATATTTTAAGTTTTCCTTTAGTGATAGTCAATGATAAAAATTGCTCATTGGCTCTTATTATTGAATGGGAGTTGGCCAGATGGACAGTTCTTTTCTCCCAGTACATTGAAGATATTGTTCTACCTTCTGGATTTTGCTCTTGCTCTTGAGAAATCAGCTGATGTGCTTTCTGTCACTCCTTTAGAGATAATCTGACAGTTTTCTCTATTTCTAATATCTTCTCTTTATCATTGATGTTTTATAATTTCACTTTGATAGGTTGGTGTTGATTTTCATTTTTTAGCCCTTCTTGTTGAGCTTCTGAAGCTAAAGATTCATATATTTTTCATTAGTTCTGGAAAAATTTTCAGCCATTATCTCCTTTACTTTCCCCATTCTTGGCACTCTCTCCTCCTGGAATTCTGAGAGACATAGCTTAGGCCTTTCCACTATCTCCTTCCTATCACTGACTCACTTTTTCATACTTTTCATCTCTTCATCAGTGTCAATTTATTGGTATTTCTTCAGCTATACACCCTTTATTTAACTATTCTCCTTAAGTTCTCACAGAATGTTTTCAAATGTGCCAGGCCTATTTTTTAATATTTTCTTCCTCATTGCTGATGTTTCTAATTACCTCTCCTATTTATCTGAATATTTTAAATGTGCTGATTTTATATTCTGAAAATTCTAATATCTGAAGTCCTTGGAGTCTAATTATGCTTTTACTATTTCTATCAAGTTCCTGTTCCCATAACTTGTTTCCAGTTTTGTCTTGTTTTGTTTTTGTCCTTTAGATTTCTATTAGGCCAGAACACACCTGTGATGATTTGATAGACTTGAGTGAAGTGCACACTCCCATAAAGGGGTTTGTATTTGCTCTGCCATTGGCCCAATGGTACCATCAACTCAGGACATTTTTAAGTTGATTTCTCAGCATGATATGCCTCAGGACACACAAGGGTAAATTCAAACCCCAAAACCTACATAAGAGAGGGAATGGGGGAGTGAATTCTCAGGCCTTTCCCTCCCACCTGGCCCTAAGGCTGCCGCGGAGTCTTCTAGAAGTGTTTGTGGGCAGATTGCTTTGTCGTTCCCACTCATTTACTGCGCTCCCTATTGGAAGATTCTGTAACTCTGCCTCTCCCAGGTGACTTTCTGTGCTCCTCTCAGGGCAGAAATGAGTCTTACCCATTTCCTTCAGGTTTTGGCTGAGACAATGTGAGTGCAACAGCTATGAGGTCATCCTGAGCTCCAGGTCTGAGCGATGCCACGGGATTCATTCCTCAGGTACGAAGACTGCGCATCCCCCTCTGGTATGAAGACTGCGCATCCAGGTGCAGGCTGCTGCTTTAGGCTGTGTTCTCCATGAATATGTGGCACAGGATTTCAGCTGACCCCAGTTAAACTGTCCCCTTAGCAAGAAATTAGCCTTTGTGGCTGTGAGCTACTTGTTACTGCAGCTTAATGCAGCAAAAGCTGACTACAGTACTTCTTTGCCAGGAAACTTTTTATAGGTGAATCCTTCACTAACAGTGTAGCCTTTCAAGGATCCTGCATTTGTAAAGGGGTCTCAATTATCTGTCTTATTCCGTCTTATTCCCATTCTCTTAGAGTTAAATCCAAGACAACCTAGTCTCTCCTAATGGAAATTTTAAAACTCAGCAAGGCACAGTGGCTCATGTCTATAATCCTAGCACTTTGGGAGGCCAAAGAGGGAGGATTGCCTGAAGCTAGGAGTTTGAGACCAGCCTGGGCAACAAAGCAAAATCCCATTTCTACAATAAAAATAAAAATAACATTAGCTGGTCATGCTGGCACGTACTATAGTCCAGCTACTTGAGAGGCTGAGGCAGAAGGATTGCTTGAGCCCAGGAGTTGGAGGCTGCAGTAAGCTATGATCATACCACTGCATTCCAGCCTGGGTGAGAGAGTAAGACTTCATCTCTAAAAAATAATAATAATAATCTGTGACAGATGTTATGAGTGTTCACCAAATTTTCAGTTCTCCCCTTCCAGGCTCCTGGAAGACTGCACTTCTCAGCCCCATTGATGTTTTGCAGGTCTGCAGAATCAGTTATGCCCAATCAAATAGAAAAGAAAGAGAAACTTCCAAGGCACATGGAAGAACCCACACAAGCATCCAGTTTCTGTTTGTTGACCTGGGTGACACTGGAGAAGGCCATGATGTACAGCCATGAAATGGAAGAGGGCAGGAGCCCTGAGTCACAGCATGGAGGAGAGTCTCCCAGAGCAGCAACACCCTTTATGCAAATGAGCATTAACCTTTCATGTGTTACGCCCTGAAATTTTGGGGACTCTTTTTTTTATTGCAGCAAAACACAGCCTATCCTTAGCAATTCCCCAAAATTTTGGCTAATAATTTTGTCAAAAGTCCTGCTGGCTGCACTGGCTTTCATATCTGTTTAGCACTGTAATTTTCTGCTTCTTCATTTTTGGAACCCAAACATTTCCCCGGTTCATCAAAAGCTTGTTTATGGACTCAAGATGCTGTCTTAAAAAGCCTAGTAGGGCTTTTCAGTATAGAGTATATAATATTGATAGAAAATTATGTCTGGAAAGTGTTTTTTTTTCCCATGGAATTTAATGCTTTATAGCAAATATATTGAGATTGAGTTAGAAAAATATCTCCAAAAGGAAAATTTAAACATTTCATGAGAACATGAAGAAACAAATCTCAAAAACAAATAAAAAACACCCAGGCCTCATGTCCAGGTCCTCAGGATTGCTATATCCCGCTATTGGGGAGCATCCTAGAATCTGGAGTTGGTTTTTTTACTTTTTTTTTTTTCTTTTAGACAAAGTCTCACTCTGTCACCCAGGCTGGAGTGCAGTGGTGAGATCTCAGCTCACTGCAACTTCTGCCTCCCAGGTTCAAGCAATTCTCCTGCCTCAGTCTCCCAAGTAGCCGGGATTACAGGTGCCCGCCACCATACCCGGCTAATTGTTTTGTATTTTTAGTAGAGATCAGGTTTCACCATGTTGGCCTGGCTGGTTTCAAACTCCTGACCTCAAGTGATCTGCTCGCTTCTGCCTCCCAAAGTGCTAGGATTACAGGCGTGAGCCACGGCGCCTGGCCTGGAGTTTCTTTCCATGAGTTCCACTATGTTTGTCCTGTGCGATCAGGCGCCACGGGAAAAAATACAGGGGACTTGGACAGATGAGCAACTGGCCGAATGATCACCTGGATCTTACAGCAAACGTGAAGGTGGGCTGCAGTTTCTCCATCCCACGGGATGCTGTGGCACCATCTGACACAGAGCTCTGTCCTGAGTGCCTGTGTGCTGACCCTGTGACTCCTTGAGCAGCCTTGTAGCTTACACCAGGGCCCTTCCTTCTGGATATTGTGCAATGTCCCTGGAACTCCTGTCTCCCTACTCTCTGCCCTCCCAGTAGCTGTTCCAGTCAAGTGGACTCTTAATAAGCATCCTAACATACTCTGCTCTTCCTTAATCTTTTTGCCTTCCTACATAACAGACAGACCACCTATCTGAATGTCAATTTTCATTGTATTACACCTAGGATGTTTTGACTCATCGTTCAAGTCCCAGTTGCAATGTTATCTCATTTCCAGAGTTTTTTTGGCTGTCCCTGTTAGGGCGCATCACTCCTCCCTCTATACTCACAGAAAACTCTGTCCTGGCTTCCCAAAGCACCCTCACAATGCTTTGTAACTTCGCATGTCGCGGGCAAGCATCTCGCAGTCCTGAAACCCGGGAGTCTCTCCAGGGCACATTGGGGTCGGCTCCAGGCAGCTGTTCTGGGTCTCTGGAGGTCTCCCACACAGCCAGGCACCAGCCAGGTAAGGGCTTTAGGGGGTGGATGCCATCGGCATCCTCTCTGCTTGCCCATGGGCCCCGTGTGTCTGTGAGGACAGATGCAGGGCCAGCCTGGGGACCCAGCTGCTCCGGTCACCTTGGAGACGCAGGCAGCCCACTGGGTGGATGAAGCACACTCCTGGGGTCTGAGGGCAGCTGCACAGGCACTGCTGGAGTCACACACTCCTGGGGATTTGGGGGGGCAGGGGGGCCACCGTCCCCTCTGCCACTGACCCAGCCCCCTGGCTTCCCAGCCAGTCCCTGCCGGGCCCTCCTGCCCTGCATCTAGCCCCAAGGGTATGGCACAAGCATGAGCCTCGGGTGTCTGCTGCACCCCTCCCGACTCTCGGGCCTCTAGGATGTTCCAGGCTTCACGCAGGGACCACTGTTCCAGCAAGGCCACTCTCCCTCTGTGGCTTTAAACAGCAGGTTTTGGAACTCACAGCAAAACTCGGACTCCATTCCCTTACCCCTACCTCTGGCACTGTGGCCTGTTGTAATTTTCCCCCTGAGGGACATAATCCTGTCTAATAGTTAAGTTTTAGTGATATACAGGGTGTAGAACAGAAATAAAATATCTAGAAAAAATGGAAAAGGAAGCATTTAAAGTATTATCTGGCCACGTTCATTTAATCACCTCCATACGCTGAAACACAGCAGACACATTCCTCATCTTTGCATCCCAAGCTAGCATGTGACCATGCTAATGAACGAATAGTAATAAACCGGCATTAACCAAGTCATTAATAATTAGCGATAATTTTGAAAGAGTGTCTTATGTGCTATACTGTAGGAAATATGTTCACTATGTCTTTGAATTCTTGTAACAACTCTATAAAGTTGGTGATATTTTCACCATTTTACAAGCCAACAGCTAAGTCTTGGAAAGGTTAAACCAACCTTAGGACTCATGCACATTTTTGTTTGTGGTGATGGGATTTCAAGCTGGATCAATTTCAATCCATATACGATATTCTTAATCTTTATACTGTTGTAGAATATTTAGTATATACCTATGTCAGTCAAAGTACAGTGGGAGATGGTATCCTCTGGAACAAATTCACGGAGATTCATTCCCTGTGTAGAAAATACCTGAAGCAAGTACATATTTATCTGTCCAGCATCCTTACCTTTGAGAAACATTATTTCACCATTCTATGGTAAAGCAGATTAATCCCCAGATGTCCCCCCACTCATGGGGTGGAGGGGCATACCTCATGGGACTAGAATATTATCTCATGCCAGTCCCATGAGACAATAACCTCCTGCTCTTCACAAGTGAACTTTAGTTAAATTTCTGCAACCAAAAAAAGGCCTGATGTAGCACTGCTTCATCATATACAATATATACATATTGTATATACATAATGCATCTTAGCTTTGGAAATCAGCATCTACCCAGGCCTAGCCAATCCAAATACCCCACAGGTTAATCTTCCCCTGATATTCCAAACTGCCACATCTACAAAAAGTTAGAATTGTCGGCAGCTGCTTTTGTCACTGTGTGAAGTAGGCCCCTTGAGGCCGCCAATCATGTGGAGGGAAGCCAAGTGAAAAATGGAGATCGAGAAGCTCAGAGGATGTCACTATAGCTGCTGGATCCAGCTGTGCCTGAAGCCAATGACCCGCCTAGACTTACCAGTGTCATGAGATAAGCTCCTGCTCTTCACAAGTGCATTTTAGTTAAGTTTCTGCAACCAACAAAAGGTCTAATGTAGCACTGCTTCATGAGAAATATACATAATGCATCTTAGCTATTTATTTATGCTCAATTTGAGAAATAAAATACATAGGAAAGTAAAAAGAATGCAAAATGATAAAAATTAAATAGGTACTTGAAACCAGATACTTCTGGTCTATTTTCCAGATTTAATATTTTAAATATTTTAATTTTTTATCTCTTTGCTTATTTATTTATTTATTTATTTTTGAGACAGAGTCTTTCTCTGTCATCCAGGCTGGAGTGCAGTGGTTCAATCTCGGCTCACTGCAACCTCCAACCTCTACCTCCTGGGCTCAACTATCCTCCCACTTCAGCCTCCCATGTAGCTGGGACCACAGGTGTTCACCATGATGCCAGGCTAATTTTTGTATTTTTTGTAAAGACGGGTTTCACCATGTTACCCAGGCTGGTCTTGAATTCCTGGGTTTAAGCAATTCACCTCCCTGGGCCTCCCAAAGTGCTGGGATTACAGGTGTGAGGTACCAT
This sequence comes from Nomascus leucogenys, assembly GCF_006542625.1. NCBI lineage: Eukaryota > Metazoa > Chordata > Mammalia > Primates > Hylobatidae > Nomascus > Nomascus leucogenys. The sequence continues at coordinate 2,885,922 of NC_044384.1, forward strand.
ACCCAGTTTCTTCTTACTTAGGTTTAAGGTAATCACTGTTTCCCTTAACATCACTAAGAAAATAAAATTTAAAGAATAGTAAGGAGTCATGCATTTGAGAGAGGTCATTGCTTTAAAGATTTTTTCTGTATTAACTCATTCCATTCATTCATTCATTCATTCATTCATCAAAGGAATACACTTAAATTTAAATCATAATACAATTCCTTCCTCTAGGCATGAAATGTAGGAAATTTACACCAAGAAAGGATTACCCTGTGCAGCTTTTCCTAAACAAGCAAATCTTACTGACATGCGTGATAAATCCACAAAAAGGTGCATGAATCGGAAGTCTACAGAGTGGCAGATCTTCAAAAATTCTTCAGTGCTTCAAGAAAGCTGCATTTACACACCTTCCATAAAATGCAGGTCAGTGTGTGTTTGGAGGTGGGGGTGCTGCAAGAAAATCGAAGATGCAGAAAGCAGGGGCCTTACAATTAGAGTCCTCTGCATTCCCAGAAAGGGACTCTGTCCCCTAACACAAAAGCTGTGTAAAACAGAAACAGGGCATCTCTGAATAACGAGGGCTGCCCTCCCAAAACTCCTCATTAATCTCCTCAAAACCCACTAAGTATGCTTGTAGAAACTGGAGCAGCTGGGAATGTCTTTCGTGAACTGGTTCCTAACTTCTGACTGCTAATAAATCCTAGAGGTGGGGGTCTGGCTTACATTATTCAGCACATTATGGATAATCCCACATGGCTTGTCACCTACTGCAGCTCGTAAATGTTTTCTGGCTAATTAAGCTGAAGAAATGGCCTATCTTCCACTTACATAGCTGATGTTTTATCTTTCAATATAATATTGGAACTTGTCCATTCTGAACAACACATTTGACTTCTTATTTCCCTTCTTTAAAGTCCATTTGGATTCCAATATTTAAAGGAGTTATTGATTTCATCTATCCAAGTCTATAAGTTTATTTCCTACCTATCCATCTATTCCATTTCTAAGTTTTGCATCAAAATAACTAGGAGGGGGCTGGGCGTGGTGGCTCAGGCCTGTAATTCCAGCACTTTGGGAGGCCGAGGTGGGCAGTTCAGCTGAGGTCAGGAGTTCAAGACTAGCCTCGCAAACATGGCAAAACCCCTTCTCTACTAAAAATACAAAAAATTAGCCAGGCATGATGGCGGGCACCTGTAATCCCAGCTACTTGGGAAGCTGAGGCGGGAAAATCGCTTGAACCCAGGAGGCGGAGGTTGTAGTGAGCCGAGATCACATCACTGCACTCCAGGTTTTATTTTCTTAAACTACAGAATAGATGTAAAGAATGAGTTAACCTAGGCAACATGATGAAACCCCCATCTCTACAAAAAATACAAAAATTAGCCAAGCATGGTGGTGCGTGCCTGTGGCCCCAGCCACCTGGGAGGCTGAAGTGGGAGGATCATTTGACCCCAGGAGTTGGAGGCTGCAGTGAGCTATGATCATGTCACTGTACTCCAGCCTGAGCAACAGAGAAGAACCCATCTCAATAAAATAAAATAGAATAATGAGGTACAAAGACTACGGTGAGATGGTTTTCTGACAAATTTAAGGTGAGAACCTCATGGCCAGCCATCTGTTGAGTTTTAAAATATAGTTCCCATCTATTGTTTTGCTGTATACATTTTACTCCCAGCAGTTTCAGATGACTAATACATCCAACTTTGGCCTCACCAAAAGGTGATTTGCAGTCCTTGGGACTCAGGGGCCCTTCAGAAGTTAAGGGGAAGGAGGAGCAGAGTGAGGAAGGAATGGCCAGCCCACAGGGTCAGGGAGGCAGCAGAGCAGCCATCCCACAGGGTCAGGGAGGCCACGGCAGCAGCCCCTGGGGGAGGGGCCCAGGCTATGGGTGTACAGGTTCCCTTGGGTCTGTTGGGGTGATCAGACCCAAAACCAGGTTGTGGGGGTGATGAAGTCCAGCAGAGTCAAAAGAATGAGAAAAGACAGTTTGAGAGAGAAAGTGGGACCAGGGGGCTATTGCAAGTGTGGAAGCTGCGAAGGCCCCGAGCTCTGGAAGCCCAGACTATTTATTAGTGATCGAACAAAGAAACAAGTGGTAAGAATGTGGGGTTGAAAGGGAGTGTTGCATTAAGCACATGATTTACAGCTGTGACGGTTTAGCATATGCTCTGCTACTTGAGATAACGGGGAGCAGGTTCTTTTAACTCAAGATACAATCGACCCTGGGAGAGCAAGGAGCAAGGAACCAACAAGTCTAGACACACTCCAGAGCAACAAGCCCTGGATTCTAACCAAGCCACGAGGGGTTTTATGCCCTGGGCTTAGACCGTGGTGTGTTAGGGTAGCCTTCCACCCTTTAGTACAGAGCTTGGTGTTCCAAAGGCCACAAGGGGTTTTAGACTCTGGACCCTGTTCATGTTCCAAGACTCTTTTACATTATGTCAGACATGCAAGCCCTGCCTCAACTTCTCCCAACACTCAGCTTTTCCCAACAGTGTCCAACTCCTGCAGAAACACACATCTGCCACAGGAACTTCCCTTCTTCCTTCCCGCATTTTTGCCCTTGCCAAGCCTCCTGAGCCCTCGGCTTCCTTGCTCCAAGGCCCTGACAGTGGGGAGGGGCTGAGGGTAAACACTGTTCCACATTCCATATGATCACGTTTGTTTTTCATAAGGAGAAACACATATGTTACTTATAGGAAGTAATGTGTAATGTGAGATGCTAAAATAAATAGCAAAATGATTTTTAAATTTTTTAGATATTATAGGTTAGTGGAGCTGGGGGTAAACAACTAATTTCTTCTTCTGTCCTCACTCTAACCCAGGGTAACCCCAACTGAGCTACCGTTCCGATTTGGGGTATTTACTTTAGTTGCCTCCTTTCTTTTGCCTCAGATGCTTTATTGGTAAAACAGACGTAATAATAGTCCCTCCCCCATGGAGTTGTTCTGAAAATTAAATGAACTAATAGATGTAAAGTTCCAAAAATAGTGACAGCATAAAATAAGCATGAAAAAAATGCCATTTTTAAGTTATCCGTCCATTCAGCTTGTGAATGTTTGCATTTTAAGATACTTGCTTCTAACATGCTACTATTTTAGTATTTTATTCCTTCTCTCTGTAGCTCAGCTGATTCTATTATTTAAGATACTTGCATTCCTCGTGACAGAATTTTATCACATCTCTCCATATTTATGATGTAATCAACTCTCTGTTAATGAATGGACCAATAGTAAAAACAACACCAATTGCTGATCATTCAAAAAAACTGACACATGGCCCAGGCGCGGTGGCTCACGACTGTAATCCCAGCACTTTGGGAGGCCGAGGCAGGTGGATCATGAGGTCAGGAGATCGAGACCATCCTGGCTAACATGGTGAAACCCTGTCTCTACTAAAAATAGGAAAAAAATTTAGCCGAGCATGGTGGCAGGCGCCTGTAGTCCCAGCTACTCAGGAGGCTGAGGCAGGAGAATGGCATGAACCCAGGAGGTGGAGCTTGCAGTGAGCCGAGATTGCGCCACTGCACTCCAGCCTGGGCAACAGAGCAAGACTCCATCTCAAGAAACAAAACAAAACAAAAAAACTGACACATTAATATTTTACTTTATATACATTATATTTGTTTACTTTATATACATTATATTTGTTTACTTTATATACATTATATTTGTTGAATAATATTCTGTTGGGTGGAATATATGTGCTTTGAACCTATTACAATGTTGGATATTTATTTCACTGGAACATACTTCCTGGGGTCAAATTAAAACATACTTAAGAATGCATGAAAATTCCAAATTATATATTTAAGAGAATTTATAAAACACTGTAGCTTACTAGAAAGATTATGAATTATGGAATCAGAAAAGTCTGGCTTAGAATGTGTTTGCTCACATTGTAACTCTATAACTTTGGACAAGTTTATTCACAGAAATGTTGAGTTCAAATAAATGATAGATTAATGTAGATAGTGTAGCTAATATTCTCTTAATCTTCAAAAGAATTTTATGAGGTCATTTTAATCTCCACTTTAGATAGTGGAAATTGCCCTAAACCTTATTTCCCCAAATGCAAAATGAAGATCATTAACCCTAGAAATTACAAAGTTATAACTAAGAGGCTTACCACAGAGATGGTTATATTATAATATTATTTGTTAAATGTTAGGTATATTTAGTAAATGTTAATAAGAATGTTTCTCATGAAATATGGTGTATTAGTCCATTCTCAAGCTGCTAATAAAGACGTACCTGAGACTGGGTAATTTGTAATGAAAAGGGGCTTAATTGACTCACAGTTCAGCATGGCTGAGGAGGCCTCAGGAAACTTACAATCATGGTGGAAGGGAAAGCAAATACGTCCATCTTCATATGGCAGCAGGAGAGAGAATGAGAGACAAAGTGAAGGGGGAAGCCTCTTATAAAACCATTAGACCTTATGAGAACTCATTATCATAAGAACAGTATGGGGGAAACCACCCCCATGGTTCAATTATCTCCACCTGGTCCTGCCCTTGACATGTGGGGATTATTACAATTCAAGATGAGATTTTGGGTGGGGATGCAGCCAGACCATATTGTATGGATAGATCAAATGTGAAGGCTGTGGTGTGGTCAACATAAGAATATAATGACACTGCATGTAAAATAGTGACAATAAGTACTTTACAGACAGTTAAAACCCAAAACTTAGCAATGGTTACTGATTAATTATCAACAAATGCTGAGGAAGGCAATACACCTACAGCCTTTAACTTTATTGATAATTTTTCCAAAACTTCATCCTTTTATATATTCTTACCTAGTCAATCATCCAGGTTAGAATGGTATATTCAAGGAGGGCAACATAATTCAGACCCAAAATGGTCAAAACTTACTTAACAATGGACGCTTATGCTAACGACTGCTAAAACAAAAACTATGCAAGAGCCAGCAGGGATTCTGGGTGGATATTATTGGCTGGTGTGCTAAGTTGGAACTGCAACCTGTTATGATGGTCTTGGTTCATCCTGAGAAAGTACTAAGTGAATATGTATCTCTAAGTGGAAGGATTTAGGTACAATATCTAGCAAAGAAGAGACATTGGAGCAGGTGGTAACAGTTGGGAAGTGATGGTGACAAAGGGTCCACCAAGTTGTCTCATTTCATTTCAAAAGATACTTGTCTTAAATAGGTGATCCATCACAGAATACTCATTCCTTAGGCATTTCCACTGAAGGAGGTAAAAGCACCAAGGTCTCTGGCACCCATCTGTCTTTGAAAGAACCACACCTGTTCTGTAATGCCTGGAATTATCAGCACCACCACCTCTTCTGTGGAACAGTCAAGATGCTGACCTTTAGCACTTCCTGCTCTCAGACCTGTCTGCCAGTTCAAGGCTTCCAACAATCATTAAGAAGTTCCTTCCCTAGCCCTCCATCAAAAGCTGCTTAACCCAACCCTACAGTTGTTGGTTATCATTGAAGCCCACCGCACTTACTACCAGCCATTTTTTCTCCTCCCAGCCACTGACTGCCAGGAACGAAGAGCAGCCAGGTGCAGAAAGAGCAGAAGGTGGGCTCCAAGCTCCCTAATTTACTGCATCTGTTGCCCAGCCCGCTTTAATCTCGATGGTGTAGATCAGAAGCCCAGTGATTCCCCAGTCACAATAGATCAGACAGCACTAAGGTGTAATGCCAATTTCTTTGTGTGTGGCATTTTTCACCACCATGGACATTGTCCCCAGCCAGCTTTCTGCTGCAGCAATTACTAGAGATGTCAAGACATTGAGACTCAGAGGCTATCAGCAAGAAGCACGTACTTCTGTCTTCCACGTCTGCTTGCCACATGGGTTTGGCTGCAAGCCGGTTCCACAACCGCATTCTAGAGTCCAGCTGAGAACACAATCAGCTGGGTAGGGAGGAGACGAAGAGGCTGAGCCCGAAAGCATATTTAATTTGTTTGGATCCAGTGTGTGTCCGTTCTGCTCACGCAGCATTGGCCAAAGCAAGTCACACAAACAAGCCTCAGGAAACTCTTTGAGGAAGGCTGCTCCTTCCGTGTGTGTGGGAAGCCAAGAGCAAATATCTGCTGGCTGATACAATCCACTGCAGGCCTCTCTAGCTATGAAATAGTCGCCTTCTATAAAGCAATGGAGACTTGAAATAACAGATGGCAAAATAAAGGCATCTGGATGAGAATGATTGTTTTCTTGAAGGTATTGTCAATGAGTAGGAGAAGCCCCAAAAGGCAGAACTCTAAATCTGTTACTTGACATCCTAACTCATCACCTAAGCATTGATTCATTCCCTTCTGTTTTAGGGTATCAAGTTACCATGGTATGCATGGCTTCCTATTAGGCATTTAGGAGTGGGAGAAGAGGAATGAAGAGACTGAGGCCACAGGCATGCTTCCCTCGGGGAGCACCACTGGTGGAGTCCAGTCACAGGCCTGCAGCTACTACGTGCCTCTGCAGAACAGTGACCGCAGTCATCGTGTGTAAACAGTGCACCTGTGAGCATGACTGCCGATGACAACTTACAAAGGCAGCTGTGCAGATGCTAATCACAAGCTGAAGGTGCTAAAGCCGTGCAGCAATAAAGAACACGGATTTGTGTCAGGCACACCTGGACTCATGCCCCAGCTTCCTGCTGTGTGGCCTAGGGCAACTTCCTCAGTGTTTCTAGGCCTCACTTAATTCATCTGTAAAATAGGTTTGCTTTAATTATTACGAGAGATAGCACCTATGAAACATGCTGGACATAGCATGTGGTCATGCACGAAGCGGATTTGCAGCAGCATTTAAGACAGGGGGAGCAGCAGGGGCAATGTCCACAAGAGTGTGAGGGCAGCTGCAGCAGTGCCCGCAGGTCAGGATGTGCATCCTTTGTGGGGGCATCATGAGAAACGTGTCGGCTGGAACAGTGGGTGAGACACAGAACTCACCTCACACGAGTTTCCTAGCAGAAGAGATACATATGGAAACCTAAATTTCAATTTCATAACCTGGAAATACAAGACCATGGTTTCCAAAGAGGACTAAAAACTAAAATTTGTATGTAAATTAAAATATAATTTTCTATAGGCGTCTGGAATAGCAGAATTAATAGACATATTCCACTTATTAAGAGAAGACAGACCTGGTCTACCTGCCAGATGTCACTTGGTGAAATTAATTACCCAGAAAATAAGTATATACGGAGATCTGGGCATGTTTCTTGACCTTTGTACACAGGATCTGCAAAAATTGGGCTTCACCAAGGTGATCCTTCGGAACAACTGCATCAGATGTTTCCTGTTTTACTGTCCCCAGAGCTGTTCAATCAAATAAAGTATTAGCCAGAAAGTGAGTCTGTTTACTGTTACTAAAACTCTCAGCAATAAACCTGTTGAAAACTCAACTTCAGCCCACCAAAGCAAAACTTACGCACGAATAAAGAGTAACTGCTAAGGTGGTACAACATTTCTGTCGAACCTGACAGCCTTTCTGCCCCTAAAACGTGCCCATTATTCAATGTTGCTTGAAATTTTAACCATTAACTTCACTCTATTGGCTTTGAGGTCTTGATTCATTTTAAAACACAGATTTTGGCAGAGCAGGGAAGGGAAATGGAGAAACAGAGGGAGAGGTAATGAAACAGAAGAAGAAAAATGAGGAGGAGTAGGAGGGGGAGGAGGAGGAGGGGGAGGAGGAGGGGGGAGGAGGAGGAGGGGAGGAGGAGGAGGGGGGGGGAGGGGGGGAGGAGGAGGGGGGGGGGGAGGAGGAGGGGGAGGAGGAGGAGGGGGGAGGAGGAGGAGGGGGAGGAGGAGGAGGGGGAGGAGGAGGAGGGGAGGAGGGAGGAGGGGAGGAGGAGGAGGAGGAGGGGAGGAGGAGGAGGGGGGAGGAGGAGGAGGAGGGGAGGGAGGAGGAGGAGGGGGAGGAGGAGGAGGGAGGGGGAGGAGGAGGAGGAGGGGGAGGAGGAGGAGGGGAGGAGGAGGAGGAGGGGGAGGAGGAGGAGGGGAGGAGGAGGAGGGGGAGGAGGAGGGGAGGAGGAGGAGGAGGGGAGGAGGAGGAGGGGAGGAGGAGGAGGAGGGGAGGAGGAGGAGGAGGGGAGGAGGAGGAGGAGGAGGGGAGGAGATGTTTTATTGAGAGTAAACATTGAATACACTATGGAAAGGGGGAGAGAGAGTAACTGTACAGAGAGGAAACCTGATAGACACTGCCCCAGCTGGGTGATCAAGGTCAACATCCATAGCAATGTGTACATTCATTTATGAATTATTTATTGAATTATGATGAAAATGGCACTTCACCTCTGTGGTCTTCCTCACAAAAACCCATAACCCCAGCATAAGCGTGGGAGAAATATCAGAAAAAACCCAGATTGAGAGCCTTCCTCCAGAATGCCTGATCGGTGCTGCTGAGCATTCTCAAGTTCATCAAAACCAGGATAGTCTGAGAAGCTTTCAATGCCCAGAGAAGCCTAAAGACATATGACAATTAGATGTAAGGTGGTGTCTTGGATGACATCCTGGAACAAAAATAAGACATTAGGGAAAAGCTAGTGAAGCCCAAATTAATAGTGGGGTTCAGTTTATAGTTAATAATAACCTATCAATATTGGCTCATTAGCTATGCTAAATGTAACAAAATAACGTAAGATGGTAACAGGGAAGACAGTGCAGGGATCCTGGGACTCTGGCATCTGCACAACTTTCTGCAAACCAAAAACTGTTCTGAAATAAAATGCTTATTTTTAAAATGTGGGGAAGAAGTATGGCACGGGAGACTAATTTGGCCCACTTCTCATTGTGCAAGCTCTGAGCCGCTAGCAGGCACCCCATCCTGAGTTGAATGTGCAGCAGAGACATGACGAATGATGCACGGCATTGAGAAACACACAGTCCCATAAAAGAAATTGAACCTAAAATTCATTGTTTACAGTGTAACAAATCTAATATGGGAATATAGAGATATCCCAGAGGAATTCAGCCAAGAAAGAGTTTTGTGCATTTGTGCTGACATTTGATGCCCTGGGTTGTTTTATTTTTCCTATAGTCATCATTTCAAACCCAGATTCTCAAATAATCAGGAAAGAACTGCATACGTGTACTCTCTACTCCAAAAGAATGAAGGAAATCTTTCAAGTCTCAGAAAATTGTTCTTGTTGCATGTTATAGAACTCATAAAGTGAAAAGACAGGTAGAAATTCCCCTTTGATAAGATGATAAGTCAAAATCATTCAAACCAAAAGCCATTTAACATTTATCAAACCAAGACTTTAGGTCCAGCGTTAAACAGTGGCACTCTGGTGCCCAGCAATGTGTGTTGGGAGTTGCTGTCAGCCATTGTGCTCCCTCACCTGCACACCCTTCCATGGCCCCAGCTTGGGGCGCATGAAAAAGAAACTTAGGGCCCACACCTGACCCCAGCTTGGGACCCAGTGTTCCATCCTCTCCCCTCCTTTCCACTTCCAAGTGCTCCCCTGTGTCTCCTGTGAAAGACGTCAGCCGGCACCGTCCTTCTCAGAGGGGTAATGTGAGCTTCAGAGCCTCGGTTTTAGTCAAACTTTACCCATGGAATCATGTCCCATCCCTCCCCTAAAACGGCTGCCTGGGTCCCTGATGATCCCAAAGAGAAGGGCCACTCTGATAGCCTGGAGCAAAGACTCAGATTATTCTATGAGCAATAAATAAATTTCTGCCTGAATGAGCCATGGAAATATTGGGTCTATTTGTTACTGCAGCCAAGCATATCCTAGTTTTTCTAATACCCCTTGGGACAGGAGAAGATCACCCATTGTGTAGAGTGACAAGAATGAGGATTCATGGCAAAACCTTGAGGAGGAAAGATTTCAGGCACAAAAGCATGGGAAACCAAAATAGTGACTTGAGAAGGGACAGTCATACACACAGGAAGAGAGCAAGGAAGAGAAAGAGTGGACAGGGACAGAGACAGAGGAGATAACTTGCACACTCAGGCAGTTGGCAATGACCTTGAGTGCTCTCAACAGGCCAGGAAGGATGAAAATGAAATTACACTACTGAAACAGGCAATTAAGTAATTGCTCATTAAATAAATGTCAACTGCGGTGGATTTTTTGAATAATTACATAGTATCCATAAAATTACTGTCCAGCTTTTATTTGCTTAATCCTAGAAGAATTTCTGATATCACTGTATATTCTTGTTAGCTATCATGTTTAATCTATTGAGTGATATATGTTAATTTACTTAGTCATTTTCCTATTGTTAAATATTTAGATCACGTACAATCATATAATATTGGAAGCAAGGTCACAATGAACATTTACGCTTATGGAAATTTTTTCTTGTGATAGTTTATCTCCTTAGGATAAATATATTGAGAAGTATAATGACTTTATAAATGGTTTTTATAGCCAGTGACAATTATGCCATCAAAAATTAAATGACAATTTCTATTATTTTCTGCTAATTTAATATATCAAATCTTTTTATTTATTAAAATAGTTTAACAATTTTATCAAAAGCTATTAAATAAATGTATCATGACCTAACGTTCTAACCAGCTTGTTACAATAAAGTTCAACTTAATTAATTCCTGCATATTAATGCAATAATAACCTCTCTTCATGCTGTTGCTAGTAACTGTTTAATAGGGCAACAGAGTATCATTGGGAATTATACACAAATGAAGGTTTCCTGTATCTTAAAAGAAATGGTACCTCAGCTCTTTCTCCCCCAGGCATATTCAGTTACCTTTTCCTCCATGAGATCATGTACAAGAACATTTATTAGGGTTATTTTAAAGTTGAAAACTCTAAGTGGGAAATAAAAACAGCCCATAATCCTTTTACCTGATAACCCATGTTGACATTCTGTAACAAATAAAAGTTAACACATGCTCATGATTAGAAAATTCAGATAATAAAGGAAGGTATAAAACTGAATGTGTCTAGAATAGGCAAATTCATAGGGACAGAAAGCAGAACACACGTTACCAGGGTCTGGGGAGAGAGAGGAGTGAAGAGTCATTGCTTAAGGGATAGAGAGGTTCAGTCTGAGAAGATGAAAAAGTTTCAGAGATAGGTAGTGGGATGATTACACAACATCGTGAATGCACATTACGTCACTAAAAAAAAGGCAACTTTTTTCACTTTTCAAAAATTTTTTATTTCCACAGGTTTTTGGGGAACAGGTGGTACTTGGTTACATGAGTAAAGTTCTTTAGTGGTGACTTGTGAGAATTTGGTGCACCCATCATCTGAGCAATATACACTGAACCCAATTTGTAGTCTTTTATCCCTTTTATTCCTCACCCCCTCCTACCATTTTCCCCAAGGCCCTAAAGTCCATTATATCAATCTTATGCCTTTGCATCTTCATAGCTTAGCTCCCATTTATGAGTGAGCACATGCGATGTTTGACTTTCCAACCCTGAGTTTCCTCACTTAGAATAATGGTCTCCAGTTCTATCCAGGTTGCTGCCAATGGCATTCATTTGTTCCTGTTATGGCTGAGTAGTATTCCATCATATATATATGATGTGCATGAAGAAATTGTGGTATATATATATATATATAGGAATATATATATAGGAATATATATACAGGAATATATATATAGGAATACATATAGGACTATATATAGGAATATATATAGGAATACAGATATAGGAATATATATAGGAATATATATATAGGAATCATATATATAGGAATATATATATAGGAATATATATAGGAATATATATATAGGAATATCTATATATATAGGAATATATATATATATACACCACAATTTCTTCATCCACTTGTTGATTGATAGGCATTTGTGCTGGTTTCATATTTTTGCAATTGTCAATTTTGCTGCTATAAACATGCCTGTGCAAGTATCTTTTTCATATAACGACTTCTTTTCCTCTGGGCAGATACCTGGAAGTGGGGTTGCTGGATCAAATGGTAGTTCTCCTTTTAGTTCCTTAAGGATCTCCACACTGTTTTCCACAGTGATTACACTAGTTTACATTCCCACCAGGAGTGTAGAAGTGTTCAAAAAAGACAACTTATATTTTAAAATTAGGGATAAAAGTTTCCCTCCTCTATTGTTTACCTTTCCCCGAAAAACAATCACTAAGATTGTTTGACAAGTATCATTTGAGAAAAAATTACATGCATATAGTCCCTTATATATAAATATGTAGCATATATATATTTTTATTTGCATGAATCGGATGATAGCTTATACAAAGATGTGGATTTTGCTTCTTTTTCACTTAGTAATATTTCTTGACCATCAACAAATGGAGCCATACCTTATTATTTTTTCATCTGTGTAACTGCTCATTATATGAATTATTACAATTTATTTAACTAATCTACTCTAGTCTCCTGGATATTTAGATCAATTCCTTGTCCATATGTGCACATGATATAGGACAAATGATAGATATTTCCAAGGGGCATTTGTGGAAATTTTTAAATAATATTGAGACTAAGATGAAGGTAATAGTCCCACCTTAATAATGTTGATGTGGAATTGACATTGTTTATGACTGTGAAGATATGATCTAAATAATATATAAGCCGTATAATGCAAAGCAGTTTTTAAGTGACGATAATAATAGTAGTGACTAATCTAGCATTAAGTGAGTATTAAATTTGACCAATAATTAGATGGGCATGCTTTTTTAAAGTGGTAAAGTCACTGGAAGTAATTCATTCCTCCCACAATACTCTAGACCTTAGTGAAAGGAACAGAACAAGAATATGGCGATAAGATATCTTTCGAAGGCTTCATATACATCACCTGTGGTTTTACCAGCTGCACCCTATGACAAACTCTACTTTTCCAAGTACTTGATTGAGAAATAGTTCAAAGATGTTAATATTATTCAAAGTTCTCAATTTTCATTCTGTGATGTTAGTTTTAGTCAAATAGGTAAAAGATAATATGTCACTAGGAAAAACAAAGTTTTCAATCAATTTTAAATATTTATGTCAATATTGCCTCTTTATTCTACCATTATTAAAAAGTTAAACTCTTTCAAGTTAAACAGAAATGATTTATTAATAATTCCCAGACTATATAGTCAAAGCCAAATCACAATAATTATAAGGGATTTGAGTCCTGAAGATAATTACTATATTCTTTTAGTTTCTTTCTGCTGAGTTTATCAGAATCTGCTCTCTAAATCTTCCCCCTTCATTTCTTCTTCATAGGTTTTACAAGCCATAGTTACAGAGGAAACGAGCATTTCTATTTCAGAACAAATTCCAGTATAATAACTTAGATGAATAAATAGCATGATCAATTTTGACATTCAAGATTGTGTGTTTCTAGCAAATAGCTAATAATTTTTAAAGTATTAAAGAATATGCATCTCATTTGCAGCCTCTAATAAGTCTCTCCCAAATTGCTATAAAATGTAAGACTTTTAGCAGCACTGGATATGAAAACTGGCAAGTCAAATTAATCTCAGAAATTTGAAGGAAATAAAAATAAGCAGATAAACCTAAAGATTTTATGAAACAGCCTCAAAAAATAGAAACTACCTTAAAAAGGAAGTGGAGTTGGCAGAGCCTTCGTAAATCCCAGCCCCTCCTCATGAAAAGAAACAAAGGTAAATCAAACTAGAAACATGGACAGATATTCCCCATAGTACTTTAAAAATGTACTCTCTCTTCTCACTACTTCTAGCCATTAACTACCATCTCTCTTATTCACTCACAGCAGATTCCAGACTTTTAAAATCTAGAAAATGAATAGGAGCAGATTGAGACAGAAAGAGAAGGATGTGATATGCTGAACATGCACCGTGTAGCCTCCACAGGTAAAGTTCGTGGGCTGGTGAAAATGTTTGAAATAACTTGATAGAAAAGCAAGCTGGGACTTTTAATTGTCAAAATCTTCATAAACTCAAAGTATGAAAGAAACATAAATTATGGTTAGAATATGATGCATCTCAATAAATCCCACAGGGAAAACTTAAGATAAATTCAGAACCAGATTAAAAGCTCTGAGGACCTATGTGGATATGCCAGAAAAAACACATTATCACAACAGGGACAGAGATAAGGGACCTAGAGCCTCACATGCACTGGCCAAGCTCGTCTCAACTTGAGTTTGAGTAAAGAAAGAACAAGTATAATGAGATTGAGAAATTGGCACTCCCTATACTCATCAAACAGTCTCGAAGAAGCAATCCAGTGTAAATGCGTCATCAAAGATCATCAGCTATGTAAAGACAAGGGAGTAATATGGAAGAGAAAGATGAATAAAAACTGACAGGAAAAAAAGACAGAGAGAACACAGGGAACAGAAAGAAAATAATATTAGTTAACATTCTAAGATATTACTTTCACAGAATAAAATCAATGTGCTCTAAAATGGAATAATCAGAGGAAAAAAGGGTTTTGGAGTCTAAAATATGCTTATAACATTTTTAAAAAATAGAGTGAGGGAGGTATCCCAGAACGGAAGAGAAAAAAAAGACAAGAAGAATAAGAAAGACAGGAGACATAGCGCGAAGGCACCATCTGTGTCATCCCCCAGCTGACTAACAGCAGACCTCGGAAGAGAAAGAAAAAGATGAAGAAATTGCCAAAGAAATAACAGCAGGAGGAGACTCCCTTGGGCCTGGGAGGCTGAGGCTGCAGTGAGCAGAGATGGCGGCACTGCACTCCAGCCTGCGAGATACAGCAAGACCCTGTTGCAAAAATAATAATAATAGAAGAGACTTCCTCCACAGATCTAAAGATGAACGGAAGTTTTCAGAATCAAAACATTCACTTAGAGACAAGATGAATTTTAAAAGATTTACGTCCAGAAACATTCCGAAGAAATTTGAGAACAGAGAGGGAAAATGGCAGCTTTCGGGGAGAAGAAGACGCCTCCGGTGTGTGACCAAGAAAACGACTCGCCTTGACCGCGGTTCCAGCAACACACGGGACTGATTTGAACCTACTCTACGTCCAGACAAGCTATCAATCACAGGAAGGCTTAAATAAAGACACCTTCAACTACGGAATAATGCAGAAACTGCACCCTTTCTTGTAAAACTAACTGAGGATGTTATAAAGGGCTACAGTGTATTATTCATGAAACAGGGATACAGGGCCAAGCTACTACAAGTTCGATTCTGGACACATTTGAGGATGTGTGAGATATATATATATATATATATATATATATTTTTGTCAATAAAAGAAAAAACACAACCAGAAATTTACAGGAGAAAATTAAAACTCTACTATGGCATAACTTTAAACAATTGATGGAAAATGTTTAAGGGAAAGAACTTGTGTGGTGAATTCTTGGAGCGTTGTCTTTTTGGTAATGCGGCTTACCTACCTTGGTGCACAGAGAAGGCTCGTCTTCCCCACAGACCATTTGTCTCTGCTTTTATAATGCAGAGGATAAAAGCATGGAACCTGGACTCTGACCATTTAGATTCCACCCCAGCTCTGCCCTTTACATCTGAGAGACCTTGAGGAAGTCATTTAAACCCCATATCCATCAGTTTCTTCACTGGCAAAATGGGGATGAAGATAGCAGCATCTAAGTCATGGTGTTGCTCCACCACGAAAACGTACAAAGACAACATCAAAACGTTCGCTCGGCCTCCCTACATAACATTAAAACAGCAAACCTTAGTAACTTAGAAGCAAATGCAATCCTGTGTTATAGCAGAGAATGATTCATTCAAAAATGTTGGTCAAACAAATGCTTACTGATCAACCACAGTAAGTTAGGCTTACTACTGTAATCCAAGAATGGTTTGTTTAATAACTAGAAACAGTTTAATTTAATTCATTACATCAATAAAAATAATAAAATAACTAAGATTTTTAAAGGTTGTAGTAAAAATAAATCTCCATTTCTTATTTTAAAAGACCTAATAACATTCCTTAGCATGATAAAGAGCATATGTAAGACCAAGAGACATTATACTGCATGGCCAAACACAAGATATTCTCATTGAAATCAGAAATGTACCACAAACATTATTACCAAACACTATTTTGTGTGTTATTACACAGAAAAATAACATAACACAAATTTTCACCATCAAATTTACCAGGAAAGAAAAAAACCAAATTTGCCAATAATATAGATAAATAGGAGCTCTTAAATTGCTAGGAGAGCAAAATGAAGCAAGTGTTCCGGAAGTCAAATTGTCAAAATATACCAAAAGTTGTATGATTACTCCTTTTTGGCACAACAATTACAATTACAGCAATTAATTCTAAGAATAAAAGTCAATAATACACACAAAGATTTATTATTAAGCATGTTTATCTGTTCCTGTCTTAGTTTGCTAAGGATAATGGCCTCCAGCTCCATTGATGTCCCTGCAAAGGACATGATCTTGTTCTTTTTAATGGCTGCATAGTATTCTATGGTGTATATGTATTACATTTTCTTTATCCAGTCTATCATTGATGGGCATTTGGGTTGATTCCATGTCTTTGCTATTGTGAATAGTGCTGCAGTGAACATACACGTACATGTGTCTTTGTAATGGAACAATTTATATTCCTCTGGATATATACCCAGTAATGAGATTGCTGGTTTGAACGGTATTTCTGTCTTTAGGTCTTTGAGGAATTGCCACGTGGTCTTCCACAATGGTTTAACTAATTTACACTCCCACCAACAGTGTTTAAGCATTTTTTTTCTCTATAACCTCACCAGCAAACACCATATGTTCTCACGTATAAGTGAGAGCTAAATGATGAGAACACATGGACACATAGAAGGGAGCAACACACACTGGGGCCTATCGGAGGGTGGAGGGTGGCAGGAGGGAGAAGACCAGGAAAAATAACGAATGGGTACTAGGCTTAACACCTGGGTGATGAAATAATCTGTACAACAAACCCCCATGACACAAGTTTACCTATATAACAAACCCATGCATGTACCCCTTAACTTAAAAGTTAAAAAAAAGAAAACAACAGCAACAATAAAAACTCTTGCTCTTAAAAAAAAAAAAAAAAAAAAAAAAAAAAAAAAGCCAGGCAGGCATGGTGGCTCACACCTGTAATCCCAGCACTTTGGGAGACCAAGGCAGGTGGATCACAAGGTTAGGAAATCGAGACCAGCCTGGCCAACATGGTGAAACCCCGTCTCTACTAAAAACACAAAAAATTAGCCGGGCATGGTGGCACGCGCCTGTAGTCCCAGCTACTCAGGAGGCTGAGGCGGGAGAATTGCTTGAACCTGGGAGGCGGAGGTTGCAGTGAGCCGAGATTGCACCACTGCACTCTAGCCTGGGCAACAGAGCCAGACTCTGTCTCAAAAAAAAAAAAAAAAGTTTATCAAAGGTCTAATTAGTATGGTGAAAATTACAAACTAATCCATTTATTTGCTGTGAATTTTTTAAAGAGCAGTTTAATAAAATGGAATATGGTTTAGTCTTTTTAAGGTCTGAAAACAATCTCCTCAATATTATATGAAAAAAAAGATACAAAAGCAAGTGAGTAATGAAATTAACAAATAAGAAGGAAATTTTAAGGTGGTATGGGAATTTTAAGGCGGAATTTTTATACCTATCATGCTGAAAAAATAGAGGTAATAGGAAAATGCAGTTTTCCAGCCTTTATTTACTTGGAAAGAGAGGGAACATATGAGCAAGTGCATCACAACAAGGAGAAAATGAAATGCTCTGTGCATACTCTGCATGACACTAAAACATCAGACAAGGTAACATGCTCACAGGGAACTCACCATTTTTTTTCTTTTATAATTTAAACTCTTTTGGAGCAAAGAGAAACACAAAAACTTCCCGAAATACTTCTACCAGATAAAGGAAGGCAAAAATGACCTCTGGACAAAAAAGAAGACAATCAATGAAATAATCCCATTGCCATTAGTAGAATATAGCAAGAAGATAAGAGAAATGCTACAATACACCGGAAAGGAGAAGAAAATTGTCGTTTTTATGTATATGGAGTGATTGTCTAAAGGTTTAGAGGAAAACACTAAATATTTATAAAAATTAAAGACTTCATAATGTTAGTTCAGTATAAGATTAATATAAAAAATAAATAACTTTCCTATGAATTAATCAAAGATTAAGTAGATGCTTCCTATTTATACAAAGTATATAGACAGGCTGTGTAAACAGACAATAGGCAGCAATGAAGACCAAAGTTGTAAATACTCTGTAGTAATTCTCCCAAATTTAATCTATAACTTCAACACACATCCAATCAAATGTCATTGCAATTATGGTTCCAAACTTCATCTGGAAGACAACATTGCAAAAAAAACAAAAAAAACAAAAAAAAGGCGGGGGGGCGGATCTAACAGAATGCTATAAACAACTGTGTGACAAGAAATTAGATGATTCATATGAAATGAACAAATTCCTACAAAGGCAAAAACCACCAAATCTGACTCAGGGAGAAACAGAAAATCTGATTAGGCCTATAACAAAGAGAGAGCAATTAAGTTTATTAGTAATTACATTTAATAATTAAAACTACCCACAAAGAAAATCCCAGTCCTAGATTTTTGAATTCTCCCAAAATATGAAAAGAAATAATAACAATTCTTCTCAAATTATTTCCAAAATAGAAAAGGAAGAAATCCTGCCAGCTCATTTTATGACACCTGTATGACTCTGTGTGGAAAAGAGTTAACATTTCAGGCCTGACTGCTGTGGTTGGAAAGACCCGCTTACTGGGTTGGTTCTTGGCTGGCATCTGGGAACTTGGATTTGGGGAGGGTCCCCACTGCTATTAACCGACAAAGGTGGTGTTCACTGTACCTAAACTGCTTCTACAAACAACATGATTTATGCTAAACACCTGCTTTTGAGTCTGGAATTTCAGTCCTTGCCAGGCAGAGGCTGCCCCCATGATCAGCCCTGGTAAAAACCTAGGCATTGAGTCTCTAAGGACTTCCTGGAGCGCCTGCTGATGTGTAGATTGCTGGGCCACCCCCAGAGGCTCTGATTCAGCAGGTTGGGGTTGCAGGGGTGGGGGAGCACTTCAGCAGATTCGGAATGGGCATTTCTAGTGTGTTTCTGGGGGATTGTGACGCTGCTGGTCCAGGAACCAAACTGGTAGAGCCAATGATCAAAGGAGCTATTTTACCTCATTCCTTTTTTAAGAGAGTTAATTTCTTGAATACCCCTTTCCATTTTATTCCATCTGACCACAGCTTACACAACTGAATTGGTTTGTTAAATCTAACTACCACAAAGAAATTCTTAAGAAGAAACAATCACCTAGTAATTATGAAGTTATTTTAATGTTATTTAATATCTAGGATATTAGCCAATATCTAATATGTTCTAACATATTCTAAGTATGACTATATGACTCCACAATTATCCCAAGTGTAATGTTTTTAAGACAAAATTTTAATTGTTATAACTGGAATAGGTCAAAGTGTATAATACAATTAATTTTAAATTTTGTTACGTACCTTCTAAATGACATTTGCAATATTAAACACATCTGACTCTCTAACAATACTCTAATTCCTTTGACGTCACAGTGCTGTTTGCTCATGCTAGGTAAGGGGAGGAAAGCTAAATCCAGACACTGCCACCCATCTGCTGTGCTGGCAACACGCCTTCTAACCAAAGCAACTAACGCTTCTGCAATGGGTTTGAGAAGCACTACCACTAAAGGGGAATATTCAATTTGTCCCCTTCTAAGGTGAGCATATAAATAATCTGAAGATATTTCTACCTCCAATAAATTAAGATTTGTTTCTTCAGCCTTTCCCCGTGGTCTAACCCTAATAAACTGTGGCACTGGACTTATCTATAAATCCTTCCAAAGTAATGCCTGCCCAGAAGCAGCTGTAAATAATGCTATCTCAGGGACACTAAAAGCCAACTCCAATGTTACAGAGACTGAAGATTTTGCTACAGACCTAATATTTTGTTATAGATGGTCCATGGTAAATATACATAATTGATTAATACACTTTGAATTGGTTTTAAAAAATGATGTGAAAACCATTTTCAAAGAAACTCTGTTTCATTACTTTCAAATACGGCTCTAAATTTATTTTCTCGTTTCCAGTTTTATCCCCTTTCTAATTCAATTCCTCCCCCAAGGTAAGAGTGATTTTCCTGAACACATAAAACATTCTCTTGCATTAAGCCTTCTTGTCCTCAAGATGAAGTTCATCTTAGTCCCTGGGGCTCATCTTTCAGCTTGCCTCCATCAACCTTAACTCCCAGACATACCCCACACAAACAGCGCTGATTCACCATAGTTTTCTTTCTGTTTTTCCAACTTATCATACACTTTTTAACCTTCCGGATTTTGCACAGACTGTGTCCTTGCCTTACTCATTTCCAGTGATCCTTCAAATCTCGGTTTCTAAGACATGACTTCAGGAAGCATTCTCTTATCCTGGGTCTGAGTTAAGTACTCAAATCATATTCTTCCATACCATCTCTACTTCTTCCATCAAAGAACCTATGACACTGGATTTCCTGCATATTTGTTGAAATGTTCCTCTAGATTGAGAATAAGACATTTCTGAACTTATTTACTGCTATGTTCAGTGTCTAACAGAATATCTGGCACTCTAAGTGCTCACTGACTATGTGCTCAATGGATGGATGGATGGATGGGCGGATGGATTGGGTGAGTGGTGGGTGGAAGGATGATGGATGAATGGATAAATGGATATGTGGATGGATTTGCAGATGAATAAATGGATATGCAGATGGATGGATGGATGGATGGATGGATGGATGGATGGATGGATGGATGAATGCATGGAATGCATGGATGGGTAGATGGATAGGTGGGTGGTGGATGGGTGGGTGTACGACAGATGAATGAATAAATGAATATGTAGATGGATTTGCAGATGAATAAATATGCAGATGGTGGACAGATTGATGGATGGATGAAATTCAAGTATATGAAGAATCTCTCAAATGTTACAGCATCCTACAAAGATCTTACTGAACCTCCTAACTGCTTATGTTCTGGCACATGTGAAACTATGATCACTTTTCTAAGACACCTCAGCTGTTCTTGCCCAAGGAACTGGCCAGACCACCTAAGTGCTTTGGTTGTTACTTGCCCACAGGCACTGTAGCTGGGAAGCTGTGTCCTGGGGAAGCCTCTAGTGGTGGTGCTTCTTACTTGTGCAAATATAAATTGAGTTTAGTCAACAACCATTGGCTTGAGGGCAGGAAGTAACAGTTCTCTCTGTGACCCTCCCACATTATTCACTGTGAAAACCTGGCTGCTAAGGAAAAGGTGGGTACGTTTGTATAGAATAGAAGAAAGAAGCCAATAAATAAATCTCTTCCCTCTTTTATTTTTTAATATTAGGCTTACTAAGGTACAATTGTTTTTATATATACGGAGTCTCGCTCTGTCCCCCAGGCTGGAGTGCAGTGGCGTGATCTCAGCTCACCACAACCTCTGCCTCCCGGGTTCAAGCGATTCTCCTGCCTCAGCCTCCCGAGAAGCTGGAATGACAGGCGCCTGCCACCGCGCCTGGCTACTTTTTGTATATTTTAGTAGAGACAGCATTTTGCCATGTTGTCCAGCCTGGTCTTGAACTCCTGACCCCAGGTGATCCGCCTGCCTCAGCCTCCCAGAGTGCTGGGATTACAGGCATGAGCCACTGCACCCAGCCATTGAGGTATAATTCATATGTAGAAAAATTCACCCTTTTTATGTGTAGAGTTTTATAAGCTTTGACAAAAGGCAAAAGGATGCAGTTGTGGGGACCACCATAACCAACATAGACAATTTCCATCACAGAAAAGTCCCCTTAAATCCACAAATAGCCACTCCCACCAGTTCCAGCTCTTGGCAGGTGCTAATCTGATTTGGATTGTACAGTTTTATCTTTCTAGAACATCATATAAATAGAATCATACAGTGTGCAGCCTTTGCATCTAGCTTCCCTCAACATAATGACTTTTTCATCCACGCTGTTGCCTGTGTCCGCAACTCATTCATTTTTATTGCTTTGTAGCATCCCACTGTGTAGATGTACCACAATTTGTTTACCTGTTCACAGGCTGATGGATGTTTGAGATATTCTGGTTTGAACTGATTATACAAATAGGGACTATAGAGATTTATACATGGGTCTTGGTGTAGATGTATGTTTTTGTTTATCTTAGGTGAATACCTAGGAGTTGTATTATGGGGTTGAGTGGTATTCATATGACTAACTTTATAAGAAACTGCCAAACTTGTCCAGAGTGCCCGTGCCATGCTGCGTTGTCACCAGTAACAGATGAGGCTTTCAGTGGCGCCACATCCTCACCAGCACTGGCCTTTTGTACTGGCATTTTTTTAAGCCGTTCTGATTTATGTGTAGTGTTATCTCCTTTTGGTTCAAACTTGAATTTGTCTAATGATTAATGGCTTTGAGCATCTTTTGATGTGTTCGTTCACCATTGATATTTTTTATTTGGTGAATTGTCCGAATCTTTGCCGCTGTCCCATTTTTTTGTTTGTTTTTGTATTATTTTGTGAAAGTTCCGAATATCTTCTCATTACTGGAGACTTTTTCGTCACATGCGTGTTTTGCAAATGTTTTCTCCCAGCCTATTGTTTATCCTTTTGTTGCCTTAACAGTGCCTTACAAAGAGCAGAAGTTTTTAAGTTCTGATGAAGGTCATTCAGCTTATCAGTGCTTTTCTGTTATAGTTTATGTTTATTGTATCTTATCTAAGAAATACTTGCTTGGCCAAAGGTCACAAAGATTTTCTTACATGTTTTTTTCTAGAGCCTTTTAGTCTGCGGCTTTACAGTAAGAATTATGATTTATGTCAAGTAAATATTTGTGTATTGTACAAGATATAAGCTGAGGTTCTTTTTTTATATATGAAATCCCAACTGTTCCAGCACCACTTGTTAAAAACTCTATCATTTCTTTTTTGAGTAACCTTGTTACCATTATCAAATAATCAATATATGTATAGTCTATCCCTGAACCTGTTCTGTTCCATGAGTCATTATGACCATCCTTCACCATTATCACAATGTCTTCATTAATTAATGTTCATTAATACTGAGATCAGTATTAAGAGTCCTCCAATAACTTCCTTTAGAATTTCAGCATTCACAGATCTTTACTGAGATCTGTCAGTAGGAAAGTGCACCAGGGCTGCCAGGAGGACCCCACACAGTGACCCAGACACAGCTCAGTGTGAATGAGCCCATGGGGGCTGGTGATGCAGAGCACGTGGCCAGCAGTGAAGGATGCCACCACCACAGCGGGACTGCCAGGCTTTGGGTGGTAGGGGAGGTCTGTCAGGGTGAACAGAGGAGGTTTCACCATAGGAAGCCAACAGGAAGCATCAGCACAGCCTGTGTGGGGACCAGAGCAGCAAGGTATTGAGCATTGAGCTGGGCCCCAAAGACAAGACCACAGCAGAGCTGTCCAGACCAGGGCCACCATTGAGTAGCTGGGCCTCCACAGGTCTCCCTCACCTCCGCAAGCCTTTGGAAGCATAACTGACTCCTTTGGACAGTGAAGCTCTTACCTTTCAAAATTAGGAGTAGGCCGGCATGGTGGCTCACGCCTGTAATCCCATCAGTTTGGGAGGTCAAAGGCTGGTGGATCATCTGAGGTCGGGAGTTCGAGGCCAGCCTGACCAACATGGAGAAACCCTGTCTCTACTAAAAATACAAAATTAGCCAGGCTTGGTAGCATCTGCCTGTAATCCCAGCTACTTGGGAGGCTGAGGCAGGAGAATCGCTTGAACCCGGGAGGCAGAGGTTGCAGTGAGCCAAGGTTTTGCCATTGCACTCCAGCCTGGGCAACAAGAGTGAAACTCCATCTCAAAAAAATAAGTATAAATAAATAATAATTAGGAGTACAATGGAGCTCCAAGAGGAAAACCACTTTGACTTTCTCATACTTTGAGTTGGTAAGTGCTCACAAAATTATTTTTTTCATGTAGCTATATTTGTACCAGAGTCTAAGTGTTAGATCAAATTGTATAAAAGTGTAATTTCCATGGTTTAAAAAGTTTGAATATTGGCAAATTCATATGGTTTGAATTAATAAATCATATTGGTTCTCATGTATTCACTTTGAAATTACCTATCTTGCCACAAGTTCACAATATCTTACTACACATGGTGCCCGCTTGGGAAGATTTCTCTCTCTTTTATCTTTCTAATTTTGCAGTCTGTCTTCTTCCTACTCCTTAATGAAGGCTGTCTTAATGTTGCAGGCTATTTAATATACATATAATACTCATATATTAAATGTCAAAACAGGCCTCTTGCTAATGCTCTTTGTGATGGCAGCTTTTCATTTTCTTCTGACTGGACTTGCTATTTTCTTATGCTCATCATTCTGATCTATAAAGTAACTTGGACAATGTTGTTCATTTTGGTAAATAAGAACTTTTGAACAATCACTACGAAAATCCTTAATTTGTAACCCTAAGCAAAAGCTCTTTGATCTTTCTGTATCCCCTTTAAAAACGTTACAGCATTTGGCCAGGAGTTAAGAGGACAATGAGATTCATAAAAAATTTACATTTTTTTCTTTCTTACAACGTATTACTAGGCTAGGATTTAAGCTAATGAGCCAAAAGTAATAAGCGAGAAGCAAGAAAACTGCACCAAGGACCCAGCTCATTTACAAGGTGCCTGGAGAGCTGACTATAACTAAATAAACTTAAGGCTTTTCTTGAAGTTCTCTGGCAAATACATTGAGGCCAATTGGCAAATACATTGACCTGAACTTTTATTTTCTCTATTAAGAGAAATTGTGTTTCAATAGGGAAGGAAGACAGGTAAGTGCAGAGTGTGGAATAAAAAAACAGCAGAACATAGGGTGCACCCTAGCTGGGGAGCACACAAGGTGCAGCTGCCCCTGAAAGTCCACAGCAAGAAGGCTGAGGGAACGTGGGACAGCTGCCTGCCACCCACGCGGGAACAGGGCATCACGTGTGCACTCTGGAATCAGACACACCTGCTTCTGTGCTTTTCCAACACATACCGAACCTCACCAAGCTTGGGTTTCTTCATCTGTAAACTGGAGATGAGAACAGAACCAAAATCATGGGATGGTTATAAGAACTAAATGCGGGAGATCACACAAAATGCTCAGTGCATCGGGGTGAGAGAGGGAAGAATGCTGATGGCAGGGCTGCAGGTCTGGGCAACAATGAAGAATCGTGCAGGGGAATTGCAGAACTCAGGGAAGATGTTTAATCAGTCTGCTGCTCCACTAATTCATTGATAGGGAAAAAAAGCCAATTATGTTATTAGAAAATGACATCAGTCAGTCCATAACAGAAGTTGTATTAATCTGATTTCACACTGCTGATAAAGACATACCCAAGACTGGGCAATTTATAAAAGAAAGAGGTTTATTGGACTTACAGTTCCACGTGGCTGGGGAGGCCTCACAATCATGGCAGAAGGTGAAAGGCACTTCTCACATGGTGGCAGACAGAGAGAACTTATGCAGAGAAACTCCCATTTTTAAAACCATCAGATCTCATGAGACCCATTCACTATCACAAGAACAGCACAGGAAAGACCCTTCCCCAAGATTCAGTCATCTCCCAATGGGTCCCTCCCACAACGTGTGGGGAACTACAAGATGAGATTTGGGTGGGGACAAAGAGCCAAACCATATCAGAAGTCCAATGTGAAAATCAAATGTGAACTTGGAATTGGAGAGGCTGCTGTGTGCACAGACTTCCTTTAGCAGCATCAGGTGGGAAAGGCAAAGGAGGACAGAAACCAATCTTCTTCCCTTTCTGAGCAGATCTCATTTTGTTTGAGGATGATTAAGGAAAAAAGATCTTCTATTCATCCTTTGGAAACTAATTCCCACACTGGCCCTTGGACCCATACCAGCTTTCTAGAAAACTCAACCAAATCTGTTTTGTAAACATAATTGGATAAGCAATTCTACTTCTGAGAATTTTATCTCACAGATAAATGCGCACATATATACAATTTTAAAGGTGCATATATAGCCATTGCAGCGAAAGGATTGTAAACAATTTTCCAATCAAAAACAGGCTGAGGTAAAATTACATAGCTCAGTAAAGGTCTATACATTCTATGCAGCCAGAAAGAAAATGAAGACACTCTCTCTGTCCTGATATATTAATAGTTCCAAAATATATTAAGTAAAATAGCATAAGAAGAGGCATATAGATCAATGGAATAGCACTGAGATTCCAGAAATAAATTCATACATTTGATTTTTAACAAAAATGCCAAGATAATTCAATGGGAAGAAAATAGTCTTTTCAACAAATGGTGCTGGGACAACCGGATATACACATGCAAAAAAAAAAAAAAATGAAATTGGACCCTTACCTCACAGCATATACAAACTTAACTTAAAATAGGTCTAAGACTCAAATGTAAAAATAAAACTGGCCGGGCATGGTGGCTCACACCTGTAATCCCAGCACTTTGGGATACTGAGGTGGGTGGATCACCTGAGGTCAGGAGTTCGAGACCAGCCTGACTAACATGGAGAAACCCTGTGTCTACTAAAAATACAAAATTAGCCAGGCGTGGTGGGGCATGCCTGTAATCCCAGCTACTTGGGAGGCTGAGGTAGGAGAATCACTTGAACCTGGGAGGCAGAGGTTGAGGTAAGCTAAGCCATTGCACTCCAGCCTGGGCAACAAGAACAAAACCCCATCTCAAAATAAATACATAAATAAAATTTAAAAATAAATAAATAAAACTCTACAAATATTAGGAGAAAACATAGGGATAAATAAATCTTAATGATCTTGTATTAGTGAATGGTTTCTTAGCAATGACACCAAAGGAAAAAATTAGATACACTTAACTTTATCAAGATTAAAGACACTTTTGCTTTAAAGGATAACACCAAGAAAGTGAAAAAAGAACCCATTTAATGGGAGAAAATATTTGCAAATTGTATGTCAGATAAGTACCAAGTATGGAGAATATATAAAGAACTCCTACAAATTAACAGTAATACGATACCACAATTTTTAAAATAGGGAAAAGTTCTAAATAGACATTTTTTCAAAGAAAATACACAAAAAGCCAATAATGGCATAAAAAGAAGCTCAAAGTCATCAGCCATCAGGGAACCGCAAATCAAAACCGTGGTGAGGCAGCACTTCACACTCTTGGATGGCTAAAATCAAAAAGGCAGAGAGCAAGTGTTGTCAAAGATATGGAAGAACTGAAACCTTCATACATTGTAGTGGGAAGGGAAAATGGTGCAGCCATTTTGGAAGAGAGTTTTCAGTTTTCCAAACTGTTTTGATCATTCGAGTTTAATTCAAAAGGTTAAATGCAGAGTTTCCACATGACCCAGCAATTCCACTCTTGTGTATATTGAGAATTGAAAACATATGTCCACACAAAACCTAAACATTAATATTTTTACCAGCATTATTCAAAATACCCCAAAATGGAAAACATCAAGTATGTATGAACTGATGAAGGCATCAACAGAATGTTGTATATTTATAAAATGGAATATTGTTTGGCAATAACGGGAAATGAAGCATTGAGACATGTAACATAACGAACCTGAAAGCACAAAACACCACACACACGATGATTTCCTTTATATAAAAATATCCAGAATAAGCCAAGCCATAGAGACAGAAAGATGATTATTGGTTGCCAGAGGCTGAGCAAGGGGGGATGAAGACAGAAGCCTCAGGTGCACAGTTTCTTTCGGGGGTAGTGAAAATGTCCTGGAAATGGGTCGTGGTTATGCTTGCACAACTCTGTGAATAAACTAAACACTACTGAACTGTAACCTTTAAAAGGGTGAATTTTATGTTATGTCAACTATACCTCAAAACAGCTGTTATACAAAACTGATGGGGCTGGGCATGGTGGCTCACGCCTATAATCCCAGCCCTTTGAGAGGCCCAGGTGGGCGGATCACCTGAGGTCAGGAGTTCGAGACCAACCTGGCCAACATGGTGAAACTCCATCTCTACAAAAAATACAAAAATTAGCCAGGTGTGGTGGCGCACGCCTGTAGTCCCAGCTACTCGGGCGGCTGAGGCAGAAGAATCACTTGAACCTGGGAGGCGGCGGTTGCAGTGAGCCGAGATTGTGCCAGTGCACTCCAGCCTGGGTGACAGAGTGAGACTCCATCTCAACAACAACAATGATAACAACAAGAACAACAACAACAAAAACTGATGGAACATAAAATAACAAAGAATATTTTAAGTTAAAATATTAATAAAGAAATATAATTAAATATTAGGATACGAAAAGTGTAAGCAAGCTAAGTATTCATCCTTCATATAAAAGAATTAATGAATATTGTCTGAAGCTGCAGATTTTAAACAAAAAGATATAAATGTATTAGCTAGAGTTTTGCAGGTTCCTGCCAATAGAATTGAAAATAGAAAGAGCTCGAAGCAATGGCCTCTGGTTACCAGTAGGTTGTTGAGAAGGCATGGCATCACTGTGACTTTCTGTTCGCAAGTGCATGTTTATTTTTACCAAGTATTTTAATTTTAATAATTTTAAATAATTACAGTAGAATGAAGTAGAACTATAATAACAGCTTACAAAGATTTCCAAGAAATATGCTAAGAAACCAAGTTGCAGAAGACAGCACACAATTTGATGCCTTGGATTTTTTAAAAAGGAGGAAGAAATGATTACATAACTATCTTTATGTCTGGGAAACGTCTGGAAATACAAGAAATCGTCGCAGCAACTAACCTGAAAAGTTCGACATGCAGGAGTGAGGCTCGCCGAGCAGGAGGCCTTGTTCCCTTGTAGCCTCTGGACTTTTTTCCACTGTGACATTTACCTTTATGGCACTTTCACAACTAAATAGACAATGGGAACAAGTCCTTTTATGTATTTGAAAATTCAGTCTGATTTTCTATTGCCTTTCAAATACGAATCTTCCAATTAGTTTGGAGGACAAACTTGAAAAGAAAGACAGATGATTTTTTTTTTTTTGGGACAGAGTCTCACTCTATCTCCCAGGCTGGAGTGGTGTGATCTCGGCTCACTGCAACCTCCACCTCCTGGGTTCAAGCAATTCTTGTGTCTCAGTCTCTTGAGTAGCTGGGACTACAGGTGCATGCCACCACCGCCAGCTAATTTTTGTATTTTTAGTAGAGACAGGGTTTCGCCATGTTGGCCAGGCTGGTCTCAAACTCCTGACCTCAAACAATCTGCCCACCTTAGCCTCCCAAAGTGCTGGGATTACAGGCTTCAGCCACTGCGCCCAGCCTTTCAATCTCTGTAGAAGTCATATGTGAGGAGAGAGGACGTCAACGTGACTGTTCTTTTAACAGGAAAGGAAACACACAACAACCTCTTCACTTTTGAGCGAAATTAAACTTGAGGTCTTGGAAACTTTCTTCATGGTTTTCCCATAAACAAGGTACCAAGAATTTGAGTAAACCAAATGACAAGGACCAAGAAAAGTAGAGCAAGACACTGAGGCAAAGAATTGGTGACTGGGCCAAGCCAACGGCCAGTCACAGGAAAATATGGTCCCTGAGGGAAAGAAACAAACAGCAAAGAAGCCATACAGGGAGGGGGAGAAAAGAAACTCTGGCTAGATTTTTATACGGATTTTAAAGGCTTGGAAAGGGGTTTATTTAACTTGAACTCTGATACATTAAAGATGCAGCATGCCCAGCTACAGTTCAATTTTTTAATAAACATATACATTTCTTTTTTTTTTTTTTGGAAATGGAGTCTCACTGTGTCGCCCAGGCTGGAGTGCAGTGGCACAATCTCGGCTCACTGCAACCTCTGCCGCCCGGATTCAAGCGATTCTCCTGCCTCAGCCTCCCAAATAGCTGGGATTATAGGCGCCTGCCACCATGCCCGGCTAATTTTGTATTTATAGTAGAGACGGGTTTTCGCCATGTTGTCCAGGCTGGTCTCGAACTCCTGACCTCAGGTAATCCACCCACCTCAGCCTCCCAAAGTGCTGAGATTACAGACATGAGCCACCACACCCGGCCAAACATATAAATTTCTTAATGAAGGGCTTGGAAATTTCTACTACCAGCTTGACTAAAGAGCCCAGATCTATTAAGAATGTCTTTTAATGACCACTTGATGGCACCATAGTTAAAAATGCAGGCGCAGTCACTGGCCCCTGTAGTATTACAACTATTACAGAACAGTTACAGAGGCAGCAGCCACATGAATTCAGATACGGCTCAACGGAAATGTACAAGAACAGAAATACTTTTTCAGGCCCTCCAAAATAATTGTGTACCTTGGCCTTTGATTGCTAAAAGATCAAGCAATGTTCCTTGGCATTCCCAGGAAGGAAGGAAAGAAGGAAGGAAAGGTTGCTCCATCCAGAAGAATTTTAATTTGTCTAGCTACAGTAATTAGATTTTTATTCACAAGCAGCTAGTAGAGAATCACAATGGAATGCACTTAAATTAGGTTAAAAAGGGATCTTTGAAATGTCATTTGCAAAATTAGTTTGTGATATACAATATTCTCCTGGCCTAGGGTTAAGTAGATTTGGGGAAATAGATTTCAAAGCAATTTCCCATTCGAAGTTTTTCATTTTTCTCCTCCTCTCAGATTCTCCATTTGGGCATGCAGTCCGGAACATTCTCCTCTTCTCCTTTGTTTTAAGATGGAGGCTTCCACAAAGACCAAATCCTAGAAGATACCACCACAGCAAAGCAGGCAGTGACTTCCAGCTGTAACCTGCAGACCGCCAGGTCCCCCTTCCGTGAAGGGTCCTTGATCCCAGAGATAAATGTTTCATTTGGTTTATGAGTTTTTGTTTTTACCATTTCCCCCTTCTTAGCCTGTGATCCAAAGTGCAAGTAAGGAAAATGTGCATTGTTCAAAGTTACCGAAGTGAGTACTTTTGTGTGTTGAGGATTGGCAATGAAGGAGCTTGTGAATGTGATTATTAAATGTATACTGCAGTAACCCGCACGGCACAGCAACAGAGACCAACCTTCAATCAAGGGACCTGGGGAGTACAAACCTGAAACTCAGAACATCTGCCTGTGCTCTGTTGAACTAATGTCAGGAGGCTGCAGCCAGATGCCAAGGGCTACAGGCCTCTCCAAGTTACATGAAGATGGGATAGAGATGGTGCAAGCTGTCAACCGAAAAGGCCTCTAGTGAGTAGGAGAGCACACCTTCCATTTCAATTTAGTGGAGAGGAGCACCCAGCAGCCCTGCTCCCCGGGACAATGCCTCCTCACTGCCTGGGAGGGAGAGCCCATCACAGGACCAGCAGTCCCTCCAGATACCAGTGGGTGGGATTTAAATGACTTCTATATTCAACACATATTTAGGAAGAGACTTCCAGTCCCATCACAGGTAGCTGCCCCCTTCCTCCCCAGTCCTGTCTCTCATGACCAAGAACCCCGGACACAGCAGCACAGCCAACAGGTACAAGAACAGCCTGCGGGGTGTGAAGAAGAAGGCAGGGTGCCCAGAGAGCTGGGCTCCGGGGAGGAGGTGGACCTGAGCTCCTGAGCTTCCTACCACCCCTCATGGATTCCACATGGCTCTGCAGAAGCTCCAGCCCTGGGACCACCCACAGACACACACAAAAGGAGCTCCAGGAAAACTGTGCCTTCACCCCCATCCCCCAGCCAGAGGACCACAAACAGAGCATACCAACCACAGGAAACCCCCGCAGCAAGACTCATGAGACACACACAAGGCCCATCCCCAGGCTCTTAGCAGGGCTGATGAGGGGTGGACCTTCCACCTCCCCACTCCACTCCTGCCAGGGCCTCGGGCAGCGCTGAGCATCAGTTGGCTCCATCCCACCCCCTGCACAAGCAGGCGGCACCCTGACCTATCCAGGGCCATGTCAGTGGGTCCATTGTGGAGCTGAGCCCCACTCCACCCCACCCGGCAGCAACAGTCCTGAGCAAAGCAGTGTGACATGGGGCTGCTTACTGCCCTGTGCCCTCCCTGGCAAGCCCCTCACCATGAGAAGGGATAAGGGGTAGGAGGCAGGTTGAGTCCACTTGTTCCCCTCAGTATCAACCGGGCTGAGGAGGGAGCCCCCTCCCCATGTAGCGTCACTGACGCTACAGCTGGCAGTGGGAGGCAGGGCCAGCAGGGCCCAAGGAAGCTGAGTGTAGCCGAAGCCCCACACCCACCTGAAGATACTAGAAAGGCCAAGGGAAGGTTATCATCACCCCACCTGCCTGCAGCCGCTCAGCACGGTCAGGGCTCTGCTGCGGCTGTAGTGCCATGTGTACCCTGCCCAGACACAGCAGCCCAGCGGACAGCACCTGCTGCAGACGAAGACGCCAGCAGCTCGGGAGTCTCATAAGATATCCTAAATGTACAGGCTCCGATCCAAAGTCACTCAGCCTACCAAGAACTAGGATAATCACAACTGGACGGAGAAATAAATCGATGGATGACAACACGGAGATGAGTCAGAGGCTATCATTAGCTGAGCAGGATCTTCACATAACCATCATAAATACACTTCAGCAAGTACGAATTCCCATGGAATAAATGGAAAATTAGACAATTTTAGCAAAAGAATAAAGAAAAACCAAATGAGGCCAGGGGTGGTGGCTTACGCCTGTAATCCCAACAATTGGGGAGGCCAAGGTGGGTGGATCAGCTGAGGTCAGGAGTTCGAGACCAGCCTGACCAACATGGTGAAACCCCACCTCAACTAAAAATACAAAAATTAGCCTGGCATGGTGGTGGGCGCTTGTATTCCCAGCTACTCAGGAGGCTGAGGGAGGAGAATCGCTTGAACCCAGGAGCCAGAGGTTGCAGTGAGCAGAGATCGTGCCACCTCACTCCAGCTGGGTGACAGAGTGAGATTCAGTCTGAAAAAAAAAAAAAAGAAATTATAAAGCAAGAAAACACAATAACCAAAAGACAAACAAACATAAAACCTCAATGGGTGGACTTAACCAGGACAGCAAGGGGACAAAAGACTGGATGAGGGCCAGAAGTCACCAACTCGCAGCAACACCGACGAAGTGGGCCGAGGAGAAAGAACAGACTGTCAGGAGCCTGTGTCACCCTCAGAGGAGAGAGAGAAAGTGGAACTGGAAAGGTATATTTTTTAAATGGCTGAAAACTTCCCAAGTTTAGTGAAATATACTAAAGATTCAAGAATCTGAGAAAATTCCAAATGTGGTAAACCCAAAGAAATTTATACCAGGATACAAGATACATCATAATCAAAGTTCTGAAGAACTAAAGACAAAGAAAAATAGCTGCAAAGTAGCCAGAGAGAATCGCATTGCTTGTAGGATGTGCAAATTTTCCATTTGAAACCACAGAACCCAAAAGGAAGTAGCACGCGTCTCAAATACCGAGAGAAAAGGATGGCCAACCGATAGTCTATGGCAGGGAAAATGTCCCTCATGGACGGGTATAAATAAATAGAGACGTTTTCCAGTGAAGGAGCACTAAGAGAGTCTGCCACCAGCAGGGTTACTCAAAGCATGGCTGGAGGAAGTTTCCTAAACAGAAGAGAAATTATAAAAGAAGCAATATTGGAATACTAGGAAGAAAACGAGAACAACAGCAAAAGTAAAAAGTATGGGTAAATAAATAGACTCCTTCTCCTCTTGAGTTTTCTAAATTATGTTCCATGGTTGGAAGCAAAAATGATAATGCTGTCTGATGTTCTCAATGTATGTAAAGAAAGTATTAAAGATGATAGTCACATTATAAACTATAACATAATATTGTAAACTGTAATATAATATGGGGGAGGGAAAGTATGAAAAGAGAGTTTAGGTGACCACATGGTATTAGAACTAACAAAATCTAGCACCACTAGACCATGTAGGATGTGTATAAATAATGAAGTACCTACAGCTACCATTTTAAAAAACTATAAAAAAGGATAAACCCCAAAACACTAGATAAGTCAAAATGGAATTCTTGAAAAAAAAAAAAAAGTTCAAGTACAGGAAATCCAGGAAAAACAAAATAAAGAAACACTAAACAGTGTTTTTATACTTCAGTAAGGACATTAAAAACAACCAGCCACCGGGCACAGTGGCTCATGCCTGGAATCCCAGCACTTTGGGAGGCCAAAATGAGAGGATCACTTGAGCCCAGGAGTTCAAGACCAGCCTGGGCAACACACTGCAATCCCGTCTCTTTCTAAAAATAATAATCATCATCATCATAAACACCAGTGACTGCAGAAGCAAGGGCTGTCTTTGGTCGGCATCGCTCTGGTGTGTTTCTCCTGGGACATAGTCTGCTGAATGTGTGGACTTGGAGTTAACTGAACCACTTTCAACTTTCAGGCGTTCTCTGCATGTGTCTGAGCGCGTGCCCCGACCCTGGAGCACCCTGGGCACTCAGCCAGCATGGTCCTGACCTCACAAAGCCTTTGGGTGCAGGCAGGAGAGAAAATATGCTATCAGTAATTCGGGGCTTCTAGATTTGCTGCCAGCTGAGATTTTTGAAATTCCTGCCGTGTGAGGGCTTCGTCCTGAACCCTGTGTAGTGCCCCTGGTGGAGATGTGTGGTGCGCCCCATTTTACAGAGAAGGATCAAGAGAATCACGAGGACCTTCCGAGGTCATGTAGCATACAGCAGGGCGTGTCCTTCCACCCAGGGCTTTTCACCATTCAAGAGTTTTCTAGAAAAATCTTAATTATTACAGGGTTTCCAGGGCAGGACTGAAAATAAACCTAGGGTTGCTCATTTTTACTATTTCACAAATGGCATTATTTCTCACTTTTCAGCTTTAATATTTCCAAAAGAACTGGGAACATTTTCTGGTGGCATACATCACTAAGCCTGTCAGTCTATGCAGGTTTCCTCCCATGCGGACCAGCTATCACTGCAGGCCGCTTCAACAAACAGCAACAGTTAGGAGCATTCAGCTCATCTAGTTTTGCCAAACTGATTTTTCTTTTTTATAAAAACACTAGAGAGGGAGGGATAAATCACAAAGAAGGCCATACGATGGCCACTCTCATCCATCTGCTCACACCCCTCTCCCTGCCTGCCTGGTCCTTCCAGCCAGGAGCGTCCAAAAGTGTCCCAGGCAAAGCCCCTGTGGCTCTTTCCTGTCCCTCTGAACCCAGACATGGACAGGAACATCTCTGCACACCTCTGGGCCTGAGCTTACCAAAGTGAAATTTTCCTCCCTCTAGCCCACAACCCATTGAATAGATGCCCTGAGCACCCAGGGGAAACATTCTACACCAACTCAACTCCACTTCTCCCAGCAGGGCCCTTGGCTGTGGGGGAGGCAAAGGCGTCCAAGTTCTCTGGTAGTTCTGGGACAGCTCGTGCAGGTTGAACGGGATGAATCAGCAACAGAACTGTATCCTCCCCCAAGCTACAGGGCTAAAAGTAATAGACAAGCCGACTTTATCTACACAGAGCTCAACTGAATTATTAACTTTGTAAGAAGTTTTCTATCTCATCTCCACATTTTTAGGTTATATATGTTAATAGATTTAATTACGCGATCATTACTTTATCTACTTCTTCATATCAGTGAAGCAAAAAGAAACACATAGTAAAAAGTATGAGTGGTGGCTGCAATTCTCTTTTAAAACACTAAAAACATGAAACAAATTTGCAATGATGAAAAGAAAAAGTACCATTGAACAGTAAGCAAAGACCACTGCTTGCTTTTTCTACATATATTTTCCATTCTCACTCTTGCCTTTCATCAAAGAATTCTTTATAGTATTTATTGAAGCTTGAGATGAACCTTCACTTATAGAAAAAAAGGAAAGACTTCTGAACATCAGGAAGCGTGGGGAGGCTGCTGAACCACCTCCGATTCTCCCTGTTTGCTGTTCTACTTAACACGGAAGGAAGAAAGGCATGTAAATATTGTGAGACAGTCTTGTTAAATACTCACACACATCATTTACATGTACGTGATGTATAGGACAAATTCTCTACATGGATGTCCTTGATAACCCTAGTGTTGCCCTTTCAGGAAACCTCTCAGTAATTAATTTCTTCCACAAATACTTGGTGCACATGGCTCTGGGCAGACCTTATGAGGCTTGACACAAATAGACCGTCACCCAGAGAGGTCACTCCGCAGACATAGGGTTTTGTCTTACTCACTGTGGACTCTTCAGAATCTAGACCAATATCACCTGATAGAAATGTTATATAACTTTTCATTATCCAACACAGTATCTACTAGTCCCATATGGGTATTGAGTACTTGAAATGTGACCAGTGTGAGTGAGGAACTGAGTTTTTTTAACTTTGTTTCGCTTTCACTGAATTTCAATAGCCAACCGTGACTGGTGGACAACACAGTCATGCCTGATACAAGCAGAAGTTCAACTCATATTTGTTGTTAAAAGAGTGAGCAGCCTCTGCCCTATGGAGCTTATGATATGGGGAGGGATAGATATTGGCCAAATAATGACAAAATAAATCTGTAACTACAAATTATAACTTAGCTATTGAAAAGTGCATGATGGCCAAATGCGTTGTCTCACGTCTATAATCCCAGCAATTTGGGAGGCTGAGGCAAGAGAATCACTTGAGCGTAGGAGTTTGAGACCAGTCTGAGCAATATAGGGAGATCCCATCTCTACAAATTAAAATTAAAAATTAGCCAGGCATGATGGTGCTCACCTGTGGGCCCAGCTACTCAAGACGCCGAGATAAGAGAATCGCTAGAGCCCAGGAATTCAAGGCTGCCGTGAGCTATGATCGCACCACTGCACTCCAGCCTGGGTGACAGAGCAAGACCCCACTGAAAGAAAAGAAGAGAAAAAAGAGTGCATGGTTTAATGAAGGATATAAGCAAGTACCTCGGGCCTCACAGAGCCTGTCTCCGAGGAAATGGTGTTGAGGCCGAAACCAGAACAGCCATGAGCTGAACACAGACCCAGAGAGAAGGAAAGGTGAAGAGACAGGAAGGAGGGGAAGAGAGCAAGAGAAGTAGAGACAGAGAAACAGAAATGGAGAAAGAGGAGAGAGAAGAAAGGGGACAGAGAGACAAAGAGAGAAGGGGGAGAGACAGAGGGAGAGAGGCAGAGAGGGAAGGAGAAAGAAATGGAGACAAAAACAGAGCGACGGAAACCAACAGACAGGAGAGAAAGACAGAAAGAGAGAGAGAGAGAGAGAGAGAGGAGTGCGGAGGGAGAGGAAGATCCGAAGCAGCAGAGAATTCCTCCTGGCAGAAGACGCTGCATAGGGCAGCAGGAGGGAGCACGAGGCTGCGGGAGGGAGCGCGGGGCGGCGGGAGGGAGCGCAGGGCAGTGGAAGGAAGCATAGGGCTTCAGAGAACAGCGTGTATCAGTAAGAATCTCCCAACATGAGGTTGGAGGGGAAGGGGTGGCCAGCTCCAGCGGGCCGTCCAGGTCCTGTTGGGGTTTCCCTCTTTACCCTCAGAACAATGAGAGCCCACTAGAAGGTGGTGAGCAGAGAAAGGGCCCATAAGGTTTGTGATTTTGAAAAATCACCTGTCTACAATACAGAAAACCAACCAGAAGAGTGGACTGAGAAGAGAGATAGGCGGCTACTGCAGGTGTCCAGGCTACAGATGGTAACAGGCACTTCCAGGAGGGGAAAGATGGATGCTGCCATCGCACCTGAAAAAGGGTGAGGGCATGTCTGGGACTGGATTGTTGCCAAACCACCCTCGGAAGCCTGGATGGATGTTGCTGTGCTGGGAACGCCCTGTTCATCCAAGTTTCCACTCACACAATAAAAGCCCATCACAGGCCAGGCACACACTGTGTCATTCATTCATTCACTCACATCGAGGGAGTCATTGCCCTCCAGAGGCCAGGCACGGCCACGGCCAGCGGAGGCTGAGCCAGGTGGACCCTCAGCCTCCCTGCCTGCATGTGTGTGCCTGTGAGTTCTCTAAACCAGAGCAGGCAGGCTTAGGGAAGCCGCAGGGAATTATCAGCTCTTATGGTCATAACATCTTCCCATCTATCGACTTACTTATTTAACTTTAAAATGGGTCACAGATATCATTTTGGCTTCAGAAGTATAAATTGGAGTCCAGTATGCAATACGGCTCATATTTTTCTTCAAGGACAGAAAAGCACTAGTGTTGCAAAACGCTCTTGACACAGGTCACTGCTCTGCAGCTGCGGCGGTGCTGGGTTGCAGTGGGAGCCGGGCCCTCCTCGTCCTCAGCCTGAGTTCCTCAGACAGGAGAGACACCGTGCAGCCTTGGCGGCCCCACCATGAGTGGCCATTCCTGTCAAATAAACCGACATGAACAGCCTGGGTTTATATCCATCTTTCCCTTCCAAATGAGGCAAGTCAGGTATTACTGAGAAAGTTATAAAGGCATTTGGTTAGAATTCATTCACTAAGTAAACAAATTTAATGCAGCAAACATGTAACAAATAAGCTTAATGAAGCAGACATAACAGAGTGCAGGGCAGGACCGAACATCCCCTCCTGCACGTGCTATTCCTGAACTCAGAAGCTCAATGGCTGGGTTGGGCTGCAGAGGCGACAGGCCGGTCTGCACCACCAATACACGCTCACGACAGCAAGCGCACGGGCTCCGAGACAGTGAAAGGTTTTGTTATGCTATGTTGCTCTGATATGATACAGACAGTGGAAGTAAATATTGGTCATAACTACCTCCAGAATCCCTGCCAGCCATGGGGTAAAGAAGGCAGAAGGGAGGGATTGATCACATTCGCCCTCAAAGGCAAGCTCACATTGAGAGGTTCCACCACCACCCCCATTCCGCAGGCCCATCCTCTCGGCCTCGAATCGTTTGAAAAATGCAAGCAGTGGCCCTGACCTTAGTGACCTTAGTGATCAGACAAGGAGGACTGAGGCCAGGGCTTGTGCAGGCCCCTTGGCAAGCCGAGCGGTGGCCACATCAAGCTGCAGTGGCATCCAGGGGTGTCTGCTGCAGGCTGGAGCAAAACAGAGGCTCCAGGCTCCAGAAAGGCGTCAGCACCTGGTGCTGTGGACAGAGCCATGTGAGGCCCTCTCTGAGCACAGCCCAGTGCCGGGAAAGATCTCCAGTGTTTCTTCTGGAATAAATCACTCGCCACCTTCTGAAGAAGACACTGATGCAGGTAAGTCCCGCATTGAAAGCCTTGGCTGGGAGGAGAAGATGCCATTCATTGTGGAAGGTACAGATGGCAGGGGGCAAGGGGCCAGACAGGAAGGTCCTTCTAGAGGTGAGAGACTTTTACAGGAAGATGTAAGACCTCCTGGGAATGGAAGGAGGCTCCGGAAAGAGAAGGCCAGAAATATCTAGAAAGATCCAAAAAGATGACAACTCTTGCAAGATTGTTACTGACAACCACTTCCAGTTTCTCATGGAGCTGAAGATGAAGAAAGCCTTCGGCCACCAGAAAGCAACCAGCCGCAGGGACGGCAGCTCCACCAGCTCCACCAGCTCCAGGGCCCTGTCATGGGAGGCTGTGGGGGTGGGGTGCTCTCTCTGGCCTGAGAGCTGTGAGGAAGCTGGAGAAACCTGTGCAGGAGGCTGTCACAGCAGATTGGCACAGCAGGGTCTCATATCAGCAAAATGAGTTGCAGAAGCCAGCTGGAGGAATGAGGGACAGTCAGAGAAGGAGGCAGCCCCGACCTGCAGGTATAGGGCCACCATGGCTGTGGGTGGGAAGACAGGGTCGCCCGGAGGAAGACATGAGACAACCACTTCTCTCCAGCCAGAGCATGAGCTGTGTTCATGAGCATGCAGACCATGAGCAAAACAGAAACAGCGACAGTCACACACACACACACACACACACACACACACACACACACACGAGAAAAAATGAAGCCACAACAGAGCTCCATCAGTAGCATGGCTCAGGGACGCCCAGCTGCCAATCTTCGATTTAAAAATACATATATCTAGTACTGTTTTAGAGCTATTCTTGGTAAAATATCAGGAGACACGCTCCTTTTGCCACCCTAATTCAAATAATAGTTATTTTTCTGAGCCAGTGAATGACCTTGTGGTTCTAAACCCAGGGTAATGGACAGGGTAATGCTGTCCTGGGGGACACTGGCAATGTCTGGAACCATTTGGGTTGTCAATGATGCCTGGATGCTACTGGCATCGCATGGGTGGAGGCCAGAGAAGCTGCTGGGGACCCTCCAATGCCTGGGACAGACCCTCAGGGACAATCAGCTCCAGGTGCTGACAGTGCTGAGGTGGAGAAACCCTGATAACAGAATCCAATGCCAAGAGACCAAGAGAACTTAGAAGTGGCTTCCATTACTGTTTTCCTCAGGATACAAACCATATCTTGATCAGCCTTAAAGAGACAGGTGTCTCTGTTCCTCTTGTGAGGTTTCTGCACCCCAGAGCCTGTTGGGGGTTTGGCCCCTATGCCCATCATAAGGAGGACGAGAGAGATTAGTGCTGTAGTCACACCTGGCCACTGTTCTTCCCCACCCGGGAGACCTGTCTCCTCCTGTGTTTCTGAGGTGACTACCAGGAATGACCCTTGATTACAATGATGAGTTCATCCTGACTCATTTGAGGCTCAGCAGAGGGGGCCCCTCTCTGCATGGCAATGCGGTGCATGTATGAAATCCCACCCTGATCTGGATGCAAGCCTGCAGGGTCTCTCACTGTCCCCACCAGCCCCGCTCCAGATCTGGGGCCCCTCTTTCTCCAATAGAGACAGGTCATCACACCCTACAAGTCCAGATGTTTGTGAAGACCCTCGCACAGGGAAGGGCGGGAAGGGTGAGAGAGGAAAACAGTTTCGCAGGGCCTACTCTTAAAGAAACCAGGAAAAGGCCTTTGTCTCTGAACAAAAGCTTCACAGCTGCGAGTAATCCGCACCCATGACAAATACAACCTAGTGCTGAATTTTGAATGGCGCTGCTTCCAACCATGTGCATTACAAGTAAAAAGACACAGAAACAGACCTCTAACCCATTCCTTCCACATATAACAAACTCTAACTTTGAGATTTTGTAATTTGAACAAATGATATTAAGGAATAATATTTACAGGTTTGAGTTTCAATACATTATTTTCACTTTGGAAAGACACCTTCTAAACAAGCAAACACAACTTAAGTTTAACTAATTGAAATTTAATTAAACGTTATTTCTCTAAGATTATGAGTGATCTGGGCACCCCTTAAATTGACTCCTATATGGCGCTGAGTGAAACCTCTTAAGCTAATGGAAAACCGAGGTTCTCATTTTAAATGATAAATTCATCGATCAGTGCACATGCATGTCCCTAACGGGCTGAAAGGAGCTCCGGGTGTGAGGGATCCTGTCTTCTGGTCTTGCTGTTCTCCCTGAATTCAACAGCAAAAATGTACCAGGCACTTCCGTTCAATTTGGCACAGTAGCAACATTTTTCCCTTGTCTTTTCAAAAATTGTCTCAATACAATCAGAACAAGAAAATGAACCCAAACTTCACCTTTCACAAAGCTAGGAGACATCTGTTCTTACAAATCACAAAATATGAAGACAAAAAAATGGGTGCAAAAATGGTAAATTGCTTAGATGACAGAGAAAGGGCAGACGTAAAGGGCCCGGGATTTGGAGTGCACTGGGATGTGGGGTAGGCAGTAGGGTTGGGGCAGGTCCTCACCCACTCCCACATGCTCAGGTGACTAACCGCCCTCCCACTCACCCAAACATGGGAATTATATGCACAGAAAAGATTTAGCAAGAGCAGTCACATGGAAATGGCACCGGCAATGGGGTAACAGACACGACAGGTTCACAGTACAGAGATGCCATTTGCCATGTTTTGGGATCTTAAAACATGTCTAGTTGGGAAGAGTTGCTGATTTTTTTCTCTTCCAACAGTTGGGAAGATCATTAGATGAGAGTGGTTTTCAACTGGAAGCCATAGTTTCCTCCAAGGGGACAGTTGGAAATTGTGCAGCATTCTTTATTGTCACAACCTAGAGGTGTGGGGAGCCACTACCAGCACCCAGTGGGTAGAGGCCAGGGATGCCGCCCAGCATTCCACAGTGCACAGACAGAAGGATGATCAAGCTGCCTGGCGAGGAACGATCGAGCCAAAATACCAACAGTGGTGCTGTTGAGATGCCCTGATTTATACCTACGAACTTTGGAGCTCATTCTATGATATATGGGCTGAGAAGCAACAAATAGAAAATATACACAAAGGGGAAAAAAAAGCTCTTCCTTATTCCCATGGATATTATGTTTTGTCTGTTTCTGAATCATATTAAAGGCTAAAAGCTAAAACGGAAAAATCAATTCACCATAAACTCCTTTCTTTTAAGCATGAGTAATATCTAAAGCCCTGAACAGCCTTGTGAGTTTGACACAGGTTTAATGTGCCAATATAGACTTAGAGCATACAATTTTCAAATGTACTGGGAAATCTATGATGTTGAGATGTTCAGGTAACTGAGAAAAGTCAGCCCAAGCTGACGATTTGGAGAGACACTGTCACTGCCTGGCCATGCCACTCAGAAGCTTGGGGCCCCCATATTCTCAGCCTAGCGACACAAAATTTGTAGTTTGTCAGTAAAATAGAAAGGGAAGAATTCTCCAATCACACGCGGCTTGCAGAATCTCATTAGGTCAAATTAGGCAGTAAAACACAGTTTATGAGATTTTACTGCAGCACCCTGTAGGAGTCATTTTAAGGAGTGTCCAAGTCATTCGTAATTTTCAAGAAGTGTTTAGCTGTCTGCCTGGGTGGTCATGAAGTGCTGTCATTAGTCATGGGCATTTAAGTTGCCCTAAGGAACATCCAAAAGAATTATCTGCTAGTGACCTAAAGTCTTGGCTTTGGAGCTGCAGAGACAGGTTCCAACAACAAGTATTTGTTTCAAAGCCATTAGGGGACAGAGAACAACTGAAGGAGAGTAAACGGGGTGACAAAAAACCACACGAAAACTCCAGGGAGAAGTGGAAAGCCATTGGTGAAGCTGTCAGTATTGGTTATGTGACACGCGTAGTAGGAAGGGAGACAGAGATTTTTTCATCACCTTCACGTTGCAGAAATTGTTGCTATTATCAAATATGATGCTCTAACTAAAAGAGGCCTTAGAAGGGAGACTTAGGAAGAATGAAAAATAAGTAAAAATGGGCCTTGTTTTCAGAGATGGAAGAAGAAAGAGTGGTGGATGCAGCAAGACACATTTGTATGTGAGGAGGCAGAGGGATCTTCCAGCGGGCAGTGAGTGAGGGGCAGGCTCCTCACACCTCAGAGTCCACATGGACCACTGGGAATCCCATGACGCCAAGAGTCTAGGGGGAGACCTGGGATTCCACATTGCCAACAAGCTCCCCAGGGGCATGGCCATTGCTGTCCTGGGACCGTGCGCTGAGCCGCCAGGGTGGCGTTGGCTTCTCTGGGCTGTCAAGGCTCCCTGAGCAGCCTCCTTGGTCACAGTGTCCTGGTGGCATCAAGCACAGAACCAGGACATTCTAATGACAGTTCCATCCAACTGCCATTTTTATCGCTTGTCATGCATTTCCCTTTTTAACAAGAGTCCCAGTAGAAAAAAATAATAATAACTGAGCCAGGTATTCTGGATATATGACACTTTCAGCGTAGACAAGGATATTTAAGAATAAAAACTAGAACAGAATTATAAATGAGAAATATCCAAAGCAAAATAAAATTAAAAGAGGAACTATC
The DNA here is from genome assembly GCF_006542625.1 of Nomascus leucogenys. Classification (NCBI taxonomy): domain Eukaryota; kingdom Metazoa; phylum Chordata; class Mammalia; order Primates; family Hylobatidae; genus Nomascus; species Nomascus leucogenys. The sequence goes on from NC_044384.1 coordinate 2,929,359, forward strand.
TTACTGGTAAGATCAACCAGAGGTAAATCATGTTTTTATTTTGGTTTTTTAACTTTTGAATTCTATTGCTAATTTCTTTAAAATTAAATTCTAATAGCTCTAACACTGTCTTTAGAACGCAATAAGCTTTATCCTAGAAGGAATTCCAAAAAGAGAAACTTTGATTCTGGGAACTAGAAAGATTCTAGAATGAATAATTAAATAAAAATAGTGCCTAGAAATCTGATGCAGGAAAAAAAAGTATAAAAATGAGAAATTTATTCTTTTGAACTAAGTAAGCTACTAAGACTTAGTAATATCTAATTATTGAAGAATCTTTTTCTACCTATTAATCGTTCATGTGTATATAACCCCAACCCAAATTTTATTTTTTGTAATTTCCTTTGAGAAATTAATAGACCTGGTTTAGCCCAAGCTTCACCCTTTCCTCTCTGCATACCTGGGAGAAGGAAGCATAACTGTGCCGCTTCTTAAGTTATTCGGGTATAAACTCAAGAGCAACCAGTAAGGTGGTAAGAATGAGAGCCCTTTATAAAGGGCTGCGTACGTTTGTTACAATGATTGCCATTGTCATCGGTATTTCTAGCATGGATTGACCACAAAAAAAGAGATTAGTTCACATCTGTAATATTATTTCTTGAGAGAAGATGTTTTCTATGTAGCAGGATCTCAGAAGTCTATATAAAGTATTTTCCATATAATTGTGATTTCAGTGTTATTCCAGATTTTTAAGGCTCAAACTCCTCTATCATAAAGCCTGTTTCACTAAAACAGTCATAATCTTAGGAAAAAGTTGATGTGGAATGAAAAGAAATGTGCCACACAGTGACCAAGGGCGAATCCCTGGTTTTGATGCGGCATCTGCAAGCCAGCTCCTGAGCAGATTTCCCAGGCCCCACCTGGCAGCTCCTCCCCACTGCACCTGGCTTCCCCAGCTCCACAGCTTGGCAGGATATGAAAGTTTAAAAAGTATTAGTATTATTTTTATATTTAGTCTTTCTTGGTAAGTGAAAGGTTCAAGCTGCCTGAGAAGAGAAATAGAGGTGATTATATAAAGAGGAGAACATTAGGTCCCCTCCTGAAACGCAAAATAGAATCCATCAACAAAACCACCCCAGCCAGCCAGCAGAGAACATGACAGAGACTTTTCTAGCCTCTCCTTTATCCCTGGCCACACCCCTCCCTTCCCCACCTTCTTTAAAACCTCAGAGGTTCTAGGGTCCAAACCCTGTCCTCCTTCATTTTTAGGTCCCAAGCACTTGGCTAGAGTGATTAAATAATTTAATCCAAACATCGTCCCCAGGGGAAGGCACCATTGTTATGCTGAATTTAGTATATAAATAGTTGCCATCATTTTGAAGATGTGCCTACTAAAAGCAACTGGAAACATGCAAATAATTGTATCACAGTCTATGAAAGTGAAAAGGCCTGCTTAATTTGTATGATAATTTCTATGCTTGGAAAGTCCTAGAAAGAGCCTAGGGAAGCTTCTCCTTTACAAAGTCTGCTTAGACCATTAAAACAGCAGAGAAGGAGAAATTGTACTGGAGGAAATGAAAGAATCCATGAACATAAACTATTCCATAAACATGAATCTTTGAATTTTCAGGCTGAACTCAAGAGGAAAAGCCATACAAAAAAATCAATGAATCTAGAAGTTTGTTATTTGAAAGAATAAATAAGATAGACCGAACACTAGCTAGACTAATAAAATAAGAAAGAATATCCAAATAAACACGAGCAAAAATTACAAAGGGACGTTACCACGAACCCCGCATAAATACAAATAACCCTCAGAGACTGCTATTAACACCTCTGTGCACAAAAGTCAGAAAACCCAGAAGAAACGAATAAATTCCTGGGAACATATATCCTCCCAAGATTGAATCAGGAATAAATTGGCTCCCTGAACACATCAATAATGAGTTCCAAAGTTGAATTAGTAATAAAAACCTACTAACCAGAAAAAGCCCAGGACCAGATGGATTCACAGCCAAATCCTACCAGAAATGTAAAGAACAACTGGTACCATTTCTAACTGAAACTATTCAAGAAATTGAGGAGGAGGGACTCCTCCCCAACTCACTCTGTGAGGCTGGCATCACCCTGATACCAAAACCTGGAAGAGACACAACCAAAAAAGAAACCTTCGGGCCAGTGTCCTTGATGAACATCAATGCAAAAATCCTCAGAAAAAAAATACTTGCAAACCAAATCCAGCAGCACATCAAAAAGCTAATCCATCATGATCAAGTAGGCTTTATCCCTGGGATGTAAGGTTGGTTTAACACAGGCAAATCAATAAATGAATTCATCGCATAAACAGAACTAAAAGCAAAACCCACATGATTCTCTCAATATATGCAGAAAAGGCTTTTGATAAAATTCAACATCCATTCATGTTAAAAACTGTCAACAAACTAGGCATTGAAGGAACATTCCTCAAAATAATAAGAGCCATCTGTGACAGACTCACAGCCAACATCATACTGAATGGGCAAAAGCTGGAAGCATTCCCCTTGAAAACTGGCACAAGACTAGGATGCCCTCTCTCACCACTCCTCTTCACCATAGTACTGGAAATCCTGGCCAGAGCAATCAGGCAAGAGAAAGAAATAGAAGGCATCCAAATAGAAAGAGAGGAAGTCAAACTATCCCTGTTTGCAGACAATATGATTCTATAGCTAAAAATCCTCATAGTCTCCACCCAAAAGCTCCTTGATCTGATAAACAACTTCAGCAAAGTTTCAGGATGCAAAATCAATGTACAAAAATCAGCAGCACTCCTATACACCAACAACATCCAAGCTGATAACCAAATCAAGAACAGAATCACATTCACAATTGCCACCAAAATAATAATAACAAAATACCTAGGAATATTGCTAACCAGGGAGGTGAAAGATTTCTACAATGAGAATTATGCTCAAATAAATCAGAGGTGACACAAACAAATGGAAAAACATCCCCGGCTTATAGTTAGGAAGAATCAATATCATTAAAATGGCCAAATTGCCCAAAGCACCCAAAGCAATTTACAAGTTCAATGACATTTCTATCAAACTACCAGTGGCATTCTTCATAGAATTAGAAAACAACTACTTTAAAATTTATATGGAACCATAAAAGAGCTTGAATGGCCAAGGCAATCCTAAGCAAAAAGAACAAAGCTGTAAGCGTCATGTTACCCAAGTTCAAAATGTACTACAAGGCTACAGTAACCAAAACAGCATGGCATTGGTACAAAAACACATATATAGACTAATGGATCAGAATAGAGAACCCAGAAATAAAGCGACACACCTACAACCATCTGATCTTTGACAAAGTCAGCTAAAACAAGCAATGGGGAAATGAATCCCTGTTCAATAAATGATGTTGGAATAACTGGCTAGCCATATGCAGAAGATTAAAATTGGACCCCTTTCTTATACCATAAAAAAAATCAACTCAAGGTGGATTAAAGACTTATATGTAAAACCTAAAACTATAAAAACCCTGGGAGATAACCTTGAAAATACCATTCTGGACATAGACCCTGGCAAAAAATTTCATGATGAAGATGCCAAAAGTAATTGTAACAAAAACAAAAATTGACAAACGGGACCAGTTAAACTAAAGAGCTTCTGCACAGCAAAAGAAACTATCAACAGAATAAACAGACAACCTACAGAATGGAAGAAAAGATTTTCAAACTATGCATCTGACAAAGGCCTAATATCCAGAATGTGTAAGGAACTAAAACAGAACAACAAGCAAAAATCAGTCAACCCCATTAGAAAGTGGGCAAAGAACATGAACAGACAATTTTCAAAAGAAAAGATACACACAGCCAACAAGCACATGAAAAAATACTCAACATCACTAATCATTAGAGAAATGCAAATCAAAACCACAATGGGATAGCATTCACACCAGCCAGAACGGCTATTAAAAAGTCAATAAAGAACAGGTGCGAGGTTGCAGAGACAAAGGAATGCTTATACACAGTTGGTGGGAATGTAAATTGGTACAGCCATTGTGGAAAGTAGTTAGGCAGTTTCTCAAAGAACTCAAAGCAGAATTACCATTCAATTCAGCAATCCCGTTACTGGTTATATACCCAAAGAAATATAAATATTTCTACTGTGTAGGCACATGCATGCATATATTCATCACAGCACTATCTACAATAGCAAAGACACGGCATCAACCTAAATACCTATTAACAGTAGATTAGATAAATAAAATATGGAATATAGACACTATGGAATACTATGGTGTCATAAAAAGGAGTGAGATAATGTTTTTTGTGCAATGTTTTTCGAGCTGGAAGCCATTATCCTAAACAAACCAACGCAGGAACCGCAAACCAAATACTCACTTATAAGTGAGAATTAATCATTGAATACACATAGACAAAAAGAAGGGAACAACAGACACCAAGGCCTACTGAAGGAGGTTGGAGGGAGGAGGGAGAGGATTGAAAAATTACCTATCAGGTACTATGCTTATTACCTGGGAAGTGAAATAATCTGTACTCCAAACCCCTGTGACATGCAACTTACCTATATAACAAACCTGCACATGTACCCCTGATCCTAAAAGAAAAAAAAAAAAGGAATAGCAGACGGGTCATGATTTTTTTTTTCAAACAGCAATTTTAAAAGATTGATTACAAACTCCAGATGAATTATCATAGCTTATCATTAGCAACATTCAAAAATGATTAATGAAAGATACAGTTGATTAATAGTTTAAAAACATGATGATAGGGTGATGGCTTCTGAAGAACAATATTTGCTAAAGTAATGGCATGTTCCCTCTGGACATTATTTCCAAGCTGGTAGCTCCAGGAATTTCATGAGCATGCTGTAACTGTATTGCCACAAAGCATAGGATAAGTCTCTTGTAGCATCTTCAATAAATCAACAATAAATAATACCAGCAGGTTTCCACAGTGAGGTGGCACTAAGAGTAATATAATCATATTCCCTGGGCCTGCGCATGAATCTGATGCCCTTCTGGAGGGCACTCTCATGTAGACCACAGGATTGTGCCAGTTGATCACTGCTAGTCCTATAGTAGGTCAATGCACAGTAATCACACCTAGCAGATGTACCTACGGATGGCAGGACTGGAAAAGACAGCTGGTCCGCTGGGTGGGCAAATCAAGATTTAAAACGATCCAACAAGTTAGGATGACAGGCAGAAACCAACAAGACACATGTCCCAAGAAGAATTGAAAATTCCTGAATTTTAGATTGCCAGTATAGAGATAGACGGAGAAAATTCCTGGCTTAAGAGAACTCATGGGAAAAATTCCTACAGGTAAATTATCTATAAAAGTCACCCAGCACAGGGAGTGCCACCTTCAGAGAAAGGTTGTCTTTAAAACAAGGTAGTTAATCATCATCTTAAACTCTAACATTGGTTAGACACTTCCAGGCCAGAGTTCAAATGTGGGCGACCCATTTTAGGAAGTCCAAAAAAGACCAACAAATAAACTGAATTGGGATCCAAAAAGTCATGTCTAGACAAGGCTTATATCTTTCTTTCCCACACACTCTTCTTTGAGTCCTTTTTATCTACCCGAAATCTCATTCACTGGCCAATGGACTATAAGACAAGTTACCAAAAATTATTCAAAATAGCTAAAGATGAATATGCTGTAGGTAACAAACATCACTCCATCCGGTAAATACTCTAAAAATACTTATGTCAATCTTTATCTTTTTTAATTTTTGCATTTTGAGTATTTGAAGATTTTTTCTAGGAAAAAATACTGAAGATGCTTAAATTCATGCGCTAAAGCATAACTATATACTATACTTTTGTTCTCACCACTCTATTCCCAGCACTGGAAAGAGCATTTTGCACAGAGTATGCTATCAACAAATAACTGCTGAATGAATTAAGGAATGGACAGATGAGTGAATGAACTATTGCTCCATGGCTTATCTCCTGCCAGTCTTTGCATCTCTTCTCTTCCCTGGGCCCCAAGTGGCCAAATCACTTACAGTCCCTTGGAGCTGCTCTTCCACCTGTTGGAGCCTTTGTCCAAGCTGTCTTCTGTCTCAGCACTCCACGCTGGGCCCATCCGTCCCCTAGACAGGCCCACACTGTGCTTCCTGGCTCTACTTCAAACACAGCATTTTCTAGATTCATCCATTCCGGAATACAAACTAGCTATAATTGGAGTGATTTTTTTTCTCAATTGTTGACTCAATTCTTTACAGCCACTGCTCCTTTTTAAGGCATCTTGTTTGTTTTGTTTTTAATATCATGCTTTGCTTTTCCAAGACAGAATAAATTGAACTTATAGGCTTCATCTGTTATTTCAAAGAGAGATTCATACAGCTCACTACCCAGAGAGTTTTAAAATTTGTTATTCCTAATAGTGTGCCATTTTAATAGGGAACTCAAGTAGACTTTTTGTTCTTTTCTTTTTCTTTTTTCTTTACTTTCAAAGCTTGAACATCATTTTAGAAACAAAAACGTAAAATAATTGCAAGAATTCTAACCCAAGATGACAATAAATGGCAGCAGAAGAGACACAATGGATTTTTTACAACCAAAATCTGAGGTAGCAAAGTCAGACCAACCTGTCAGAATTCTGTGGTCTACGGGACACACGTTTCACAAACTAGCATTGAACTTTTATAAATGAGTTGGAATTAGTGCTTTGTGATGGAGGATGAAAGATTAGATCATAAGTTCACTTCTGTGGTTCTGTCAATAAGGAGCAAAGCTGATCAGTAACCCACAGCTGGTCTATTCCCAGGGCTCAAAGGGAAAGGAAGATTAAGAGATTGAGCAAAAGCAAGAGGAAATAAACATGTTTCCAGCACTGGAGGAATTTTGTGTTGCTACCGTGCCATTCTGTACCTGGATAGTCATGGCGATTTCTCAGTGCAGCAAACAAAAGCATTTTGCTGCAGCCAGAAAAGGAAGGCTGGGTAAGGGGGAGGTTCTGACTTCAGGAAATCTCTTTCTTGGAAAAGGTTTACTCTCATACATTGTGAAGGAATGTGAAGTTTTGTGGCTTCTTTCATAAGCAAGTTGGGAACAGATGTTTAATTCAAAATACATAAATTATTCAACCCCAAAATCTCACTCCTGGAATCTATCCCATAGAAATTACATCACTAAGAATGTCAAATATACAAGGTATACAATATTGTTTATATGGACAAGAGCTGCAAATAAAGAGACCATCCATCAATAGGAGGCTGGCTGAATAAACTAGGCTACACCTCTCCACAAAAAACTATGCAACCCCCAAAAAACAAATTACAGCTACACCGTATTTCCTAGAGAGATTTTTGTAAAACATTGTTAAGTGGAAAGCTGTTGAAACGTGTGATTAATCAATCTGTTCCTGCAAAACAAAAACAGACTAATTCCCTTTGTATATGTACAAATGCACTTGCCTGTGTATGTACATGTGTCTGCATGTGTGTTTGTATGGATGTGCATGTTTACACAGTATTCTATACGTGTATACCAAAATACAGAATGAACACTCAGTCATAACATAGGCAGTCGAGCAGGTTCTGATGTGGGCAAAGGAGTTTGGGAAGAGAGACAAATAAAAAAGGAAAAGAAAAAAATTGTATTAAAAATGCGTGCTTCAACTTCTAGCCTAAAAAAGGTGGTATAGACATGTTTCCCTTCTCTTTCCCACTAAGCACAACTATAAACCCTGGAAACAAAGCAACAGACAACCAAAGGACAGCTGTGATGTATGATAAGAGGAAAGCGATGTAGTTGGTACTTCCGGGACTGGAAGAAGTACAGCACAGCAGTTTGTACTTCTGGGGCAGCACAGCAGCAAGGTGTCTTGTGACCCCACTCGACGAAGAAATAGAAGGCAGATTCTGTCACCCACCCACCAACCACCAGCCCCCCAAAAAAGGCAGCCCCAGTAGATACATTCCTCCCCTCACCAATCAGGGGCTCCTCTTGACAACACCAAGTGAGCCCAGTGCCACCTGCAAATGGGATTGATCGCCATGAAAACAGTGACCACGGAAAGCACTCTCCTTCTCCCTGGGCCTGACACCCCCATCCCCATCCAGAGACAGCCAGGATAGCTACACTAATGTTGAAAAGAAGAAAACAGTGGGAGGAGTCACTTTACCAATATTAAGGCTGACTACATAGCTACAGTAATCCAGACACTGTGATGTTGACAGACGGCTAAACAACAGATCCATGGAACAGGATACAAAACTTAGAGAAAGACCCACAAAAATATGCTTAGTTGATTTTTTATAAAGGTACAAAAGCAATTCAATAGAAGGAGAATACTCTTTTTGTATCAGGCAGGGTTCAACCAAAGAGGCAGAAGGAGTGGGAGATATTTAGTAAGCATTTGTTGCAAGGAGTTGGGATTAGGGAGCTAGCTGGTCACGTCCAAAATCCATAGGTAGGCATGAGCTGGTGCTGGCCCATAAGTGGGGTTTCTTCTTCTCCAGGGAGCCCTCATCTCTGCTTTCAGAGCCTTTCAGCTGATTGAACCAGATCCACCCGGATTACCTAGGATAATATCCCTTAGTTAAAGCCAAGTGACTTTAATCACAAATAAAAAATCAGTACCTTCTTAGCACTAAATTAAGGTTTGAGTAAATAACTGAGGGCTGTAGAGTATCCAAGTTGAAACATCCAAAAGACCATTGCACTTTTCAACATATAATGCTGGAGCAGTTGGACATCCATAGGCAGCAAACACGAGCCTCGACCTAAACCTCATAACACACAAAATTAACTCAAAACGGATGATGAATTTAATGTAAAATGGAGAACCACTAAACTTGCAGGAAACAAAAAGAAAAACCTTCAGGATACAAGACTAGGTAAAAAGTTCTTGAATCTGACATTAAAAGCAGAATCAGTAAACGGAAATATTGATAAATGGCTCTTGGTAGGTATTAAAACCATTTGTTCTGTGAAAGCTCATGTGGAAATGATGAAAATAAACACTACGGGCTGCAAGAAAATATCTGCAAGCCACCTATTCAACAAAGGACTAGTGTCTAGAAAATATTAAGATCTCTCAATCCTTAACAGGAAAAGCAAACAATTCAACTAGAAAATAGGCAAAGACATGAACAGATCTTTCACCAGAGGATACGCAGGTGGCAAACATCATTAGCCATCAAGAAAACGCATATAAAACTACAGTAAGATATGACTCTACACCAACAGGAAGCTAAAATTTAAAAAGTCACAAAACTAAATGCTGTTGAAGATGTGGAGGAACCGGGTCACTGGCATACTGCTGGTAAGAATGCAACAGGGCTCAGCCACTCTGTACACAGTTTGGTGATTTCATATAAAACTCAGTATGCACACCATGTGACTGACAATTCTTGGGCATTTATCCCACAGAAATAAAAACTTATCTTCACCCAAATACCTGTATGTATTAGTCTGTTTTCATGCTGCTATAAAGAACTGCCTGAGACTGGGTAATTCACAAAGGAAAGAGGTTTAATTGACTCACAGTTTAGCATGACTGGAGATGCCTCAGGAAACTTGCAATCATGGTGGAAGGTGAAGGGGAAGCAAGGCACCTTCTTCACAAGGCAGCAGGAAGGAGAAGTGACCAGCGAAGGGGGAAGAGCTCCTTATAAAACCATCAGATCTCATGGGAATTCACTCACTATCACGAGAACTGCATGGCAGAAACTGCCCCCATGATTCAATGACCTCCACCTGGTCTATCCCTTGACACGCGGGGATTATGGGGATTACAATTCAAGATGAAATTTGGGTGGGGACACAAGGCCTAACCATGTCACTGTACATGAATGTTCACAGTAGTTTTGATCATAATAGCCCCACACTGAGAAGCCAGATGTATCTCAACAGGTAAGCAGTGAACAAGCTGCAATGCTCCCCTATCATGGGATACTGCTCGGCAACAAAAAGGACATGCAGACCAGGATGAGTCTCTAAAGACTCACACTCAAAGAAAAAGCTCATCTGAAAAGACTGCATGCTGGATGATTCCCTTCATATACGATTTTTGAAATGACACAATTTTAGAAATGGAGAACAGAATAGTGGTTGCCGGGATAGGGATTTGTTGTGGGGGGAGGGGCATGGCTGTGACTGTAAAGGGCCATCAGCAGGATGCTTTGGAGCATTTTGATATGGTGGATGTGACAGAATTGGATATAACTAAGTACACACACACACTCACACACACACACTCACACTCACACACACACTCACACACACACTCTCACACTCACACTCACACACACACTCACACACACATACACACACTCACACACTCACACACACTCACACACACATATACACACACACTCACACACTCACACACATACACACACTCACACACATACACACACTCACACACACTCACACACATACACACACACTCACACACTCACACACACATACACACACTCACACACACTCACACACACACTCACAGACACATAAGTATAAGCAACACTGTGGAAGTCTGAATAAGATGGTTTGAGCCTATCAGTGTCAATATCCTGGTTCTGATATTATACAATAGTTTTGAAAAGTGTTACCATTGGGGAAAAGTAGGTGAAGTATACAGGCCTGTCTCTGTATAACTTCTTAAAACTACATGCTTGTCTATAATTATTTCAGCAACAATTTCTAGTAAAAAAAGAACCTATACCAAACACTAAAAAATTAATTATCTTTACATCCTTATGCAGAATTATGCTTGTCTGTAATTAGATGAATAAAAATTTTAAGTAAATGATTTAGAATGTAATAAGAGAAAGCTTTTCATCCTTTTCTGTAAAGGACATGATACCTCCCTTTTTCACCAGACACTAAATTTTACTAAGGGCAGAGGATTCTCCCTGCTTACCAACGGACTATGAGCAACTCCCTTGTCAATTAACCTAACATCAATCCTGCTATTTTGTCCGGTTTTCCTTGACTTGGGAGGCTGAAGAAACAACGTCCAATAGCTACAAGCACTGTCTATTTCACGGCCACGGTGCTAAAAGCTTTGTGTGCCTCATTGCACTTAACAAACATAATGGCTAACAATTAGCAGGCACTTCTTTGTGCCAGGCATACTTCACACACGTTACCTCATGCTTCACACACGTTACCTCATGCTTCACACACGTTACCTCATGCAATCCTCATTCAAGCCCTAAAAGGTAGTGTTCCACCCAAGACAGCGTGGAGAAGTTGGCTGGGCACAGCGCAGGGCAGGGTCCCCCTGCACAGACCTTTCCAACCTCGCCAGGACCTACGGGCATGGGGGGTGTGAGGGCTGGCCTCCCCGTCACCATTGCTGTGGTGTGTGTGGTCAAGGACCTCAGGCCTGTTTCAGGGTGGTTCACAGGGGTATTAGAAACCTTCGGTCAGGAGGCCGTGTGCTCCCAACAGGCTCCACAGGCAGGCGGCCTCTGGCAGAGCGGGTCACACCTAGGTTTCCCGACATCCTCACAATCCACAGGCCTAGCCCTGAGCTGATCTGATTAAGGAAGGAAACACCGTGGATTGCCCACGCCAACACCCCACTGCCGGACCCAGGGCTTGGCCAGCCCTGACATTCTTTCCCCCAAGTTTTCCAATCCAACTCCCCCATTTAACAGGCTTTCAGACACAGGAGGAAGTTGCCACCACTCTCCTCCTGGCTGAGATGGGCTAGTCACAAGGATTACATGGGACCACGCTCATCAATCTCTAAGCACACAGGCAAGACCTTGGAGAGCACTTGGTGTCAGCTTTTCAAAAATCACTTCGAAACAACTGAATGACACTAACTGTTCTTTCTTATCATAGAAAATTAAAAATTGAGCTGGGCCTGGTGGCTCACACCTTCAACCTCAACACTTTGGAAGGAGGATCTCTTAAGCCCAGGAGTTGGAGACTAACCTGGGAAACAGAGTGAGACCCCATCTTTACAAAAAATAAAAAGATTAGCTTGGTGTGGTAGTACATACCTGCAGTCTCAGCTACTCCGGAGGCCGAGGTGGGAGGATTGCTTGAGTTCAGGGGGTCGAGGCTGCAGTGAGCCATGATTGTACCACTGTAGTCCAGCCTGGGCGACCGAGACACTGTCTCAAAAAAAAGAGAGAGAGAAAGAAAAGAAAATTAAAAATGGACAGGACTTGGCCACAAGATGAGACAAGGCCACAACTGTAGTGGGATTTGAACCACATTTTGAAGGTCTGCAGGTGGTTAGTGTGGTGGTCTGTGTTATTGTATGATTATTGGAATACACAGCAGACCCCAAATGAGACTGGCATTCTTTGGCAAGTTTCGCATAATATATCTGTTAAGTGCATTCAGCATGAAGATTAATTTTTAAATCAAGCACCATGCGTTAAAATTCTATTTTGTGACTTCTGTAAGGGTGAAATGTCAGCCTTCACCATTTTCAGGTTCGCTCATACCTTACCTTCCTTTTCACCCCATCACATGGAATAATGAAATGACAACTAACAAACACCAAGAGCCCTGAAGTTCTTCCCCCTCGAGCTGTCTCTATCCCCAAGCATCACTTCTGCGAGGTCTTGGTAGAAAAATAATTGAATGCATTACGCACAAATGTGGACATATTAGACAATAATTACTTACATGTTTCTTGTCCATTTTAATCTCCATTAAAAGTGAAGAGGCGGGCCAGGTGCGGTGGCTCACGCCTGTAATCCCAGCACTTTGGGTGGCCGAGGTGGGCGGATCACAAGGTCAGGAGATCGAGACCATCCTGGCTAACACGGTGAAACCCCATCTCTACTAAAAATACAAAAAATTACCCAAGTGAGGTGGCGGGCGCCTGTAGTCCCAGCTACTCGGGAGGCTGAGGCAGGAGAATGGCATGAACCCAGGGAGCGGAGCCTGCAGTGAGCTGAGATCACACCACTGCACTCCAGCCTGGGCGACAGAGCAAGACTCCATTTCAGAAAAAAAAAAAAAAAAAAAAGATGAAGAGTGCGCCAGCACTGCTCCGGGGCAACTGGTATGTCCATCAGCCACCACACCGGGCCACTTCAGAGTGAGTCCCACAGCGCCTTCCCATGCAAGACTCGGTTGATGAAAGGGCATTTAAAAATTGAAGAATTTGGGAATGTAAATTAGTTCAACCACTGTGGAAGACAGTGTGATGATTCCTCAGAGATTTAGAACTGGAAGTATCATTTGACCCAGTAATCCCATTACTGGGTATATACTCAAAGGAATATAAATGATTCTATCATAAAGATACATGCGTGCATATGTTCATTGCAGCACTATTCATAATACCAAAGACATGGAATCAACCCAAATGTCCATCAATCAGAGGCTAGATAAAGAAAATATGGTACATATATACCGTGGAATACTGTGCAGCCATAAAAAGAAATGAGATCATGTCCTTTGCAGGGACATGGATGAAGCTGGAAGCCATTATCCTCAGCAAACTAATGAAGGAACAGAAAATCAGATACTACATGTTCTCACTTATAAGTGGGAACTGAACAATGAGAACACATGGACACAGGGAGGGGAACAACACACACCGGGGCCTGTCCAGGGAGGGTGAGGGGGAGAACATTAGAAAAAAGAGCTAATGCATGCAGGGCTTAATACCTAGGTGATGGGTTGACAGGTGTAGCAAACCACCATGGCACACGTTTACCTATGTAACAAACCTGCACATCCTGCACATGTAACCTGGAACTTGAACAATAAAAAAATAAAAAACATGCTTATTGTCTTTCTTTGGTGACTGAAAATGGATGCATTTGTGTGCCTATGCTTGTAGAACATTTAAATCTATATTCAACTCTCTTTCATTGACCTTGGGGTTTGCAGGGAGGTGGAGCAAAAGTAGAGAGGACTCCTAGGAAGACACGGACTCCTTGCTGCTCACCGGCTGCTCCAGGAGATGCTCTGTCAATCAAGGTAGCTCTCAAGTCATGTGGAACCAAGAAATAAGGGTTCTCAGGGTATTTTTCCTTAGCTGAATGCTAACCAAAGGCTGAAGTGTAGAATTCTATTGCCTCCATTTGCCTTTTTTTTTTTTTTTTTTTTTGAGACGGAGTCTCACTCTGCCTCCCAGGCTGGAGTGCAGTGGCGCGATCTTGGCTCACCGCAAGCTCCTCCTCCCAGGTTCACACCATTTTCCTGCCTCAGCCTCCCCAGTAGCTGGGACTACAGGCGCCTGCCACCACTAATTTTTTGTACTTTTAGTAGAGACGGGGTTTCACCATGTTAGCCAGGATGGTCTCGATCTTCTGACCTCGTGATCCACCTGCCTCGGCCTCCCAAAGTGCTGGGATTACAGGCATGAGCCACTGCACCTGGCCTATCGCCTCCATTTGTCTTTTCACATCCAAGTTACTTGTCTTGGTAACAGAATTAATAAGAGTGGTCAACTCCAGTCAATAATAATTTAATTGTACATTTAAACATAACTAGAAGAGTATAACTGAATTGTTTGTAACACAAAGGATAACTGCTTAGAGAATGGATACCCCATTCTCTGGGAGGTGATTATTACATGTTGCATGCCCATATCAAAAAATCTCAAGTACCCCATAAGTGCATACACCTACTATGTACCCACAAGAATTAAAAAATTAAAATGTAAGAAAAAAAGTGGTTGAGGAAGCAGAGAAGTAATAATAGCAGGCTGGACACATGTACCCCTGCACAGGGGCAGCTGCACAGAGCTGGTGCACGTCCAGAGGTTTTGAGGTCACATGAACTTTGCCCTGCTACAAAGTCACATGATTTAAATCCTTTCTAGAAAGACTCAACTTCCCAAAAGACCTAACATCATAAAAGAAACTGCTGCATTGGTGCTTGTAATATATTACTCACTATTATCTGAGGGCAACTTTTCACCTGCCCTTTAAAAATAGAAGACACAATGGATTATGTATTGAAAAATGCACCCGTGCTTTAGGTAAAAAGTAATTATTTGATTTTCAATAATAACAATGATTTCTAGTACATTTTTTAACTTTTTCAAACAAGAACTTATGATTTCTTACTATTGCCTCAAACTATGATCCAATCAATAATAAAACTGGCCAAACTGTCGAGCAACAAGTGACTGTGTCAACAAAGACGTTGCAAACCTGACATAATTGCAGACCGACAGCTGATTATTCTGAGGAATATCAAGCAGTGCCGTAGAACGACACTAGACACTGCAAATGCAATTAACTTTACAAGGAACTTACAGAAATTACTAAAATTAAGCCTGGAAAAGTGGGAGAGTCTCTGTTTCAGATGTTCTTGGCGTGAAGCTGTGCTGGCCCAAGCCTCTCCCACGGAGGGGTAGGGAGTCCTGGTGCCTGCCTGGGTCCTGGGAAGCATTGAACGGAGAGACAAACTCTGTTCTTGCTAGATGAGAATCTGGGCGTTGACCAATGTCCCTGGATCTCAGCACGTGGGAGACGTGAAGCTGCCCGGATGGCCACTGGAAAGAGGCAAGAAAGCCAACGCCATGGTTAAGGTTTAAGCCTCAAGTAGTTAAAATGAAAAAGTGACTAAATCACAGCCCTGTACCATTCTCAGCATAGGGCAGCTCAATTAACATAATAATTTCGTATCTGAATGGGAAATAAGCCATGAGTCTGGGGAGCATGCAGATTAAGGAACATGTCGAGGTATCTTTTTTTTTTAATTATACTTTAAGTTCTAAGGTACATGTGCACAACATACAGGTTTGTTACATATGCATCCATGTGCCGTGTTGGCTTGCTGCACCCATTAATTCGTCATTTACATTAGGTATTTCTCCTAATGCTATCCCTCCTCTCCCTCTCCCCCCACCTCATGACAGGCCCCAGTATCATCTTTTTAATGCCACAGAGCTTTCAAAATGTGTGATTGACTGCAGATGTAATGTTGGCAAAACTCAGAAATGTCAGGATTCTTGGCTTCAATTTGTTAAATGATGAAGCTAAAACCCTCAAATTCTTCCTAATTAAGAAGTATCTGTATTTGATTCTTGACTCCAGTGTCCAGGGGTTCCCTTGAAGACTCTTGAATTCCCCGATGCATAAACATGAACAGTTGATGTAAGAGCAGACAGGCATTGGGTACGGGTGTCGAGGGACTGGCAAGGCTCCGTCATTAGCTCAGGGACCCGCTCTATGCACAGCAGAGAGCATCGCAACACTTAGGCACACTCAAGTTACTATCTGTCTTCAACCTTTTGAGTGTTCTTAAGTGACTAAAACAAGAAATAATGAACACGTGAATCCCAAGGGCCTTATTGAAACCGGACACTGAGTGGAAGAATTGGCTGGTAACAATAAGTCATCAAAATATTTGCTTCTTTTTTGATAAGAAACAAGCAAACAGGCTTGTAGCTCAGAAGCCTTAGGACCGTGTAGTGCAGTCGACGCAGGTGAAGACCTGTGTCTACAGCCATCAGTGGGGTTCATGCAGAAGCCTTTGAGGCAGTGCGCACACCTCAAGGTTTAACTTTTTTCTCATTTACTTCCTATGAGTATCTCGGCAGGAAAAAGGAATGGAAGCATCTGGGAGTTTCTGTAAGTTCAGAACTAGATACACAGGCAACCTCCAAAAATGGAAAAAGCTTTTGTTGTTGTTGTTTTTAAGCTGAATAATTGATTGTTTGGATTTTGCAATGTCTTTTTTCTGGAAACAGAGTCGTCGATATTCCCTTCTTGCTACACCTGCCGGGACCCATTCACCCACTCGCTGTGGGTTCTGCATGTCTAGGGTGGCCTAGGAGAACCCAGGGGTGAGCTGAGACCCTTTCAATGGCAAAATTTTCAGAAATTACTAAATAAGATAGTCTGACAACGAATTCTCAATGCCATGGGGACTGGGGGCTCTGCACCATGTCCCTCACAGGCACCAAACAAGACACAGTCCTGGTCATATAGGCTCTGGAGACACAGTAGCTTTCCCGAGCTTTTTCCATGTTTGTGGGAGCCAAAACAGTGGAGATCCACTTAGCACCAAGGAGGAGGAGGGGCACTGCTTAGTCCAGGGGCCTTGTCTCTTCCTCTAACAACCCAAAAAGAACAAACTCAGAGTCCGTGGCAGATCTGGGAATCCTACCTTTTATAAACCCTGCTCGATTTATACATTTGTTCACAGATGACTGGGATTGGCTCAAAGCAGAGACACCGCCAGAAACCAACAGTAGCTGCAGTGAACGGGGTGGAGGAAACGTTGTTCGGATCTAGCCTCTAGTGCTCTTCTGACTTAAGATAATACCAAATAATGGAGGAAGGGGCACCTGGGGAGTTTTCCACCTGTTCTCTGTTAAGGCCAGACTACTGCTGATGATAATATTATTTCTTTAAAAGCCCACCTGACCAAGTCCTACCTAACTAATATGGGAGAGGGCCTCTCATTCTAATTGCTCTGCAGAATTAACCACCATTGATGTTATAGTGTCAGTGGGAAAGCGCGCCCCACCTTCCAGCCAGGTGTCAGGTGCAGACACTCCTGCTGCCGCCCCCAGCAGGCCTCCCCTTCTGCCTCCTTCCCTCCTTACCGCATTGCACAGGCCTCGGTGAGCGTGCGATCTGGGGTGCGAGGAAAAGCAGGCCCTTCATTGCCATTCTCAGGTTCTTGCTCTCAGCTGTCAACTACCCAAGAGCCTAATCCCTGACAATTTAGGATTAGTCGGTAGACCCAGAAGGTAAGACTTCTCTCCAGGGAATTTGAGTTTTATTTATAACTCCTAGGGAGTCCAAAAAGTAGGTTCATGATGCAATGATAAACAGGGTTCGTATTTTGTATGGGAGTTTCAACCACCACCTCCCCAAATCAGGCATTTGAGTGGCCCCTTACTGATGACTCCAATTTTTATGCTACTAGATTTTTAACCTGCCAGAGCCACTTCTAATCTTAGCATCTGAGATCATTCAGAATGCACTGTATGATTGCAGGTGCTATTGAATGCTGCTATTCTATTGCATATTATTTATATACCGAACTACTGTGGTAATTTATTAAAATATTGTGTATTTTACGGTATGTAATTCTGTAATCCATTGTATATGATTGATTGTACTGACTACTCTAAATCATTGTTTGAAAAAAGCAAGCCTGTGATAAAAGTGGGCAGACTGGGTGGGGTCCAGAGGTGCATTGAAGCGGAAGTCAGAACAGAAGTGCATCGGTATCACCCAGCCACTGTGCTTTACTGAACTATAATTACATTAATGAATCAAAGTCAGCAGAGAACCTGAACTCCTGCAGAGGCATTTGAAAAACTAGCACAGTTTTTAAGACCTCTTTCAGTCTATGTTTGTGAGTAGAAGTCATCAAGTAGAGAATTATAATTCTAAAAGAACAATGACATCTTATCCAAATTTTTAAGAAATGTGAAGAATTTCGAAGAGATTGGAGACAGAGAACATTAAGTAGTAATGACATATTAGTAGCATTAATGTTGCTAATGCAACATGTAATTACCATGTGCTTTCCCTCAACCTGATTAATCAGCCTCTAAGCAACTAACAAGTACCTGGCAGAATCACACTCTCTCCAGCTTTAGACATGGGCTGGGGGGTACTGAGTGAGCACTGATTTGACCTCTTCCCCTTTCAAATAAGGAAATGGAGCGGCAAAAGAGTTGTCATTTTCCTATGGTCATGAGCATTTTGCTGAGTGTGAAGGACAACAATGCAATAATACATATTTAGAAGTCTTTCCTCCAAAGAATTTATACAGGAGTCAAAAAGATCTGCTATCTAATGCATAGTAACTTAAAAACAAAATTGTCATGCTCCCCATAAAGACCTTTTGTCAGCGATGGACCACGCATACAACAGTGGTCCCATAAGATTACAAGAGAGCTGAAAACCTATGGCCTGGTGACATCGTAGCTATTATAACATCATAGTGCAATGTATTGCACATCCAATACATTGCACATCTATGTATTGCACATCCAGTGTATTGCACATCCAATACATTGCACATTTATGTATCTTTATCATTGCACATCTATGATAAAGAAACAGGCTGGGCACTGCAGCTCATGCCTGTAATCCCAGCACTTCGGGAGGCCGAGGCAGGTGGATCACCTGAGGTCAAGAGTTCAAGATCAGCTTGGCCAACACGGTGAAACCCCTTCTCTACTAAAAATACAAAAGTAGCTGGCATGGTGGCACATGCCTGTAATCCCTGCTACTCAGGAGGCTGAGGCAGGAAAATTGGTTGAACCTGGGAGGCGGAGGTTGCGGTGAACCAAGACTACGCCACTGTTCTCCAGCCTGGGTGACAGAGCAAGACTCCATAGAGAAGAGAAAAGAAGAGAAGAGGAGGGGAGGGGAGGGGAAGGGAGGGGAGGGGGAGGGGGAGGGGAGCAAACATATGTTGGTTTCCCATGGACATATTTCTGAAAAGAGTGATACCTCCTTCAGAGGCTCCTCCTGCAGGTCCTTCAGGAGGTGTCTGGAAGAAGATGTTGTCATGACAGCTCCACGTGTGTTATCGTCCCTGAAGAGCTTCCTATGGGACAAGATGTGGAGGTGGAAGACAGTGGTACTGACAATCCTGATCTCTGTAGGCCTAGGCTAATATGTGTATTTGTCTTAGCTTTCAACGAAAAAGCTTTAAAGTAAAAAAAATTTAAAAATAGTAAAAAGCTTATAGGATAAAAATATAAAGAAAATACATTTTTATAGCCACATGTTTGTGTTTTAAGTGATGTTATTATAAAAGAGCCAAATGTTTTTTAGAAATTAAAAAATGTATAAAGTAGTTATAGAAAAATGAGGTGCATTTATTATTGAACAAAAAAGCTGTTTTGAATACATTTAGTGTAGCCTAAGTGTCCAGTGTTTTTAACGGCTACAGTAATGTATAATAAAGTCCTAGGCTTCATTCATGGTAAATGCCCTAGACAGCTCTATCATTTTTTATCTCTTACACCATATTTTTACTGTACCTTTTCTATATTTAGATACACCAATACTTACCATTGTGTTACAAGTGCCTACAGTATTCAGTATAGTAACATGCTGTTTGTAGCCTAGGAGCAACTGACTATGCCATATAGCCTGGATGTGTAGTAGGCTGTATCATGAAGGTTTGTGTGAGTATACTCTATGGTGTTTGCAGAAAGATGAGATCACACAACAGTGCATTTCTCAGGACTATGCCTGTTGTTAAATGACTCATGACTATATGCCGAGTTGTCTCTACAAGACACTTTTCTTAGTCCATTTTGTGCTGCTATAAAGGAATACCTGAGGCTGGGTAATTCGCAAAGAAAGGAGGGAGTTTTGCACTTCTACACTGCTGCTGGGAATGTAAACTAGTACAGCCACTATGGAAAACAGTGTGGAGATTCCTCAAAGAACTAAAAGTAGAACTACTACATGTTTTTTGTTTTGTTTTGTTTTGCTTGAGACAGATTCTCGCTCTGTTGCCCAGGCTTGAGTGCAATGGTACAATCTCAGCTCACTGCAGCCTCCACCTCCCAGGTTCAAGTGATTCTCCTGCCTCAGCCCCACAAGTAGCTGGGACTACAGGCATACAGCACCATGACTGGCTAACTTTTGTATTTTTGGTAGAGACTGGGTTTCACCATGTTGGCCAGGCTGGTCTTGAACTCCTGACCTCAAGTGATCTGCCTGCCTCAGCCTCCCAAAGTGGTGGGACTACAGGTGTGACCCATGGCACCCATCCAAAAAGAAGAACTACTATTTGACCCAGTGATCCCACTATTGGGTATCTACCCAGAGGAAAATAAGTTACTATGTGAAAAAGATACTTGCACACACATATTTACAGCAGCACCATTTACAGTTGCAAAAATGTGGATCCAGCCCAGGTGCCCATCAAACAATGAATGGATAAAGAAACTGGGATATATATATATATGAATACTACTCAGCCATAAAAAGAAATGAATTAATGACATGGCATTCGCAGCAACATGGATGGGGCTGGAGACCATTATTCTAAGTGAAGTAACTCAGGAATGGAAAACCAAACATCATATGTTCTCATAAGAAGGAGCTAAGCTAAGAGGATACAGAGGCATCAGAATGATACAATGGACTTTGAGGACTCAAGGGGAAAGGGTAGGAAGGGGGTGAGGGATAAAAGACTACAAATTGGGTTCAGTGTGTACTGCTTGGGTGATGGATACACCAAAATCTCACAAATCACTGCTCAAAGAACTTACTCATGTAACCAAATACCACCTGTTCCCCAAAAACCTCTGGAATTAAAAAAAATGAAATGACAAAACCAACATAAAAAAAAATCTCACCTTGAATTGTAATCCCAAGGTGTCAAGGGCAGGTCCAGGTGGAGATAAAAAAGGTGGGGGTGGTTTCTCCCACACTGTTCTCATGACAGTGAATAAGTCTCATGAGATCTGATAGTTTTATAAAAAGAAGTTCCTCTGCACATGCAGTCTTGCCTGCCACCATGTAAAACGTGCCTTTGCCTCTCCTTTGCCTTCCACCGTGATAGTGAGGCCTCCCCAGCCATGTGGAACTGTGAGATTGTTAAACCTCTTTCCTTTATAAATTACCCAGTCTCAGGTATGTCTTTATTAGCAGTGTGAGAACAGACTAACACAATCCTACAAGGCAGAGAAGGCCAGAGAGGAGCCAAATACACGTAGAGACAGATCCCAAGGGCATACTGGCCTTATAACAACCTGCTTTCATGGGAACTAATCCATTCCTACCACAACTAATCAACCTCACCAGAACTCACTACCAAGAGAATAGCACCAAGCCATTTATGAGGGATCCACCCCCATGACCCAAAACACCTTCCACTGGGCCCCACCTCCAGTGCCATCCCACATTAGGGATACATATTAACATGAGTTTTGGTGGGACAAACTCAAACCATAGCAGAATATTATCTCAGTAATGGAACATTATCTCATTAATAGACCAACAAAACTGGATTTTAATATTGACCATGAAATGACATATTAAGCAATGAAAAACCTGTTTGTAATTTTTATAACAATATTAATTATTAATATTGTTATTATATTATTAGTAGTATTATTGTTTTCTAGAACTATCTATTCCAGGTTGTTCTTCAAGTTCTCATTCAGCTTGATGGTTTGTGGCTAAGGAAGTTTGATCATGATTGCATAATGGTTTTGCTTAAAAATTTCTCAAATTCAACTGAAAACAATTCCATGTCAGACAAAATGCTACGTAAAAATTCATGTTTCGTAGATAGTTGAGAAAGAACCTGTGATGGCCAAGTTTGTAATGGCATTAGATGAACTAAGAACAATTTTGACTTATACTCTGTTATCAAGAAGTTTGAAATACATTTCTGTCTCTTACCATAAGAAGAGGGCCATCATGTTTATGCCAATCAGCTTAATGCATGAGACCAAGTCTTGTAGTCTGTTTAACACTGCAATGGTTTCCATACTACTAGAGGTAATTTATTACTATCTCGTGCCTTCAAGATAATGATTTCCAGAAATGCCCTCTGTACCCAGGCAGGATAAATGGTGACCATCTCCTGGACTTCTGTATATACACAGTTATCGTTCTCCAGTTATAGGCATAATTGATGGTTAACTTCTATATAAGACTTGAATTCCTCTCTAATTTTTTTATACTGGCTACCTTTACCCACACCAATTATGATAGGCCAACTAGAAACATTCCACAGAGACGATTCATAAGAATTGGGTGTCTGCAGTGACAGTTCAGAGTACTCGGAGTTTCTACTAACGCTGGTAGATTTACAAACATGAATATTAAGCTAAAAAATCTAACCTTACACACAATGGCACCAATAAAGGTGAAGGATTTTTCTAGGATAAAAAGTCCCGCAAAAACGTACCATCCGTATTTCACATGTTGTAAAGTTAAGGTAATAGATGTAGTTGAAGAACATCGAGATTCCTGGGAAATTAGAAAAGGCTGCTTTTTGCACACGCTTTGTTTTTTCATACATGGCATTGTTTTTGTAATTAGTACCTGAGTATCAGCTGGCATTTTATGATGTGTAGAGCTTGGAAGGGTCAGGAAAATGTGGTGTTTGTTCAAACCTAATACATCTGTACAGATTTAAAACCAGGAATTTCTTAACATTGCCATCTGTTAAGCATCTCTTTTTTTGCACATTTACCTCATAGACAATGAAGTACCTCAGCAATTGTTGCCTTTTGTGCAAGTAGTTAAAATTAGTCAATAACTAGACTCAGAAGGCTTACTTTTATTTTATATATTCTTTATTTCAAGTGCATTTAGCTTGGATTTACAATCTTAGCAATTCACCTTGGGGTGATTTCAATGTCTCTAGGTCCCTCATGGACCAGATTTCACCGTGGCCTACCCTGGGCCAAGCTACCAACGTCCATGGTCTGTTTTATTGTAAAAACTTCCCAGGTGGTTCATTGGCTTCCACACGTAGCCCTCTGTGGATGACTTTTGCACAGTTTGCGTTTCCTTTGACAGGGCCCTCCTCTGTAATGTTGAGCCAAGGCCGGGACTGATGTAGACACTCCAGTGATCACTAAGCAATGCCTGCCGGAGCAGGAGGCGAAGCGGAGAGCCTTGTCAGAGGCTGGAAACCTCCTCGTTTCTGCCAAATCCTACTGCTTTCCAGCTAAAAACAAGGATTTTTTTTAAAGAGAACATTATAAACAAAATAAGCAGAACAATAAATGAGATGCTGCCTAGGTTTAGTGTAATTTGTTTTCCTTGCTGATTTTTACTATAAATGCAACCAGCAGAGTTTAACTGCACTCAAGTTCTCCAGCAATCAAGAGCGCCAGCACTCGGCTACAGTACGGTGAAAGTGCCCCAGGGCTACGCAGCTGTCATGGTTTTATAGCAATCGGCTATTATGAGACCGGGTGGTGGTGCAAGAATCCAATGTGTTGCCCAGAGATGAGGATGGCCTGATCAAACACAGCTTAAATGAAAGACAATGAGAAGAGTTCATCTAAAATCCTTAATGAAGGGTTTCTTCACAGAGAGTTTGAAGTTAGCTTCCAGGCATTTGGCGTCTGGAGGGCTCTACTGAAAGCTCACATCTCAGAGGTTTCTGCTCTGAAGATGTACAGACCTGGAAGAGAATTAGAGTCATATGCTATTTTAGTTAGATGAAAATGGTCCATAAATATATGCATCTCTTGCTCTCACGTTCACGTTCATCAGCAAGTCCTATGGGCTCCCAAACACACCCAGAATCATTTCTTTGCCTCTTTCTTTGTTACCCTAATCCATCAGTTCTCAAAGTGTGAGCTACAGACATCCGAGAGTCCCTGGAAGGGACTTGTGAGTCCACAAGATCAAAACTATTTTCATCAGAATATTAAGATGTTATTTATCCTTCTTATTGTGTTGATATTTGTACTAATGGTTCCAAAGAAATGACGGGTAACCTTGCTCATTCTTTCACATGATACGAAGCGTGGCACTGACCTGCAGCAGTGATCATTGTCTTCTTGGCCCCCACAGACTTACCTGTGAAAGAAGTGCCACTTTCATTAAAGACTGTCCCTGAAGAAGCAGCATAAATTGTGAATTGTATTAAGCCTCAACTCTTCAACGCATGCTTTTCCAAAACTCTTTATCACAAACTGGAAGGGCACAAAGAGCACGCCTGCTGCAGATGGTAGTTTGTGGTCATCTCAGAGAAAAGCTTTACTCACGGGACAGTTTGGGTTTTTTGTTTGTTTGTTTGTTTGTTTTTGAGACAGAGTCTTGCTCTGTTGCCCAGGCTGGAGTGCAGAGGCGCGATCTTGGGTCACTGCAAGCTCCACCTCCCAGGTTCAAGTGATTCTCCTACCTCAGCTTCCCGAGTAGCTGGGATTACAGTCATCCGCCATCAAGCCCACCTAATGTTTGTATTTTCGTAGAGATGGGGTTTCACCATGTTGGCCAGGCTGGTCTTGAACTCCTGACCTCAGGGAATCCGCCCACCTTGGCCTCCCAAAGTGCTGAGATTATAGGCGTGAGCCACCACGCCTGCCCAGTGGGATGGTTTTTACTGGAAGAAAGATAGCGGACAATCTAAGGGAATCCAGACTTGAGGTTATGGCTGGTATTTTCTCAGAAATGAAGGCAAGGATCCCATCACCTCAAGGAACACAACTGACACCATCTCTTGCCAAGAACACAATTCGAGGTCTAGAGTGAAAATCTGAATTTCGGAAAATGCGCATCTGCCTCTGCACACTTGACAGATTTCAGATACTTAAAGTGTTTTCTGATAAAATCAATGGGGATATTAGGGAATGTGATTTGTTAATGATAAAAATTCATGATATATGTCAATATTTGCAAGATCTGCACAATTCAGTGGAATGAATTTTCTAAATGACAAATGCTTGAAGTTATAAATTGTATAATTGCAGGGAGACAAGATGAATTCAAAGAGTAAGAATGACAAATGAATTTTAATATAAAAGAGTTTTAAAAGTTTGTTAATGTGGTTTCAGATTTCATGTTGCAATTAATCATTAAAAAGCTATCACTTGTCTAGTTTTGGTACAGATAAGGAAAACATCCACAGTCACAGGAAAAGGTTATTAACTCTCCCTTTTCCAACTACTCATCTATATGGGGTTGAATTTTCTCCATATACTTCAGCCAGAACAGATATCATGGCAGATTAAAGGCAGGGGCAGCTATAAGAATCCAGCTGTCTCCTGTTAAGCTAGACATCATAAAAATGTAATAGTCACTCATCACTGATTGTTTTTGTTTCAAAAGGTATAATTATTTTCCATAAAAAATAGATATTATCACTGTTTACATGCAACAGGCTTATAATTATTGGTTTTAAATATATTAATAAATTATCCTGTTTTAATTTCTGAGAAAATAATTTCTAAGTCAATGTAGATAGATATAACCCACATAATCTCATTAAATTCCCATCACAACCCTATGAACTAAATACTATCATGTCCAATTTATACCCTAAAAGAGTAAAGGGGCCCATTATTAATGTAATTAAGATAAATTTGCCACTAAAATAAATATGTTGAATGTAAAGACAAGGGCTGATCTGCCTTGAGAAGATTTTCTCTTAAAACCACCTGCCTGCCTTGGTGCCAGCTGAATGTTCAACAGGCAACTTTCTCCTCTACTCAGAAGCGGCCTCCCGCACCAGCACCTGGCCTCAGGGAACTGGCACAAGGATTCAAGTTCCCTCCAGAGCAAATACTCTTCTTTTCTGTCCAAAAACGTCTCTTGAGTAGAACTGCCATGGCAACAACGCATGAGGCTTGGAGAGTTCACACTTAGACATCTGATCCTAATCCCGTAGATGAGAGCTTTGTGTCCTTCGGCTTCTCAGCCCTGCACTCAGCAAAGCAATAAATTGGGCTGCTGGGTAACAGAAGGATCCCTGATGAATTACAGCTCATTCACCAGAGCCAGATGAATGGTCCATCCTTCTTTATGAAGCAAGAAAATGCCTCTCTCTGGCAAAACCCATCTCTACAAATAAAAAATTAAAACATTGGCTGGGCATGGTGGCGTGTGCCTGTAGTCCTAGCTACTCGGGAGGCTGAGGTGGGAGGATTGCTTGAGCCTGGGAGGTCGAGGCTGCAGTGAGCTGAGATCGAACGACTGCACTCCAGCCTGGACAACAGAGTGAGACCCTGTCTCTAAAAAAAAAAAAAAAAAAAAAGAGAGAAAAGAAATAGAAAAAGAAAATCCTTCTCAAAGCTACAAGGCTGAGAACAAAGCTCTGGCTTCTGCAGGAAGCAGCAACACAGCATGCGTCCAGGGTTGTTTCAGACAGTGATTCTCGATTTGGGGCAACTTCATCCCCATGGGACATTTTGCCAGCCTGGAGGCCTTGGCGGTTTTCGTGATGGGTAGGTGGAGGTCAGGGATGCGGCCACATGTCCTGCAAGGCACAGGACCACCCCCCCCACCACACACACACCACACACACACACACACACACACACGGAAGGATACAGCCCTGCATCAGAAGAGCAAGGGTGAGGCACCCCATTTCGAGACTGCCCTGCTCTCCAGACACCCCCTCTCTGCAGCCACTCTTGCTGCTGGTGTGGCGCCCACCTCAGGAGTCCACTCATCAGGTCCCAGGGAATGTCTTTGGAGTCTGCATCTTCCATAGTATATGGAGTCCCGTATAATTGCTAGTCCCTGCTAATCCAACATGCAGCAGAGTGCCTTGTCCAGAACGAGTATTTGATAAACACAAATAGTGGTTTAATAAATATTATTATATTATCTGTACCTCGAGTGTCAATAATCTTACAAAGAAATTGACCCACTAATAAGTTAGAGCCACTGAATCCACTGGTAAGTTGGCATGTCCATACCACGTATACCAGAAGTAGTACCAGGAGTTTGAATTCTTACATAAGGCATCTTTTTTAATTAAAAAATCTCGAAGTAACCCAAAGAATAATTATTAAAATGATAGACCTGAGTCTTAGAAACATTGCCAAGGATTTCTCCCCTTGAGTGGAAGGAGACCTACGCGATGATGACCTCTCTGAACAGCACCGTCGCTGGCCACTCTCGCTCAGCTCTCCACAGGTCTGACCATTTTCCATGAATTCACACATGGCTATTGCACACCTACAGTAATTGCCAACTGTTCTAGAAACTGGGGATTTGAAACGTAAAAGACGCAGCGCAGCCCTCCAAGAGCTCACGGTCAGATTGGGAATGTGAAAATAATTGTTCCCAGTGGGTAAAGGTGCTGTAGACCCCAAAGAATATGCGTCCAACCCACTGTGTGAGCTCACGTGATCTCGTTTCCTTTCAAGGCAGGGGCAGTGAGGCAGGAGGCCCAGGAGGACTGTCATCCAGGTGGGAAACCATGGTGCTTAGATTAGATGGTGGCAGAAGCCAGGATGATGAGAAAGGCTCAGAGCTGAGTCCATTCTGAAGCCACAGTCCTCATCGGTGTGGCTCCTCCAACTGCAGAACCCTTGAGACAGGGGCTTGGTACTCACTGAAACCGGCTCTCCCTGCAGTGTGAGGCCAAACCCCAGGCCTTGGCAAAACTCCCTGGGCCGTGACTGCCCGTCAGGCCTCGCAGGTGTTGGCCAGCCACCTCCCTTCTCACGCATGGCTGGAGAACAGTTCACAGCTTCTCAACGTTCACGTTCCCAAGGGCAGCAGGATGACAGTCACCCGCCCCCACAACGGCCTTCGCACCGCCTCTACTGTGGGGCATAGAATAACACCAGGGAGCCTCCGGCCAGCAACCCCTGGCTACAAATCCCGGCTCCCCTGCCACTAGCGTGGGACATGGGCCCGGTGCCCAGCCTCTCTCAGCCTCGGAGTCCTCATCTATAAAGTCGGCAGCAGAAAACTCACTCTCAGGATCATTCTGACAAACAGACAGCATGTAAAGTACTCGGTGTGTGCAGAGCG
Organism: Nomascus leucogenys; assembly: GCF_006542625.1. NCBI lineage: Eukaryota > Metazoa > Chordata > Mammalia > Primates > Hylobatidae > Nomascus > Nomascus leucogenys. The sequence continues at coordinate 2,957,687 of NC_044384.1, forward strand.
CTCACAATCCTACTCTCATTTCTTCTCCCCTCTGATGCTGTGACAAGAAAACCACCCACTTTGGCAGTGCAGGAGGGCCCAGCTCTCTGCTAGCAGCTGGCCACTTAACTCTGGACCTCCAGAGCCTCGGCTGTCTGTGACCACCCCAAACGGAGGCAGTGCTGTCTCCTGCCAGGAGCACGAAATGAGGTATAAGTACAGCCCCGACACAAAGGAAAGGATTCCTAGCGATGGTTATTAATATCTTATGGGCAGGACACATCTACCAACCCTGTCACCAGCAGGTTCAAATACAGCCATTCAATCAGCATTTATTTATCACTTTCTGGGCAATAGTGGGGCTGGGGGAGTCGGGGGGCGGGTGGTGCTAGTATAAATCAGTAAATGAGAAGGGTAAACACAGCCTTTAAGGAGACACATAAAACAGCAATTAAAAACAAGGTCAGAAACAGACGGATTCTGGAACCACGGCTTATGTGTGCTGTGGCCTTGGGCAAGATCTGCGACTTCATTTTTCTCAGCTGTGAAGTTTGTTTTGAAGAATAAATGAAAGCTCACCTATAAATCGTGAAGCACACTGCCTGGTACCCAGTGAGAACCTCCTCAATATTAGCTGCCACTGCAGTTTTCTTACACTTAATGCCATCATTATCATTATTATTGAGGAGTAAGGCGATTGTTTGAGTTAGGACTTTTGCAGTTGTAAATTAAAGAAACTAATTTCATGTAGAGTAAGCCAAATTAAACAGTCTGTCTTCACATGACCAGTGCATCCTTGGTCGGGACAGATGCAGGCCCAGCTGAATCCAGGAACTGAAGTGATGTCTTCAGGATTCCCACTGTTGCTTTCTATGGCTTTTACCGCTTGCTCTCTGCCTAAAGCAATTCTTTTATACTCAGATAACCTCTCTCTCTTTTAGAAGGAAAATAGCCTTTAAGATCTTCAGAATTTTATCTCCCAATTTCCATGGAAGTTTTTTTCACACACACACAACACACACGCACACACATACAAATAAGGCTTCTCCCTTCTCCTGTAGCTCCTCATGATTCCAGGAAAGGACTCTGACCGCCTAGGCTGGGCTCCACACCCACCTGGGCTGAGGAAGAGGGTTTCTCCCTGTGCCCACCAAGAAGAGTAATCCCCAGATAGATAAAGAAATGATTCACTTCATGAAAGTATTTACCTTTCACCCACAGTGTCTCCAGGAGATCTGCCCGTGGCGTACGTATGCTGTCTGCCCAGCACCACCAGTTCCGGGAGCAGCACGGCCTGTTTTCCTGGAAGCTACATCCATGTGCATTGCATCCATATGACTCCTGTGTGCTTTGTTCCCAGGATTGGTTGTGAGCTTGAGGGGCCTGACTCAAGACTGAGTGACTGCAGGGCTCAGCCTGACTGTTATTAAAGTGTGCCCCATTCCCTGAATGTATAGACTCGGGCAGTGAAGGAGGAGGAGCCCTCTCTCTTTTTGACTGTGGCTATGCAATAGAAGTCTAGGAAGCTCTCAGCAGCCAGGGAGGAAGGCAGGGGCTGGAGCGATAGGGGCCAGTGGGGCCAGGATGAGGGAGAATTTCCTACAGCGCTGGTGTTCCAGTTCCCATGAGCCTCAGGCCCACAGGCATCGCGGCCCCCCCGCAGCTACCCTGGCTTCTGCGACAAAGGACGAAGATGAATCCTGGCATTATTTCATCGTTTTATTAAATTTCCTTGTCTCCTTTTCACTTGTCTTATTCAAGTTGGGTTTCTTTCACTTGCTAATAAAAGTCCGAGCAGATAGATTACTAAAAATGATTTTGTTTCACCGACCTTAACTCATTCCACCATTATTTACTGAGGCACCGCTATGTGCCAGATGGCATTCCAGGGGCTGCGTATTTATCTAGGAGCCAGCCAGAAGCCCCTGCCCTGTGGAGTCTGTGTCTTCTTCACCTACAGGAAATTGCTCATCCCGTCATGGATTCACAGACGCTTACTGAATTCCTAATAAATAAACTCCTCATTCAGCAGCGTTAAATAAGTTTCTTGAAGCTAGACTGTTGATACTTTGAGAGATATTGTCCATACTCCTGGTCACCTCTGATTTAAAGGCATACATGACCTGAGCATTTTGCCAACCCACCTAGTGCATTAGCCAGCGTTCTCTAGAGGGACAGAACTCACAGGATCTATGTATATATGAAAAGGGAATTTATCAAGGAGAATTGACTTACATCAAGAGTGGTTTGCCAGGGGCTCTCGGGCCTTCGGCCACAGACTGAAGGCTGCGCTGTTGGCTTCCCGACTTTTGAGGTTTTGGGACTCCTAGAACTGAGCCACTGCTGGTGTCCTGGCTCCTCAACTTGGAGGCAGCCTTTCACGGGACTTCACCTTGTGATGGTGTGAGTCAGTTCTCCTTCATAAACTCCCTTTCGTGTACACATATCTCCTATTAGTTCTGAGGAAGAGTGGAGGTTGCACTTAACTGAGAACGTGTTTAGTCATTTCCCATTATGCAAAACGCTGCGGGGATTTCTCCACCCCTGCTATTATGTGGGAGAACAGGTCTCAGGTAAAAGTTCAACATTATCGAAGTGAAGAAAGCAGTTCACTAAGGGTCTGATGATCAAACTTGTCAGCTTCTCATAAGACAGCTGAGATGAAGACTGAGGGCTGAATGTTGCACGTGGAAATGCCAAAGTCTTCACTGACGTCAATAAAAAAAAAAAAAAAAAAAAAAAAAAAAAAAAAAAAAAAAAAAACTGGTTTTGATGCACAGGTGAGACTAATATCGCTAATTGTCAATGTCCATAATTATTGATAAATTAGCTTTCCCTCAGCCTTTTAAAGTCTGGAGTTTGGGATGCTATGCCGTTCTTATATAGTGCCAATATTTACAACACAAAGAAATTTAGCATGTTTTTAACAAATAACACTATTTATAAGTAGAATTCAAGTCTTTGTCTAATCCAATGTAGAAAAAAAATTGTATTTATATCATGAGTTTCACAATTTTTCATCTTAAACTATTTCAATTTCTCAATTTTTAATCACTTGTTCTGGCCGCAGAACCAGCCAACAATTCATGCACTGGACATGTTATTTGAACGTATGGTTTTCTGTTGTGTTTGGATGGGACTTACTTTCTATTATTAGTCTATTATTTCTAAGTGAAGGACATGCTAAAAATGCCTCCAAAACCCACCATATAATTCATCATCCTGCTGGTGTCTTACTTTGTAGTCACAGGATTAAAGAAGATCATTCTGAAACATCGAAATTTGTATGTTAAAGGGGACTGCCTGAAAGGAGGAAGCGCTTTTCTCAGGAAACCATAATTACACAACAGAATAAGAAAGTGGTGATGACAGTGCCCTGTGTCTAAACACTGCCTTCTTCAGAATCGTAAATGCATAAGAATCCAGAGCTGAAAGGGACCCTGGAGATAGAAAATCAAGTTCAAGGCTGTCGTTTAAACGATGAGAACTTGAGGCACACACACAAGAAAATTAAGCGACTTTCATAGGTTAACTTTGCCCAGTGATGACTGAAAATATCTAAAATAAATGACTTTCCACGAGTCCTTGTATGAAGATTCTGGGTGACGGGGGAAATGAATTAGAAATGGGTAAATATACATGCACCCCAGTTACATAGCAGCCAAATCAGAGCTTGGAATTCCTGCCTCTTTCCTAATGCTGTGACTGGCCTCCACTGCAATGCTGAGTTGCACTAATTAGTTCTTATCCAGATTCGCCATCACATTTTCTAAAGTCCCATTCCTAAATATACTCTTCTAGTCACCTCAGATGTGAAGATTTAAGAATAGACACTTTGTGTGAGCCGAGATTGCGCCACTGCACTCCAGCCTGGGCCACAGAGCCAGACTCCATCTCAAGAAAAATAAGAATAGACACTTTGTATGTCTTTATTAATCACAGTTTGGGGAATATGCAACGCGTATAGAATGAAGAGTATCCACAAATAGTTAAATGCCACAAGTGCACTTTAAAAATACAGTCAGAACCCGGGTCGGGCACGGTGGCTCATGCCTGTAATCCCAGCACTTTGGGAGGCCAAGGCAGGTGGATCACCTGAGGTCAGGAGACCAGCCTGACCAACATGGTGAAACCCCATCTCGACTAAAAAATACAAAAATTAGCCAGGCATGGTGGTGGGTGCCTGTAATCCCAGCTACTCGGGAGGCTGAGGCAGGAGAATCACTTGAACCTGGGAGGCGGAGGTTGCAGTGAGCCAATATCACGCCATTGCACTCCAGCCTGGGCAATAGAGCAAGACTCTGTCTCAAAAAAAAAAAAAAAAAAAATCAGAACCCACTGGAGGACGTTAGTAAACCCAGCTGCCAGAAAATGTTTAAATATAGGGCAAGTAAGCAAAGTCCTCATCTATCAATCTCTGTTTTCAGACTCTTCGTCTTAGTGCACTCTGGCTGCCAAAACAAAATAGCATAAACTGGACTGCATATAAACAGCATAAATAAATTTCTCACGATGTGAGAGGCTGGGAAGTCCAACACACCAGTGATTCCGTGTTCTGGTTCATAAACAGCATCTTCCCGCTGCATCCCTACATGGTGGAAGGGGCAGAGCAGCTCTCTGGGGCCTCTTTCATGAGGCCATTCATCCCATTCATGAGGGCTCCACCCTCCTGATCTAATCCCCTTCCAACCCATGTCCTACTACCATCCCTTTGATGGTTAGAATTTTAACATGAATTTAGGGGGAATACAGGTATTTGGACCATAGCAGATATTTACCACAATAATAGACTTTTAACCACATCTTCATATAACATAATAGATCAAATGATCAAAAAATTAGTGTTATTCATATAAAAATATACATACACTCTAATCATGAGTAAGCAAAAAAAAAAAAAAAAAAGCAGAAATTCTGTCATAAAACAACAGGAATGTATTCCCCCCCAGTTCTAGAGGCCCGAGGTCTGAGTTCAGGTGTGAGGGCGCCTTCCCTCTGAAGGCTCTGAGGGAGGACCTGGCCTTCCTCTCCAGCTCCAGGCAGTACCTGCGTTCCTTCATTAGTGACAGCCTCGCTCCCACCTCTGCCTCTGTCAGCGCGTGGTGTCCTAAGCTATGTGTGTCTGTGCCACATTTCCCCCTTTGTGTGAAGACAACAGCCATTGCCTTGGGGCCCATCCAAATCCAGGATGACCTCATCTTGGTTAATTACGCCTATTTCCAAATAAGGTAACATTCAGAGGTTCCAGGTGAACATGGATTTTTGGAGGCCACCTTTCAGCCCAGCACATGAACATTCTACAAAATAACTGGCCAGTAGTCCTCAAAAACCTGAAGATCTTAAAAAAGAAAGATCCAGACACTGTCACAAATTAGAACAGGGGTCCCCAATCCCCGGTCCGTGGCCTGTTAGAAACCAGGCCACACAGCAGGAGTTGAGCGGCGGGCCAAGGAGCATCACCACCTGAGCTCTGCCTCCCATCAGATCAGTGGCAGCCTTCGATTCTCATCGGAGGCCAGATCCTACTGTGAGGGATCTAGGTTGTGCACTCCTTATGAGAACCTAGTGCCTGATGATCTGAGGTGGAACAGTTTCATCCTGGAAACATCCCCCAGACCCCCATCCATGGAAAAATTGTCTCCACAAAACCTGTCCCTGGTGCCAAAATGGTTAGGGACCACTGGATTAGAAGACAGAAAAAGACAAGGCAACTCATTCACCTAATCCTAAGCCGGATGTTGCCCCAGAAAAGGCCATTGGTGGGACAAATGAAGGGATCTGAGTAAGGTCTGTGGAGGGCTCCATAGCAGGTGCCAAGGTGAGTTCCTTGGTTTCCATGTTGTACAACGGTTAGGTATGTCCTTCATATTAGAAAGCTGGGTCACCAGTATACCAGAAATCTCTGTACTATTTTCACAGCTTTTCTGTATGTCCAAAATATATTTTAAACAAAATGTTTAAACATTAGTATGGCTAAAGAAGATGGACACAGCACAGCTAAGACGTTTTAATGTAACAGAATGTAAAGAACCTTGCATTCCACAATTTGAAAACACACCTTCTTTCCCTGCACACTAAGAATGGTTATAAAAACCACCTGCAAAGCAGACCACAAAGCAATTCTCAACAAATACCCAAGAATTGGGATCAAATGAAGCACATCCACCACGAGGCTATAAAATTAGCAAATGATGACAAAAAGATAACTACAGCCTGCCGTATGTATATGTGGACATCACACATATAAACACATACTTTCACATATACACAAAATCAGCATCAAAGAAAAAGTCAAAAAGAAAATGTTTATTTTAAGTGAGCACAAATGAAATCCATGTGGGATAATGCTAGGATGGAAAGAGACTCATAGTCATCAATACATATGTCAGGAAAAAAGATGGGCGCAGAGCTTCAAAAGAAGAAGCTAAGCGAGCAATCAATAAAATTAGTAATGAATAAAGAAGCCCCAGAGAACAAGGGAGACAGAGACTACAGTGTTCATTGCAGCAGACTCTTTAGCATTCAAAAGTGGAAAAACCCTGACTGTCCATAGCAGAGGAAGACAGAGGCTAGGGTTTATCCACGTAATAGCATACACGACAGCTGTCACGATGGGTGAGCTGGAGTTACCTGTGCATAGCAGCTACATCTCAAAAGCAAAATATGAAACAAAAAGCAAGTGACATAAAGGCACATACAGGCTAACGCAATTCATGTGTTTTAAACACACAGAATACCTGGAAGGTACAAAGTATGGGATATTTTTAGAAGCAAACATGTATCATAAAAGTGCAAAAGCTTGCCTGATCATGATACTCACTTACTTCAGAAGAGTTATTATTTCTTAGAGGAAAGAATGAGAGCAGGAATTAACGAGCTTCAGCTTTTTCAGTGTTGGTATTTATTTAAAAAGAAAGAAAGAAAGAAAAAATACAAACCTGAGGCAAATACACCAAACTCTCACATCTGTTTCATCTTAGTGGGGGACACATAGATATCTTATATTGTCTACATTGCTGTATGTTCAAAATCTTTCATAATTAAAACAAAGAAAGCTACTAGGTCCACCTTTATAATTATCATTTTAAACGTCTTTCAGTAATCAAAGCATTATTTTATATGTCTAAGAATGGGACATGGATTTGTATAGGTTGGCTATGAGTCAAATTACTAGAATGAAATTGAACCTTGCTGTGACTTGAACAATGGTTAAGCCTGTTTACCTGGTGAGGTGGAGTTAGGCAGCCTGATGTTATACCCAATCAACCATCACCTCCTATTGAACACCTCCTAAAAAGAAATCCGAAATCAGCCGCTTCGCTTCATCCCACGATCACTGTCCTTGGCTGCACGCCCCAGCCCCCAGCCGGCAACGCCATGCAAATAACATGAAGCAGAACATGAGCCGGCAACACCAAGCAAAATGTCACCCTGCTGCCAGGTCATTTCCACTTTTTAATACTATATTAGTCCATTCTTGCACTGCCATAAAAAAATATCTGAGGCTGGGTAATTTGTAAGGAAAAGAGGTGTTTTTGTTGTTGTTTTGTTTTGTTGTTTGTTTTGTTGTTTTGTTTTGTTGTTGTTTTGAGATGCTTTTGTAGCCCAGGCTGGAGTGCAATAGTGCAATCTCGGCTCACTGCAACCTCCTTCTCCCAGGTTCAAGTGATTTTCCTGCTTCAGCCTCCCAAATAGCTGGGATTACAGGTGCCGCCACCACGCCCAACTAATTTTTGTATTTTTAGTAGAGATGGGGTTTCACCATGTTGACCAGGCTGGTCTCAAACTCCTGACCTCAGGTGATCTGCCCACCTCGGCCTCCCAAAGTGCTGGGATTACAGGCGTGAGCCACCACGGTTGGCCGGAAAAGAGGTTTAACTGGCTCATGGTTCCGCAGGCTGCACAGGAAGCATGGCAGCTTCTGCTTCTGGGGAGGCCTCAGGAAGCTTTGACTCACGGCAGAAGGCAAAGCAGAGCAGGCGTCTCACATGGCATCTCACATGGCAGGGCAGGAGCCAGGGAGGCGGGAGGTGCACCCTATATACTTTTTAAAAAGCAGATCTCAGGGCAATTCACTCGCTCACTGTCACCAAGGGGGACAGCACAGAGGGGATAATGCCAACCCATTCGTAAGAATCCCACCCCCATGATCCAGTCACCTCCCACTAGACCCCACCTCCCACGCCGGGGATGGCAGGAGGCCCCACCTCCCACGCCGGGGATTCCAGGAGGCCCCACCTCCCACGCCGGGGATTCCAGGAGGCCCCACCTCCCACGCCGGGGATTCCAGGAGGCCCCACCTCCCACGCCGGGGATTGCAGGAGGCCCCACCTCCCACGCCGGGGATTCCAGGAGGCCCCACCTCCCACGCCGGGGATTGCAGGAGGCCCCACCTCCCACGCCGGGGATTCCAGGAGGCCCCACCTCCCACGCCGGGGATTCCAGGACACTCTCTCTGTGTCTCTGTGTCCAAATTCCCCTCTTCTTACAAGGACACCCATCCATGCGTTAGGACTTGCCCAGTCCAGCATGGCGTCATCTCAACTTGATTAGAGCTGCACAGAAAGACCCAGCCTCCAAATCAGGTCGAGTTCACAGTGCACTGGAAGTTGGGACACGGACATATCTTATGGGAAGACGCTATTCAACCTGCAGCGTTGCCCAAATGACCTCAACTAATAAAAAATAAAATTTATTCTATTTAATGTGTAAATAAAGTTTAAAACAGAGCCTGTTGCTCTTGCATTAAAGAGCACTCCTGAACTCTTCAAAGGCCCTCGTGGCCCTGGGACAGGGGGCCAGCCCCTTCCCTGTTCCTTCTCACCCTGCACCATCCCGCCCCACAGCGCCCACTTCCTCTGCCTGAGACACTCGTTTCTCTGCCATGCCCACATCTGTGCCGTAGAAAGTGCCTGCTGATCTTTTGCACGACCGCTAATTCAGCAGAATACTTTAACAGATACAATCGCTCATATGCACAAAAGGGCCTGGGCACTCTCCGTTGTCATCCTGGGGAGTTGTCGCCATTGACTCGGGAAGTTATGTGCTGAAGATGTTGCTCAACACATGTCAACTCTCCTCTTTGGGAATTGTCTTCAGAAACAGCTAAAGACGAAGCCATTTTCTTTTTACTTCAAAACAACATCAACATCTCATCTGTTCTGCTTGTTTCTCAACAGAAGAATATTCACCACTATCCACGGCAGTCATGAGATCAGACATCACAACTGAAAAATTTGAATATTTGAGAAAAGAATAAGATCTCCCACAAGCAATGTAAAAAGACAAACTGAGAACCATCCTGTTCAACTCATGTCACAAATGGCCAACTTCCCTAATCCATAGAAAAATTTACAAAGCATTAAGAAGACCAACAGACTCAAGCAGAAATGGTTAAAGGCCGTGAACAGAAAGTTCACATAGAAAGAACTAATAGTGTGAAAAGAAGCTCAACCTCACTCATTATAAAAACTGTACCAAGATAACTTATCACCTGTCAGATCAGCAAGTCTGCAAAGTTTGATAACACACAGTGGGACAGATTCTTAGGAGGGCAATTTGGCATTAATTATCAATATAATATGTATAACCTTTGACCCAGCAACGACCTCTACAAATACATTTACATGTGTGTTAAGTGATGTGGTGTAAGGTATTTCTTTACATCATTATTTGTTATAAACATCAGAAATAACCTAAATATCTCTCACTAACTCAGATATTTAGTATCTGAGTATTTATTTACTCTGGGTAAATAAATTATATCACATTCATAAAATAAAATTCTATACAAATGTTTAGAAGTGAGTATGTTTCCTATCTTAGTCCCATCAGGTTGCTACAACAAAATACCATAAGCTGGGTGGCTTTTCACCACAGAAATTTATTTCTCACAATGTTGGAGCCTGAGAAGTCTCACATCAGTGTCTGGTAAAGACCTGCTTTCTGGTTCCTAAATGGCGCCTTCTTGCTGTGTTTTCACATGGTGGGAGGGGAGAGCCAGCCTCAGGGCTTCCTCCATAAGGGCACGAATCCCCGTTACAAGAGCTCCACCCACATGGCCTAATCGCCTCTCAAAGGAGATCCCTGGGGATTCAAATGGAAACATATGTATTTGGAGGGGATGCAAACACTCAGACCATAGCATTCCTGAAGTACTAATATGTTATTAAGTGTAAAAAAAATGTGGAACAGCTTACAAACTTCACGTATATAAATTTTATATCATATAGTGCCTTAAGGGTTGAGAAAGGGGAAAGTGCCTATGGATAGGTCTGTATTTTAGCTACATCTTTGCTTCTCTATGCATAATGTATTTCTGGAAGGAACGGATGATACGTGTGTTATGTCTGCACACAGAAGATGGGAGATCGGGCTTGAGATCTGAGAACCCAGGGCACGGAGCAAGCACTTGCCCCTCACACACTCGGCCAGCACTGTTTTCTGGGGCGTTCTCTTCTAGAACCCAGGCGGCAGTGTAGGCAGGCTTTCCCAATGATGAGTTATAAAAAATGGTTTAGATAGTTTCACAACTTTTTGAATATGTACATGATCTCCATAGGTGGCTAAAGGTAACATCGATAATTTTCACATTTTTTAAACATATTCAGTTCCTTTAATCTCCCCCTGTATAAACATATAAATCATTGACAGGGGAAAAGTCTTACTTAGTTCTTCCACTGTTTATTAGGCTCCCCACTGCCAATGAAATAAATGACTAAGATACTATCCTCCAGGTTATTTCTCATAATGACAGGGTGAAACTCAAAAGGATTTTAAAAATATAACTAACCACAAAACATTCCCCATGCTTTCACATTACTCTCAAAGATTCGGAATATTTTATGATATACGACTTTTTGCGTGATTCCAGCTTTTTATGATTTCTCTATCTATATTCCAAATTCTGTCACTGTAGGCAGACATTCTTTCAAATCCTTTTCAAAATATAAAATTACTAAATTAAGGCGCAATAAAATATATTCATTCAGTCAACAAATATTTATTAATGCCTGCTACACAAAATTAAGGCTCTCTCAGACCTACTCTATTAAAATAAAAATGAAGAAAGAGAAGTATAAATAAATTAAAAAGATTAACAAGAATTTCTAAATAACAATGTAACCTCACAGTGGGCCTGGTTAGAAAAAACACTTCCCCGTCCTTCCTTTGTTAAACGCTCCCTATCCCGTGCGGAACTGCTCTCCCGGCCATTTCTGACTTGTGAAGGATGGTGGCGAAGGAGGAATCAGAAGAGCATGCGAATTAGCTCCAGTGCAGCTGGGTTCTCGAACACATCGAGAGGTGACACATACGAACACATTCTGTGGCAGAGCTGGACCCCACGGGCAGTGAGCATTTCTAGACAGTTTGTGTCTATTTTCCCTCACTCTGAGTCAGGCATCAGTTCCTTCCCTCACTAAGACACCTGAATCTCTCTCGTCTGCGCCTCTCTTCTCTCTGCAGACCGGCTTTCTCTGCGGGTTCTTAATTTCTACTTTCACTGGGGGTGGCTCCAGTGTGGTGCTACCTCCGTACAGCACCATTCATCACCAGAGCCCTTCATCGTGCGACTGCTGTCGAAGGGGAGAGACAAAGGGAACACAGCTCCACCTAGACATTGGGCGCCATACACCTGGGTCAGTGCCCCGCCTCTCCCACCTTCTGGCTAAGGTCAGCAAGCTCAGACACCCCTATATTCCAGGTGTGACGGATGGTGAGGCAGGTGAGATGAGAACCCAAGCATCGCATGCAAATCAACCGACATCTGCTGCAAGACCCAAGGTACCCGGGGGATTATTCCAGAAGTCGGTTTTTGCTTCAATAGTTTTATGTAAGTATTTAAAATGTATTGCATACTTTCTTGCAAATACAATCTCGTCATACTCACCCACTTACAACTTTACAACTTTTTAATGGCTTGCCCTTGTCCTCAGTGTAAATCTCAGAGTTCTCAGCCTTAAGAATCTTCCCTCTCATAACCTCTGCTCTCCTAACCTCTCCCCTCCTAACCTCTGCTCTCCTAACCTCTCCCCTCCTAACCTCTGCTCTCCTAACCTCTCCCCTCCTAACCTCTGCCCTCCTAACCTCTCCTAGCCTATCTTATTTCATAATCCTCCTCCCCTCACTAAACATTCTCCCTTACTTCCAGACCTTTGCACGTCCTGTAATTATTCTTGGAACTATTAGCATTTCATGCTATATAAATGAAACTGAAACCTTTCATTTTGTTTTTAGATTTTGAAAAACATTTGCAGTCAGGTCTGTTCCAGATAAAAATGGGAGATAAGAATAAAAATGGTATGCAGTGTGTTTGATCTCCCAGTGAAGCCCACCTCCTTGCCAACACACCCACCAGGAGCTTGGTTCACTTCTGATCTTTCCTCCACCCTAGTGAAATCAGATCAGGGAAAATCCAAAATTCACTCATCCAGATGAAACTAGCTCATAGTTTCCATTTCATTTACCACTCCCAGTGCTATTTGCATTGTATCATGAATCAAAATTTTAAAATAAAGTCATAATGTTAGAATGTTAAACTGTCCATCTTCAGCCAGTAGAAAATTGACATTATTTACCATTTGAAAGGCAGGTGGAGCCTTTCCAATACCTCTGAGTTCAAACAGTTTTCTGCCATTGTATAAGGCAGAGTTCAGCTGCACTTTCGTTGTCATGAAAGTATGTATTGCATGGATGAATAAACAGAATTTTTCATAAAACTGGCTGTGATTGCATCTGCCAAGGCTGGTCTGCAGAGCTGCACATCAACGCAATAGCTCGTATGAATTTCCACAATAGGCCAGAAATGATTAAATAATTTTTGTAGAACAGCATTTGAAATTTTGCTTCTGTCTCTATTTTTCATAATAGTCAGCAGAGAACTGATTGCATCCCTCCAAGAAATGAATAATTTGGCATTTTAAAGAGGTTCAGAGGCACACATTAGCACAGAAAAACCATTATGAGCCAGTGTGTCAGGCACACACATCTCGGCGGCCTTTTCAAGCACTTTATCTTTCAACTCTACCAAATGCTATTTTTTAAAAGCATCCAGATTTCTATCCTAAAGGCAATTATTTTCTTAAAGTTCATAAAGGGTAGGAGACAAATGAAAAATGCATTTTAACATGTGTATCTGTGTCCCCCAGCAATAAAATCTAAATAGTATATTGAACTGCAACTCAGAGCTGTGAGGAAAAGGGGCTTGTGTAATTCTAGTCCATTGTATTAAGAAATCCATGAGATGGTCTAAAACCATTTTATGTCCATACAAACAAAGGCTGCACAAATTCCCAAATGTTCTTATGAAACTTTGTCAATGCGTTCTGTGATGAATAGATTTCGTGTGTGAAATTGGCTAGGTTACAGTACCCAGTTATTCAATTAAATGCTAATCTGGGGTTGCTGCAAAGATATTTTGTAGATGTGGTTCATATCTATCATCAGGTGACTTTAAGTAAAAAAGTAGATGAGGTCCACTCATATACTCTTGGAGAAGAGGAAGGTCTGCTTCAAGACTGAGCATCAGCTCCTGATCCAGTTTCCAGGAAGCCTACCTGCCCCTTGGATTTCAGAAGTACCAGCCCTACAATCATGTGAACAAATGTCTTGAAATAAATCTCTTGATAGATAGATAGGTAGATAGATAGATGATAGACAGACGAATAGATAGATATAGAGAGATATTAGAGACAGAGAGATAGAGAGATAGGGAAAGATAGATAGATAGATATAGATAAATGATAGATAGATACAGAGAGATAGATAGACAGATAGCTATCTTCTATTGGTTCTGTTTCTCTAGAGAACCCTGACTGATACACTGTCCCATATGATAATACTCACTAATATACATATCACACCCTATAGTTTTTTCAAGGGGAAATGCTCTAAGACTATATTAATGATATGAAGCCCTGTGAAGGTATTGTCTACGTGAATAGATGTTTTCGGTGGCATTAAATCAGCTTTTTCAAGTCGTAATTCCAGTTACCTAAACAACTTGCCTGAGTTACTCAAGCAACCAGAAGAATCAAGACCACTTCCAAATTACCTCTTATGATTTCCAGGATGTAACCTTAAGGAGCTAATTGTTGTTATTGTTGCTGTGTGTTCTAGTTGGAAAAGTTAGAACTGTGCAAATGGAATTGATGTATTACAAACATAACACAAAGATGGGAGGTGAGCCTGGGGGTACTTTCTTCGATGTTTCCCAAGGGAAAATGGGGACACACACACACACACACACACACACACCTCTCACTTAACCAGGTTGAACTGCTATTTTTCTGCTGACTTGATGATTACATTTCTGTCTCATTTCCTGATTTAGATCATCAAATTTAAAGTCAGTGCACCTGTAATCCTAGCACTTTGGGAGGCCAAGGCGGGCAGATCACGAGGTCAGGAGGTTGAGACCATCCTGGCTAACACAGTGAAACCCCGTCTGTACTAAAAAATACAAAAAAAAATTAGCTGGGCGTGGTGGCGGGTGCCTGTAGTCCCAGCTACTCAGGAGGCTGAGGCAGGAGAATGGCGAGAGCCCGGGAGGCGGAGCTTGCAGTGAGCCGAGATCACGCCACTGCAGTCCAGCCTGGGCGACAGAGTGAGACTCCGCCTCAAAAAAATAAAAATAATAATAACAAATAAAAAAATAAAGTCAGTGCACCAATGAGCGGGCCTCACTCATTCTTCAGTACAGCTCCTCTTAAAGTCCCCACAAGTCTTTTCTAGTGAAAGCCTGTAAACACTAGAAATAAAAAGTGGAAGCTGTGGACCATCTCCTCGGGAATGAACCCTGCCTTTCCTGGAAGACACACACACCCCACATTCTGATGCAAATACACACTGCAACAGATGACACACGGCTTCTCCACCGCCCTCACTCCTCACAGAGTGCCTATCTTCTGTCCTGCATACAGTGGCATGTGACAAGTCACTGGACCTTCTGAGCCAAATACCTGATGTCTGTGATTTTATAAAGGCAGGTGGGAATTATAAACACTCACTTAAAATGAACCAGGGGACCTTGTACTTCAAAGAAATCTCGGTTTTTAAATCCCCTTGGTAAATATGAACTTTTTTTTTAGAGACTGGATCTCGCTCTGTCACCCAGGCTGCAATGCAGTGGTGCTATCACAGCTCACTGAAGCCTCAACCTCCTGGGCTCAAGCAATCCTCTCAACTCAGCCCCCCAAGTAGCTGGGACCACAGGTGTGAGCCACCATGACTGGCTAATTATGAGCTTTTGTACATTGGCTTTGCTGAAAGCAAGAAACAGGTCTATTCTGCTAGAATGTGGGCTGAGCTTACTCTGTCAGCCCACTGGTATTTCATTCAAGTTAATTGATCAACCAAGCAATATGCATTTCATAATTATTGCCAAAATTACCATGACTGCATTTATCTGTGTAGAGTGTGTGTTTCACCTGGGCCTCCAGTAGATTAAATAGCACAGCTCTAGACTTTATTTTTGCTTTTTCTTTTTTTTTTTTTTGAGACAGAGTCTTGAGTACAGTGGCGTGATCTCAGCTCACTGCGACCTCTGCCTCCTGGGTTCAAGTGATTCTCCTGCCTCAGCCTCCCGAGTAGCTGGGATTACAGGTGTGCACCACCACACATGGCTAAGTTTTATATTTTTAGTAGAGATGGGGTTTCACCATGTTGGCCAAGCTGGTCTCAAACTCCTGACCTCAGGTGATCTGCCTGCCTCGGCCTCCCAAAGTGCTGGGATTACAGGCAGCTCTAGACTTGATGATGAAGATGATGATGATTTAACACAAATGCCATAATTCTATTAGGTTCTTCAAATTTTCTGTGTGCTTTCGCATGCAAATTCTTATTTAATACTCACGACATTCTATTTCACTTTACAGATGAGGAAAATTGGCCTTAGAGCAAGTGACTCACTCGAGAGGAAGTGACAAATCAAAGGGGGAGTTGGCAGCAGGGCCTGACACCCAGCCTGTGCACTTCCGCTCCTAAGACCATCTCAGATCTATAAACCCCTGACATCCTTCCAAGCTCTTCTCAGACACACACCAGCAGGTCTGATTCCCAGCCGACTGAGGACCTCTATGTGCAAATGCGTCCTGTTCTGAGAACTCTTTCTCCCAGGGGACAGTGGAGACTGGGCCTGCACACAGAGGTTTGTTTTCTGTCTGGTTTTCCAGGTGCGGCTCTGTGAACCAGCGCTGTCTAGCATACGTTCAGAACACCATGAAACCAGAAAAAGGAAGGAGGGACCAGCAGTATGAGAGACCCAGGACTTCCCAGTTCTAAACTCACACATTAGAAGTGGGCTCCACAGCAAAATGAATAGAAACGAATCGGCCAGTCCAAAAAGAGAACACAGTTACTTTTATCAAGGACATCGATACCCATTTGCTGACCTGGGAGGATGCTTACGATATCCTGCTAAGTGGAAAAGCAAATTACAAAAAAATTATAGCATGATTATAGTTTTATAAATAAAAGAGTGAAAAGTGAAAGTTCATGCCACGCTCAGATAACTGTTTCTCAGTAGTATAATTTGGAGCTTTTTATGTTTAAAAATGTTTTTCTTCATTGTCTAACTTTTAGCCATAAGTAGGCAGTGCTTGAATAACATAACGTTTGAAAGACAGTTATGGCTAATGGCTAATCGTTTATGAGTAGGCTATTCAGTTACCAAACACTCTTATGTCAAAGACCTCTCCCACCTCCTGCCCAGTTTTCTCCAAACAGCCCGGGAGTCTGGGCAGGAAGTGGGCAGAGCCAGCACTGATGCCCAGGCTCAGCAGGGCATCCGTCCTGGGTGTTATCAAGCTTATTCTCTCCTCTGCTTATGGATCTGCTCCAATATGCAGAAGAGTCACCTTGTGACTGTTTCAGGACCTGAAGTGAATGAGCTGAGGAACTGTGTGCCACTCTCAGTTGCCTACAGTGTCATTACCACTGCGAGAGCACCAGTCACGTCTCCCCACCCCATGGGAATGCACAGCACTCAGGCCCATCTGCAGGACGGCAGAGGTATTTGCAGGTACAGCAGGCCCAGAACATACTTGGGAAGGCAGGGATGAGTCAGTTAGATTTCCCGCTAGGTTTTCAAACTGTAGCTCTTTTTTCATCCAGGGGGTGGACCTTGTCTGATTGGCACTCGATGTTGTATGACCCTGGAGCAGGTCTGCACAGGAAAAGGGAGGAAAACCTGTGCGCTCTCTCTCCTGTTCCTGCACGCTCTCTCCCATGCCGTCGGCAGTTCACATCAACAGGTCCCATCTACGGCCTGGCTCAGGTGAAGTGGGCTCCCTCTCTGTGTTGCCAGGTGGCTCCGACCGAGAGGACAAGCCCCAGCTCTCAGGAACTAACAGCATCCACTTTCCTCTTTCCCTTTAAGCTTGTGTCTTTTCAGATGTCACCAGTTCTGAATCCTGTGCATAGTTTGAAAGTTTCAAAGAGAATGCTCAAACTACTTAAGAGAATAAGCTTTTTAAACGCCCTCCGGTGCTCATGTAATTACCCACTAGGTCATGAGAAGTCATTATTGTTTTATTCTTCATGTTTATAAATAATGGAGCCCTTCCCCTATGGCCTCTGTTCAGCTATAATTGTTAGCCTAGTTGTGATTCCTCTGGGCTCTTGAAACTAATAATGTTTACTTTCTTTAAAAATAGAAAATACATAGATGCATAGCAAATGCTTATCAGTCTTCACTCTGTGCCAGGCACTTCTGAAGAATCTCACACAAACTCTCATTTCATCCTCAGGACAATGCCTGGGATATGGGCAGAACGGTGACCATCACGATTTACTGGGGAGACACTGAGGGAAACACAGCCAGCAAGTTGCAGAGGCTAAGCCCAGACTGCCCGGCCCTCACACGGGTCCCTCAGTGTCATGATATCCGGCACCTCTGCACAAGCAGCGACAAAAATCACTTTCACCTGAGTGTCCATGTGTGACTGTGAGTCCGACCTTCCAAGAAAGCTGCCCCCATGCCAGGAGGGCTCACAGAACTCCTGTCATGACCAGGCTAGCTCCGTCCCTTCTCACACTGCCATTCTTGGTTAGGTGACGGCCACACAGTCTGAGCTGATCCCCTCTGAAGGGAGCCCCAGGGTTTTATTTGAAGACCGAATATGAACGAGGCACCCAGGGCTGCTGGCGGCAGTGGGCCATGAGAGAACCCTGCCAAACCTGGAATACACCCTGAGGAAGCAGGACAGGTGGAGAGAGGGATGGTGGCCCCCGTCTCATCACGGGAGCTGCCAAATTCAGTGCATCCTTCAGAACCTTCTAGTGATGCAAAATACAGT
The DNA here is from genome assembly GCF_006542625.1 of Nomascus leucogenys. NCBI lineage: Eukaryota > Metazoa > Chordata > Mammalia > Primates > Hylobatidae > Nomascus > Nomascus leucogenys. Next base: position 2,975,962 of record NC_044384.1, read on the forward strand.
GGCTTCCTCTTACTGCCTGCATCCTTGTTAATGTTGGTTTTCTTCTTGGGACTTCCAATCAATAAATAATGTGGTCAGGAGAGGAATATTCCTACCAACAGCCATTCAAACATGGCATTGGCTGCCTGAAGGCAGAGAAGGGGCAGCCATTGGCCATCCTTGATATTTTAAAATTAAACATCCCGCTATATTATCTGTGTGTGGAGCTGGCACTTGTGTGATGTGAGGCTACAGAACTAGGGGACCATAGAATTCAAAATGTGGAGAGTGAGGCCCAATCAGGAAAGAGAGGATTGCTTTGGAAGGGGCCACCTGTGATGCAGAGAAGAAATGGGTATGGGTTGGTGAGCAGAAGATGTGGTCCTTGTTATCTGACCTTCTGGGGCCAAGAGACTTGCAGGATTCTCTATCCCCAGGCCAGGGTATTACCAGCAGTGCCTCGAAGTGGGGATTTAACAGGACCATGGACAGAGGTTGGGAGACGTCAGATCCTCATGCTGCCCCATGCACCTCCTATCAGGTTTTCTTTCTTCGAAAGTCATTCTTTCTGGAGAGGTTCAGCTGGTGAGCAGCCAGGGCTTTGCCTCCCACCAACGGACACTGTTTGGAATGTACCTGAGGCAGAAGCCACTAAATGCAAAGTGAAGCTGGAAGAAAGCTTGTTGCCAGGATGCAGAGGTTCCCTCCCAATTCTGGGCTCAAACTTGATAGCTAGATAAGATCTCTTGTTTGGGTTACTAAACAACTGAAACCAAACAAACAGAGCAGAAGTCTAAATGTCAAGGCCTTGCACTGCCAAAGAAACGCTAAAACTGAGCCAAGGGCCACCAAGGCAAACACGCAGGAGGACCCCACATCTCTCCCATAAGAAAGCCCTAGAAAAGGTGGAGCCACCTGGGGGTGTCACCTCAGGGCCTTTCCAGAGTGTATTAGTCCGTTTTCACATTGCTGATGAAGATGTACCCAAGACCGGGCAATTTACAAAAAAAAAGAGATTTATTGGATTTACAGTTCCTCATGGCTGGGGAGACCTCACAATCATGGCAGAAGGTGACAGACACATCTCACATGGTGGCAGACAAGAGGAGAGGGCTTGTGCAGGGAAATTCCCATTTTTAAAGCTGTCAGATCTCATGACACTCATTCACTATCACGAGAACAGTGCAAGAAAGACCTGCCCCCATAATTTAGTCATCTCCCACTGGGTTCCTCCCACAACACATGGGAAGTGTGGAAGTTGCAATTCAAGAGGAGATTTGGGTGAGGACACAGCCAAACCATATCATTGCATCCCTGGCTCCCCCTAGATCTCATGTCCTCACATTTCAAAACCAATCATGCCTTCCCTACAGTCCCCAAAGTCTTAACTCATTTCATCATTAACTCAAAAGTCTGTAGTCCAAAGTCTCATTTGAGACAAGGCAAGTCCCTTCTGCCTATAAGCCTGTGAAATCAAAAGCAAGTTAGTTACTTCCTAGATACAGTGGGGGTACAGCCATGGGGTAAAAACAGCCATTCCAAATGGGAGTAATTGGCCAAAACAAAGGGGCTATAGGCCCCACACAAGTCTAAAATCCAGCAGGAAGCCAAATCTTAAAGCTCCAAGATGATCTCTTTTGACTCCATGTCTCACATCCACATCATTCTGATGTAAGAGGTAGGTTCCCATGGTCTTTGGCAGCTCCACCCCTGTGGCTTTGCAGGGTACAGCCCTCCCTCCTGGCTGCTTTCAAGGGCTGGCATTGACTGTCTGTGGCTTTTCCAGGCACATGGTGCAAGCTGTTGGTGGATCTACCATTCTGGGGTCTGGAGGATGGTGGCCCTCTTCTCACAGCTCCACTAGGTGGTGTCCCAGTAGGAACTCTGGGTGGGGGCTCCAAAACCACATTCCCCTTCTGCACTGCCCTAGGAGAGAATCTCCATGAGGGCCCCGTCCCTGCAGCATACTTCTGCCTGGGCATCCAGGCATTTCCATACATCTTCTGAAATCTAGCAGAGGTTCCCAAACCTCAATTCTTGACTTCTGTGCACCTGCAGGCTCACCACCACATGGAAGCTGCCAAGGCTTGGGCATCCACCCTCTGAAGCAACAACCTGAGCTGTACCTTGGCCCCTTTTAGTTACAGCTGGAGCAGCTGGAACACAGGGAGCCAAGTCCCTAGACTGCATATAGCAGAGGGACCCTGGACCTGGCCCATACAATCATTTTTTCCTCCTAAACCTCTGGGCCTCTGATGGGAGGGGCTGCTGTGAAGACCTCTGACATGCCCTGGAGACATTTTCCCTATTGTCTTGGGGATTAACATTTGGTTCCTCATTACTTATGCAAATTTCTGCAGCCAGCTTAAATTTCTCCTCAGAAAATAGGATTTTCTTTTCTGTTGCATTGTCAGTCTGCAAATTTTCAAAACCTTTATGCTCTGCTTCCCTTATAAAAATGAATGCTTTTAGCAGCACCCAAGTCACCTCTTGAATGCTTTGCTGCTTAGAAATGTCTTCCACCAGATACCCTAAATCACCTCTCTCAGTTCAAAGTTTCACAAATCTCTGAGGCAGAGGCAAAATGCCACCAGTCTCTTTGCTAAAACAAAACAAGAGTCACCTTTGCTCCAGTTCCCAACAAGTTTCTCATCTCCATCTGAGACCACCTCAGCCTGGATTTCATTGTTCATATCATTATCAGCATTTTGGTCAAAGCCATGCAACAAGTTTCTAGGGAGTTCTAAACTTTCACACATTTTTCTGTCTTTTTTTGAGCCCTCCAAACTGTTGCGACCTCTGCCTGTTACCCAGTTCCAAAGTCACTTCCACATTTTCAGGTATCTTTTCAGCAGTGCCCCAGTCTACTGGTACCAATTTACTGTGTATTAGCCCATTTTCACACTGCTGATAAAGACATACCCAAGACTGGGCAATTTACAAATGAAAGAGGTTTATTGGACTTACAGTTTTACATGGCTGGGGAGGCCTCACAATCATGGCAGAAGGTGAAAGGCATGTCTCACATGGCAGCAGACAAAAGAAGGGAGCTTGTGCAGGGAAACTCCAGTTTTTAAAACAATGAGATCTTGCGAGATGCATTCACTATCATAAGAGCAGCACATTAATGATCCACCCCCATCATTCAATCACCTCCCACTGGGCTTCTCCAGTGACACATGGGAATCGTGGAAATTACAATTCAATAAGAGATTTGGGTGGGGACACAGCCAAACCATATCACAGACAGACACAGAGTCAGGGGCATGGCCACTGAGTCCTTGCATGGACCACAGAGTTGCCCATGGCTTTCCTCTCTCCTCCTCTCCATGGCAGTCCATTTATACTTGCTCTGTAGCTCCCTCCACCGTCCCACCACCAAACCTGAGAGCCACACCCAAGAAGATGCAGAGAACTTCACCTGACAAGATTATCATGGGCTCGGAGCTGATGGCCTCATGTGGGTGGCACTCAGTTTAATGCCATCGTGGGGGAGGGGCAAAAGGGATTTCTGGTCTTTTTTTTTTTTTAATGAGAAAGTGTCTCCTTCTGTTGCCCTCTGTTGCCCTCTGTTGGCTGGAGTGCAGTGGCGCAATCTCAGCTCACTGCAACCTCTGCCTCCAGGGTTCAAGTGAGTCTCCTGCTTCGGCCTCCCAAATAGCTGGGACTGCAGGTGCCTGCAATGCCTGGCTAATTTTTGTATTTTTTTTAGTAGAGACAGGGGTTTCACCATGATGCCCAGACTAGTTTCAAACTCCTGACCTCAAGTGATCTGCCTGCCTCCACCTCCCAAAGTGTTGGGATTACAGGCATGAGCCACCATGACCAGCCAAGATTTCTGGTAATTTTGAAAAGTAAACATATGTGAGGAAGACCCCATGTCCCTGAGTGGACGCTCACCCTCTCGGGCTGTGGACCTGGTTGTGTCCCTGAGTGGACGCTCACCCTCTCAGGCTGTGGACCTGGTTCTGTGTCCCTGAGTGGACATTCACCCTCTCGGGCTGTGGACCTGGTTCTGTGTCCCTGAGTGGATGCTCACCCTCTCGGGCTGTGGACCTGGTTCTGTGTCCCTGAGTGGACGCTCACCGTCTCGGGCTGTGGACCTAGCCCCATGTCCCTGAGTGGACGCTCACCCTCTTGGGCTGTGGACCTGATTCCATGTCCCTGAGTGGACACTCACTGTCTCGGGCTGTGGACCTAGCCCCATGTCCCTGAGTGGACGCTCACCCTCTCAGGCTGTGGACCTGGTTCTGCGTCCCTGAGTGGATGCTCGCCCTCTCGGGCTGTGGACCTGGTTGTGTGTCCCTGAGTGGACGCTCACCCTCTCGGGCTGTGGACCCGGTTCTGTGTCCATGAGTGGACTCTCACCTTCTCGGGCTGTGGACCTGGCCCCGTGTCCCTGAGTGGACACTCACCCTCTAGGGGGTGTGGACCTGGCCCCGTGTCCCTGAGTGGATACTCACCCTCTAGGGGGTGTGGACCTGGTTCTGTGTCCCTGAGTGGATGCTCGCCCTCTCGGGCTGTGGACCTGGTTGTGTGTCCCTGAGTGGATGCTCACCCTCTTGGGCTGTGGACCCGGCCTCGTGTCCCTGAGTGGACCAGGCTGTGGACCTGGTTCCATGTCCCCAAGTGGACACTCACCTTCTCAGGCTGTGGACCTGGCCCCGTGTCCCTGAACATCATGTTGTGAGGACGAAATCATGGAAGTCTCTAAAACACTTACAGCATAGTAAACGCCATGTGTTATTCAACTATTTTGACTTCAGTCTTCCATTTCCTGTGAAGAAAATAATGAAAAGGATTCAATTAAACATAAGAGGAGAGTGTTTTGGGGAGACGTCATCCTGTGTTAATGAGAGCAGCAGAGCTAGAGGGGGAGAGGGTAGTTAATCCAGTCTGTGGGCATTAGAGACATGCTCCCCTCTCTTCCGTACCCTCGGGGAGTAACCAGGGTAGTTTACAGTCGCTTGCAATTCCTTTTAGCTGATACACTGGGCTTCTCTGAGCCAGACTGGGTCACATGGGGCCTGACCATCACTCAGGTGTTGTCCTGAAGCCCTACTACAGGCCCGCCTGCCAGAGAGATTGACAAAACAGAAGTCAGCAGGAAGGGCGAGGCCCTTGCCTGTGTGCAGCTCACATGCTAATGCAGGAGGCTGAGAGTGTGGAGCGTAGCCAGCAAATAAGCAGGAAGGTGCCAGGTCATATTGTCAGTGCAGTGCAGAGATGACACAGTGACATGAGACACTGATGAGACGGCTGCTTCCAAATAGGAGGCCAGGATAGGTCTCACTAGGAGAGGATTTTTTTTAATTGTGGTAAAATACACATACTATAAAATCAATCATCATAAGCACGTTTAGGTGCACAGCTCAGTGGCATTAGCAATTTCACATCTTCCTACAGACATCACCTCCTTCCACCCCCAGAACCCTCCTTGTCTTACAAAAGAGAAACTCCATGCCTTTTGAAGGAGGAAGGGACTTCTAAGTGGAGGCCCAAATGACTAGGAGAATGGGCCAATGTTGGGGGCTTGTGGGGAAGAGAAAACAGCTCAGCAGACACAGGGGAGGCAGAAACACAGGAGGCAAGCATGAGACACAGAGGGTGTGTTGGAGGGGGCTCTGAGGGGCATAGCCAAGCAGGGGAAGGTGTGTGGATTTTATTCTAAAGGCCATGGTGTATCAGTCTATTCTCATGCTGCTAATAAAAACATCACCAAGACTGGGCAATTTATAAAGGAAAGAGCTTTAATGGACTCATGAACTCACAGTTACACACTGCTGGGGAGGCCTCACAGTCATGACGGAAGGCAAAGGAGAAGCAAAGGCAAGTCTTACATGGCGGTAGGCAAGAGAGCTTGTGCAGGGGAACTGCCCTTTCTTTATAAAACCATCAGATCTCATGAGACTTATTCAGTACCATGAGAACGGTATGGGGGAACTGACCCTGTGATTCAATTCTCTCCACCTCGTCCTGGCCTTGACACATGGGATTTTAACATTCAAGGTGAGATTTGGGTGGGGACACAGCCAAACCATACCACATGGGAAACACTGCAGGACTTCAAGTGAGGGACGTGGCATGACCAGCGCAGGGCTAAAGAACCCATCTCTCCATGGTGTGGACTGAAACAGCCACTGCAGCCTGGGAGGCCTCAGGGCAGCTTGGGCGAGGTGAAGAACGGACATGCAGAGAACAAGGAAGTTTGGGGGACAGCGTGACAGGATGTGTCAACAGATTAGGTACATAGGGGTGCAAAGCATCTGGGACAATTCCTAGGTTCAGGGCTTGAGCCCTGGATGGTCAGGGAGATCATTCCTGGAGACAACTAGAACGCTGGCTCGGAGAATGTGGAAAGGCAGGGCCAGGAAAGATGGATCTCCATTCTGCCTGGGAGACATGGCTCCTTGGTGAACTGCAACGTCAGATCTAGGATACAGTGTCATAGAGAAATTTAACATTAAAAAATACTGGAGTAGTGTAGACTGCTTTTCTCCATGTAAACCTGACCACACATTATGTTACCATAAAGTTAAAAATGGCCGAGCACAGTGGCTTATGCCTGTAATCCTAGCACTTTGGAGGCCAAGGCGAGTGGATCACTTGAGGTCAGGAGTTCGAGACCAGCCTGGATAACATGGTGAAACCCCATCTCTACTAAAAAAAAAAAATACAAAAATTAGCCAGGCATGGTAGCATACACCTGTAGTCCCAGCTACTAGGGAGGCTGAGGCACAAGAATTGGTTAAGCCCAGGAGGCGGAGGTTGCAGTAAGCCGAGATCACGTCACTGCACTCCTGCCTGGGAGGAAGAGCAAGACTCTGTTTCAAAAAGAAAAAAAAAAAAAAAACCTAGAATCACTGGTTATATCATATAATCCATGCTCAATGAGGCTGTATGTTAATTTGCATTTATTTTAATAACCTGTGGCACACGTCCTTCTGCAAATAGACAAGCAAATTTATTTTCCTAACCAGATGAATTTCTAAAATTTTTGGTTTTGATTGCCATAAGAACAGTTACATATAAATGTTCAATCCCAGAAACAGTAACAATAAAGATATCCAGAATAACTGAACACCATGCTGGCATCTTTCACTTGCACCAATTAGTATTGGATACTTTAATAGATAACACAGTACAAAGCCAAAAAGAGAGTTCACTTCAGTAAAAACTACTGAGTTTCATTTATCTTGTACAATTTAGCCAAAAGCTTTAAATACTAAGTCATTTTCCCCTAACTCCTGATTACCAAACACACTTGAAAATATTAGTGTGTCCTCAAGGCTTACGATATTTGCTAACTGTCAAATAATCACCTAATCCCGTTTCACTTGAGCTATGGAGAAACGAAGTTGTAGAAAAAGATGAAATGCTTAATCCAAGAAGAGACATAAATATATGGCCGGGCCGGGCGAGACCAACAGGAGGAGCTCCGTCTCCTAACCCTTTTTTTTTTTTTTTTTTTTTTGATACGGAGTCTGGTATGCAGCCAGACTGCCTGCTGCCCACGCCAGACTCCAGCCCTTTCTTGCAATAAATCCAGCAAATATTTATCCAGGGCCTCCTGTGTGCCAGGCACTCTTCTGAGTGCTTGAAGTAGCTAAGCGGTGGCCCCATGCCTGTCCTTGAGGAGCTCACAGTGTCGCTGATACCCTCAGGGGGACACTGCCCTGTGCAGCATGGACAATCCGTGAGCTCCTCTGAAGGCCGCTCGCTGTGAGGACTTCACGGCTCATGCACCAGGCTCCTAAAACAGTGCAGGGAATGAGAGAAGCGCCCCTGGGTCTCACTAATGACTATGGGTTTCCCCAGTGCTTTCTCTGCTGGAATCTCCCCCCCCCCCACTTCTCTGCTCTCCCCAGAGCCGTCCACATGCTCACTGGCCCACGTCCTCTGGTTAGTGCCCTCCTTGGCCTCAAACCTCTCCTTCCTCCAGGGCAGCCCTGAAGCTCCTTGGCAAGAGCCCGCTCCAAAACGGCCTGGCCCCAGCTGATGTCTCCAAGCTGCTGTTCGGTCTCTGATGTTCTCTGACGTTCAATCTCTTTGTCACACATTTTGTGCTCCAAAAATCCCCATGCTTCCTCAGCACATCATGCTTCCGAGACTTTGCTGGCTGGTGCTTCCACCTGGCACACCTTCAATGCCCCTCCTGCCCCTCTCCACCTGGCATTTCCCCCAGGATACCTCGAAAGACACCCTCAGGGTCTTCCTGACTTCCAGGCAGGGCTCGTGGGCCACCCTCTGGGTCTTCCAGGTGCCCGCAAACTGCTATTGTTGCCAGCCTTTGCAACTGGCCTTAACACAACCACTGGCCCAAACGTCTCAGTGACCAGCTCCTGGTCCCCCAAGGCCCAGTGCCAGGCGTATGTGAGGAGTGTAGCACACGTTCTTAAATGACAAGATTCAGGCCAAGGTCTTCCGGGAAGGAAGTAGCAGATGACACCCTCTCAGGGTGGTTTTGGGGTCTTAGCTGTGGGAGGAAGAACCAGGCACAGGCAGCAGGGGGTGAGTCTCTCCTGCGGGGTGGCCTGACACTGTCCCCCGGGGTTTGTGAACCTGGAGGGCGCTAGGAGCCTGCAGGTGGGGAGAGGAGGCCAGGTGTTGCCCTGGGCTGTCTGGGCACAGCTTCAGAGAGGGGGTTTGGGTGGTTGGGGCCATGGATGGGAACAAGCAGAGACCCTGACTTCTGACCCCTGACCTCACTCCCCACAATGGCTCCCATGGCCTTGCCCTGTGGTCCTCCTGAGTCTCCTCTGCTCGCCTTCCTCCCACACCTGGTGTCTTTTGTGGCCAAGTTGCTTGATTTCCACTTTAACTAAAGGCTTTGTAGAGTGAATGTGCGGACACCCGCTTTTCTCCCTGGAGGGATTGGATCTTGTTGCCTGGCTCTGCTGTAACAGAAAGGCACCACCTGGGAGGCTTCCCAACAGAAATGTAGCTTCTCAGTCTGGAGGCCAGCAGTATGAAACCCATGTGTGGCCAGGGCTGTGCTCCTGCCAGGGGCTGTAGGGGAGGGTCCCTCCGTGCCTTTCTCAGCTTCTGCTGTCCCCCGCGTCCCTCAGCTCCGGGATGTATGACTCTCACCTCTGCCTCTGTCTCCACATGGCCTCTTCCTTCTGAGTGACCCCTCTGCTTACAAGGACGCAGCCACCGCACCGGACCCCCCCAAGGACCTCATCTCCACCTGATGACACCAGCAAAGGCCATTTCCAAGCACAGTCACTTTCCCAGGTACCAGGTGGTCAGGACTTCGAGTTCTCTCTTCCAGGACACAATTCAACCCATAACAGTGAACTTTAGCTGTAGAAACACAGTTTTTCCACCTTTGAGGACAAACTCCAGAGAAAGGAAGCCTGGTGCGGGAAGAACGTGGAGGCAGGAGGGGCACCGTGGAGGCAGGTCTAGGTCAGAAGTGGGAGGTCCCCAAAGCCAGGGCCAAGCCTGCCTGGTTCCCACTCACCCTGCCTCTGAGCCCCTCCAGGGCCCGTCTCCCTCCCTCAGAGCTGGCTCCTGACCCCACCCCTGCAACAGGGCTGCTCTGTCCTCAGAGCTTTTCCCGGCTCCCTCTGAGGTCTGCCATGGCTCCCATGCACATTCACACTGTGCATGCTCTGGACTTCCTGTCAACCCTCCCGTCCTCTCAGGCTGCTTCCTGGGGCTGGTTATTAAGATGTCACATTTAATCCCCTTGTTATAGGAGCATCAAATGTAGCACAAAGTCCAGCACACACACACAACCCCCACCCACCCCACAGACCTGGCTAAGGCTCTCCTACCCCTCACTCTATTCCTGCCCAGTCCAGCTCCTTCCCAGCTCCTGGGGAGGCCGGCACTCATTCCACCACCCCCCGCAGGGAACTCTGTTGACTAGATTGGAAGCTCCGTATTCATTCCTTTTTTACCCTGTGTCTTAATCTAACCCTCTATTAAGTACTGCATATCTGTCCCCCCAAAATTCATATGTCAAAGCCACAACCCCCATGGAATGGTATTTGGACATGGGGTATTTGAAAGATAGTTCGGCTTAGATTGAATCCGTGAGGGTGGCCTCATAATAGGATTAGTGTCTTCATAAGAAAAAGAGGCCAGAGCCCAGGCTCCTCCCCTTCCTCTTTCTCTCCCTCCACCACCCGACACACAGAGCAAAGGTCCTGTTTATGAACCAAGAAGCAAGCTCTCGCCCAACGCCAAGTCCGCCAGCACCTTCATCTTGGACTTCCAGACTCCAGAGCTGGCATAACGTCTGTTTTTAAGCCACCCAGTCTGTGGTATTTTGTTATAGCAGCTGAGCTGACTAATACACCCTCAAGTGGGAAGTAAGCCCCACTGGCTAGGTTGTGAATATATATTGCAACAGAGTGAATAGACATAACGTCTGAACAGCCAGCCCAGAATTCCTCTGAAGTACAACTTGTTTGGAAACAACTGTGATCAACGCCTGGGTGAATGAGGGAGACCTCGACACCTGGGTATCCACCGATGCCTGAGCTGCAGAAAGACAGTGTTCAGCCCTGATGTGAGGACGACTATTACCTCCACACTACAGATGAAGGGACTGAGGCTCAGAGAGGTTTAGACCAGGTCTGAGAATCATATTCAGTCCTGGCCGGGCGTGGTGGCTCAGGCCTGTAATCCCAGCACTTTGGATGGTCGAGGCAGGTGGATCACCTGAGGTCAGCGGTTGGACAACAGCCTGGCCAACATGGTGAAACCCCATCTCTACTAAAAATACAAAAATTAGCTGGGCAGTAGCGGTTGCCTGTAATCCCAGCTACTTGGGAGGCTGAGGCAGGAGAATCGCTTGAACCTGGGAGGCGGAGGTTGCAGTGAGCTGAGATTGCGCCATTGCACTCCAGCCTGGGCCACAGAGCGAGACTCCATCTAAAAAAAAAAGAAAAAAGAAAAAAAAAGTTCAGTCGCTTCCTAAGCAAAACATGGTAACAAAGACAAATCTGCTGATGAGGAAACTAAAGAAAAGTCAAAGTTCGTGCAGTCTGAGGTCTGTTGGAAACTATTTAGACTCATTTACTTCCTTTAGCTTGGGTAATTTGGAGTTTAATTCAGCTTAACAAAAATTTATTGAGTGTATTTCATGCACAAAACATTTTGCTATTTGCTGCCATATGAGATGCTGGATAGGTCAAACTTTCTGCTCTCTGGTACCTTGTGAAAGATGGGGGTAACTGCAATGTGATTTTCTTAGAAATGTCAAAGACACAATGAGGCTTTGATGGGTTACTTGTCAAAAGATGCCTTTCAATTTTATTTAGCACAACAAATCTCTGTCACTTTGCTGAGGGCTACATGGACATCTTCATGTGAAAGTTTGTCTCTCGACAGTGAAATGCCAGCCTCTGTTTCTTCCAACCACTGTGCTCAGCCTGGGGTCCTTTTTCTAACCAGGAGGGCATGAAGGCCCCCAAGACAGGACCAATTGATCCAAATGTGAATCCACTGTTTTATTAAATAGTATTATCTACATGTTTTCTTTGAAGAATCTATGACTTTTTAAAACTGCCTGGCTGCCCATCTGTGTGGACACTCTATCCCAACAAAATATGCACGGTGCAATTTCATAAATACGTTAAAAAGACTTTTAACTGGAACTTGTGGAGCCTGACACTTGCAGGGCTGACTGTTGGCATATGTAGTGTTTCAGGAAACCACCGAGACACCAGCAGAAGGCCGCGTGCTGCAGCTGTCACTGTGGCCTGAGGGACGCTCCAGAGCCCAGCACACAGGGACATCTGCAGGCAGGAAGGTGGCCCCGCCCTGTGGAGTCACTGAGATAAAGCCAAGAGATACTTTGGGGAGGAAAAGCTGTTTCTGATGCTAAAACAGGTATCTAAAATGGGACCCAGTGTTCCAGCTTCCCCAGCCTGAGCTTTGAGTGACTTGAGCTAGGACCTGGGTGCACCCGGTTTCGTTGTCACCACTCGTGCTCCTAGGGCAGCTGTCCAGCCTCCCACGCCCACTCCGCTCATCCTTGACTTAAAGTGAGGTTGTGGGGCAGAAAAATTGGAGAAACACACTACCTTTGGCACCCTTTTCCCTCCTCACCTTCAGCCTCAAAGTCTCAGAACCCTCCTGCCCTCTCCACTTGAAAATCTCTCCTGAGGAAACGACCAGACTGAATGCTTTTGCGTCGTTGTGGAAGTATTTCTCCTCCAGTTGAGCATTTGAACACAGTTGCTAAATCCTCCAGGGCTTTGGGGGAGGCTGGTTTTAGGCCGCAATCCCGACCCCATGCTGAAGTCGGAGTCCAGCCTCCCAGCGCGGGCCGGGACAGCGCTCACCCCCCTCCCTCACTTCCTAACAAACTGTGTGGGTCCCAGGCTGCTCCAGGTCCCCCGGAAGCTCCAGATCCAGATCCCCGACTGGGGGGTGTAGGTCAGGAGGAACGCAAGGGCCTCATTCCGGGACTCCCCCAACCTCCTCCTCTTCCACCATCAGGAGGCCGAGAATCCAGGGAAAGATCTCTGACCACTAAATCTGTGTGCAGGTGAGTCATGGCTAAACAGCAGGCTTTTTCTTTTTAACAAGAGAGCGACGAAGACCACGATGTCTCTGGGCTGCGGGACCAGGCAGCTTCCTCTCACCTGCACGTGTTTTGCTGTCTTTTCCGGGCGTGCTTCCTGCGCGGGTCCTGCAGGAGAAGGTGCGCCCCTAGCTCCCAGCTCCCAGCTCCCAGCGGAGCACCTGCCGGCCGGACGTGGGCCTGGCCTGGGCTCCAGGGCAGGGAGGGAGTGCCTTGGGAGGACCTGCCGGCTCTTTCGCCTCCAGGCGGGGCTGACTCTCCTCCTGCAGGGCCGGAGCTGCGCCAAGTCCATCGGCAGTTTCTGGGGTTTCCAGCCCCTGAGGACGCGGGGAGATGCGGCCTGGCACCCCTCCCGCGAGGTCGTGGTCGGGGTCGGGGTGGGCTCGGAGGCCAAGCCACGCGGGAAGGGTCGACGGGCCGCAGTTCGGAGCCCAGTTCCGCAGCGGGCGAGGCTCCAGGCCACCCCTCCGAGGTCTGACCCTGCTCGTGGGCCCCGTACGCCCCTCAAGTTCCGCGCGGGCAGAGCGGGCCCGGGTCCTCCGAGCTCCCGGGGCGGCGCCGGCGGCCGCGTCCAGGTGGGGCGGGCCCAGCGGGATGGGCCTGTGTTTACCTGGCTCGCAGGAAGCCCGGGGAGGCGGGGCCGGGGAGCGGGGTGCGCGCCCGTCCCTCGGAGCCGCCGCCGTCAGTCACCGCCGCCGCGCGCTAGAGAGAAGCAGCCTCCGGCCCCGGCGGCCCCTGTCTCCCGACCCCGGAAGCCGAAGCAGGCTGCCCGGGGACCCCGCGCGTCGGCGCTTGAAGGCGAGACCAGCCTGCCCGGGCCTGGGCAGGGGGAGCAGGGCCTTGGACCCCGCGGCGCCCCTCGGCCTCGGAGCAGCGAGCGCAGCCCCGGTGGGTAACCCTCGGGGACGGGCGGGCGGCTCTGCCGCCTTTGTCTATGTGCCCCTCCGAGTGGGGACCGCGGAGACCTGGGCGGGACCCCGGACCCGAGCCCCATGGGAGCCGGGGACGCAAGACTGGGGACAGGAGCTGTCCCGACGCCCGGACTCCGAGTCTCTTTCTTGGCTGGGGACGCGCAGGGGGAACCTAGGCAGCGGCGCAGGTGGCCGAGCAGGTGGCAGCCGGCGGCCTCCCTGACCCGAACCCAAGTCGCCGCCGCCGATCCCCACTGCGCTGGGCGGGGGCGCGGGTGTAGACGCGGGTTTACAGCGCCGGGGCCGGACCCTGACAGGTTTGCTCGGCCTCCGGCCGTGGGGCTGAGGGGAGGAGTCTAGGGTGGGAGGGGACGGCGGTCAAAAGCGGCCACTCTGGGCGGGTGTGGAGAGGGTGCTGGCTGCCAGGGCGGGCTGGGGGGTCCTCCTGGCTCGCGGCGCCTGCTAATCACACCCCGGGGGCCCCGCGCGCGATCGCGCTCCTGCCCCTGCCCCTGCCCCCAGGGCAAAGCACAGTCTCCCTCTGAGCTCCAAGGGCGGCCAGGAGAGCCCGGGTCCGGGCTTCCGCCTTCGCAGGGCCTGTCTCGGACTCCTCGGCCGGGCCCGTCGCTGCGCCCACCTGGGCCCACGTGCGCCGCCTGCAGCCGCCGGCCGGCCCGCCCGGGTCTTCCCCGCAGTCCCCTGCTGGGCCGCACTGCCTGTCCTGGGCCGGGTGCGTCCGGTTTCGGTGTGTGACCTGCGGTCATTTGCCGCCACACTAGATTTTCCAGGGCGCTGGGGGCAGCGCCTTGTGTCCTTTCGCGTCCACCTGAGCCCCCCGTTTTGGAAGGTGGAGTGGGGCTTGGGAAAAGGTTCAAGCGTCTTTGGGGACCCCAGTGCGACTCTGGCTGGAAACAGGCGCGCTCTGGTTCCTTGTTCCGTTTTCCAATTGCAACAGCGTGAGAATCAACAAGTGCTCGGTTTCTCTGTGCGTGGGTGAGGGGCGCGTGGGCTCGCTGGGTGCTGGGGTGGGGAGGGGGCGTGGACTTCGTTCCGGGGAGGCCTCTGCCTCGTCTGACCACAGAACGCCCTGCCTGGAAAGAGAGTTTTTCAGAGGAAGGAAATGTCAGGGAACTCCAGTGTGTGTTTTGGACATTTTTCTGGCGAAGCTCCGGGGGACAGTTTAAGGACGGTCACCCTCAAGTCAGGGGACCATATGGATTGAGCAGGGTCCTGCACTGAGCTCCCTGGCGGCCACCTCCAGTGATGGGCACCTCCTTAGCGGCTGGGGCTGGGGCCGTGGATATGGCCAAGAGCCTGGAACCCAACTGCCCTTCAATAGAGGAAGGCCAGGGCAAAGGGTACCGCGGCAGAGGGAGTGTGTGTGTGTGTGTTTGGGTTTTTGTTTTGTTTTGTTTTGTTTTTTGTGGGATAAACAGAAATCTGAGGGAAAAGAACACAGTTAAAAATTGCTGTAAATGCTGGAGTAACTCCCAGGGAGTTAACTGTTCTGAAACAACCACTTCTACTAACTCCGGGTTAAACAAAGCTATTTTGTTCAAATCCTCTTTGAAAATCCACGAAAAGTATCACAATTCTGCCCAAAGATAAGAAAGTGTAAGACACGTCGCTTGTTTTACACCTGGTAGCTCATGGCTCCTCCATGATTTGAAATGTCGGGTTTGAGTTTGGTCAGTGGCGGTCCTAGCTGTGTGCACTGATTAAAGGTAGCCACGAAACGCTGGGGAAAAAAAAAAAAAAAACAAGAGACCAAACTTTCTTGTGATGTTTCTATTTCTGCCTGAATTTGTAAATGTTAATTGTAAGTTATTTTGTTTGACTTTTAATCCTCCTCCAAGCTCTTTAAAAATATGACATGCTTAAGATTAGCAGCTGCCTGTGTGCCTTTTCTGTCGCCTGGGAGTGTTTATCGACCACTTGCACATTGCCAGACTCTCTTTTGAGAGTGGTTTGTCACCTCGGATAACAGTCGGGACAGCCCTAGGATGCCCTCATTGGATGTCACCATCCTATTCATATCTTCATGTTTTACTGATGAGGAAACAAGTCCCAGAGAGGTTAAGTTATCTAAGGGCTCACAAGAAGAGGCAGGATTCCATCTGGGGAGTCGGCACCAGCGCCTACCTGTTGCTCTGCACCGCCGTGGTGAAAAGGATGCCTTGCAAAGGTGTTCCTCGTTCCTCCTTTTAAAATTCCACCTCTAATGATGAGTGAGTGTACCCAGAGATGTCCCACACGTTTCCTTTCAAGAATGATTTGACCATAAGGCTGCTGTCATCCGTCTTTGTTCATCATCTTCTCCTTAGCTTTCTTAGTTGTCAGTAAAAAAGAAAAGAAAATATTCTAATTACTCCTTTTCTTTTTTTTTTGACAGAGTCTTGCTCTGTCACCCAGGCTGGAGTGCAGTGGTGCAATCTCGGCTCACTGCAACCTCCACCTTCTGGATCCAAGAGAGTCTCCTGCCTCAGCCTCCCCAGTAGCTGGGACTACAGGAGCACACCACCACGCCTGGCTAATTTTTGCGTTTTTTTGTTTTTGTTTTTTAGTAAAGATGGGGCCTCACCATGTTGGCCAGGCTGGTCTCAAACTCCTGACCTGAAGTGATCCACCCACCTCAGCCTCCCAAAGTGCTGGGATTACAGGCATGAGCCACAATGCCTGGCCTCTAATTACTCTTGGGATAATTTTAAATAAGTGGCCATTAAGTAGTAAGACACTTCTGTTGGCCCATTGGAACCCCTGAAGGAAGCTCTGGAGCTGTTTAAGGGAAGAGTGCTCATGCCACAGGCCCTAATGCCAGCTGAGCAGGAATGCCAGGCGAGTAGCTGGAATAGTCTCTAGAGGAGATTTTAAATCTCTATCAAAACCTGTAGTGGACAGCTTCATCCAGAGAAGCAGAAACAGGTGGAGATACACATTAGAGACTCATGGCAAGGAATTGCTTATGCAGAGGTGGGCTGGCCAGGTTTGTGGGACGTCTGTAAGACAGGCCAGCCAGAAGGGCAGCTGATCTCTCCGGCCAACTGAGGCTGCCTTCCACAGCCACATCTCCCACAGTGCCAGCGACAACCACGAGTGCATGTTCCGAAGCTATTAGTAATGTCTCAGACTCAATAGCCATTAAAGTGTAAAAATGTCATTCTGAATGTTCTTTTGTTCTGGACTCTGTGAACAGCACTGCATTGGTCTGAGTCACCATTGTGAAAAATAGGTGGGTATCTAAAAGATGAGGAGAAACAGACCTATGTGAGGCCAGGATCTAGAATACAGAAACAGTTCTAAAATGTGGTAATTTGAAACAAGCCACTCAAGAGTAAAATATGAGACTGAAGAGAAAACCTAGATGGACTGATAAAATACGAAAAGGACTTTAACCCTCTGGGAATCAGGGAATTCAAAACTAAGATGGCAAAAAGATTTTTTTTTACCTTTATGGTACTGGAAAAAATTTTAAATTGTGACTATACCAAATATTAGAGAAGGTGTAGAAAAATTAGACCTCACACGAGTTCGAGTAGAATGTAAATAGGAACAAAGATGTTAGAGAATAATCTAGAAAAAGTGAAGGTGGGTGTATCCTAAGATCTAACAATTCCACTTCTAGGTATCTCCTCTAGGGAAAACCGGGTCTGTATGCATAAGACACACACAGTGGATATTCACTGAAGCAATGTAGTAAAACCCTGTTTTGAGATCATTGTAGATTCACATGCAATTCCCTTCACCAGTTTACCCCAACAATAACATCTTACAAAACCATAGTACAATGCCACAACTAGAAAATGAACATTGATACAACCCATTAACTTTGTTCAGATTTCAGATTCCACCAGTTTACATGTACTCATTTTATAGACTGCTCTCTCTCTCTCTCTCTGTGTGTGTGTATGTGTGTGTGTATACGTGCGCTTAGTTCTCTCTAATTTTATCACCCATGTAGAACCATGTGACCACCAACACATCAGAGGACAGGACAGTTTCATCACAGGACCCTTGATGCTACCCTTTATAGCCAAGCTGACTTCCTCCTTCCCCGTCCCTGAGCCTGGCAACCACAGTGTGGTTCCCATTTTCTATAATTTTGTCGCTTTAAGAATGCTCTATAAATGGAATCATACACTATGCAACCTTTCAAGACTGGCTTTTTCCGCTAAATGCAATTCCCTTGAGACCCATCCAGGTTGGCAAGCATGTCCATAGGTGTTTCTTTTTAATGACTTAGTGTTGTTCCCTCATCTGGATGAACCATGGTGTGTTCAACCGTTCACCCAGGAAGGGCACTTGGATTATTTCCAGGTTTTGGTTATTGCAAATAGAGCTGCTGTGAACATTCATGTACAGGTTTTTGTGTGAACATAGTTTTCATTTCTCTGGGATAAATGCCCAGGAGTGCAACTGCTGAGTCATATGGTTAGCACATGTCTAATTTTATAAGAAACTGCTAACTCTTTTCCAGAATGGCTACACCATTTTGCATTCCCACCGGCAGTGTGTGAGTGATTCAGGACCTTCCAAGCCTGGGCAGCATTTGGTACTGCCACTACTTTTTTTTTTTATTTTAGCTGTTCTAATAAGTGTGTAGTGATATCTCCTGATGGTTTAATTTGCATTGCCCTGATGGCTAATGACATCAAGACCTTTTTATGTACTTATGGCCATCTGCGTATCCTCCTCAGTGAAAAGTCTGTTCATGTCTTTTGCCCACTTTTTAATTGGATTGTTTGGTTTTAACACCTGAGTTTTCGCACTTCTTTATATTTTCTAGATACTGGCCTTACCACTCTGTGATTATTTTCTACCAGTTTATCTTGTTTTTTCCCCCTCTTCACAGAGTCTTTTGCAGAAAGTTTTACATTTTGTTGAATTCAAGTTTATTAATTTTACCTGTTTTGGATTTTGATTTTTGGTGTGAAGTCTGAGTTTTCACCTAGCCTGAGGTTCCTGAAGATTTTCTTCTTTTTTCCCTACAAATTTTATAGTTTCACATTTTCTACTTAAGCCTATTTTCCATTTTGAGTTAATTTTTGTATGAGGTGTGAGGTTTAGGTTGAGGCTTATTTGGTTTGGTTTGGTTTGGGTTTTGCCAATGAATGTCCAATGGCTCCGGGACTATTTGTTGAAAAGGTGATCCTTCTTCCATTAAATTGCTTTTGCACCTTTGCTAAAAATCGTTTCCACTTATTGCTGTGGGTCTATTTCTGGGTTCTCTATTCTGTTCCATTAGTCTATATGTCAGTCTCTCTGCCAAGAGCACACTGTGTTGATTACTGTAGTTGCATAGTCAACTTTAATCAGGTGGAGTGACTTCCTTAAGCATAAATGGCTTAAGTATAAAATATGAAACTATAAAATTTGTAGGGAAAAACAGAAAATCTTCGGGAACCTCAGGCTAGGTGAAGACTCAGACTTCACACCAAAAATCAAAATCCTCCCACTTTATTCTTCTTTATAAAAATTATGTTAGCTATTGTAGGTTCTGGGCCTTTCCATATGAATTTTAGAAGAGCTCGTTTGTGGATACAAAAACGTTGCTGGGATTTTGATAGGAATTTCCTCAAACATATAGATTAGTTTAGGGAGAATGAACAGTTTTCCTGTGTTGAGTTTTCCAATCCACGATCACAGGTTGTCTCTCTATGGGTAATTAGGTCTTCTTTAACTTCTTTCATCAATGTTTTATACATTTCAGTGCACAGATTCTGAATCTGAAATTTTTTTACGGTGTACATAAGTGTTTTATTTTCTTTGGGGACATTTCTAAATGGCATGATGTTTTAACTTCAGTTTCCACGTTTATTGTGGAGTATGTAGAACTGTGAGTAATTTTTATGCGTCAATCCGCATTCTGCAACCTACTGTGCTGCCTTATTAGATCTAGGAGGATTTTTTTTGGTAGATTTCTTGGGATTGTCTATGTAGATCATCATGTTATCTGCAAATTGGATAGTTTTATTTCTTCTTTCCAATTTATATCCTTTTTATTTCTTTTTCTTATCTTACTGTACTGGTTAGAATGTCCAGTGCTATATATTCAATAAGAGTTGCAAGAACTTGCCTTATTCTGATCTAAACAGCAAAGCATTGAGTTTTTACCACTAATTATGATGTAGCTATAGGATTTTTATGGATATTCTTTATCAAGTCAATAGTCCGTGTCTATTCATGAGTGTGTGCTGTATTTTGTCAAATGTCTTTTCTGGGACAATTTATATGTTCATGAGATTTTTCTTTGACTTCATGGTATGATGGATAGTATTGATTGACTGACTCTCTAATGCTGACCCACCCTTGAGTTTCTGGTATATATTCCACTTAGCCATGTATATAATTTTTTATATGTTTCTAGATTCACTTTACTAATATTTTGTTGAGGACTTTTGCTTCTAAGTGTTTGTGAGATACTGATCTGTAGTTCTCATTTTTTGTATAGTCTTTGCTAGTTTCAGTATCAGGATAACTGGCCTCATAAAATGAGTTAGAAAGTGTTCCTACTTGTTCTAACTTTTGGAAGAGATTGTATAAAATTGCCATAAATTTCTCCTTAACTGTTTTAGTAGAAATTTCCAGTGAAACTATGTGGGCCTAGGGATTTCTTTCTTGGGTATTTCCTTTCTTCTACTTTCTTTGTATATATTTCCTTGTATATATTTAGCTCTTCTTTTTAGTTTCTTGAGTTAGATCTTAGATTATTGACTTGAGACTTTTCCTGCTTTCTAATATAAGTATTTCAGGCTATGAATTCCCTCTCAGCACTACTGAACTAGGTGTACATATTTTGTCGAGTAAAGGTTTTGATACAAAAAAAAAGGAGGGAAACACACTAATTCCCCATGAGTAGGGCTATAGATTTATACTATGATTTACTTACAACAGTTAAACTACCCAGACTTTGTGTATCAACATGGACAAAATTCTAAATAACAGTGTTGAATGGAAACCAGCAAACTGCAAATGAATATATATATAGTATTATTCTATTTATTTAAAATTTTCAAATACACAAATACATGTCGTCATGATTACATGGGATTATATGACATAGAGAAGCCATGCCAGCTAATGTTATCTTCTAACCTCGGGGAGGGGAGGGAATTGGCTGTCTCTTATGGTTTTATTTCTTAAAAATATTTTGAGATTTTATACAAATAACAGAATGTGTTACTTTTTTTGATGAAAAGGATAAACCAGTTGTCTTGTAGATTATTATCTGTGCTTTTTAATAGGTTTGAACTAATTAGTAATTTATATTAGCAATAAATAAACCAATGTAAAGTTTGGGGGGAAATGACACGAGCGATAATGAAGTGTTGAGAGGAAGATTAGAAGGCCCCACAAAGGAATCTGAAAGTAGGTGTGGAGGTGAAATTACTAAAATTTGGTAAGAGCATGACAATGACAAGGAAGGCGAAGAAGAGGAAGAAGAAAGGGCAGGAGGGACAGTCTCCTTCCTCTTTGTTGTCATTTGTTCAAGTAGTATAAGTGCAGAAAGGAAGGAAAAAGAAACTGATCTAAAAAGAGAAGCGTGCAGAAATGGGCAGGAGCCAGGACCTCAGAGGAGTGGGCTGGATTCAGCACAAGCCTGGATTAACTGGCTGTTTGCAACCTCACTCTGGAGCCGATGACTTGAAGAAGAAGCACGAGAATCTAGCTAAATCTGAAAAGATTTAAGGAACAAAATTTTTATGGGGATCCAGCCCTTTTTCCTTCTTGGCTGCCAGGATTTATAATGAGCTGGGCCTCTAAGAGCAGTCTAGCATGATTCAGACAGAGGCCAGCAAACCAGGGCCCCACTTCCTGTCACTCTGCAGGCGACCTGGCTCAGGAACTCTGGAGGTGAAGTTTGGCTGCCTCAGGAAGTCCCCAAAGCCCTGTCTCCTCTCTCCTGCGGGTGCGCTCTCCCCCACTGGCCCCGAGGGAGACTTGGCTCCTTTCCTCTCCCATCCCCTCCGAACTCACCTGAGACAGGCACCCAGGCCAGTGCGGCCCCAGCTGCCCCGTGTCCAACCCCCACTTCCGGGGGTGCAGCTGGGGAAGGAGGTGCAGGCAGCGACCACAGCAGCTACTGAGCCCCAAGAAAGGAGGCCAGCACCGGGTGGGGGGCGGGAGGCGTGGTGGCCAGAAGAGTTATTCTAGCGATTTATGTTTACATCAATTCACTTTCTTTAAGAGTAAAGGTATTAACATTCAGCTCACCAATTTTCCAAAGGTCAAGAAAGAAAATGAAGTTTTATTCATAGTAAGTGATTAACCAAATTACCTGTTTAATTTTACATTAGAGACCACATATAAAGTGTATAAAAAGGCAAGTAATAAAGAGGAGATAGAACATGGAAACAAATGACCCGGAGGCAGAGATGAGGGGGAGGCAGGAGGCTGGAGAAACGGAGGTTTCTCAGGGGCTCAGGGGACTGCTGGTGTTGCGGCCCCGCCTTTTGGGGCATCTGGTGACACGGGATGTTCCCAGAGAGCCCTGCTCCTTCCAGGTGGGAAGGTGTGCCCGTGCTGCCCTGCAGGCAAGAGCAAAATGCCCTGTGCTGGGAAGGGATAGAGCTCAGGGCAGCTCCACCCGCAGACTCCGTGCAGGTGCCCTATGCTGCTTCCCAGCTGACCACCAACCCAGAGAGACAGAGAAAGGCTCCACTCAGATCTGCTTTTCACCTGGAGCCTGATTAAGAAACCTAAAGCTCCAGAGGTCAACACACGCAGAAAATGAAACAAGCTACCTGGATCAGTTTAGAGTCCTAGCGGGGACAGAATTGGCTTGGTGGCTGGACGCCCGACTCCCAAGCCAAGCATCTGCCGTGGCCTCCTGACCTGCTCACCAGGGGAGGGGACAAGCTGGCTCCTGTGGTCTGCAGCCACCTGCACACATTACACTGAGAATTAAAATTAAATGCAGAGTCCTAGGCCCACCCTGGCATACCACCCCACAGTCTTGGGGACGGGCCCAGGAATATGTATTTTAATGAGCTCCCAGTTAACTCAGGATCGCTGCTGTAAGTGAAGGAAGGAAACGGTGAGTGCCTCGGTGTGTCCAGGTCCACACAGCTCATCTGAATAGACACACACAAGCTCTCAAATGTGTACTTTCATGTGATCACGAAGTCCTTTATGTTTCACTGAAAAATTGAATTTGCATTAGAATAACTAATTGATACTAAAGCTTTTTGTTGACAGTTTATTTTTATTTGCATCATGTATTTTTGATGCTTTCTCCATATTTAGAGAATAACATTTTATGTCCTGCGTGAGTCTTCATCTGATGAGGAACGTTTATGGATACTCATTTTCTTCATCTTTCTTGTATAGTTGAAAGCTACCATGTTTGCTAAACTTGCTATCAAAGCAAAAAATTATAGAACTGTGTTGTAGGCTCCTCACATACAGCAAATATACCATTACTTTTTAAAAATTCCTTGGTGTCTACTGTGTACAAAAATACCATGCTGTCCATTTCAGGGTACGTTAAAAGAAAATAGATGTTGTTCTTGCCCTAGAAGTGCTTATAGTTTTATTAGGAAACTTAGAAGTTCCCAAGTAAGTTTCCCAAGGCAAAATATTTGCCCAGTACCCTGCCATGTATACAAAATGCTGCTGGGTTTCTAAAGAAGGGGGTTGTGCTCGGTAGAGGAGTAGAGTAGACTGGATGATGATGACTAGAACTGGCAGAATTATGTTGAATGGAAAATATACTAGCCGGGTGCGGTGGCTCACGCCTGTAATCCCAGCACTTTGGGAGGCCGAGGCGGGTGGATCAGCTGAGGTCAGGAGTTCAACACCAGCCTGACCAACGTGGTGAAACCCTGCCTCTACTAAAAATACAAAAATTAGCCAGGCGTAGTGGTGGGCGCCTGTAATCCCAGCTACTCGGGAGGCTGAGGCAGGAGAACTGCTTGAACCCGGGAGGCGGAGGTTGCAGTGAGCCCAGATTGCGCCAATGCACTCCAGCCTGAGCGACAGAACAAGATTCTGTCTCATAAAAAATAAAAAAAGAAAGAAACAAAATATACTGTAACGTTTTGGTGTCTTCTGTGCCGCAGTTCACTTCCCACTTGGCCTCCACTGTCCCGGGAGCTGCCTGAGCTGCTCCCAGCTTGCCCGTCTGAGAGACTTCTCAGGACTCTAGCTGAGACTCTAGCTGAGACTCTAGCTGGGATTCCCAGCTCAGCACTGGCATAGCCCACTCCTTTGTGGAGTAGCCTCATTGCCCTTGTTTCTCAGCTGTCTCCTTCCTTGCACAGCTTCCAAAAAGGATGGTTGTCTTCTCCAGTGTTGTAGCATTTTGTTTACAAGGGGCTTAAATGATACATTGCAAACTTCTGTTCTGGAAAACTGTTCAAATATGTGTTAGCTCCCACTGATGCCTACCACAGTGCACAGTCCCTAATACATGTTGCATAAACTGAGGCGGATTCTGCCAGTTCTACTCGTCATCATCCAATTGATACACCGCAAGAGCCTATACTTTCCAGAAGTCATGTGTCTAAACCTGTTCTCCACCAATCAGAAGCTAAAGACTGGCATGATTTATTCAGCTTAAATTGTTGCCTGAAAATACCAGATAAATTAACTCAGTAATTTGACCAAAAAAAAAAAAAAAGACTCTCACATATTTGAGGAGCTGGGTTTCTCTTACTTACGTGGGGTTGTGGCAGGCAGTGTGTTCCGGCTGTTTTCATTCTGGTTCTTTCGGCTATCTGAAAATGTAATAACCTTGGGATAGCTTGAGAGCAAGATTTATGAAGTATGAGCACCAGCTACAGTTGTCTTTCTAGAAATATAAAGAGGATCAATTGTATTTCAGAAACAGGCATAGCGCGTCTGTGGACAGCTTCAATATATCATTTTAGATTGCTGTATGAAAGGTGTTGTGATTTTAAAAGGGAGATGATGATTCTTTTATTCTGTCATTATTTTCACATGTCAAGACATACTTGAAGAGAGGAGGATTTAAGCAAGATATTAAAAGCTCACCTTATTCATTTCAGGCTAGTGGTTGAAAATTGGTGGATGCAGGGCGGGAGAACTCAGAAGAGCTGAGGCCTGGCAGCAGCCTTCCTGAACACGCATGTTTAAATGTATGTGAAATGTCAGGGTTAAAGCCTCGTTAGGAAAGAGTCCTAATACTAAAACACACGGCTAGATAAGCAACACCAAAATCAAGCGTACTATAGGAACTTAAAGTAAAAATCTTTTTTTTAAGACAGAGTCTCCCTCTGTTGCCCAGTCTGGAGTGCAGTGGTGTGATCACTGACCCCTCAATCTCTGGGGCTCAAACGACCCTCCCACCTCAATCTCCCTGAGTAGCTGGGACCACAGACAGGCACACACTGCCACACCAGGCTAATTTTTGTATTCTTATTTTTTGTGGAGACAAAGTCTTTCCATGTTGCCCCAGCCTGTCTCGAACACCTGGGTTCAAGGGATCCTCCCACTTGGTCTCCCAAAGTGCTGGGATTACAGGCGTGAGCCACTGTGCCCAACCTTAAATTTTAATGGGAGGTACACTAAAATGTGGATTACGTTTCACACAATTTCAAAAACAAACAAAACAACTACATTTGCTCGAGAAGATAGAAAAGGTCCCGGCGGTATTTTTGTGTGGGTTGATCCTCACGGAGTCCTAAATCCTGTAGATTCAACTTCGTTTGTTTTTACAACATGCGTAGAAGAGGAATTTGAAAAATTTCCCCTGATTCCACGCACAGAGGTTTATTCCTGACCTCTTTCGATGGAATGACACTTAATTACCGTGACACCTGTGCTCAGAGGGCAGCTCCGAAGGTCGGTAACGTGGTTTTCCGAATCTCAGTATTTCCCCTTCCTTTTCTTGGGTGAACTTTTCTCACCACTCTCTCTGGAATTTTCTGCTGTTGGTGCGATAGATCTTGTGACTAACAATGTACTTTGTAAAATAGTCTGGAGGCCCAGAGAAAGCCAGATATAAAAACTGGCAGGGAGAAGCCAGGCAGAGGGCATTCATTCATTCATCATTCATTCATTCCTCCAAGCAGGCCTAGCTCAGGCCCAAATCAGCACCTGGGGGGGCTTCCTGAAAGGAAGAAAAACACTGAGGTCTTTGTCCCAGGTCAATGCAGGTCTGAATGCCTGAGTGCCTCTGGGCGTCACAGCCCCACTTCACAGCTGCCCCTCTGCGCCCTCCTAGGTGTGTGCAGCGTGTCTGAGGTCACCTGGCCGTGCCGGTCACAGCTGCACCAGATGCTGCGGGGGCTGACCTGATTTTAGAGGTTTCTATTTTGCCAGCGTTGGGAGAAGCCTGCAGGAGCGAGTGTTCCCTGCATTAGGACTTTGAGACCCGTAATGGATTCACAGAAGAATGCTCTCAGCAAGCGAGAGCGAACCCTTTAGCATACCTCACCCAAGACAAGGTGGGATTCGTGCTGCGTGGGCTGAGCACAGCTGTGCTCTTCCTAAATTGCAGGTCCTGCTCTGTCTCTGGAGGCACTGGGAGTCTGTCCCACCCTGTTAGGGTCCCCCTCTGCCCTGGAGGAGAGTCACCTGGGGGTGGCCTGGGCCACTGCAGCTGCTCCCACTGCGCCCAGGCCTCTCCCGTGGCTGCCCCAGGGCCCTCTCTGTCTCCTGGGGGCTTTGCATCTGAGGCTTCAGCCTCAAGCTCAGGGAAGGGAGCTGGTCCACAGCCACGATCACCTTGACTTTCTCTGCGTCCCTTCGTCCCCAGCACCCCAACTTCGGTGCCAAGCCCCATTTCCTCAGGAGGCTCACCCACACTTCCCTTGGGGTGTCCCTTGTTCCTCCAGAATCAAGGCTTCGGTTTTCTGGGAGGAGCCTTCAGTCCTGGCTCCTGCGCTCGGCTCCCTGGGGCTCACCAGGTGGCCTGTTCTCCAGACGCACATGGAGGGTGCTGAGCTGTGTGGGCGCAGCTTGGGGTAAGAGGGAAGAGCCAGCACTTCCCTTGCCGTTCTCTCATCCACTTGACAGGCATTTGTCAAGCACTTGCTGCGTGCCTACTGTGTGCTGTGTGCCTGCTGGGTGTTGTGTGCCTACTGTGTGCCATGTACCTACCATGTACCATGTGCTTGCTATGTGCCTACTGTGTACCATGTGCCTGCTGTGTGCTGTGGACTGTGCTAGGTCCTGGGGACACCATGGTGACAAGACAGAGACCTGGCTGTGTGTGCTCTCCTGTGGCGGGGGTGGTGACGGAGTACATGTGGGCATGGGGAAGCAGAACGCCCGGGCAGTCACACACTGGATCTTCTCAGCACCCCACAGGGTCCTGGTGGCTTCCAGGGCACCTCAGGCCCTCTCCCAAGGCTTCCAGGTCCCCAAGCCCCTGCCTGTTCTGGGCTGGAGCAAGTGACGCTTCCATTGCCCAGCTCCAAGCCATGGCTGCCCCAGCTCCAGCTCGGGGACCTGTGGGACCAACTGTGGTCTTCGCTTTCCCCTGTCAGCTGCCCTCACAGAGGGTGCAAGGGAAAGTGTGTCTGCCAGGCAGCGTCTCACAGCCGAGGCTGGTGTGAGTGTGTCCCTCCAGCACCCTGGGACAGCAGGAAGGAGCACCATGTGTGGTAGTGTGTGTGCACATGGGTGTGTGGTGTGTTGTGACTGTGTGTGTGTGGTGTGTGTCTGTGGTGTGTGTGAAGTGTCTGTGGAGTGGGTGTGTGGTGTGTGTGTGGCATCTGGAGTGTGTGCGTGTGTGTGGTGTGTAGTGTGGTGTGTGTGGTGTGAGTGTGTGTGTGTGTGTGTGTGGTGTGTGGAGTGTGTGTGTGGTGTGTGTGTGGTGTGTGAGTGTGTGTGTGGTGTGTGTGTGGATTGGAGTGTGTGGTGTGTGTGGTGTGTGTGGTGTGTGTGGTGTGTGTGTGTGTGGTGTGTGTGGTGTGTGTGTGTGTGGTGTGTAGTGTGTGTGGGTGTGTGTGTGGAGTGTGTGTGTGTGGTGTGTGTGTGTAGTGTGTGTGTGTGTGGTGTGTGTGTGTGTGTAGTGTGTGTGTGGTGTGTAGTGTGTGTGTGTGTGTGTGGTGGTGTGTGTGGTGTGTGGTGTGTGTGTGTGTGTGTGTGGTGGTGTGTGTGTGTGTGGTGTCTGTGGAGTGTGTGTGTGGTGTGCGTATAGTGTGTGGGGGGTGTGGAGTGTGTGGTGTGTGTGTGGCATCTGGAGTGTGTGTGTGGTGTGTAGTGTGTGTGTGTGTAGTGTGTGTGTGTGTGTGGGGGGTGTGTAGTGTGTGTGTGGTGTCTGTGGAGTGTGTGGGGGGGCGGTGCGGGTGGCCTGTGTGTTGGAATCCAGCTCTCCGCCCTGCCTCTGCCTGCGAACCCTGGTGCCGCGCACAGGGCAGACACACACAGGAGATTTCCTGCATCTCATCTTGGACTTAGCCTCCAGTGGGAAGAATCCAGGTCAGCAGCTCACAGATCATGGCCGACTGTGCTAAAACCTGAACAGGCCTGTCCTGTGCCAACTGCTGGGTGCAAAGCCCCCAGAATCCAGCCCATGTTGTAAGGGTGGTGGGTGGAGCTCAGAGAGACCAAGCAGTCTGGCCGAGGCCAATCCACCCTAGGGGAGAGATGGGGTGGGACACAGGCATCCTGCTCCCAAACCCACTGACCCCCATCCCACTCCAACCCACTGACCCCCATCCCACCCCAACTCACTGACCCCCATCCCACCCCAACCCCTGCCCCCATCCCACCCCAACCCCTGACCCCATCCCACTCCAACCCACTCTCCCCCATCCCACCCCAACCCGCTGTCCCCCATCCCACCCCAACCCGCTGTCCCCCATCCCACCCCAACCCACTCTCCCCCATCCCACCCCAACCCGCTGTCCCCCATCCCACCCCAACCCGCTGTCCCCCATCCCACCCCAACCCGCTCTCCCCCATCCCACCCCAACTCGCTGTCCCCCATCCCACCCCAACCCGCTGACCCCCATCCCACTCCAACCCGCTCTCCCCCATCCCACCCCAACCCGCTGTCCCCCATCCCACACCAACCCGCTGTCCCCCATCCCACCCCAACCCGCTGTCCCCCATCCCACCCCAACCCGCTGTCCGCCATCCCACCCCAACCCGCTGTCCCCCATCCCACTCCAACCCACTGCTCAGAGGTTCTGTGCAGTCTCAGGATGTTACCTACCTCATTCAAAATCTGAGATCAGGGTCAACTAGGAAATTATCCATCCATAGATACTGGAATTCTGGAGAAGTATCAATATTTCAGACACTTTATTATAATTTCAGGACAGTCACAATATATCAGGCAAGCCACGAAACTGTGAATGTGTTCTGCCAACGTGTTTGCATCTTTCAAACCCTGTTCTTTACCCCTTGTGAAAAGCCTTCCTGGACAATCTTGATTTTGATGTAGGCATAAAATTATAAGGCCTCTACCTAGTGATAATAAATCGTCACCTTTTGAAAGGATACTGATCTTTTTAGGCCCAAAAATATCATGTAGAAATGTATTATCATGCAGAAAACACTCGAAAAGTTCAAGTTCAAAATGCAAGCTCAGTGGCCGTCTTCTATTCATAACATACACCGTGCATGCTAGGCGTTTATTATTGAATCATTCATTTAAATGCCATTTTTAATAACAGAGTTTTAAGAGATACTTCACTTAATGACAAATTCCTATAGTGCTTCATGATTTATTGTTACTCTGTGATAGTTTTCATGTAGAAGGAAACGCGTGATGGAGTTGTTAATATATTTTGAGTCTTCAGAGCATACATGTGACTTGAAAGAGAAAGCACCCTCTAGCCTTTTGAAGGAGATCTTTTCCGTAAGAAATCCGGGACTTCAAGCATCAAGAAACCAAAGACCAGGTCATCAGGTTGGTGAAGTCACAAACCACGTAGCAGCCAGGAGCACAGCTCAGCTCCGACCTGTTGGTGTTGGTGTCAGGCCCTGCTGTGGACTTGTGTTCCTTGGGCTTTCTTGCTTTCTTGCTTTTCTCTTTCTTTCTTTCTTTCTTTCTTTCTTTCTTTCTTTCTTTCTTTCTTTCTTTCTTTCTTTTCTTTTCTTTCTCTTTCTCTTTCTTTTCTTTCCTTTCTTTCCTTTCTTTTCTTTCCTTTCTTTCCCTTCATTCCTTCCTTCTTCCTTCCTTCCTTCCTTCCTTCCTTTTTGAGACGGAGTCTCACTCTGTCTGCTAGTCAGGAGTGCAGTGACACAATCTCGACTGAGTGTCTCAATGCAACCTCTGCCTCCTGGGTTCAAGAGATTCTCCTGCCTCAGCCTTCCGAGTAGCTGGAATTACAGGCATGCACCACCATACCCGGTGAAGTTTTGTATTTTTAGTAGAGACGGGGTTTCGCCGTGTTGGCCAGGCTGGTCACGCATTACTCGGGCTTTCTAAACCTCATGAGTTTCAATGTCCATAAAGTGGGGAGCATAACAATAGCACTTGCCTCCTTGTACAGTAGACAGGACTAAGAAGCTATACTTCTGACCTGTTCTGTGAGCACCTAGCCCATAGTAAGCGCCCCGTCAATGCTGGCTGCTCTCCAAGCTTTCCTGAGCCCAAATCTAGTTCTGTTCAATGCATCATTCTGTCTCATGCTGTGTCTCCCGCCCTTTTCTTTAAATATAATTGTCACTTGCTAGCATCCTTTGTCTTTCTAATGTGTCCTGCGAAGTTAAGGACTCACCCGGTAAAATGCTGCATGCCCATTTGAAAACATGGGGCCCTTTAGGAGATCAGCTCAGAGCCAGGTCTTTCATGAGACCATGGTGAGGTTAATGACCACACGTTGCATTCTCTTTCTTGATTAGAATCTGGAAGACTCTGGAAAGTTCCAGAAGGTTCTGAAAGGCAGTTGCCCAGTAAAATGCTACACACTCAAGTGAAGATGTAGGGCCCCTCAGGAGACAGCTCAGAGCCAGGTCTTCTGAGGGACCACAGTGAGGTTAATGACCACACATTGCCTTCTTTTCCTTGATTAGAACCTGGAAGGCTCTGGAAAATTCCAGAAGGTTCTGAAAGGCAGTTGCCCAGTAAAATACTACACGCCCATGTGAAGACGTGGGAACCCTTGGGAGATCAGCTCAGAGCCAGTTCTTCTGCGGGACCATGGTGAGATTAATGACCACACATTGCATTCTTTTTATTACAATCTGGAAGGCTCTGGAAAATTCCAGAAGGTTCTGAAAGGCAGCCACCCAGTAAAATGCTGCACAGCCATGTGAAGGTATGGCACTGATCAGAAGATGGGCTCTGAGCCAGGTTTTCTGTGAGACCATGGTGGGGTCTGTGGCCACAGCACAGCATTCTTCTCCTTGATTAGAATCTGGAGATTTCAGATCAACCACTCTACTTCCCCATGATAGCAGCAGAGCTGAACAACCTTCCTATCATGGACTCCGTGATAGGAATCTGTGTTTTCAGGAAGATTCGGTTTATTTTAGCCAAGACCCAGACGACAGCTCTTATGTGTATGCATGGCCTGAGCATGGGGCCAACACATTTGTTCCCTGCACACAGACTATCAAGAGCCATTGTGCCTGGTGGCAAGGAATGTGTGAGTTCCTCGGCAGGTGAATTAAAACATTGTTCTGTTAACACCAGCTCTGGCTGTGAGCCAGGCCTGCAGTCGGTGTGTTTCCTCTAGTTACCAAGACCAGGGCCCGGGGTCATGTGGACCCTGTGGATGGTGGTATTGGCAAAGGCGTCACTCCCTGCCACGGCTCAGGAGGGACAGACGGGTGGCTACAGAGGAGCAGCTGGTGCCGGCATGTAGTGTTCCTCTGACTTGACAGTTTGTAACCCAGCGACCTGTAAAATATTAACCAGTGGTTTCCACAGCAGCTCCAGGAAGCTGCATCCACCATCAGGGCTTTACAGATAAGGAGGTCAGGACCCACGTCCTCAGAGCAGGCAGGGAGAGCAGGAATAGGAAGGCCCTCGCCCAGGCACGTCTGCCCCCAGGCTTTCCCCACTTCCTCCCTGCAGCCCCCTGCTTGCCCTGTCCCAGCTGCCGGCCCCTGGGTTGGGCGGCTTGCGCACCGCACACTTGGAAAGGGGGCTTAGCAGGACCTGACCTGCGTTCCTATGACTAAGCCCCACGTGACTACGAAGCTACCAGGGATCCCACCGGCTGCAGAGCAAGGGCGTGTCACGTGTGCCTGTGTGACTCTGCCCTCCTCGTGCCATCCGAAGGCCAGTCCCAGCGTGACGGTGTTGGCATGGCTTGTCAGGACTTACACAGCAAGAGTGGTTTCCTCATGACCTCGCTATTTTTACACAGAGAATTTCGTAACTCTCCATAATGCTGCTAAAGCTG
This sequence comes from Nomascus leucogenys, assembly GCF_006542625.1. Lineage (NCBI taxonomy): Eukaryota > Metazoa > Chordata > Mammalia > Primates > Hylobatidae > Nomascus > Nomascus leucogenys. Next base: position 3,007,668 of record NC_044384.1, read on the forward strand.
AACACCATGCCTGTCATAAACATGTGGATACGTTCACAAGGAATTTCAAATGCTAATCTAACTGACACGTGGATGGTGGATGAGCTACTCTTTGATCTGCCTTTTTCCCCCCCTTCAACAAAATGCTTTGTTTTGGTTTAGACAGCTGATACTGTAGCAAGCTGGGAACTCTGGAGCCGGCTTGATTCTGATAATGGCTTTCTCTCCAAAGCCAGCTGATCCTGTAAGCAGTAACTTCAAGGGACCACAGTCAGATTTTCAATAAACTCCACTTTTCTGCAATTCCATCATTTTCTTTTAAAATGATTTTTGATAACTTTAAAGCAGTGATAGTCAGTGCCATAAATCTACTTGAATCTGCTAAGCCAGAAGAAAACGAAGGATGGTGACTAGCTTACAAATAATATTATCTGATACCCCAGAGCAAAAATCCCCATCCCGGGAAATAGAGAAGCTACTTCCTTATCAGGCACTTCTTACACGGACGAATGCAAATTGGGTTTTTGGAACTCTTTTTGTTTGCAAGTACTGTGGAGCCCCTAGCCCAGGGCTGGCTCCTGAAAACTGCCGGGAGCCTAGGTCCCTCCAGTGGCTCGGGGAAGCCTGCTGTAGGACAGACATGGATGCCTCAGTTGAGTTTTGACATTGTCCTTTGCAGAGAATTCCGGGCTTGCAGGTCATTGTTCGTCTAGGGCCCAACAGTCTGGAAGACTTGATCACTGGCAGAATTGACTCACTGTTCAAAACGGGCAAAGAGCATTGTCTGCGTCCCGTGGTGCAAGTCACTCCCCACGCCCCACGAGGCCCCGTCACGCATTCGCAGCGGAGCTGCGCCCGTGTAGTCCCCCCACCCCCGTGCATTCGCAGATTCTGTTCTGTTAGGTCACTTCGTGCCACACTCAAACTCCACTCACAGCGTCTGTGCGACAGGGCCTTTGCACAGCCGTGCCCTCTGCCCAGAACGCTGTTTCCCTCCTCAGCACCTTCACCTGCACCTTCTCATCCTGCAAGTCTCCACTTACTTCCCAATTCCCTGCATGTTACCCTCTAGGGCTGCTGCAAGGCGGCACCACAGGCGGGCGTCCTAAAACAGCAGAAGCAGCCCCCCGCCCCAGTCCTGGTGGCCAGAAGTGCAAATTCAAGGCATTGGCAGAGTGGGAGCCCTGCAGGAGGCTCTGTCTTCACCTCTTCCAGTTTCTGGTGGCTGCAGCAATCCCTGGTGTCCCTGGCCTTGTAGCCATGTCATTCCAAATCTCTGCTTCCATTGTCATGTGGTGTTTCTCCTTGTGTGAAATGCTGTGTATCTATGTCCAAAATTCCCTCTCCTTGACCAGGCACAGTGCTGCATGCCTCTAATCCCAGCATTTTGGGAGGCTGAGGTGGGTGGATTACCTGGGGTCAGGAGCTCGAGACCAGCCTGGCCAACATGGTGAAACCCCATCTCTACTAAAAATACAAAAAATTAGCCAGGTGTGGTGGCGGGCACCTGTAATCCCAGCTACTCTGGAGTCTGAGGCAGGAGATTACTTGAACCCAGGAGGCGGAGGTGGCAGTGAGCTGAGATCGCGCCATTGCACTCCAGCCTGAGCAACAAGAGCGAAACTCTGTCTCAAAAAAAAAAAGAAAATCCCTCTCCTTTCTCTTGTAAGAACATCAGTCATTGCATTTAGAGCCCACTGTAATCCAGGATGACCTCATCTTAACTTGAGGACATCTACAAAACCTTCCTTCCAAATCAGGCCACCTTCACAGGTCCTGGGGTCAGGACTTGGACATACCTTTTAGGTGGACATGATCCACCACATACTATCCTGGGAAGGGTTTCTCGACCTGCACGGTCAGGGTTCGTGGCCACCCACGTGCTCCTAGGCGTTCTCCACGCACATGCCTCCCTTGCAAACAGTGGGCCCCTGTCCTGGCCAGGCCCGTCTCTCTCCTGGCCTCCCAGATGGCAGCAGCCTCGAGCTTGTGGGTGGGACAGAGTCCACAGGGAGCTGGAAACAGAGAAGGGGGAGAGGGAGGGAGATGAGGAAGAGAGGGACCTGACCCTCCTCCATAGGAAAACCTCAGCTTCCCCTTTGCACCGATGTTGGAAAAACTTCCTGCATCTCCCTCCCCATTATGGGGTCTGCACCCATGCACGAGGGCTGGGAAAGCCGGCGCACCCAGCATTGGTGGCGTTCTCCTCATGTTCAGCTTGCCATCGTGATGAACACGCAATCAGGACATGTCCGACCTCCCGCAGGTGTGTGGAAGGTGGGAACGGGATGGCGGAAGGAGTGTGCAGCACGTGCATCCCAGAGCTTTGCCGCCACTCGCCTGGGTGAAACCAAATGTGTCTTCTTCCCACACTTTGTCCTCAGCTCTGAAATGGGCTGTTTCTTTTTGCCGCGCGTGTGTGTGCGTGCGCGCGTGCACGGTGTTCATTTTATTGGTTTTTGGTGACGTTGGTAGCTGTGTACTATGCTCCGAACACAGAGTGTTACAATCATACTTTTGGCCTGAGAAATAAAAATGATGGTCTACAGAACACAGGCTTCAGTGCTTGGGTATTGATAGAATAAGAGGAAGAGGAATGGAGGGAGGGACGTTGGGGAAGAGAGAAAGGAGACAAGGATAGTGAAAGAAGAGAAGTCCCGTCACTTGGTTTCATGTATTTTCTTTCGGATATCTTTGGTTTCATTTTATATATGAGTTGCTTGTTCTTTGAAATTTGTTCTCCAGGATATCTTTTTCAAATGTCAAAGAAGCAGAGTTGTATTGCCCGCCCCTCTGACTTGAGGCTGTCACTGTCCGTGTTCTAGGGGTGAGGGGCTTGTTTTCTCTCTGCAGGGAGGGTGGGCGGTGTCTACAGCTCTTACTGAGCCTGTCAAGCCAGGGCGTGGTCTCCCAAGCAGTTACCAACGGCTGGGGAGATCACCAGGTCTCAGCTTGTTGGTGGCAGCCCCGATGAATCCCGCCCTGGGTGCTGGAGAGGAGGCAGAGGCCTCACAAGACCGAGTGGACCTGCCCAGGCTCACACGACCCCAGGGCTCTCCCGTGGGGGTCTCCTTCCTGCAGCCCACAGCCTTCTGCTGCTCCCCCTGCCTGGCCTTTAGCGTCTCTACAAAGCGGCATGACAACCCTCTGGAATGTCCACAGTTCCACTGTTTATTCAGGTTTTCCCATTCCTGGGATACTGGGTCCGCACCTCTTTCTGCCTGAATTCTACACGGTATCTCCATCAATATTGAGCACACAGTTGGGGGGTCAGAGAAGCCTTTTCTGATGTGTGCAGACCCACAGTAGCATTCCCCTTAGTTGCATTTTTCAAGAAGCTGTAGTTACGGCACTTCCAAAATACAGACCCATGCCCGTGAGCACTGGGCTCCTCGGTGGATGCTGGGTGATGCTGTGTTTCATCCGACGGACCCACAGAGTCGTGTCTTCAGCGTGTATTTATGGAGCTTTTCCTCCCGGGCAAACATTACCAGGCTCTCTGAACAGGCGCTGAGAACCCTGAGACCCCGCGAGAGGTCTAGCACAGGATTGGAGCAGCCATGAGGCAATACAGCCAGCTCAGCTTTAAGGTCCCATACACAGCGAAGACTCCAAAGCACCTGGGATGTTGAAAACATTGCTGCTGGGATTTTAAAAAGCAGAGAAAGCAGAACAAGCTGTCTTCGTGGTGGCCTCTTCAAATTCTACTAGCAGAGGCACAAGTTAAGACTCTCCCAAGTGGATCCTGCTGGGTAGATTTTATTAAATTAACCACAATTTTTATGTTTTATAACATATTCTCATGTGTCTGTTTAGGTATAACATGTTACAGTTTCCAAATACAGAAAAAAAATCTTATCTAATTTATTTGATGCCCGGGGAAGTGGTCTTAGAACAAAAGTTCCATACACACTTGTGGAATGGAGAAAGGCCTCTTGTCGGGCAGTGACCAGCAACAGCTGCAAGGGCTGCTGGGATATGTGGTGCCTGCCAGGGCAGCCAGGTGGCCAGGGCAAGGCAGGTGGTGTGGGGAGAGGGGCAGTTCTCTCACTACATGGAGAAGGGAAGGTGGGGAACTGGGGAGAAGGTCCTTGTGACACAAGCATGGGAAATCTCTATTCTGAAAAAAAAAAAAAAAATTCACATATGTCATAGGTTTTTGTCCCCTGATCTATATGAAGAAAGTTCTCGAACACAAATCACCTGCAGTGCTTCTGAAAGCAAAGAGTCCAGGGCCCGAGAATGTGTGTTTCTAAGAAGTTCTCAGGTGCTAACGGCCGGTCCCCACACTGCATCACGCTGCCTCGTATCTGCTTCTGAGACCCTCACCACTGCACACACTTCTCTTATTGTATTGACTAATAATTTAGGAATGTAGAATGTCTTAGGCCTACTGTCATACTTTCCACATAGGACATTCAAAATGTAAATAACTCTGTTCATAACTAAAATATGTTCCTAGAGGCATTCTTATAGCTAGATTCAGTCTTCTTAACTTTCTCAACTGTAAAATGGGAATGAAGCTTACAGGGTTATTCCTGCAATTATCTAACTTAGGTTTATAGAAACGTGAGGGATAAAGCAAATCATTGCAAAATAAGTCCTGTTATCTCCATAGAAACATTACTTTAGGATTGCTTTCTTGAACATGGACTCAAAAAAAAAAAATGTGCAATCAAAAGCATGTTTTGAAAACAACGTCCAAAGAATCCTAAGTCTAAAAGTAACACAAGCGTGATCTGTGTCCTACAATATGGGTATACCCTGCAGCTCTACACTATGCAAATGTTTTGCTAATAAGCCTAAACACACAATGAAGTGCGGAGAGCATGTGAATTCCACACCATCATAAACTTGACCTTGCATTACGGCACCTGACATGCTTGTCAGCTTAACCCTCAACAGGGGTGATGTTTGCTCCGTACATTTTCACAGGTTCAGGAGTGGGAGTAAGACGATTTGGGTAACCAAGTGCCAGCTATCTAGGAAGACTGGCATTGAGGTCTTCTCTATCTCACGATACATTTATTTCAACAAGGGATTTCACAGTAATCCCATTGCTTGTAAAATTGCACTCACAATTATTTCAAAAACAGCCAGTTTCACATTTTAATATTTGAGTACTTCTCAGGCATTTGGGGCATGGCTGTCTCGTGAATGTCCTCTTCACTTTTTTCCCCTCTTTCCTCACCTTCCACACCCCGGGGCACTTTATGTGGTCTTAAAGCAGCAGCAGTTGCATTTCCCTGTGCTTTAGTTGTGTGTGTTGGATCAAGAACTTTGCTGACGGGCAATTGTAGGATGTAACTTCTGGGCTTCTCAAGGCAGCTGGTGTTTTTAGCCCTTTTTCTTCCCTTGACCGTGTCAGTCTAGGAATGGATGCATCTAGATGTGGGAAGCCATCTAGAGGTCTCTGAACATGTGTGATAGTAAATAGGTAGCGATGTTTCTGCAGCTGCTTGCCACCCACCCAGGGAACCCTGGACCTGGTGGAGGGAAGAAGAAGACAGAAAGCAAGCAACCCCTGCAGCCCACCCCAACCCTAACCCTAGCCCTGCCCAGCCCTGCAGCCCACACGGGCTTCATTCTCACACCAGTGCAGAAAGGCAAATTTTATTACCTCCGCTTTATGGGAAACTGAGGCTCAGAAAAGTGGAGTCTTGTTCAGGGTCACCCAGATGGAACCTGGATTGAGACCTACGTCTCACCTGCCTGATTTTCACTGTAGAAAGTCAGAACTACCTAGAGAATGAAATCAGTAAAATACCTAGGAACAAGGTGTTTGCTCCCCAGCATTTTAGCTGGAAGCTATTTCCCTGCACAGATAGGCCAGTGAGTTTTATCTATGCTGAATTATCCTGTGGCTCCACCAAGGTGACATGTAGTCTAAGCTGCTTTCGGTGTACATTATAAAAACGAGAGCCTAACAGTTAACAACAGTGGACTGCTGCCTCGTAAATCTAGATGACTAACTTTGCCTGTGCCCAATGTTAACCCTCGAGGTAACACTAAGTGTTGATAATCACACAGACATTATCCAAATGTCCCGTAATCCCAGTGGCTGGAAATCAGATCTAGAACTGAATACCAGTCTGGAAGTCTCAGCGGTCCTGATGGAATCTGAAAGTCTGTCCCTCCCACAGCTCTAGCTCAGTTCTTCCTCCCTCTCTTTCCTCTTCTGTTAGTTTACAAAAGGCTTCTTTAATTACGAAAGAGATGCTTCAGAGTCAGCTGACTTTCCTTGCAGCATTTCACATGTTTACCCAATTTTTCTTGGCTCTCTCAATTTGATTAATTGCAAAAAATGAAGTAAAAAAGATTTCCTCCAAGCATGCAGCTGCTTTTGTGTGCAGATGGGTCTTTTCAGCACATTGCAGAAACCAGCTGCCGGGCTGAGCTCTTAGCCCCGTGATAGTGAGAGCTTCATCCTTCTCGAGCTCTTCTCTGAAAGGCAGACTGGGGCAGAGTGTCAGAAGCTAATAAGGCAGACTGCCAGTCACTCATGATCATCAGCCAGATGCTCTGTCGTTCCCACCATAGTGCCTTGAGACACATCTCACTCACTGGTGCTCAGGGGCCATTTCCACTAAGGGCTCTGATGGGGGCTCGCACACATCAAGTTGTCGTTTTGTTCCTCTTGTCTTTCTTTTCCTGCTAGTATATAAATTTTGCATTTAAGGCTAGAATTAACCAACCCTCAGTGATCCATATAAATATTCTTTATATTAATCTGAGAGGCCAGTCAAATGCAAGTAAGTAGGCTTGTCAAACTAGTCAAATCCAACAAGGTGTATTCAAAAGTCTGCTCTGGACTTATTTTCGCCGATTCTGCGTCCAGTATTCTTGAGTTTTCTACATCATGATTAAGATCAGTCATCCCAAGCGTAACCTACAGTCGTGCTATGAAGCATGATAACATTTGATCAGAACAAACTGACTCGGAAGAAACGTGGCCCCTCTCCAAGGAGCAGTTCAGCACCTTGTGGGCAGATTTCAGCTGCGTTCAAGAGCCCTTTGCCTAAAAATAGCTCTCTTTGTCTACCAGCAACTCCCAAAATATGTACATGGTCCACACTATTCTGATTTGGGACAAGTCCTTGGAGCTTTGCTTCCTGGAAGGAGTGAGTGTTGCATTTGGGTTTGCCTAGTGCCAGCATGAGGAGGTGGGAGGAGGAGGGTGAAAAATGGATGGAGCCAGGGAACAGGAAGGGTTCTGGGCAGGCGAGGGCTCACAGGAGGCAAAGGTGAGACGACGCCTGGGCCAGGAACAGGCACTTGGAGAACACAGCCAGTGATAGGAGGTTCATTTATGTCTGGATGGGCAAAATGCCCCCGAAGGTCCAAGTTGTCAACCCTAACTAAAGGAAGTTACCTGTTTTTGCCTGTGTTTAGCTTTGAACAGACCACTTCTCATTTCTTAAACAGAAAGATGGATTGACAGATACTTCATGTGTTTTTATTCTATAATGTGTGTCCATCCTGCAAGCTCTTAATATTTAGTTAAAACAACACCACATGGAATTAGAGAGCCAGAATTAGGGAATGACAGCCTGTGTACCCAGGGTTCAAAGCAACACCTTACAAGGAACACACCCCTTCTTTCTTAGACCCCAAAAGGACACAGTGAATTTAGCCTTTCCCTTGGTTAACCCATTCTTATCCAGTAAGGCACCACATGTGCAACAAACCCTCATTTCCCAATGAGAAGATTGCCCCTTCAAGGTTTTTCTGGTTGTCCAATTTAAATAAATTGGGAAGGTAGAATCGCACTGGACACTGAAATCATCCGCAAAGGTAGCCTTGCGTTTTTAAAATCATACATATCAAACTATTATTGCTTTTTTCACTCTCATGCCATGAAGCATGGGGAAGGCACCTGGTTCTTGCAGGTGAGTTGTGTTCATATCATCACTAGAACTGCGTCTTTGATTTCCCAGAGCCTCATCTGTGGGCACTTTGACCTAAGTTGTTTGAAGTACACGTGTTTTAAATCTCCCTGCACGAGCCCCTCACCGGAAGTCTTATGGCGGGCCCCAGTTTCCATCACACACCATGAAGGTGGGTGGGGTTTCCACTCTGGTCGGCTGCTAGTCGTCTCCCACACACGTGAGGGAGGTGGACTCCAGGAGTGGCGACTGTGCTGTATGCGTTTGCTTCTCTTCTCAGCAGTCCTTCCAGCGGCTGTGGGGTGATGGGGGTGCCCGTCTGCAGAAAAGTGTCCTCAGCCAGTCCTCCTGAGCCACCAAAAAGGGACCCCGGTAACGTGGGAGATGGAAAAGCTCGGCTGTCAGGCAATTCTCTTTTCTAAAGAGAGACTTTTGAGGAACACAATTTGCATTGTGTTCGGGCGTATCTACTATTTTGGAGAGTCCCCTCTCCCCATGTTCAGAAGACGGTTCATCTTGTTCCCTCTCAAGGAAAGCTGTTCCTGGGTTCTACAGGAGAGTAGGTACTCACACCTTTTTCAAAAGAATACATCCATCATGGAAAACATGTTGTCATTGTCCTTAAAGACTCTGGTCACCTGCAGCCTGGTCTGGGCTGATGGTTCCAGTGGCCCTCAGCTGAGGGGCCCCAAGGCCGGGGCAGGTTCTGCAGGAAGGCTGGAAGGAGCAATTTGCTTGTAATGGGTGTGGCTCAATTCTTCCATTCTTTGCATATCTTGGGGGAAAATCATAAATGTGCTGCTAAGGTTTGGGTTAGAACATAAAAATGAGGAGTAATGTGCTTCTTAAATCCAACTTTATCTTCCCTACAAATTCTGCAGATTCTTTGGACACTTGTCTGTTAAGCCATCCTTGGTCTGATGTTGGCTTTTTCTGTGCTCACAGTTTCTTTAAAGCAGTGAGCATGAATAGCTTTTTACTACCTTTTAGTTTTAGAAGAGTGTCAGCACCTTTCTGACATCTCAGCTCATCTCATTACAATGCACCTGAGTATGGGATGTAATTCTCTGTGTGTGTACATATGTATGGATGGATAGATGGATGGACAGATGAATAGATATTTCTGTACATATACACAGATCTGCAAGATTTCTCGAGACAGGTTGAAGCGTGTAACTGAACAGAATTTGGATGTTGGTGCAGTTCTGTTTTCTAGCTCTTTGCACGGGATGGGAAGATAGCGTTTGTTAATAAGATGACTTGGACGTGTCTCTTCTGTTTTCAGGGCCTTGGTTTCCTCTTCTCAAAAATGGGCATTACATGTATCACAGGATTGTCTTTCTGATGGAAATATCACAGGATTGTCTTTCTGATGGAAAACAACAGCGAAAACTCTAAGAGCACTAGACTTAGGGCTAACGCTGTCTTTCTCTTTCTCTTTTAGCCTCTAAAGAGCCAATCCATTCAGGATGGGAAACCACGTAGGCAAACGAGAATTAAATGCCGAGAAGGCCAGTACGGTAAGACGCTACCTGATCCGAAACATGCACATGTCGTTTTCTTATTAAACACAAATCCCCTTGGTGTGTCAGAGCCTACGGGCATGGGCTCTGGCTGCTACACTCTTCTCTGACAGCTGGGTGGAAGCCTGGTCCTTGTTAATTATTAATAATTAATTATTATGATTAATGATTAATTATTAATAATAATGATTATTGTGATTAATGATTGATTATTAATTTATTCAGGAAGATTGCATGGCAATAGGTATGTCCTGACCTTGCAAAGAAATAAAGGAATGAAGGAAGGGAAGGAGCTAGGAAGAAGAAAGAAAGGGAGGAGAAAAGAGACACAGAGAAGGAGAAAGAGAAAGAGGGCAACCAGGAGGAGAGGAAGACGAAGCAGCCCTTCCTCTTGGTCCATGTTCTGTGATTGGTCCTAAAAGTATCAGGAGGCTCTCAGAAAGGAAAGAGATTGTAAATTCCTTTGCTCTCGTGCAAAAATACTTTTGATTTTTTTAAACATTTTTATTTTTTAGGTAAAGGTATTTCCAAACTGCATTCTTTCTAACTAGCTGCTGGTTTGAAAGAGTATGAAAATTTACACCCATTCATAAACAGTGAAACATATCAGATTTTTTTAGCTCAAAAACCTAATTCCATCTACTAAGGTTCCACTTATTTCTTCTCACCCACCGTGGAGTTTGCCTCTGACTTTTCTCTCTGGTCTGGTTCTGGAAGAACTCACACTGAATCCCAGAGGTCTGGCGAAAGGACAGGAAATACTTGAGCTGTTTCCCTGGCCCTCTCCTAGATCGATAACCTCCTTTCTCCTGCGTGCGGCTACTTGCCTCCTCAGCAGTTGGCCTGCCTTTGGGGTCATGCTCTGGCCTGACTGCATATTGGAATCTCCCAGAGACTTCAGACCTGCCAGGGTCTTTGCCCTCCTTAGATCCCAATGCAGATGTGGGCATTTTTCGAAGCTCTCCAGGCTCTAGAGCCAAGGTTCCAGGTTCCTCCTGCTCCCGTGTGTCTTGTACTTTGGCTGTCAGGATTTTCCTCTATTGATTGGATCATCACCCTTTTGTCCCTAGGACTTCCAGGAAGTCCTTAGCGCAGACTAAAGTCCAAGGTCCTCAGCCTCTGGCTCCAGCCCTTCTTCAATCTCACTGTCACTGGCCTTTCCAGTGGCGGCTCCCCTACAGCCCTTTCCTAACCCTTATCAGGGAACATTTGGAAAATATAGTTAAACAAACAGGAAACTGCAAATTAAAAATCATTCCAATCCTTCCAGCTAGCAAGAATTCATCTTCTTTGTATTTCTAGCGCAGCATTCGCCATCGTCCGCCTTATTTGAAGGCGTCACTTCCTCTGTCTGATTTGGATTCTCTACATTGCCTTCGGTTCCCCTGTAGTGCCCTGAATCATGGTTCTGGACCCTTTTCCCACAGAGACACTCAGGACAGATGATCCAATGATGTTGACAAGGACCACAAATGCCCAGGGGTCCTAGCTGTCTGTCTCTCTGCCTACCCCTCTCTCTACACTGAAGAGTTGTTTCAGATTGTGAGGAGTAAGCCTGCCAGTGTGCACAGAACTGTGGACCCACCCTGATTTGTATGGGGGCGGCCCTTGCTCTTGGTCCATGCTGTGTGATTGTTCCCAGAAGTATCAGGAGGTTCTCGGAGAGGGAAGAGATTATGAAATTCCTTTGCTCTGATGCAAAAATACTTTTGATTTTTCAACATTTTTTATTTTTTAAACGTATATATTTTCCCCTCAAGGGAAATTATTCCATTTCATTGGTACTTTAATTCAACATAAAATTATGTGTCTCCAACTCGAGGCAGATGGTGGTGCACTAAAATGTCCAGCTGCTGAAGATGGGCTGGGGTGAGGGTCAGGGGAACCCCCGACTTACACCCAAATGCTTTAGAAATGTCCGCAGAATTGAACGGAATTGAATTTCAGTCTCCAGACCTCTTCACTGAGGTCTGTAGTGCGTTTTTATTTAATAGTAATAATAAACTTGGAAGAAATGGGTCCTTCTCTGATTTGTACTTGAACTCAATTTCTGCATCAGCCACATGAGTAATTTTCCATGATTTGCTTTCAAATCATCCATGGAAGGTGAGTAGGTGACTCTATACTGTTCCTGTGTATATTTTATCTTAATTAAAGTGATAAACAGTATTTAGTTTCTTACCTAAGGATTTAGAAAGACTAATTTTATAAATATGTAAATGGTTCTAGTCAATGTTGAATGGGTGGGGGTGACTCATTATTTTATTCAGCCCATGCTTAAACTGTATTACTGATAATGTCAGCATTATAACTAGCAATAACAACCATAAATGTATTAAGTTACTAATTTATTAAGAACATGGCTTGGATACAGTATCTGCACCAGGAGGATTAAGTTTCAGCTAAAAGTGAAAGTGGAAAAAACAGCTCTGCTCAGAGGTCTCCAGGCTGTTAACACTGTTGGTATTTTAAGTCTTAGAATGACTGATTTGCAACTCCAGTTTCAAGAAACCTCTCTGTGGTGTACAGTGTCTTTCCTGTTGTTGACGCTGTAAAACACCCACATATGTTTTTAATTTGTTTAATGCTATCAGAGTGAGATTGTTGAGCCACAGCAAAGCCCATACTGAGGCTTTTGTTTTCTGAAATCTCATGTTTAAAGTTCTGATCATTTAAAAACCTCAAAACTTGGAAATTTTAAAACTATGGTTCCTGTAGGTAGTTTTAAGAAGTAACAGCTTTTTTTTTTTTTTCACTAAACTTGATGGGAAATATTTTGTGCCCTTCCAAGTACATGCTCTGTGATGCTGCATAGCTTAGTAGAGCATTTAAACTTGAACCACAAAAGAAAACGTGACGCGAGCTCCAGCCGTGTCGCCTACCACTCTGTACATTTCTGTGTGTGATTCTGGGAGGCATTTTTCCCCCTGATGAGAGAGTCGAGGAAAGTTTCTGTCAGTTTCAGGTGCTGGTTACTGATCTGTCAGCACGGAGGGCAGCTGCGGTGGGGGCTGCCCGGTCCACCCCACACACTGCCTCTGCAGAGCCGCCCCACTGCCCGGCCCAGGCTGCTCAGGGACCCCGCTCCTCACCCTGCTGCCACCTACTCCACCTCTCCCCACCCACACTGGATGACTCTTTCCTCTGCCGTCATAGAGCCTGCGGCCGAGTGCTGTGATACAGATCGTGGTGATTTGTTTATCATCCGACTTCTTCCCCTCCTATATCAAGGAGGGAACTTTCCTCTCTCTGATGCCTCCATCTCTAAGCCTGGAGCATCCCCAGCACATAACTGGCTCACAGATGTTCGAAAGAGTAAATGAATCACACCTATTTCCTAACTTCTTTTTCACATAAAAGCTCAGTTTCCTGAGCAGGCTTTGGGTGCCATTGGCTGCTGGGGAGGTGGTGGGGAGGCCTCGTCTGTTGCCTGTAGGAGCTTCCAGTCTCCTTTGCAAGTTTTGCCCTCAGTGACTCAGGGCTTTGAAATTTGCTTCTCTCTCATCCCAAATAAGCCACGGCAGGATGTAAGAGGAAGAGAAACTAACTAAAGGGTTAACTGTGGAATGTCTCTGATTGGTGAAAAAAAGACACTTTTCCAGAGTTGCAATGTTAGTCCAGTCATGTGGGGCGCAGGTCCCTGGTAACCAGTAGTTAAGCCGCCTTCCTGGGCCAGTTGAGGGTCAGAACAGGAGACGTCAGATTCAGGCAGAAACACTCTGCCCATCAGAGGAGTGGGCAGCCTGCCCTCCTGACGCGTGATTCACTCGTGGATGGAGTGTAACTTCCTCCAGACAGGCGCAGTTTCAGGGCACAGCTCTCCTTTTCAGAAACGAAGAAACTCCTGTTCTACCTTTGACTCCCTGTGTTTTTTAAGTTGCAGGGAAATTTGGCTTCCAAATGGTCCTGCCTCACTAATTTACCAGCTTTCTATCACTCTGCCCATTTTGTATTTGGTTCTCCGTCTTACTACAGAACTTGGCAGAACCCAAGAAGGAAAGGGTGCCAGCTGCCCTGGAGAACTCAGGGATGTGCCTCAATGTCAGGAGAGGGGCAGGGGGCAAGACCCACCCACAGAGGGATGCCCTGTCTTATGCAGTCTTTGCCTGCCTGGCAGTCCTTGGTCCTTAGGACATAAGACACTTGGCTTCACTGGCTACTGGAGGAATTCATTCCTTTTTGGCGGTGTGAATCAAATGGGCTGGGCAGTTACCTTTGGGAGGGTCAGCAAGCGCTCAGAACGTGCCCATGTGCCTGGCCAGGCTGCTTGAGGCTTTTCTCCCACAGCTTTCTCTGAATGCTGTGGATCTGTTGACCTGTGGGCTTGCTCTCTGGGGTTTTCTGGTGATAGCTAAGCCTCCTGGGGATGATTCACTATGTGTTCAAAACACCAAACGAGACCAGGTGCGGTGGCCCACACCTGGAATCCCAGCACTGTGGGAGGCTGAAGCAGGCAGATTGCTTGAGCCTAGGAGTTCGAGACCAGCCTGGACAACAAAGTAAGACCCTATCTCTACAAAAAAATCAAAAAATTAGCCGGGCATGGTGGTGTGCACCTACAGTCCCAGCTACTCGGAAAGCTGAGGTGGAAAGATCACCTGAGCCCGGAGAGGTCGAGGCTACAGTGAGCCATGATCACACCACTGCACTCCAGCCTGGGCAACAGAGTGAGACCCTGTCTCAAAACACACACACACACACCAAACTCTATCTAGGCCAGCACTAACACTGTATTAGTGCCTCCTGTGAGCCAGGGACTTTGCAGACGTTGTCTACGTTGTATGTTGTATGAGTTCTTGGGACTGCCATAACAAAATAGCACAGACTGGGTGGCTTAAATGACCAACATTTCTTCTGTCACAGTTCAGAAGACTGGAAATCTGACAGCAAGGTGCCAAGGGTTGGTTTCCTCTGCAGCCTCTCCCTGGCTTGTTGACAGCGTCTTCTCTCTGCGTCCTCCAGTGGCCGTCTCTCTGTGTGTGTCTGTGTCCTAATCTCTTCTTAGAAGGGCACCATCACGTTGGATCAGGGCCACCCTACTCCAGTGGGACCTCATCTTAATGCCATGGCCTCTTTAAAGGCACCATCTCCAAATGCAGTCACATTGTGAGGCAGTGAGGGTTAGACATCCACGTATAGATTCCGGAGGATCACAGTTAAGCTTATCACATGTGTTACTTGATAAACCCCAGCAGCGGCTGCACAATTAGAGTAGAGAAGGAAAGCCCTGGGATTGGCATTTGCTGCCACATCTGACACCTCCTGGGGAAGGGACTCCACGCCAGCAACCACATGCAGTCTCTGCCCTGTCCTCAGGAGACAGCAGACCTGGTTTCTCTTCTGCAGATTCTGGTTGGGCCCTTCCTGTGGCAAGGTTCCTTCTTCCTGCCTCCTGCCACAGGCCTCAGCCGGCGGCTCCTCCCAGGGCAGGCGTGCATCTGCAGAGCGCTCATCTCCCAAGTGCTGACTCATGGCTTTGCGCGGCCCTCCCCATACTTAGGACTCTCAAAGGATCATCTTCATTCTCCTAGGGACTGAGTCTCAGAGCTGGGCCGGGCCTGCCCGAGGCCAGGTAGCCAATGGTGGGGAAGCCAGAGAGCAAATCCAGGCCTGGAGCCCCAGGTAGCACAGCCAGGCAGAAGCAATCCCTGCATGGGAGTGTCAGTCTTCTCGTGGCCACAGGAAATGAGAAAGAGACAGGTGAAATCATTTTAATGTCATGTCTTTTCTTTGACCTAAGAAACCTCAAATGTCATGTAAGCATAGAATCCATGCAAAAATTGTTCATGAAATGGTTTATAATTCTTCTCCCATGAAGTCCTCACACTCTGGGATATATTTTAACTCATGGTGCAGTGTGGCCTGGCTACGTCTCAGGTGCTGGGTGGCCATACGTGGCTGGGACTGTAGGTCTGGGCAGCACAGCTCCAACCCTGGCCATGCCCACGCCCCCTGCCATCTATAGCCAGGCAGAACACACACTGAGACCCCCCGTATAGTGTATGTCATGCAGTTCGCCATCCCCTTTGTGCATGGTACCCATTGCTTGATAAATAAGCACTTTCTAAAGAAGTCAGAAAAAATTGTAAATTACCAATATTTTTCCCTGAGAGATGCTTACAGGTCCAATTTTTCACACACTCCCCCTCCCCTTGTATGAAATGAGTTGGGATTGATAAAGATGAGGAGGAGGGGAGGAGGCTGAGGGGGAGGATGGAGAGGAGGGGAGAGAAGAGAAGAGGGAGGGGGAAGGAGGAGCGAGAAGGAGGAGGAGGAGGGGGAAGGAAGAGGCGAGGGGTTAGTGGGCCAGGCTAATAAACACAGTTGTAAGGGTTGCCGTGGATAAAAATGCAGTGCGGAGGAGGAACCAGGAATGGCCTGTTTAAATCTGCCCGGACTCAGAAGCCGTTTAGGGCCAGTGAGAGTGATGTTTGCTGAAGTGCATGCAGCCCCACGTCCCACTCTGCCCTGCCTTGGCGGTGCCTGAAAGCCCTCCCAAGCCCTTACAGCAAAGGCTGAGACCTGGGACCTTAACACAGGTTCTGAACCAAGAGCTGTGGCTGAGCCCTGCAGGTGTCATGACATTTATCAAGTTGTCTTGCCACGAATTTTCTCTGACAACAGACAGCCTGTTTGTAATTCATGAGTGGATCGATCGTGCGCTTTCCAAGTGCAGGTGAAAATTAGCTGTTTAGGATTGAAAGGAATGTTTTAAATGCTTGTTCATTCCTGCATTCATCTATCCCCACACACACATATTAAAAATACTTTTTATTAAATGCCCACTCTGCATAGGACGGTGATAAACTTTGTACGTGAAAATTCTGGCTTCACCACCAGCTAATTAAAAATACTTTTTATTGAATTTCTACTCTGCATAGGACACTGCGATAAACTTTGTGAATGAAAATTCCGGCTTCACCACCAGCTAGTCTGGTGATCTTGGGCAAGTTACTTTCTCTCTGAGCTTACTTAAGATGGTAACATGATACGATGATAACATTATGTAAAGTAAGTGAGTCCACATGTGTGGTGCACTTAGAACACCCCCTTGTACATAGCAAGTGGTGTGTGTTGTTTGGTGTTACTAATTTTCTTCTTATTGCTATTATTGTAAAAAAAAAAAAAAAAAAAAAAAAAAAGTCCCTGTATCTGTCCTCAGAATAGCTCACGGTCTAATCAGGAGACCAACAAAATTACGAAACCACATTCAGAGCAGTGATGGGTATGAAGAGCTAAGGACAGAAGCAGGACTCCCTGGGGCTGTAGAGCCCACAGGCCATCAAGAGAAGCTATGGGGAAGGCTCACATCAGAGGGAGAGACAGGGGTGTCCTTCCCCATTTCCCAGGGTTGAGACAAGCATAAGCAAATATTTAAATACTGTATTTTTTTAAAAAAAAGATTTGATCTGGGGCACCTGCTGCAAACCTCTCCCACTCAGTATCGCCAAGGCTATAGGGTCCGGCTGTCCCCCAATACCGGCTCCACCCAGTCCAGCTTTATCCCACAAAGAGCTCTGCCTTCCAAAACACCTGGCTCTGCAGACCCATCCAAATGTAACTCACAGAGCGATTGCTGGGAGACAGCCACCCTCTGTGATGAATCCACATCACTGTGTGAGTGGCTGGCAGCTCCTAACACATCCCATTGAGATCTCAATTTCTGAGAGGATGCCCGCTGGGTGAGGCTGCAATTTATTAACACAGGTTGGAATCGTCTCAGGCTATGTAGAAGACGTCTGGCTGTGCAGATGGCCCTGGCCGAGACTCTGTCTCCCAAGAGTAGCTGTTTTCCTCTTGAATCCTGGAAGCTCGAAGCTCCCTTCTCCCCTAGGACATCGCCCAGAGCAGCAGCATCCTGCGGAAAAGAGTGTCAGTGGCATCCTTTGTTATGCAGAGGAGATGGAATCCTCCCGGGTGACTGATAGCTGAGAGGGAGGGAGACAATCACAACAGGAAGAGCTGCCACAGGGCTCCCCTCTGCCTGGCCCCTGCAGACCCCATCTTCACAGGTGGAGAGCTGGGGTCCCAACATCTGTGAGCCATGACCTTTGGGAATTTACCTGAACGATTATCCAAAGGATCGGGGGAGCCCCTGCCCCGAGTTGGCCCACAGTGGGGCTCACTTGTGTTGCCCTGTTGGATGGGGGGTGTCCATGGAAGGTTCCAGAACAGGCCTGGTCTCTGGGGACCCTGTACCCTTCCCCATTGCTTTCTGCTCCCCCACTTCCCACCAACCCAAAGGAGTGGGGTTTGTGGTGGCCTTGAGTTATTTGTCAACATTTGAATTCTTTCACTTTGGTTTTTTAAACATTGTCTCAGTTCACAGGCGAATGAACTTGAAGAAGAGAGGTCTAAAAACCTTATTTCTTTTTCTCATATGAAACTCACAAGGCTTGCTAATTAAAAACAGTAAACCAGGAACCTTGAAAAATAAAAACACAACCTGTAGTTTATCTTCACACTTTTACATTTGCCCAAAATGGGTGAAATCAAGTGGTGAGCTCCTAAAACATTCCAAAACCTAACAAGCAGTAAGTGTGAAAACCTGCTTTTCAGCTGTGGGTTGGCTGAGAAAAGCTAGCCTCTGGGCTTTCCCTGGTCGTAATATCTGGCTCAAAAAGGTCCTACAAAGATGCCTAGCAATATTTCTGGATTTTTCTATTTAATCAGCTTAAGAAAAAAGATACCACACTTAAAAATAAGATGTGAGAGCCTGTAAAATCATATCTAAATTTTACAGTGGAGAGTAACTTACTGGTCTGTTTGGTGTTCCAAATTAAACAGATTTTTTTTAATTTAAGCTGCACATCAAATCTAAGTGCAGACAGGAGGAATGAGGCGCACGCTCTGTACCTCTCCAGGGGTAATCGCACCCCCTGCAGAATCTGCTCCATATTTAATCATCATTAAAACCCAACTCTTTCTTGATGACACTCTCCAGATACTATTAAAATGACATTCTGAGAAATGAGACATTTAGTTTGCAAATATACACAAAGGCATTGAAGCAATTCAGCTCTTTCCATCAATGTGTAAATAGAATCTTTCACTTTGACGGGAAAAATGCTTTTCCTTTAAAACTACTGACAGCCCAGCTGTGAAATGTCACTGACTTTTTCCAACTAGGAGTTATTTTCTCATGGCCATTCCTTTATGGAATCATAAATCCTGCAACATTTTATCCTATGTGCAAGAGATTGTCAGGGTATTTAACATCTTTAGTGAGTTCTGTTCTTATCATATCATCCTCAGGAATGAAAAATAATTATATTTTAAGCCATCACTAGCTCACAGCTGTTTTATGCAATCATCTCTCTCCGCAGTAAAATTAAGTCCAATGAGTGTAAACTTTGTTTTTGCTGACGGAGGTGACCTCAGGCCCAAATGGTGCGTGCACGTGGTGGGTGCTGATGTTGAGGAACTGTTTGTTAAAGGAATGAATCCTAACTGCCTGGGGTGTCTACAGAACATCTCCAGACATTCCCCTGCCCAGAGGCAGATCCAGAAACCACAAGACTGGGTGACATCTGAGCACATAAATGCGAAGGGAGCAGGAAAAGCCGTCCATCCTCCCTGGAGGACAGCAGAGGTGGGACTGAAGCCCAGACCCGTCAAACCTCCAAATCCAATGTGCTCTTTGTCCCTCCCTCACACTTCCTCTTGCATTATGTGTTGAAACCTACCCCTGTCACCATAACCGTTTCACAGAAAGGAAAGCCCGATCACTCAGAAAGTCACTTCCTTCCGGTCATCCAAACCCACACCTGGATTGCTGTGACACGGCTGTCAGGCCATTGAGCGCTAAATTCCCTGGGAAATTCTTCCTTTCTGATCTGACTGCAGTGTGCTGGCAATTGACAGATCTGTACGTGTGAAATTTCTATTTTATAGGTAAGTCACATAAGCAGATTTTTTGAGAAGTCATGTAATTCTTAAATTGGTCATTTAATATATGTTTAAAAGCTTAGGGAACTGAAAAGTAGGGGCTAAAGACACTCACCGATCTCGCCTGACACTTGGACACATGCAGGCACTGAGCAATGCCTGGAAAATTCTTAGACTGTGGGTGCCGACAGGCTTTTTACTGTACCTTATCTTCAGCAGAGTTTAGAACTCTTTCACACACACCTCCCCCATGACAAACCTCTAGAAAACTCTTGAACTCAATAGCAGAATATTAGACGATCTCTGTGTAGGTAGAAGTGCATTAAAATGGCCACATGACGTGGTCGCAGCTCGCATTTGTTGGTAACTTACTATCCAGACACTCCCCTGCGGCACCTTCCAGTGGGATGTTCTGCCATAGCGGAGATGTTCCGTATTTGTGCTGCCTGGTGACACATTAGCCTCTAGACACATGTGGCCCACATGAAACGAGACCTGTATAACTGAACAACTCTGTTTTTAATGTCATATATTTTTAAGCAATTTAGATGGAAGTGGCCACAGTTGCGAGTGGCTCCCCCCTGGGACAACAGAGCTCTCCTGTGTGCTGGCTGTGGCGACCACTTATTCTCCCATTGCCCTGCTAGACAGGTATTAGCTCTGTTTGTCAATGAGAAAAATTGGGGTGTTTCCCAAAATCATACAAAAGTTAATTTTGAGTTCAGAGGTAAACTCCTCTGAAAAATACAGTCACAGTTATGAATGCCCCAAATTGAAAAGGACGGCGCTGGCGTGCTGTAAAAAACCACAGCACAAATGTACAAGTAAGCTCTCCTGTGCCCACCTCAACGTGGGAGAGTCCTACAGTCGTCATTTAACGGGCCACCCCCAGTAAAGTGTCCCCGTTAAGGTGTGGCTCCTGCAGAGTCCGGGAACCGGCACTTACGAGCAAGGGAACCTTGTGTGGACTGCCTCTGGATGTGATGTGCCCCCAAAGCCCGCCCTGCTGACTTGTGTAGTGCTTCCATAAAACTTCAGTGAGCTCCTGAAGAGAGGAATAAAATAATACAGAAAAGGCATCCTTTTAAAGAGAACCTTTAGGCCGGGCGCGGTGGCTCACGCTTGTAATCCCAGCACTTTGGGAGGCCAAGGTGGGCGGATCACAAGGTCAAGAGTTCAAGACCAGCCTGGCCAACATGGTGAAACCCCGTCTCTATTAAAAATACGAAATTAGCCAGGTGTAGTGGTGAACACCTGTAATCCCAGCTACTCCGGAGGCTGAGGCAGGAGAATCGCTTGAACCCAGGAGGCGGAGGTTGCAGTGAGCCGAGATTGTGCCACTGCACTCCAGCCTGGGCGACAGAGCGCGACTCCATCTAAAAAAAAAAAAAAGACCCTTTAAAAACCTGTGAATAGTCAATAACCTGGTTACAGTAAGAAAAACCCCAAATGGAGGCATGTCTGACTTGAGAATGAGCATAAGGCATGGTACTGGTGTGGTTTTATGAAACCGTGTTTGCATTTGGGAGCCAGCAGACTCCCCTAACACGTGAGCATGCTTGCAGGCTGCTGGGCGGGGTGTCCTGTGCTTCCCGTGAAGCAGTTGCAGTGCCCGCCCATGGGAATTTCCTGTGAATGCTGTGTTTGAGATGCAGAATTTCTTAGTGATATCAGAGAACAATCTTACGAGGTTCACCCTTGATAGCAGCCTCTCAAACGTTTTGAGTCAGTAATGTTTTGCTTCTGGAGGAGATTCACAAAGGAAGTCTCTCATCCATGCTTGGTGGAAAGCACACCTGAAGGTCATTCTGGTTTGGAGGCAGGGAAGTGGGCATTTTGCTTCATCTGATAAACTGGTGACCTTTGTTAAAATCCCTTTGTTAAATTGGAATGCAATGATTAAAGACATAAGGCGTAATTAGCAAACAAGGGCAGCCTCTCCACAACCTTTATTAAAAATAATGTGGGGGGCCGGGCGCCGTGGCTCACGCTTGTAATCCCAGCACTTTGGGAGGCCGAGGCGGGCGGATCACAAGGTCAGGAGATCGAGACCACGGTGAAACCCCGTCTCTACTAAAAAATACAAAAATTTAGCCGGGCGTGGTGGCGGGCGCCTGTAGTCCCAGCTACTCGGAGAGGCTGAGGCAGGAGAATGGCGTGAACCCGGGAGGCGAAGCTTGCAATGAGCCGAGATTGCGCCACTGCACTCCAGCCTGGGCGACAGAGCGAGACTCCGTCTCAAAAAAAAAAAATAAATAAATAATAATAATAATGTGGGGGTGATCGGGAAGTGGTGCCTCAGGGCAATGTAAACCCACGAGGCCTCCACACGCCTACACTTTGTGCACACGGCCCACCTGCGGCTCTCTCCTCATGCCGGCTTCCCTCTGCGGCAGCTCCCAGACCCAGCTTCGGTCAACCCCCTCGAGGTGACCCCTGGGACCCCCGTATGAGCCTCTCTCCACCCGGTTCCCTGATGCTCCCGGAGAGCTGGCCCAGCCTCCACCCTGGGTCTGGCTGAGGGTGACAGGGCTCCAGGCACGCAATCCAGCTTCTGCTCAGACAACCCAGGGGCGGGCACTCAGGCACCGGGGATGCGGGCTCTGTTCTTTTGCGCACAGCACGGGCATCCTCGGCCTGGGAGTTAGCTTACCAGCATCATTTTTGTCAGAAACTGTGACCCAGTTTGCAAGCGGCCAACTTTAAACAGACTTTGGGAGCACAACATTGAGCGCTGGTTGCTGCGTGTGAGTGATAGAAGCATAACAACAGTTCTTTGTGTGAAGTCAGAAGCAGCGGAATACGCACGCGGGGCCGGTGTGTGCCACACTGAGCAGGCCAGCAGGCGTGTCTCTCGTCATCGTCACAGACTGTAGTGGGGGTCGGGGAGCTGCTGAAGGAAACGGCCGATTTCGTGAAATGAGGAGCTTGCTTCTCCCAGGAGTCTGGCTGGTTTGTCCTCTTGTTTTTAGCTGGACTCGTAAAGCTCCCCCTTCCTTATTTCTTCCTTCACTGATCATGTTCCTCAATTGCATCCCTGCGTCTGTAACTTGTGGCTTGGTGAGATCTGGCAGCCAGCGGGGAGGCCAGAGAAGGGAGGATCTCAGCCTGTGTCAAAGACGCCACAAAACCGGCAGAGCAGGGCTGATTTCACTAAACAGGGTTTTTAAGGTGGAATGGTGTTTGAGTTGTAGTGGATGCATCTCTGTGGACGAGTTGTCAAGTTTGGGTCTGGTTTCCGTGTGTCCATTTGAATCTGGAGAGCGCGGTGCTGAGTGTGGCCCGGCTGAATTCTGTTCATCAGTTATTGGCGACTTCCCTGCCTGTGTTGCCATGACGACGCTCCTTCCTGGAAGAGTGGAGGGGCTGGGTTTCCCCGGGTGGGGAGCGTATTCAGCGCCCTTCTGCAGATGCCCCCGCGAGGGACAGAGGGAGGGTGCAGCCTGACGGGGAGTTGTTTCTATCACCAGTCTGCTCCGCGCTGGCCGCGGCCCTGGGCATATGTGAGGCGCCGCGCACTGTGCCAGGTCATTTCAGAGACGCCGCCGTGTAATTGCAGCTGTGCAGAAAGGTTTATTTTAGACTCTGGAAGTGGAAAGCATGCACTTTCGTCTAAAATCTGTGCTTGCTTTTACTATTAGGAAAGAACTTTTTTATATTTAATAAAATGCACTTAAAATGTTTTAAATAAGATGAAACCTGAAAAATCCAGCTTTCGGAATGATGTTCCCTACCTTTGGCAATCTGGTTTTAAAAGTTTAAATTTGGAAGTGAGACTTTTTATATAATGGAATATGTTCGTAAAAAATTAGATCTCTGTGTTTGCAACTGTGCATATGTAGTGTGTGTGGGCACGTGTGTACATGTATGTATGAGTGTGTATGTATGGGTGTGTGGTGTGTATACATGTATGGGTGTGTGTCTGTCTGTGGTGTGTATACATGTATGAGGATGTGTGTGTGGTGTGTATGTGTGTGTGGCATATATACATGTATGGGATGTAGCTGTGGTGTGTATATGTGTGTATGTGGTGTGTTTGCATGTATGGTGATGGGGGTGTATACATGTGTGTTCATGCATGTGTGCATGTGTGTTTGTGGTGTGTATACATGTATAGGGATGTGGGGTGTGTGTGTGTGTGTGTGTGTGTGTGTGTGTGTGGTTTCTCTTGCCCTGCAGATGCCGTCCGTGGCGAGTGCCCCTGAACACTGTGTGGCCCCTTCCCGAACTCAGCCCCAGCTCTGCACCTGGGTGGTTCCTGCCTGTCATTCTCTTCACTGTAGTTTGATGCCTGCATTAATCTAATTATCATATTTTAAAATGTAATTATCATATAATTATAAAGAAAATTCAGTATTACATTTCTGCAGCCTTTGATACTTGGAAAACAGAGTCCTTGCTACTAAAGAATTTATTAAATATTAAATTAAATGATGTATTGAATGCACCCTAAATTATGCTTGAGCCCAATTCATATATAACCAAATACAAGCTGCAAGTCAGGCAATTTTGTAATTCCACTAATTATCCACAGTGATTTAGGATAAGTGCAGTGTAGATCATTGTTAGCTGTGTGCAACCTCACTGTGTGATCTCATAACTGCATTAAGGCACTTAACAAAATACCATGTCTAGAAATGTTCACGTAAAGGGCTAGCTTGTATGTTGTTTTCAAATGTGTGGTAGGAATTCACCTCTTTTAGGAATCAGTTTGAGGAATGTCCTGTGAGCACAGCCCAGGCTCACTCTCTGCCCTCTCACAGCAGGCCTGGGCTCCGGCTGCACTGCCGCCTCCCTCTGCCACCTCTGTGCTAGCACGGGGACTCTTCCTCCCTTCCACCCTGCCCGGCCCTGGGCCTGTGTGAGGTCGCCCCTTCTCTTCTCCTCCCAGGGTAACGAGGGCAGAGTCATTTAGGTTGAGACTCGTCGGTCGTCCTGCAGATGGGCAGGAGGAGCACAGCAGATACAGTGCTAGAGGGCATGGGTTCAGAGAGGAGAGTCCGCCGCTGAGCCTGGACTTCACCATCCCGGGGTCAGGAAGGTGAGGCTGATAAGGACAGCCCGTGAGCCGGGAGGATGGACAAGTGCATCGTGTCCAAAGTGAGTTGTCAGGAAACGTCCCACCAAGGAGAGAGCACGGGGCCATCAGACACCCGGGAGTCTAAGAGAGATGGAGACTGAGGACTGGCATTGCGGGCGCACCTGGAGGTCACAGCTGCAGGGACAGAGCCACCTCAGTGGTGAAAACTCAGTCAGTGTTGGTTGGCGAGGAAATGGCAGGAGGAGATTGGATTGGTGTGTATGGAAGTCTGTTTTGAGAAGTTTTGCTGTAAAGAGGAGCTGAGACTCAGAGTGGTAGCTGGTGAAAGGATGGATCCAAACAGTGTTGTTTGGTTTGGACATGTGAGTGTGAATAGCACGTCGTCGGCTGAGGCAAATGGTAGGATGAGAGGGTACAGAGATGTCTCTGATTTTAATTTAGTAACATTTAATTTCATGCTTGCTAGAGTTGCGACTTTGTTTTGAAAAGGAGGAAAGCAGGTTTGTCTCAACCTCAGGCAACAGGGGCTAGATGTCACTACGTGGCCCCAGGACTCCCCCCGAGGCCAGTTTACACCTTCGTTTAAGGCTGGGGCCCCTCTGATAGGTGGGCCTCCATGTGTCTGCTGACCAGGGAGAGCAAGGCCACACTGCACAGAAGGCCACTGCCTTCACCTGCACCTCAGAAACTGCGGGTCTCAGTTCAGCAAATCCCACCAAGGCTTGGAGGTGTGCCAGCAGTAGTGTCTGATCTGTGAGTGTCTGACTATCGTGTCACAGCCAGGGACAGCCAGGGACAGATGAAGATGCCATTCTAGGTGGTGTGGGGACCCCCCTGAGCCTTGGGTTTAGGAATGCATGCCTAGGAGTTAAGGCAGGAAGAGACAAGGGCCTGAACTGACTTCTCATCACCTCCTGCAGATATTTCAGGCAGATGCACCAGCCAGACTCCCTACGCTGTATTTTTGCTGTCAGACCAAGAAGGAAATATTCGTAAAAATCATGGCAGGATGGGACCCTCCGGCCTGAAAAGCACTGTAGCCTCCAAGAGCCCAAGAGTGGCTGCTCTCACGAACTGCCACACGCTGAATGCCTAAAACAACAGGAATTTATTTTCTTAGGGACCGGGAGGCCAGAAGTCTGACATCAAGGTATGGGCAGGGTCATGTTCCCCTGCCTGAGGCAAGGCTCTGTGGGAGGATCCCCGCTGCCCCTCAGGGCTTCTGGAGGCTCCTGCCACGTTCCATGCCTTGAGGCTGTGTCCCTTCATCTCTTCAGTTTCTGTCCCTGCCTTCTCCCTGCCTCTTCTCTTCTTTGTGTAGCTCTCTGTCTTCTCTCCTTAGGACACTAGTCATTGGATCAGGGCATACCTGGATAACCTGGTTGGGTGAGGGAGGAATTCCTGCCCTGGGGCCATGGAAGTGGCCGCACACTTGACACCTGACACTGGCCAGGTGAGGTGTGAGTCACTCTACTCACAGCCCGAGGGAGGAAGACAGGGCCTGCCAGGCAGGGCCACACAGGGGTCACACCTAGGAATGGAATGAACATCCAGGGGCTGTGGAGGGCAGGCCGTGTAGCTCGGAGAAGGCAGTGCCCTCTGTCTCCTTTGTAGTATGAAGAAGGCAGGTGCCCCGTGTCCCATGGAAGGATGTGACGGGCTACGTGAATAATTCCTCCAGCTGTCAGGGAACCAAGCCCTGTGATGCAAGGTGAGCACCACTGTGCCTGGCCCTATGACAAGGAGGGTGGGTGGCCCAGGCCTTGTCCATCCGAGCAGGGGGGTGTCCACACATATACTCAGGCCTTGATTTTAGGCCTTGTAGCCCATGCAGACTGATCTCATCTGGAGATCCTTAACTTCATTAAATCTGCAAAGACTCTTTCCAAATAAAGCCACCTTCAAGGTGCTAGGGGCTAGGACTTGGGCATATTATTTTGGGGGGAAAAGGGGCACAACCCACTGCAGGGATCATTGCTGATTTGAATATAAAAGGTGGATTTGTAAAGTTTTATTCAAAAAAATTTTTTTTATCCTACCGATCTTTTGTATTATTATAAAAACCATAGTTTGTTTTAGAGAAATAAAGCAGCACAAAAAAAACTGTTTAATAATGGCAACTTTACCCAGTGCTAATGACTTACAGTATCTCCAGAACATTTTAATCTGCATGTGATTATTATCATGTGCATGCATCATACTAGAATAATGGTTCCCAATGTTTTTGTATGTAAGAAGGTTATGGGCCTGTGAGAACATTAAAAACTGAGCATCTGGTGTGCCCTGAATGTTGGTACCTAGCCCCCAACGTGACAGTGTTAAGAGGTGGGTCTTGGGGGTGCGGTTAAGTCCTCAGGCCCCTCCTTCATGGATGGGTCCTGCCCTCATTAAAGGGGCTGGGGGTTCCCTTGCCCCTTCTGCTGGACGTGGACGCAGCTGGA
This sequence comes from Nomascus leucogenys, assembly GCF_006542625.1. Classification (NCBI taxonomy): domain Eukaryota; kingdom Metazoa; phylum Chordata; class Mammalia; order Primates; family Hylobatidae; genus Nomascus; species Nomascus leucogenys. Next base: position 3,034,426 of record NC_044384.1, read on the forward strand.
AGGCACTGTCCCTGAGGGATGCCCGGGGCCCTCACTAAAGCCACCTCTTCCCAGCCTGCAGAACAGGGAGGAAGGGTTTTCTGTGGTTTATAGCACCCAGGCTACAGTATTTGTTTATTGAGGCCCCAGAACTCGAAGACGCATCCCGGAGGCCAGGTGGCCATGCGTGGCCAGGGTCTCTGCTGTGGGTGAGAACCCGGCCTTAGGAGCCACGTAGGTGTGGCCTGGAGGGCCCGGGCTCCCTCCCCAAGGCCGTTCCTTGCCTGGGCTCAGAGGGCGGGAACCCGCCTGCTCCTCCCGCTCCCCTCCCGGCGCCGCGTGGAGTGGACATAGGCTGTGGAAGTCCCCGGAGACCCCTGCCCCTGTCTCCTGCCCCGCGGGGTGCCGGCGGTGGCCGCCCAGGCAGCAGAAGCGCGCAAGTGGGAAGCGGGGATCCCAGCCCACGTGCGTGGGGTGCTCCCAGCTGCCCCGGGACCCGTCCCCAGGGCGACCCTGGGAGGAGAAGGCCACGTCCCAACGCCTGCCTGGAAGGAGGAACCCGGCCCGAGAGAAGCTGCCCGGGGCGCCCGCAGACGCCCTGCGCTACCCGCCCCTCGCCTTCGGGCCGCGCCCCGGCTCCCCGCCCCAGGCCTCCCGGCTCGCCTCCCCTCCCCTCCTCCTGCAATGTTTGCCTCCAGCCTTCCCTAGATTCCCACGCCGGCCTCACCCTACAGCGCTGCGCGACTGCTTTGCAGAAGCCAGATGATTCTGCCTGCGCAGGGATGAAGCGCGACCCGGCGCGGGAGGGAGGGAGGCCCCTGCGCTTTGGCTCCGGCCGCGCCTCCTACCTGGGATCTGGTCTAGGGCTGGCGAGCTCCGCGGGACCCTGCTCAGAGCGGGGCTGCGGCACCACCTGCCGCGGGTGGCCAAAGCAGAAAAAAAAAAAGAAAAAAATGGGAGTGGGGAATACAAATGTCTTATTTTCTTTTAAAGGTAAGGTCACCATGAATGTTGGCCTTTTTCTGGGGCCAGGGAGACCCTGGCCGCGCCAGGTGAGTGCGAAGGTCGTGCGTTCCTCCCGCCAGGCGCCGCAGGCCTTTTCCCTAAGGGGCAGAGCGCCTGCGCGGGGCTATTTCGCCTCCTGGATGGTTCAGGAGTCCCTCCCTCTTTCTGTCTGCAGTGGCAAGGGCTCTGCCAGTGCTTCGCGTCCAAAAGCATGTGTCTTCCTTGTTGTTTTTTTCTATTGAATTAATAAAGGGGCTGTGGTGATTGATGAACCATTTATTTTTATACTTTTCAAATAAAACAGATTGAATGTAACATTTGGTGGATCGCCTATTCTTCGTGGCAATTTTAGTCTTTTTAAAAAGTGGTTTATTGCAATGCGTTTCGAAGTGAAATATGACGTGGTGTCTGGAGAACATTAGAGGAGCATATACTGCTTCCTTTTGACGAGCCGTTCTTAAGACACTTTTCCTGTCGTTGTTGGAATACAAAATATTGAGTTGTTCTGTTTTGGAACATTGTAATAGCTCATGCCTTTTTTGCCAACTCCTCAACGTTTAAAAGAAAATCGGTTTTTTATGGTTTGTTCTTGAGCTTGTAATAATGTGCATTAAACTGTGAAGACTAGGAGATTGATTTTTCTTTGAAGTCATAATTCCCTTAGCGCTTAAAATAGAAGTATTGTTTCATGAATAACTCAGAGAAACCCATTTGATCTGCATTATTCCTGGATAGCTTAGTTGTGTGACCTGTGAGAATGAGTTGAATGCTCCATAGAGAGGTTTTTCAGTATTTTTATGACTTGCATCTTCGTGTAACCATATTGTATCTTGATTTTATTACCAACTACAAGACTAGAGAATATCTGTGGCCTGAAAAACAACATTTCTCCAGAATGTGGATTTGCAGAGAATATCCTGTTCAGACTCTTGAAAATGAGGAATTGTCCCTAATTGATCGTGATGATTGGCATCTATTAGCACTTGCATGCATGAAATCTTTGGAACACATTCAGTTTCTTAATAAAGTCAGGGTGACTAATTTTTCTGTCGAACGGGTAGAAACAAGCATTAGTGTGGTCTGGGTTTCTCCAGCTCTTAGGACAAGTTGTAACAAATTCGCTGTTCTGATGATTCATCTTTCTGATCACAGGAATAGCAGAACTCAGCTTTGAAGAAAGTCATCTGCAGAGATCATGGCAGTTCCATTTTGCTTTCTGAGTTTGCTCCTTTAGGTAAGGGAACCAGAATGCAGGTGCAGTTAGAATCAGTCTCTCTGTCTGTCTGTCTGTCTGTCTGTCTGTCTGTCTCTCTCTCTCTCTCTCTCTCTCTCTCTCCTTAAACTTATTGCACTGAGGGCCAGGTATAGTGGCTCACACCTGTAATCCCAGCACTTTGGGAGGGCAAGGCAGGTGGATCACAAGGTCAGGATATCGAGACCATCCTGGCCAACATGGTGAAACCCCGTTTCTACTAAAAACACAAAAATTAGCCGGGCGTGGTGGCAGATGCCTGTAATCCCAGCTACTCTGGAGGCTGAGGCAGGAGAATTGCTTGAAACCAGAAGGCGGAGGTTGCAGTGAGCCGAGATTGCGCCACTGCTCTCCAGCCTGGGAGATAGAGCAAAACTCTGTCTCCAAAAAACAAACAAACAAACAAACAAACTCATTGCACTGATGCTCACATTAAAACCTGGTTTTTAGCTTAAGAGGATTTTATGTTCACCTTTCCTAAGGCCTGATATGGAAAACAGTCAGAAGATGAATGACAGTAAAAACATAATGGTGACACGTGGCATTGGCTCCATGCTAGCTGAGCACCAGATACTGTCATGAGCCTTACATGAGCCCTAAAAGGGCCATGAGATCATTTAATGTTCACAGTGACCCTGTGAGATAGAAAATAGCATTCTGCCTATTCCACAATGGGAGAGAAACTAAAGAGAAAGGAAGATTGGCAGGCCAAGCTACACATTCAGAAAAGGGTACATCCTTTTTCTCTGGTACTGTCTTTTGAGCAAAGATCTTTCTTTGTATATTTGACCTATTGCCCTTCTACCACATCTGCATTATAGGACACAGTTCAATATAGAAACACACGTAGGCACAGGGGAATATGTTCTGGGGAATTAAGGAGGACTTTTTTTTTTTAATTATATGAAACTAAAGGAAGTGTATTCACCATCAAATTAAGAAGATTGGAGGATTCCATTGCATTCTTCTGTTTTTAATAATGTTCAATATTCTTTTGAATTGAATAAAGGCCCTTACCTTACATGAATTAGCTTTAAGTGCATTTTATTCAAACTTGAAATTCACTCAGCTATCAAACTCTTGTAGTAAAAGAGCTACACTGAATCTCTCTCTCTCTCTCTCTCTCTCTCTCTCTCTGTCTCTCCCCCACCCCCCTTCTTAGTGCGATCATCCTTCTTATTTTACTTAACCAGCTGATGGAGCGATGGCTTCCAGGAATAAATGGCACAGTATTTTGTGTTCCTAAAATAGAAGTATGTCCAGTTACATAACAGACCTTGATAAACAGTCTCATGGTGACACTGGTTAATGTTTGTTGGGTGTAATTTCTAGAAGACAGTGTTTAAATAATATCCTGAGCACATTTCTTTGTATTATCAACCTAAATAACAAACAGAAAGACTCTAAAAAACCATGTTTATCTAGGAATTGCATTGCAATGGGAATACATGTGCCATGGTAAGCTATGTGTGCATTCAGGGAGGTGAGAGAAGACAAAACTTTTTTAAGGGAAAATAAGGAGGATTATACATTGTTTTGAGATAATTATCCTTGGCTACAAGGATCAATAACAAGGGTGGTGGCAGTTGGAAGCCAGACAGGCAGTTGCTGGGCAAGTGTCCTCACAGAAGTATCTGTGTGTGTGTGGCGGGGGGGGTGGGGGCGGTGTTGTAAGTATCTGTGTTTGTGTGGGGGGGGGGGCGAGGGGTGGGGGTGGGGTTGTGATGGTCTTTTTGCAGGGTTGTGGTTTTTGCAGTCTTTTGTGGCAGCTCTTGTCATCAGGCGTTTATTTGTGCATGAAAATCCTCCCTTCATGGCCTTCCCTGGCTCTATTTTTCAGCATTTTAACCCGAGTGACTCCATTTTCATTCTGACAAGCTTCACAGTACTCATTATTTAAACACTACCATCTTAATTACACCACAAAATGATCTCACAAAGAGTGTGGCTTTAAACTGAAAGGGCCATTTACTAATCTAAGTAATGTTGTCTGTGGGAAAATGGCCTCCTGAATTCCCTCCAACACGTGGTTCCAAATGCCCTTTCAGTAATGTTACAATGTTTCATTTTTGACTACCCATAAACTGAGCAGTTATGGTTTTTTTTTAAAAAAACAGCTTTATTGAGATGTAATTCAAATGACATACAATTCACCCACTTAAAGTGTGCAATGTAATCTTGTTTATGAGATTCCTGGATATGCGCAACTGTCCCAACAGTCAATTTTACAATAGTGACTTCACCTGCAAAAGAAACCTGTACCTTTTAGCAATCCCTCCCATCCCTCCCACAGCCCTCAGCAACCACTGGCTCACTCCTTGTCTCTAGGGTTCGCTCTTCCAGATATTTCATCTGAATGGAATCATTTCCATGATCTTTTGTGTCCAGATTCTTTCATGTAACATGATGTTTCCAGGGTTCATCCATGTTATAGCATGTATCAGTGCTTTATTCTTTTTTATCTACTATATTAATATATAGCTAAGTAATATTCCATTGTATGGATATACCACATTTTGTTAACCCATTCATCTGTTGGTAGATGTTTGTGTTTATACTTTTTGGCTATCATGAATAACACTGCTATAAACAAAAACTCAAGTGCAACTTTTTATGTGGACATATGTTTATATTTCTCCTGTGTAGTTTCTTTAAAAACAAATCCTGAATTCTGATATACTCATGTTATCGAAAGTGCTTCCTGTGTTTTCCTCTGATACTATCAAAATTTGTCAAAACTTTGTCAAAAGAAAAGGTCAAAGAAAAGGGTCCTGGACATCGCTGTGATTTTCCTGTGGGTCCTCAGGGTTGATCAGGAAGTATTTACTGAGACTTTACTCATAAACCCATTCAAATAATCACTCTAGGTGAGGCACGATGGCTCACGTCTGTAATCCCAGCACATTGGGAGGACAAGGCAGGCAGGTCACTTGAGGTCAGGAGTTCAAGACCAGCCTGGCCAACATGGCAAAACGCTGTTTTTACTAAAAATAGGAAAAAAAAATATTAACAGGGCATGATAGTCCCAGCTACTCGGGGGGGCTGAGGCATGAGAATTGTTCAAACCCAGGAGGTGGAGGTTGCAGTGAGCTAAGATCGTGCCACTTCACTGTAGCCTGGGTGACAGAACGAGACTGTGTCTCAAGAAAAAAAAAAATACTCTATCCAGAAGCAGAATAGCCCGACTAGCAATTAGTTAAAGAGAATAGTTAGTCTCCTTAAATGTTAATTCCCCACATTTCAAAACCAGTCTGGGATTCTGGCACTGAACCACATGGCATTCCCTAGACCACCTATGACAGCCAGCCGCTGCAGGGAGGAAGGATTCCTCGTCCTTCTGAGCCACATGGCGTCCCCCAGACCACCTGGTCCAGCTGCAGCTGCAGGGAGGGAGGATTCTTTGTCCTTCACGGTTCTTCCCTGAGCCGCGTGTCCAGTCAGCGTCTCACTGGGTCCTGGCTATTGGGTGCGCACTGGTGTGTACACGTCCACGCTTTTAGTACATTCACAGGATTGCACAACCATCACTATAGTCTAATTTGAATACATCTTTGTCAGCCCTGAAAGAAACTCCATACCTATGAGCAGTCACTGCCCAGCCCCACCCGACCTCATTCTATTCCCCAACCCGAGATAACAACTAATGTATTCTCAGTGTCTATCACTTGCCTCTTCTGGGCGTTTCATACTTACGGAATCTTACATGAAAAGGCGGGTTTTTGCGAGTGGCTTCTTTCACACAGCCTAATGTTTTCAAGGCTCATCCATGGTATAGCACGTACCAGTCCTTCATTCCTTTTTATTGCTGAATAATATCCCACTGTAGGACTATCCCATATTTCATTTATTCATTGACTAGTTGATGGACATTTAGGTAGTTTCTACTGTGTGGCTATTATAAAATATGCTGCTATGGGCCAGGCGCGGTGGCTCACGCCTGTAATCCCAGCACTTTGGGAAGCCGAGGCGGGCGGATCACGAGGTCAGGAGATCGAGACCATCCTGGCTAACACGGTGAAACCCCATCTCTACTAAAAATACAAAAAAATTAGCCGAGCGTTGTGGTAGGAGCCTGTAGTCTCAGCTACTCGGGAGGATGAGGCAGGAGAATGGCGTGAACCCGGGAGGTGGAGCTTGCAGTGAGCTGAGATTGTGCCACTGCACTCCAGCCTGGGTGACAGAGCGAGACTGCGTCTCAAAAAAAAAAAAAAAAAAAAAAAATATATATATATATATATATATGTATATACGCGTGTATATATATATACGCCTATATATATGTATATAGGCGTATATATATATATACGCGTATATATATGCTGCTATGAAAATCCCTGTATAAGCTTTGTATGGATGTCTGTTTTTATTTCTCTTGGGTGTATCCTCAGGAGTGGAGTTGTGGGTCATGTGGTAACTTTATGTTTCACTTTTTGAGGAACTGCCAAACTTCCTTCCGAAGAGGCCACTTACATTCCCACTAGCAATGTACACAAATTCCAACTTCACCACATCCTCACCAGCAGCTGCCATTAGTCTTTTGGATTCTAGCCATCCTATAGGTGGTATCTCATGGTGGTTTGATTTGCATTTCCTTACTGGGTAATAATGTTGATCATCTTTTCATGTGCTAACTGGTCATTTGTATATCTTTTTTAAAGAAATGTCTATTCAGATTTTTCCCCATCTTTCGAACTTGGGTTTTTGTCTTTTTGTTGTTGAGTTGTAGGAATTCTTTACATATTCTGGATACATGATCTTTGTCAGATATATGATTTGCAAATATTTTCACCACTTCTCTGGGTTGTCTGTCCCTTTGTTGACAGTGTCAAAGGTTCTCCATGTTAATAGTCTCACTGATCTGTGGTTTCTTCCATTGTTCATGCTTCCGTGTCATCTCTAAGAGCTGCCGCCCAGGAGGCACTTGTTTTAAGGACCGAGGTGACTTCCCACCTCCAGTCAGTCTCTACTCCTATGTGTCGGCCCTACTTTCAAATTATTGTTTTAAAAGTTGAGTTTTAAGACTATACTTTCAGAGATCATTTCTACAGTTTGTTAAAAGTAGAGTTTTGATAAAAAAAAAAAAAATTGTCTTGGCTGGGCGCAGTGACTCATGCCTGTAGTCCCAGCACTTTGGGAGGCTGAGGCGGGTGGATCACTTGAGGTCAGGAGTTCGAGACCAGCCTGGCCAACATGGTGAAACACTGTCTCTACTAAAAATACAACAATTAGCTGGGCGTGGTGGCAAGCACCTGTAATCCCAGCTATTCGGAAGGCTGAGGCAGGAGAATTGCTTGAACCCAGGAGGTAGAGGTTGCAGTGAGCTGAGATCGCACCACTGCGCTCCAGCCTGGGCCTCAGAGTGAGACGTCATCACAAAAAAAAATAAAAATAATAAAATATAAAAAGTGCGTTTATGAAAACTGTGATGCCACTAAGTATACTAGGAAATGGATTGGCAGCTTTCACTTCCTCTCTAGTACTCCTGTGTCTAGACCAAGGGCTCTTAATGAGGTATGATTTGCCCCTAAGGGACATCTGCCAATGCCTGCAGACAGTCTGGTTGTCAACGCAGGGGATGCTACCAGCATCTAGTGGGTGGAGACCAAACACCCCGCCACACAGGGCAGCCTCTGCCCCACAACAAAGAATCATCCGCCCCAGATGCCAGCAGGGCCCCGGGTGAGGAGCCCGGTGTGGCTGGAACAGCCTCGGGGCTGCCCTCAAGCCTTACTGTCCCCATCCTGTTCTGATTCTGCAGAGAAAGGGGATGCCTTTGAAATGAGCCTGTTTGTACAATTCTTATTTTCATGTTCCTTCATATTCTGTCCTCTGATCCTGAGAGCTTTCCGTGTTTTGCTAGCATCTTTTATTACTTATGGAAATCCAGTCTAGAGCAAGAATAAAACTAAGATCTTTTTTTTAAAAGAAACAAAAAATGCTGACCACTAAGTTTGCAAGGTTATAAGAACTATTTTTAAGACAGCACACACACAGTTTATTCCTGGGCTGATACTTCAGTTCTTAAGGGATTTCAAATACAGTGTATCACCAGATTTAGGTTTAAAAAACATGCATTTTTTTCCATCCACATAAAATACTAGTAGACTTGATTCTCGCTGTGCACTCTAGTCGGTGAAGAACCATTCAGTCCTGGAGGGAGTTGCAGTACTGGATGCTGTAAAGTGCTTCTTCTCCCCTATTCTGAGATTTAATTGAAGCACAGTGACATATGAATTTAAACTAAATTGTATATACAACCAACCCACACAGAACCTGAATTTATTCTGAGTGTGGAAGGAATATTTGCTTCTTAAAAAGAGAGCTAGAGAAAGCGAGAGAGAGAATTTACCTTTGAGATATAAAGAAATCAGGGAAGTTTTTAATATTCCTAAATGAAGGAATAGAAATAATATTTATTATTTATAGGAATGAGAATAATATTGAAGAACTGAAATATCAGCAAGCAAATAAATCGTGTGTATGCTATTATAATATTTATTATTCTTATTCCTGCTTACCTCTGAAGATACACAGAGAGCCAATTAGCACATGAAAATATGCTCAATCTCATTACCCAGTAAGGAAATGCAAAGTGAGAGAGAGAATTTACCTTTGAGAGATTCCATAATTCTCCCTACACATTGTGTGTCCTGGTGAGAAACTGACTTGTTCCATTTATCTCCAAACCTACATGTTTGAGCTTTGCCCTAAGCCCTGCCTCCCCACAGTGGCTGTGGCCATGGGTGGCACTGCCCAGTGCCTGCCAGGTGCCACTGCCTGCCTGGGCACTGCCATCTGCCCGTCAGGGTAAGAGCTCAGCGTCCCTCCAAGCTTAGTGTACTGGGTGGCTGCTCTTGGGTGATGTCTTCTTCTTGGAGAAATAGTCCTAGGCCTGCTACCCCTGGTCCGGAAGACCCTTTACCAGCCCCTCTGAGCCCGTTAGAACTGTCTCCTTCTTTTTGCCGACTCTGCAGCCCTGAGGCTGGGGACTCACGGGGTTGGTCGTTTGTCAGGGCTGGGGATGATGTGCCCTCCTGTGGGACACTCCTGCTTTCAAGTCTCCTCTGCTGCTGGCCTCGGTGATCGCTGAGCGCCTGACTCATCCCTGGGCTCGTGGAGCCACCGTCTTGGGAGGGTGCTGGGCAGGGGTGCCCAGGGCACAGCCAGGCTCCTGGAGTCCCAGTGCTGAGCCCGCCTGGGGCTCCCAGCTCCACTGGGTCACAGGCAGGGACCAGAGCCCAGGATTGGAGCATCCTCACTGGCTGGAGCCCACCCGACCCCAGGGGCAGCCCCTGCCACCCAAGACAGGAGAGAGGAACAGAGCCCCAGCACAGGGCACGGGACAGAACTCACGTGTCAGGAACGTGCCCCCACTCTGCGGATCTGCTGTCTCCAACTCTGGAGTTGCTCTTCAGTCCGCAGCTCAAGTCCTCATGTGACAGCTTCCAGAGAGATGAGTCCTCCAGGCTCCAGCCATATCCTCATGGGAAGACGCCTTCACATTTCCGGATTCTGGCTGAATGCAGAGATAGTGAGAGCAGTAAACAAGTTGATGGGATCTTCTGCTGGAGTCAGAGCTGATGAGCACTTTTTGACATGACGCTTCTTTCTACTCCTTTCTCCAGAAGTTGTCACATGAGGATTTACGGGAAGGGCTGAAGAGGAGCTTCAGAATATTAAAAACTTCCTTCATTCCTGGGAATTGACTAATCAGACAGCAAGAAACCTGGGAGGGCGGGTGGCGGAATGACAGGGAGGGAATGGGGCGGGTGAAAGTGGAGGTAGGAAGGTAGACAAAAAGCAGCTTTCAGCCGCTCGGAAGATGCCGTTTGCCATGTGGCTGTGTTGCTTTGTGACCTGGAAAGCGACTCACACAGCATGAGTGCGTCTCCTGAACATGTAAGATGTTGAGCCCCATCACAAGACAGATGAGAGGGCTTGAGGGTTGGTTTGGGATTAGCCATGAAAATGCATCTTCCACCGTTAGCGCAGGTAACTGTCCTTCAGCTGCTGAGGCTGGGAGATAAGGAGGCCCATGGCGGGCACGTGGGTCTGCAGTGAGCCCTCCCCGGAGAGGCCGGGGCAGGAGGGTGCAGCTCTCGATGAGGATGGCCCGGGGATAATCCCTCCACAGGGATGGTTCCATTACCTGTCTCTTGACCCCAGTCTAGAAATTGGCAAATGTAAGACCTGCACTCTCCCTGAATTAAAATAGCAATCCTCCCACAGTGATCCTGGTTAAGTTTAGATTCTATAATGTGCCTTATTTTCCAAAGAAAATTGTTAGTTTTGTGACATGTTTTTCTGGGATTACCCTAATGAGTAGTTCCGAATCCTGCCTGTGCTGAGAGTCACCTGTGAGAGTGTAGAGCAGGAAGCAAGAATCTCGTGGGTGCAGGACAGCTCTGCAGGCCCTTCTGAGGCCGCCGCCCTGGGCCGGCCCAGCATCAAGGAATCACGGACTTAAATCCCTGAGCAAAACCCAGTCCAAGCAAGGACCCTGCCCCACCACAGGGCTGTGCTGTGTCTTTTCTTTAACAGATGTCTAGAGTTATTTGCCTTGTCATCTACCCAGACATTTTTTGGAAATGGTTTAGAATGCGGGGAGGGCCTGGGAGTCACCTAGTGTAGGTGCTAGCCTTGGGCTGTAGTTTGCAGGGGAAAGTATCTTCAGAAGAAGGATCAAGAAAAGAATTGTTTTATTGTAATTTTTTTTTTTTTTTTTGCGATGGAGTCTCATTCTTGTTGCTCTGGCTGGAGTGCAGCCTGCAGTGCTCACTGCAGCCGCCGCCTCCCAGATTCAAGCAATTCTGCTGCCTCAGTCTCCCGAGTAGCCGGGATTGCAGGTGCCCACCACCACACCCAGCCAATTTTTTGTATTTTTAGTAGAGACGGGGTTTCACCATGTTGGCCAGGCTGGTCTTGAACTTCTGACCTCAGGTGATCCTCCCGCCTCGACCTCCCAAAGTGCTGGGATTACAGGTATGAGCCACCACACCCGGCCCGTTTAATTTTATACCAAACACACGGCACTAATTCTGTGCCAGGCACTTTATAAATATTAACTCTCTTCATCTTCCTGAAAACAATAAGAGGTACTATTATTCTCACTCTTGTACAAACGAGGAAACAGAGGCACAGAGACACTAAGCCACTTGCCCTCGATCGCACAGCTAGTAAGGGTGGGGGTGGGATTGGTGCCTGGGCGCCTGGCTCCAGAATGCGCTCAGCACTGGGCCCTGTGGTCTGGGAGCTTGAGCTTCTCCTGGTGGCTTCCAGGCCTACTCGCTGGAATCAGGTGCGTGTTTAACCTCATGCTCAAAAGTTTATGTGAGTGGCCCTTTTCTCAAGAATCATTAAACACGTATTTAACTTGAGTGGTCACCAATTTATTTAATAATAACTGCTCTGTGGAAGGTCAGGAAGTGTAGAAGGACATGAAACAGCCGCTGGCACAGTCGTTCCTGCTTTGCATTGCTGCAGAACAAATGATTCCAAACCTCAGCACTGAAGCAGCAGCAGCTTCATTAGGTCTCAGGATTTTGTGAGCTGGGATTCAGGCAGGACTCAGCAGCGATGGTGCCGCCTCGATGCACTCAGAGGGCAGCTGAGGCCTCTGCACGGCCCAAGCCCTCTCCAGGTGCAGCTGGGCCAGGGGGAGCTGCTGGAAAACTGCCCTGCTGGGCTCCCCTCTCCATGTGGCTTCAGAGCCTCCCCAGGTGGACTCCCCTGCGGGGCAATCAAACGGCCCACCTGTTGACTCAAGAGGCCACGATGGAAGTGGCCGGTCCTCATCAAGTTCAGGCCAAGTGCCAGCACAGTGCCAAACCCACCCCACTGTGTTTGCAGGACCACCAGGGCCAGTCCAATTCCAGGAAAGGGAAACGGGCTCACGTCTCCATGGGACAAGTGTCCAAACCAGCAGCCCTGTTTCATGCATCACACTGAGAGGCACGCAGTCGATTCTGAATCAAACGCTGTCAGTTGAATAGCATAAACCATCACTGCCATTCCATAACTCACACTCACAGTGCTCTTTGATTTATTCAAATCAAATTTGAGATTGCGAAGGTTCATGATCAATTTAATTGAATCCCTCCATATGCATTAAGGTATGATATTCAGATCAGCATTTTATGCCCGTTGCCTCCGGAGGCCAACAGTCCCCTGAGACCAGCAAGGGCCTAATAATAATGTTCACCACACGATTTGCAGCCTAATAGTATAATGCCTAGTTTCATTTCCACTCTTAGCCTATCTCTTCCATTGGATTTTAATATTGTTTTGTATGGGAAGTCCCCATTAGTGCAGTGTGCACATTTTTATGGCTGACTGGCTCCTGTGCATTTAAAAGCACCTGTTCTGAGGACGTTAAACAGAGCTTTTCCATGTGGGCATTCAAGATGAGTTCACGCGGGTCTTCAAAACAATAGAAATTATTTTGTCCCTAAGCAAAACATCATGTTTCAGCAGTTTTCTTCTCTCCGCTATAGTCAAAGAGAGGCTTGCATATCAAAATCAGATGGCCGCACCCTCAACCCCAACCTCTCCCCCACCCTGGGGGCTGCAGCACCACTCCACCCTCAGCCCGCTGCTCCTGGAGGGGACAGAGGACCCACCTTCTCGCTGCTGTCTGGATGTGTCAGGCGTTCTCTAGGCCAGCAATGTGTGCGATGGGCGTTTTGATGGATGGCTAAATGTATTACATGTTTCATTATCCTTTTAAGAGGAGTAAGAGTGTTTTATCAATTCCATTTTACTGTTAGCTATAACAAAACATAGTTTAATGGTTTATGCAAAAATTCACTCATTTTGCTCAGAGGTAATAATAAATGCACCCTATTTGATGCAGAAACTGCATCTCCAGAAAGTGATTCCATCCCTGGGAGAAGCTTCCAGACAAAAAGGGCAAGAGAGTAGATACTTCAGTGATTCCACCTGCCGTGACAGAAGCCCTTTCTCCTCCATTCTGGATCTTGGAGAGGAGGGATTGAGATCTCACAGGCTCTGTCAGATAGGCTTGTATTTATTTAGAGGTTTGTTTTTCCTGCAGTATCCTCTTTAAACACCCACAGTTTTTTAAAATCCAAGATAGTATTGCCTAGAACATGTGGATAATCTAAACACGATCTAGTAAACTGATTACAGGTAAATTAAAACTTTTGTCTGTAATTTTCTATTTAGTTGCTGTGATCTTTACATGAATGTTTCTTACTGGCTGTTCATTTGCCCTGCATATTAGACAGAGACCACCCAGGCAGGCACTGCCAGTGGTGCCAATGGTACTCCAACAGTTATGCAATTACAAGGGCGTTCTGCACTGAACTGAGGTTGAGGAATGCAGGCTGTCTGGGAATCGATTTCCCATGAAATCATGGACTTTGGTTCCGCCCCAGCCGTGCCTGGCTTCCCTTTCCTTCCCACAGTGGCCCCCATTTGTTTTCCTTTGACCCTACCACTCTCACTGTGTTCCCTGAGCGTCTCCTCCTCCCAGGCCTGGCTGGGGGCCAGACACTGAAGCCCAGTTCTCCTTGTAGCTTGCTGCCAAATTCTTATGGCCTTTCCATATCACAGGCTTATAGTCCTGTTGACCAAAGAAAAAGAATCCTACAAAAGTGTGATACATGTGACCTCAACCCTGACGTCTCTGACTCCCTTGGAGAAGTTAACTTAGAAACCGTCCATTTCCCTTGAGACCCGGGCTCACTGAACCCCCTTGGGGAGACCCAGGTTCACTGAACCCCCTTGAGACCCAGGCTCACTGAACCCCCTTGGGGAGACCCAGGCTCACTGAACCCCCTTGGGGAGACCCAGGCTCACTGAACCCCCTTGGGGAGACCCGGGCTCACTGAACCCCCTTGGGGAGACCCAGGTTCACTGAACCCCCTTGAGACCCAGGCTCACTGAACCCCCTTGAGACCCAGGCTCACTGAACCCCCTTGGGGAGACCTGGGCTCACTGAACCCCCTTGAGACCCAGGCTCACTGAACCCCCTTGAGACCCAGGCTCACTGAACCCCCTTGGGGAGACCTGGGCTCACTGAACCCCCTTGAGACCCAGGCTCACTGAACCCCCTTGAGACCCAGGCTCACTGAACCCCCTTGGGGAGACCCGGGCTCACTGAACCCATCATCTTCTGACCCCACTATCAGCACAAGTCTCATGGCCCTTTCCAGAAGCAGCTAAGCCTAAAAGTGGGAGAAACAGAAAAATCGATGCCCCCACGTGGGCACTGTCTACCTCCAAGGACCCCCAGACTGGGGGCTGCAAAATCCTCAGACCTCTGTTCGGATCAGAGGCAACCCTTTCTGTGCATTTGCCCAAGGTTTCAGTCTCATCTCTGAGCTAAGGACCCTGTGAGTGTGCACAAGTCAGCGTCACTACTCCTGGCCTTAGTGGTGAGGTGAGTGGTTGGGCTGGTCCCTAAAGTCTTTCTAATTGTGAAAGTCTGTCTCATTTCATTTCCGATAAGTACATCTAAAGTAACAGATATCATGGTGACCTTTTAGCTTGAGAATAAAATGTGTGAAGTTGGGTTTGACTGTGAACTGGCGGAAGGCGAGAGAATACACCCATCGAGCTGGCTGAAGAGCAGTTGTTAGTTTTCGGCAGGTCACCTCTTATATAACCAGTTGTTGGAAGATAACCTTCCACGGGTCTGCATGTCCTGCAAGCCAGGCAGGATCCACCCTTATTCTGGACTATTTTTTCCAGGATGTTTACATCATGAACAGGCTGGGAAGATAGAGAGTGTGTCTATCTGCAGCAAATAACAGGTCTTGGGAGATATAGTGTCTCCCTCTGGAGCAGGGCACTGGCATAGCTACTGACAATTCTAAAGGATTCAGGTTTCCTAGATGGGCATTCCTCTCCTGCCACTCAACCCACTGCATGCAGACAGCCACCTGGGCCCGTTCACATGGCTCCTATGTGAACTGGGTATTAGGGAGCTCACGTCAAAACGGTGAAACGTCGCTACTGCTGTGAATAATAACCTGCCCTTTGTCTCTGACCCAGGAATCTCCTTCCTTCATGAGCATCCACAAAACTTAGCTTTCGAGTAGATAAAATCTCAGATGTGCCACTGTTCTTAACATAAGCCTAGAGTTGACCCTCTTTGTAAAACTAGATAATGCTGAAATTCCTTTTATAATCTAGTCTTTTTATTTATATACATACAAAATATTTATAAAAATTTAAAGAGAGCAAAAATATGTAAGATGAAAAATAAGCCAGTTTACCTCTACCTGATATCTTTGACTTTCTGGGATCGGAAATGAAATTTGCTGAACAGATTCTGGATCCTGAAAAAGTATTTGGAAGTATTGATTATCAACTAAAGTTTCATTAGAAATCCTAGAAATCTCTGATGTGGATTAATTGGAGAGTAATCTAAGACAGGGCAATGGCAGTGGGCGAAGATTCGGAAAGAACATGTTGCTGCCAGCAAGGAGGGTGGACCATTGCTGACAATGGCCGAACAGGCCAGGCGTCCTAAAAGCAGTGAGCTTTCCTCCAGAGAAATGTGCCATTTGCAATCCTCATAATGATGCCGCAAGCTGGGGACCACTGTCCTCCTGGGGAAACCGAGGTGGGAGGAGCTTGACTCGCTTAAGATCTCACTTTGAGTAACTGTGCTGTGGGCAGCACTACATCCCACTGATGCACAGTCACCTGTTTCTGCTGCCACATCAGGAGTCCTGGGCCAGAGCCCCTGAGAGGTGGCTTTGATGGTTCTGAGAAAAAATAAGGGCTTATTCTGATAACAGTGTGAAGCTAAGATGCTACTGATCTGCATTTTCAATAGTTTTGTGTGCTTCTGCAAAAAGCAGTTTCCACTTACTGAATGCTCTTCACAATGACCCCATAGAAAAGTATGATTATAATGTTCATTTTAAAGCTGAGCAAACAGAGGTACAGAAAACTCAATTATTTTCCCTGTTACCCAGGCAATCAGCTTCAGAGAGCCTGAAGTCTTGGCTGTGACGCAAATAATGATTTTGATACGACGTACATGTGTTGCAGATCCTGACGCCCCCAAACCATTTTCTGCAAATATCTGGGTGGATTAGATCTGTCTACGGCAGGGAATATGGCAGAAGGTAAACAAAACTTAAAGAAATATCTGCCTTTTAGTAGCACCCCCTCCAAAATGACCTGAGGCTCAAAATATGTGTGGTGCTGTGAGAAAGAACAGGCCATATGCAGATTTGTGCATAGAAATGAGATAAGAATTATGAGGCAGGAGGTGAGGGGAGGCGGAGGGGAGTGTACGCCGGCAGAATCCTGAGCGTTTAAAGGCCAAGCAGCTGGCATGTAGGTGCCACATATGACTGTGTCGCCTGTGACGTCATAGGAAGTTTCAGCTGGGTTTGTTTTGTTTATTTGTTTGTTTTGTTTTTTAAATAAGGTCAGTCGAGTATAAGATTCAGAAGGAACATGTTGCTTTAAGGAAGGGGGAAGACAGTTGCAACTTCTCTTGTTAAACATCCTAGGAATTTTAGAAATATGAATCACTGTGTAATTTTTCTTCTGGGAAATCTCAGAAAAAATAAACACGGTGCATTTCCTACACCATTGACACTCTCCAGTGTGACGGACAGGGCTTGGCTCGCCAAGTTTAATTGGACAGTCGCCATCTGACATTCTGGGCTTGCTTTTCTAGCTTTATTTTTGAAGCACCCAATTTGGCTTACTACCTTATTTTCTTTGTATGCTCAGCTCCTGAGCAGGGTTTGGTGCAAGCATGGGTGGGAACGAGTGGGTGAGTGGCAAGGTACTGAGGACACAGAACCAGACAAGACTTTTATCTGCTTCCAGGCCAGTGATTCTCCACTCAAGGCTTCATGTGTCCAAGGAGAGAATACAGTCGTGGGTTCTTAGTTTCTGTTTCTGGTTGGGTCAGTAAAGCCCCTTCCTCATCTTTCTGTTCTGGTTATCACTGGAGACAGAAACTAAAAACCATGGCTTCAGGTTGCTAAAAGCCTAAAACAAAACAAAACAGAAGAGCAACAATAAAATAAGATGGGCTGGACAAGCTTAGGACATCTCGGGAAATGCAGTATTTTTTAAGGGATTGAAAAATTCTCAAAATCAATTCTTACATGTGTTGAATAAAGCAGCCTGTGGTGGACCATGACTCCGAGTCTAACGTACAACTGGTTTTGCAGGTGAGAGTCACTTTGTAATATGTTTCAACACCTTCCGCTCCTGAGAAGCAGTCTCTAGTCTGAATCAGGACTTTAAGAATATGCTGTATAATGTTTGTACCAATACGAAGCAAGTGTTTTCCTCTCTCACAGCCTTTTTTGTGATGATTAGAAACTTACCCTCTGGGCCATTCCTCCTGAAATTGCTACCTCCAGACCACCAATCTTTTAAAAATGTAAGGCTAATTATAAGTGTATTTTCACCTACAATGTGTGTGAGAGCGTGTGTCAATGTGTGCACGTATGTGAATAGCTGTACCAGGTAGGAGATCTCTCAGACTTGGCTGAACACTCTGGCTACGCAGGACCCACCCCTGAGTGGGGTCCTCAAAACCAACCAGGATTCCGCCCGCCAACGTCCTGGCTGTGACTGGCTTTGGGAAGTTTGACTTCCATGCTATCCTTTGCTTCTCCACTGGGTTCTGATGAAGAAAACTGAATTGCACTTCCAGGTGGCGGGAGAGGGTGGACCTCTCGAGTTCCCAGGGCCCCTCCTGTCACCTGCCCCAGAGCCCCATGCAGGGCCATGCTGACCCCAGGGAAAGCTTGCCACTTAAGGGTTAGAGGTCAAGGCCGGGTAGAGGTTTTTTGTTTTTGTGTTTTTACACCCAGAGAAAATGAGACTAATGACTGGTTTATAATAGATTAGGAGACTATCATTTCATTTGTTCCAAAAAAATACACTTTTTTCTCTGTCATCTTTCACCATACGTGGCAACGTCCCGAGCTGTTCGTGCTCCTTACGATGTAGGGGAATGTGTTCGCTTCCTGGGGCTTCTGCAGCAAATTCCCACACAGCTTCTAAAATTGTTATGGATAAGAAATAGATTCTTACATAGGTCAGCTCCCGCATATTTAGGCTGATGAAAAAGAAAATTGCTACAAATAGTACGAAGGAGCCATCCTTGCTTGAAATGCATGTCGACACCTGCAGTCACAGATTCCATTTGGACTCAGATTTGGACTCTTTTGGGCAATGACGCAGGGAGGGCCTGAGCCACCAGGACCCATCCCCTCTCATAAGTCTGAGCCCCGTCTGCAGGAAGCTCTTGTTTTATCATCACGAAAATCACATCACTTTTGACACATCATCTCCCTTATTTGTTTTGCGAGTAGACATTTTGCTGACAGGAAATATGTTCATCATAGGGGAATATTTTATATTTTTGGAATAGCAATATTGGGTCTCAAAAAAAAACCTTATATTTGAGTAGAAATTAGTCATGAAATTTCCCAGGCCCGTGTGTACTTTCTGCACACGTGCTGTGTGCCTGTATGACCTAGAGATGTTGAACCATCAGAGAGTTGAGTTGAGAAGGTGGAGAAAAAGGCGGATTTGGATTCCTGTCTGCCGTCACTATTCAGGGTCCACCTGTGGCCACTTTGGTGTGAGGGATAAACAGAGTGGACGCACCATCGCTATAGGACCAACGTGTGCACAAGCTGGCGCACAGGACACAAAATTCCTCTTCATGCTTATGCTGTCCCCACCCTCGATCGAAACCAGCCTGGGAAGTGGATACAGGGAAGTGGCTGCCGCTAGATTATCCTCCTCCACGCACTTAAAGCAAAGCGATGTGATTTAAATATCAGCTTTCACTCCACATCTGAAACGCCTCATTTCTAAGATGCGGCATTGTTCTACTCTCCAGTGAGAAGGGCTGCCCACGCCAGTGACAGGACACTACTGGTCCCAGTGGTGTCCCGCTTGGAGACACATTAAGCATGAAGAAAATGCATCTATGATCAATAATGACGGTAGCTGAGTCTTACTTAATTAGTTCCTAAATAACACTTATTATTTGGTAATCAGTGAAGAATGTGATCTGCTCTTAGCATAGAAGCTAGATGTAAAAAAATATGACATGAATTCATAGCTGAGGAAAGACTATTGGGAAATTATTTTCCAAGTTTTACTGTCTTCTAAAATTAACTGGATAGATACGAAAAGTGTACATAGCCAGCTATCTTTGGCTCCCTCTGCTGAAACAGAAATAATCCATTTTAACTATGTTTTAAAAGCTCTCTCCGGGTTCCAGGCACTGTGCTAGGCATGAGGGATAGGAAGGTGTGTAAGGCATGGTTCTTGTTCTCAAAGTGTTCACCGCATCACAGGGAGGTGAATAAAACAATGGGCTGTTCTGTGAGTTTCTGTAATAGAGACACATGCAAATCCGCAGAAGTCACAGGCTGTTGGGAGCCTGGAAGCCACGGGGGTGAGGCCAGAGGCCCCGAGGTGAGGCCCCCAAGGCTCTCAGCTCTGTGGTGGCAGCCACTGCTGTTTGTCCTCCCAAAGAGGCTGGGAGTGTTTATTCTGGTCCCAAGAAAGTTTCTCTCCCACCATATCTCCAGCAATGCCAGACATCAGTTTTTTTTCTAGTTGGTTGTGTTAAAAAGAAATCTCATTTTTGTTTTTCTCTGTATTTCTTTGATTACTAATGAGTTTGAACTTTCTCTGCATTTCATTGCTTATTAGTAACTGTTTCATGGGACTGTGTGACTCGCAATCTGGAAAGCAGCAGCTTGGTTTCTACAGCAGCCAACCAGCAACAGAAGCCTGACAGGTGTACACAAAGTTACAACAAATGTAAACACCTTAATTGGCTGCTATTTGTCATTCTAGAATCAGGCAACACCTCCTTCTACAAAACAGAGTGAGTGCTCCGATGAGCCGAGCAGAGGAGGTTGGTTTATAAACAGAGACTGAGGAAAGCAGACACAGAGAACAAAATGCAGGCAGATGTGTGTGTGGTTCCAAGATGACTTCTCCATAAAGGTTAAAGCAGACGGGACTTCCTCGTCATCTGGGCTAACCCTGGCCTGCTTGGAAGTTGGGCTGTTATCTCTCCTGATTTCTCAGAAGGTCAAATAAAGATCTTCATTTGGGCTTGGCACCATACTTCATACTGGAGGCATCTGCTGGGCCCAGTGCAGGATCTCAGTCCAAACCAGTGTCCTCTTATCAATTTTATTTCACAACGTGAGCAAATTCTTCCCTCCTCAATTTTGTGAGTCCAATAACCCATGTGTTTTTTATCTGTTAATCACACCAGACGGCACTGAATTGTAGAAACAATGCCGTAAACATTGGTTGGTGGGGACCTCACCCACCCATCCCCTCCTGTCTGCCCAGGGATGGGAATGGATACACACACACACACACACACACACACACACACGACGGAGGGTTTCCACAGAGGGCTCTTAGTGACCAGGAGGTGCAGTGTAGGGCCCTGGCTGGTGTGAGCTCGAGGGCTGGACTTCTCTCCAGGAGCACACAGCCTGCAGTACATAAGTGAGTCACACTAGGTCTGAATCAGACTTCAGGGTGGTCTTAATGGCTGTGCCTGCCCCTCTCTCCGGAAGGAAAAGAATGTAAAACAGACTATGTACATCTTATGGTCCTGGGTTAAAGGCTCCTAGGAAATGAGAGATTGGGTGGAAAATTGGTACAAACTCAAGTGCAGAGACCAGGGTGGGGCGCTGCAGGGAGCGGCGCCCGAGAGAAGCAGCCTCCCGGTGCTGCTGGTGGGTGGCACCAGGACCAGCGCGGCTGCCCACAGCACTGACGCCCGCTCAGTGAAAGGCTCCAGTGTGACTCATTCCTCCTCCAGAAATACTCCTTGCCCGTGTGCGTTCTGAGAAGTGAACAGGAATCAGTGCCACACGGTTAGGGTTGAAAAACACAAATGTGAACAAGCTGGATGGTGGTCGTGGAGCCTGGTGAAGTGTGAATAGTAACTGAAGTGCTAGCGGGCTGTGCAAGCAGCTCTGTGCGTGCCGACGTGACGTCACCTCCAGGATCCCTCTTTCCCTGGCAAAAGCAAGAAGGAGCATATCATCCACAGTGTGATGCCATTTATCTGAAGACAGAAAGGAGGGAAAAGAATACACATGTGTCATTGTCTGAAGGTGCCCAGATGATTGTGCAAAGTCTGGAAGAAGCTGGAAATGCTGGCTGCCTCCCAGAAGAGGGGGGGCATCCAGGAGACCCCGGGGTTTCAGCACGCAGCCACTGTGCACTTTCCAGAGCATTTGAATCATTCAATGTGCAAGTGTGACATTTCAAAATAGTTAAGTAAAATTGATTACAGATATATCAGGAAGCTGAACCATATCTTCTCTCTGGTGATCAAACTATGTACTGAAAATTTTAAACTCAAAAACCAAGCTCACACTGCCATTCGGGCCCCAAACGACAGGCAAAGGGAGGCCCAGGGGAGAAACTCTGAAGCTGAATATCCCCAAAGGATCGGCCGAGGGCCTGGCCCACCCCACAACAGGCTGCTTCCTCCCCTGGAATACAAAGGTGCCTCCGGACATCAGCTTCGTTTTCTGTCCCTAAAAGGGCTCATTCTCCCATCAAAGTGGTCCTGACTGGTTCCAGTTAGCCAAAGGTGTCACTGGAGAAGTAAGGCCTGGTGTCAGTTCTGCCGCACAGTGTCACTTAGAATCTGAAGCGGCAACTATGTGGGCTCACCCTTGGAATAAATGGGATGGCATGTAGCTAATTTATTTTACCTAGGCTGATATTCTAATTTTTTTGTATAAAACTATACCAACTGGGTCCAGAAAGTGCTTAGGTGCTTAGGCAGAGAAAATAAGCCAGAATTCAGAATCCTGCACAGAAAACCCTCCTCTGAACCAAGGCTCTATATTCTATCTTGAAAACAGATGTGAAACTGATTATCTGATAAAAAATGTATAAAGAGACAAATGCATTACAATTATTTTGTTGATAAAACAATTTATCTTAAGAAAAGGGTTTGTTGTGTTTTCTTTTTCCAGAATGGTGAAACTAACAGAGGAGAATCTGAAAAAAAGAGAAACCTGGGTGAACTTTCACGGACAACCTCAGAGGACAACGAAGTGTTTGGTAGGTGACACAGACATCGGCAACATGGCGCCACATGGTGACGGCATGCACCTGCACTCTCACTCGGGGAAGCCTTTGACTTTTTAATTGCACGGGTGATCTATGGATCTGTTCTCATTACTAAAAACATAGAGGCTGGGTTCATTGCTTCATGTCTGTAATCCCACAATTCATGGGGTCTATGCAAGAGGATCGCTTGAGCCCAGGAGCTCAAGACCAGCCCGGGCAACATATGAGACCTTGTCTCTACAAAAAATAAAATAAATAAATTAGCCAAGTGTGGTGGCATGCACCTGTGGCCCCAGATACTTGGGAGGCTGAAGTGAGAGGACCACTTGGACCCAGGAGGTCGTGGCTGCAGGGAGTTATGATTGCTCCACTGCACTCCAGGCTGGGCAACAGAGCAAGACGCTGTCTAAAAAAAATTAAAACATCGGCTGTGTAGCTACGTGGCAGATATAGCCCCTTCCTCCCCTCCTGCTATCCCTTCCCATCTCGGTTTTGTTTTTGCTTGCATGCCTTGTTTCACACGTAGACATTCAGCATTTCCAGGCTTTGCCTCACTATATGGTGTTTCTCTGATCATCTATTTGTCCAGCCCTGTGTGAGCATCGAGAAGCCTAGCAGTGCTTGTAAAAAATAACTAATGAGGAAGTGAAATTGCACCAAAGCCTGGATGCCGCAGTGTTTATCTTAACCACAAAGAGTGACTCAGAAGGCATTGGGAAATAACTGTTGTCTGCAGAATTTTACTTTTTTGTATTGCCTTATTGAATATAAATTACCTTTACATATTTTTATGGTTTGAATGTGTCCCCCACATTTCGTGTGTTGGAAGCTTAACCCCCTAAATTTCTATGTTAATTGGACGTGGGGCCTTTGGGATGTAACTAGGAGCAGAGACCTAGTCATCAGGGCATTGGGGTGCACCCCTGATGAGACCAGTGGCTTTGTAAGGAGAGGAAGAGAGGCCTGAGCCAGCTCTCGATCTGTGTCACCATGCGATGCCACCCACCACGTCATGGCACACTCACCAGAAGCTGAGCAGATGCCAGTGCCATGCCCTGGGACTTCCCAGCCTCAAGAACCGTAAGGAATAAATTTATTTTCTTTATAAATTATCCAGTCTCAGGTATTCAGTTATAGCAACAGAAAATGAACTAGGACATAATCTTAGCATTCATCTTTGTTTCTGCTTCCCCTATGAGTGACTGACCATGTTCTCATTTGAGGTTTACATTAATGCGATTGGATCCCCTTTTCCCATCATGACACTGAGGCTCAGAGACTTGCCCAAGACCACAGGGCTATGCAGGTTCTGTTACCATCAAATACACACACACACACACACACACACACACACACACACACATATGTACAAGTATATATACAGCATGGACACAATATAACATAAAAAGGTCTCTATACTTAGCCCTTTCCTTGCACTATCAGGATGATATAATTCCTGAAGCCCTTCCAAACGCAGCCCTCCTTCATCTTTTCAGAGAGATACTGAGTTTGGAGAGTTGTTATCTAGGATTGAATGTGAAAACTACTGGAAATGATGGAAATGCAGAATATTTCCCACATTTCACAAACTTGGGTTGTGTGTTGATAGGAAGAGCAATACTTCTGCCTGTTGTGTTTACTGAGATGTTCCCAGGTCCTTGGACACTGGAGCAAGGCTCACATATCTGCTGAATGAACTTAGCTCCTACGTTCCAAGCCTTTCTGCCCGTGAGTGTGATGAGGAAGCAGTTCCCCAAGAGTCACCTTCAGGCCTTTGCAGCTGACGCGTGATTCAGGTTGAGTCACAACCAAGGGGGAAGTGGGAGGAGCTTGTGGTCCAGGCATCCTCATTTCATCCCACCCTGGGAGAGGGTGGCCCAGGAGGCCTCTGCACTCATTATTTAGCAGCAACAATCCCAAGTGATGCTGACCTGGAAGGGCCTGTTGAGCTGTGGGGCTTTTGCTATTGACCTTAATAATTTCCCATGCCTGACCCTTTTCTGGAGCACACAGAACTCTACTCTAAAGGCGCAGAGTGCTGAAGGAAAAGAAACTAAAATAATCTTGGCTATTAGTCTTGACTGTATAACCTTGGAGGCATATATGCAATTTCTTTTAAAATTGTAATGTACAAAGTGACTCTAAATGAGAGCAGCAGCTCCTTCCTACTTTAGGAAAAGGTCTTTCCTTGACATGATAGTAAATCCCATAAGTACATTAGGAAACCATTCTTGATGTCCTGTAAGCACAAGTCATCCGTGATCATGTGATGGTCATCTCTAGGTTCTTGGCAGCCGTTTCATCCACGCATCAGAAGAATGAGCGAGGAATGTGAGAAATGGGCAGAAAGCCATCATCCTTAGCTAACCACCTCTGCAGGACACCCATATCTAAGATCTCTGTGAACGTCAAAAGGCAATAGTGTTGTATTTCAGCTGATAAGAGAGTCCCCGAGTGAAGACTGATGGATGCATTGAGAAGTTTGTGCCAGGCGCTGACTCTGGCACAGGTGCCATTGCTATGGTTCACACACTGAGTGCTCAAAACCACAAACAGACAACTAAAACCACGCAGCCTTCCTCCTCGTCTCTGTGAAGGCCAAAGCCAGTCATTTTCTTGGCAATCCACTTTGAAGTTTTGTTTGCCCTTCATGTTCTGGTAAAAATCTCACCAAAGGATTGTTTTCAATCTAAGTAAATAACTCGTTAGAGCACACTTTCAAATATCTTCTGTGATTTTTTTTTTTGACAGCTTTGTGGTTATACTTGAGACTGTTTTGCCCATTACAAAAGGAGGAAGAAAACACTCTAAGGCACGACAACCTAGAGAAGTGGGTGTTGTCCAAGCTTTGGGGAAGCAGGCCATTTTGCAGTAGACCAGTTGCTGCTAAGCGTTTTCTGACCCACACACCCACAGGCAGTGCACACACTGTCCCCCTCCTTAGAAACCAGGCAGGAAGGAAGGCAGGAGTCAGTCACCACCTCTCCTCCCACCAGAGTTGACTAATGGTGGGGCTAAACTAAAGGCAGGCAATTCAGTTGAGGTGAGTGAAGTCTTAGGTCTCCCTAAATTATACTAAGGAAGGAGAGGAGTGGCCAGAAGAGGGCACTACTGCCCCGGCGACTGACTGTGGTTCCTCTCAGCCAGGACAGGCATCTCAAAGGCAGGGCTGGAAGGATGTGGACTCCGTGTCATGTGTAAGCTAGTTCACTGCACACGTGCCACAGAGGAAGGATGTCCTACCGTGAAAACATCACCATCCCGCGTCTGTGTTCGCTGCATCCATTTCACGGGGCCAAGTCCTGTGTGTACAGCATGTAAGGGCAAACCCCCATGAAGAGTCACGGGGAAAACATTCACGACTTCATTGCTCAGACAATGGAGATAGAAATATCTGTGTTTAATGTTTATTTAAAAAGTATCCATCCCAGAAACATTTAAGTACATATATTGGTGTGTGCGTGTTTTCACTCTATTTTATAAAGCTTGAGTTCAGTAGGAAAAAACACCAGGAAACAGTAAAATGTAAATAAAATTGAGAAGTCTAGATGAAGAGAAGGAAGACCACAAGCACATCAACCATGTGACAGCGGCTGCAGGGAGCCCCACGTTGCGCTCTGAGCTGCCCAAGTGGAAGGGGACCCCAGCCAGCCTGAAGTCCCTCATTTTACACAGCAGGTGGCAGAGCCCTACCACCTTTTAGCTGTGAGCTTTTGGCAATGAATTCCTCTGTTTGTGTCTTGGTTTCCCCATACGTAAGTAGGGGTAATCATAAAATGACCTGTGAGTAAGAAACAACACATGTGTACATGTGGGACTCTCCCATCTCCTCGCAGTACTCCGTAAACATTGGCTAGTATTTTCAGAGAGAAGACTGCAGACATTTTTTGAAGGATACAGAGCTTTGTTTAACAAATACTAAGAACTTTTCCTGCTTAAATTTTTATCACAGATGTCAACGACCTCAAGGTATTTTTATAGCACATGTGGAGATTAGTTTTGTGTCGTTATTTATTGTAACAGAATTCAGTAAGAGCCAGTGGTGCAATATGAATCTTCAGCACTGAAAGCCAGGATCTTATGATCCCTGTGTCTAGCCATCAGAGGACCTGCTATGATCCACAGACAGAATTACAAGAACTTGGCCCCTTCCCAGAGCCAGGACTTTGATAGGCATTTCATAGCACAGAGTTCCAGGTCCCAGGCTCTGAGAAAGGCCCAGGAGGAGTTCTGAGCGGCTGGTTGCTGAGGCACCGTGTGCCTGTGTTCCGTTGAGGGTCAGCAGCAGCCTCAAGAGAAGACAGACTCCACCTGGGAAACAGGCAGCTGTGACCATTGGCTCTGCCATCAACTCTCAATGCAACTGGGGATGCAACTTCATCTCTGTGCCTCTGTTTCCTCCTCCAGAAAACAGGGTTTCCTATTGACCCTCAAGAATTGTTGCAAGGGCTCATTGAGAGAACAATTTGGCTGGGTGTGATGGCTCATGCCTGTAATCCCAGCACTTTGGGAGGCTGAGGCAGGTGGATCATGTTAGGCCAGGAGTTCGAGACCAGCCTGACCAACACAGGGAAACCACATCTCTACAAAATGAGCTGGATGTGGTAGCGCACACCTGTAATCCTGGCTACTTGGGAGGCTGAGGCAGGAGAATTGCTTGAACCCAGGAGGCAGAGGTTGCAGTGAGCTGAGATCACGCCACTGCACTCCAGCCTGGGCAACAAGAGCAAAACTCCGCCTCGAAAAAAAGAAAAGAGAGAGAGAGAGAACAGTTATACTCCGTTACAGGATACTTTATCTTCTCTACTGCTTGAAGCCACGTTCATAAAACGAATAATGAGTGCTGCCATTCATTAGTATTTTTCATGTGCCAGTGAGGACCTGGGTCACATCTGCCATAAACATTCATTCATCATTGGCACTAGGATGTCCTGCCTATTAAATCATTTTTGAGCACCTCCAATGTGCTGTGCCATATACTGGAGGTGGAAGAGAGGGCAGGAGGTTAGAAAAAACAGAATGGAGAAATGGCAGGGCCAGCCCTGGGGCGTTCACACCGTTTGGGGGATGGTTTAACATAGAAGGACATGGAAGGAGGGCCTCAGCTGCCCAAAGTGCTGGATTACAGGCGTGAGCCACCATGCCCAGCCCACAATTTGCTATCTTATTGCCACAAAGAGTCCATTCCATCTTGCCTGGAGGGCTAGGGCCTTTATTTTTACTTTACATCACTTTTTTTTTTTTTTTTTTTTTTTTATTTTTTTTTTTATTATACTTTAGGGTTTTAGGGTACATGTGCACAATGTGCAGGTTTGTTACATATGTATCCATGTGCCATGTTGATTTCCTGCACCCATTAACTCGTCATTTAGCATTAGGTGTATCTCCTAATGCTGTCCCTCCCCCCTCCCCCCACCCCACAACAGTCCCCGGAGTGTGATGTTCCCCTTCCTGTGTCCATGAGTTCTCATTGTTCAATTCCCACCTATGAGTGAGAACATGCGGTGTTTGGTTTTTTGTCCTTGCGATAGTTTACTGAGAATGATGTTTTCCAGTTTCATCCATGTCCCTACAAAGGACACGAACTCATAATTTTTTATGGCTGCATAGTATTCCATGGTGTATATGTGCCACATTTTCTTAATCCAGTCTATCGTTGTTGGACATTTGGGTTGGTTCCAACTCTTTGCTATTGTGAATAGTGCCGCAATAAACATACGTGTGCATGTGTCTTTATAGCAGCATGATTTATAGTCCTTTGGGTATATACCCAGTAATGGGATGGCTGGGTCAAATGGTATTTCTAGTTCGAGATCCCTGAGGAATCGCCACACTGACTTCCACAATGGTTGAACTAGTTTACAGTCCCACCAACAGTGTAAAAGTGTTCCTATTTCTCCACATCCTCTCCAGCACCTGTTGTTTCCTGATTTTTTAATGATGGCCATTCTAACTGGTGTGAGATGGTATCTCACTGTGGTTTTGATTTGCATTTCTCTGATGGCCAGTGATGATGAGCATTTCTTCATGTGTTTTCTGGCTGCATAAATGTCTTCTTTTGAGAAGTGTCTGTTCATGTCCTCTGCCCACTTTTTGATGGGGTTGTTTGTTTTTTTCTTGTAAATTTGTCTGAGTTCATTATAGATTCTGGATATTAGCCCTTTGTCAGATGAGTAGGTTGCAAAAATTTTCTCCCATTCTGTAGGTTGCCTGTTCATTCTGATGATAGTTTCTTTTGCTGTGCAGAAGCTCTTTAGTTTAATGAGATCCCATTTGTCGATTTTGGCTTTTGTTGCCATTGCTTTTGGTGTTTTAGACATGAAGTCCTTGCCCACGCCTATGTCCTGAATGGTATTGCCTAGGTTTTCTTGTAGGATTTTAATGGTTTTAGGTCTAACATATAAGTCTTTAATCCATCTTGAATTAATTTTTGTATAAGGTGTAAGGAAGGGATCCAGTTGCAGCTTTCTACATATGGCTAGCCAGTTTTCCCGGCACCATTTATTAAATAGGGAATCCTTTCCCCATTTCTTGTTTTTGTCAGGTTTGTCAAAGATCAGATAGTTGTAGATATGCGGCATCATTTCTGAGGGCTCTGTTCTGTTCCATTGATCTATGTCTCTGTTGTGGTACCAGTACCACGCTGTTTTGGTTACTGTAGCCTTGTAGTATAGTTTAAAGTCAGGTAGCGTGATGCCTCCAGCTTTGTTCTTTTGGCTTAGGATTGACTTGGCGATGCGGGCTCTTTTTTGGTTCCATATGAACTTTAAAATAGTTTTTTCCAATTCTGTGAAGAAAGTCATTGGTAGCTTGATGGGGATGGCATTGAATCTATAAATTACCTTGGGCAGTATGGCCATTTTCACGATATTGATTCTTCCAACCCATGAGCATGGAATGTTCTTCCATTTGTTTGTATCCTCTTTTATTTCATTGAGCAGTGGTTTGTAGTTCTCCTTGAAGAGGTCCTTCACATCCCTTGTAAGTTGGATTCCTAGGTATTTTATTCTCTTTGAAGCAATTGTGAATGGGAGTTCACTCATGATTTGGCTCTCTGTTTGTCTGTTATTGGTGTACAAGAATGCTTGTGATTTTTGTACATTAATTTTGTATCCTGAGACTTCGCTGAAGTTCTAATCAGCTTAAGGAGATTTTGGGCTGAGACAATGGGGTTTTCTAGATATACAATCATGTCATCTGCAAACAGGGACAATTTGACTTCCTCTTTTCCTAATTGAATACCTTTTATTTCCTTCTCCTGCCTGATTGCTCTGGCCAGAACTTCCAGCACTATGTTGAACAGGAGCGGTGAGAGAGGGCATCCCTGTCTTGTGCCAGTTTTCAGAGGGAATGCTTCCAGTTTTTGCCCATTCAGTATGATATTGGCTGTGGGTTTGTCATAGATAGCTCTTATTATTTTGAGATACGTCCCATCAATACCTAATTTATTGAGAGTTTTTAGCATGAAGGGTTGTTGAATTTTGTCAAAGGCCTTTTCTGCATCTATTGAGATAATCATGTGGTTTTTGTCTTTGGTTCTGTTTATATGTTGGATTAC
Organism: Nomascus leucogenys; assembly: GCF_006542625.1. NCBI lineage: Eukaryota > Metazoa > Chordata > Mammalia > Primates > Hylobatidae > Nomascus > Nomascus leucogenys. Next base: position 3,064,314 of record NC_044384.1, read on the forward strand.
ATTTATTGATTTGCGTATGTTGAACCAGCCTTGCATCCCAGGGATGAAGCCCACTTGATCATGGTGGATAAGCTTTTTGATGTGCTGCTGGATTCGGTTTGCCAGTATTTTATTGAGGATTTTTGCATCAATGTTCATCAAGGATATTGGTCTGAAATTCTCTTTTTTGGTTATGTCTCTGCCAGGTTTTGGTATCAGGACGATGCTGGCTTCATAAAATGTGTTAGGGAGGATTCCCTCTTTTTCTATCGATTGGAATAGTTTCAGAAGGAATGGTACCAGTTCCTCCTTGTACCTCTGGTAGAATTCGGCTGTGAATCCATCAGGTCCTGGACTCTTTTTGGTTGGTAAGCTATTGATTATTGCCACAATTTCAGAACCTGTTATTGGTCTATTCAGAGATTCAACTTCTTCCTGGTTTAGTCTTGGGAGGGTGTATTTGTCGAGGAATTTATCCATTTCTTCTAGATTTTCTAGTTTATTTGCATAGAGGTGTTTGTAGTATTCTCTGATGGTAGATTGTATTTCTGTGGGATCGGTGGTGATATCCCCTTTTTCGTTTTTTATTGCATCTATTTGATTCTTCTCTCTTTTCTTCTTTATTAGTCTTGCTAGCGGTCCATCAATTTTGTTGATCTTTTCAAAAAACCAGCTCCTGGATTCATTAATTTTTTGAAGGGTTTTTTGTGTCTCTATTTCCTTCAGTTCTGCTCTGATTTTAGTTATTTCTAGCCTTCTGCTAGCTTTTGAATGTGTTTCCTCTTGCTTTTCTAGTTCTTTTAATTGTGATGTTAGGGAGTCAATTTTGGATCTTTCCTGCTTTCTCTTGTGGGCATTTAGTGCTATAAATTTCCCTCTACACACTGCTTTGAATGTGTCCCAGAGATTCTGGTATGTTGTGTCTTTGTTCTCGTTGGTTTCAAAGAACATCTTTATTTCTGCCTTCATTTCATTATGTACCCAATAGTCATTCAGGAGCAGGTTGTTCAGTTTCCATGTAGTAGAGCGGTTTTGAGTGAGTTTCTTAATCCTGAGTTCTAGTTTGATTGCACTGTGGTCTGAGAGACAGTTTGTTATAATTTCTGTTCTTTTACATTTGCTGAGGAGAGCTTTACTTCCAACTATGTGGTCAATTTTGGAATAGGTGTGGTGTGGTGCTGAAAAAAATGTATATTCTGTTGACTTGGGGTGGAGAGTTCTGTAGATGTCTATTAGGTCCACTTTATGTAGAGCTGAGTTCAATTCCTGGATATCCTTGTTAACTTTCTGTCTCGTTGATCTGTCTAATGCTGACAGTGGGGTGTTAAAATCTCCCATTATTATTGTGTGGGAGTTTAAGTCCCTTAGTAGGTCACTCAGGACTTGCTTTATGAATCTGGGTGCTCCTGTGTTGGGTGCATATATATTTAGGATAGTTAGCTCTTCTTGATGAATTGATCCCTTTACCATTATGTAATGGCCTTCTTTGTCTCTTTTGATCTTTGTTGGTTTAAAGTCTATTTTATCAGAGACTAGGATTGCAACCCCTGCCTTTTTTTGTTTTCCAGTTGCTTGATAGATCTTCCTCCATCCCTTTATTTTGAGTCTATGTGTGTCTCTGCACGTGAGATGGGTTTCCTGAATACAGCACACTGATGGGTCCTGACTCCTTATCCAGTTTGCCAGTCTGTGTCTTTTGATTGGAGCATTTAGCCCATTTACATTTAACGTTAATATTGTTATGTGTGAATCTGATCCTGTCATTATGATGTTAGTTGGTTATTTTGCTCGTTAGTTGCTATAGTTTCTTCCTAGTCTCGATGGTCTTTACAATTTGGCATGTTTTTGCAGTGGCTGGTACCGGTTGTTCCTTTCCATGTTTAGTGCTTCCTTCAGGAGCTCTTTTAGGGCAGGCCTGGTGGTGACAAAATCACTCAGCGTTTGCTTGTCTGTAAAGTGTTTTATTTCTCCTTCACTTATGAAGCTTAGTTTGGCGGGATAGGAGATTCTGGGTTGAAAATTCTTTTCTTTAAGAATGTTGAATATCGGCCCCCACTCTCTTCTGGCTTGTAGAGTTTCTGCTGAGAGATCAGCTGTTAGTCTGATGGGCTTCCCTTTGTGGGTAACCCGACCTTTCTCTCTGGCTGCCCTTAACATTTTTTCTTTCATTTCAACTTTGGTGAATCTGACAATAATGTGTCTTGGAGTTGCCCTTCTCGAGGAGTATCTTTGTGGCGTTCTCTGTATTTCCTGAATCTGAATGCTGGCCTGCCTTGCTAGATTGGGGAAGTTCTCCTGGATAATATCTTGCAGAGTGTTTTCCAACTTGGTTCCATTCTCCCCATCATTTTCAGGTACACCAATCAGACGTAGGTTTGGTCTTTTCACATAGTCCCAAATTTCTTGGAGGCTTTGTTCATTTCTTTTTATCCTTTTTTCTCTAAACTTCCCTTCTCTTTTCATTTCATTCATTTCATCTTCCATCAGCGATACCCTTTCTTCCAGTTGATCGCATCTGCTACTGAGGCTTCTGCAATCTTCGCGCAGTTCTCGAAGCTTGGCTTTCAGCTCCATCGGCTCCTTGAAGCCCTTCTCTCCATTGGTTATTCTAGTTATCCATTCTTCTAATTTTTTTTCAAAGTTTTTAACTTCTTTGCTGTTGTTTTGAATTTCCTCTCGTAGCTCAGAGTAGTTTGATCGTCTGAAGCCTTCTTCTCTCAACTCATCAAAGTCATCCTCCATCCAGCTTTGTTCCATTGCTGGTGAGGAACTGCGTTCCTTTGGAGGAAGAGAGGTGCTCTGTTTTTTAGAGTTTCCAGTTTTTTTGGTCTGTTTTTTCCCCATCTTTGTGGTTTTATCTACTTTTTGTCTTTGATGATGGTGATGTACAGATGGGTTTTTGGTGTGGATGTCCTTTCTGTTTGTTAGTTTTCCTTCTACCAGACAGGACCCTCAGCTGCAGGTCTGTTGGAGTTTACTAGAGGTGCACTCCAGACCCTGTTTGGCTGGGTGTCAGCAGCGGTGGCTGCAGAACAGCGGATTTTCGTGAGACCACAAATTCAGCTGTCTGATAGTTCCTCTGAAAGTTTTGTCTCAGAGAAGTACCGGGTTGAATGAGGTGTCAGTCTGTCCCTACTGGGGGGGTGCCTCCCAGTTAGGCTGCTCAGGGGTGAGGGACCCACTTTAGGAGGCAGTCTGACCGTTCTCAGATCTCCAGCTGCGTGCTGGGAGAACCACTACTCTCTTCAAAGCTGTCAGTCAGACAGGGACATTTAAGTCTGTGGAAGTTCTTGCAGAGTTTTTGTTTGTCTGTGCCCTGCCCCCAGAGGTGGAGCCTACAGAGGCAGGCAGGCCTCCTTGAGCTGTGGTGGGCTCCACCCAGTTCGAGCTTCCTGGCTGCTTTGTTTACCTAAGCAAGCCTGGGCAATGGCGGGCGCCCCTCCCCCAGCCTCGCTGCCGCCTCGCAGCTTGATCTCAGACTGCTGTGCTAGCAATTAGCGAGACTCCGTGGGCATAGGACCCTCCGAGCCAGGTGCGGGACACAATCTCCTAGTGTGTCGTTTTCCAGGCCCGTTGGAAAAGCGCAGTTAGGGTGGGACTGACCCGATATTCCAGGTGCCGTCTGCTTCCCCTTTCTTTGACTAGGAAAGGGAACTCCCTGACCCCTTGCGCTTCCCAAGTGAGTCAATGCCTCGCCCTGCTTTGGCTCGTGCACAGTGCGCTTCACCGACTGTCCTGCACCCACTGTTAGGCACTCCCTAGTGAGATGAAACCGTACCTCAAGCAGAAATGCAGAAATCACCCGTCTTCTGTGTCGCTGGGGCTGGGAGCTGGAGACCGGAGCTGTTCCTATTCAGCCATCTTGGCTCCACCCCACTTTACATCACTTTTCTAAGAGGCTGTTCCTGTCATATCTAACCAAGAAGCCCACCTGTCTCCCATGCCACACTTCTTTATCCCACTGCCTTATTTCATGTCCTTCACAATAGCCTTTTTGCTATTGCATTTGCATACTTAGTGTCTTTTTTCTTCCACAAATGCAAGCCTCTTGAAGGCGGGGCATCTCATATCTGTGCTGGCACTTATTTTTATTTTAATTGATTACCAAGTGGAAGCACTTAGCGCTGAAGTGGACATATCAAATGGCTTCTAAAGGTCCATGTCTGCTTTCTGCATTTTGGTGTATTTTTACTTGTAATAATATTCCCCTGATTTTTTAAGCAAAAATATATTTATGTATAGTGTTACACATATGTTAAATTTGATTAATTAGATTAAAATTAATTAATTTTGATTTTAATAATGTAATTAAGGTTAAATTATTAGAATTAATTTAATTAATTATAAATAATTAGTGACTACTTTATAAAATTAAATTATTATACTTTAAATTAAATTATAATTAAAGCAGCAAATTGAATTAATAATTAAAATTAATTAATGGGATTAATTGATGAACTAAAAAATAATTCAACTACCTGACATAGCTCTGTCCCATTTTCAATTTTGAATTCTGATCTTTCAGCCAACAACATCTTTCTAGGCTGTTTAATGGTCCTGTATTATCCTTTTAAATAGCTCCTTAATATTCCATGTGATTGAACAGTAATATAATCATTCCCCTATTGCTTTTCATTTTGGTTGTCTCAAGTTTGCTACTAGAAACCATGCTACAGTTGGCGCTTTGATTTGGGTAGGGCTTTTTCTTTCTTTTAATTGTTTGAATAGGCTTCAGTCAAAGTAAGTGAAAGGGCTAAATTATTTTCCCCGAAGTCGTGCTGGTGAACTGCCCTTCCCGTGGCGGAATATTCGCATTTCCCCAGGACGCTTGCATCCTGGGGCAGCCTCAGGGGGTTGTAAGCCTGTGGGCTGCGGCTGGATATGGTGGCCCTCAGGCAGGTCTCCTTATGTCCATATGGTGGAGGTTTTTTCTTTTAATTTTGATGACATTTGGAAACGGTAAACTTTCCCATGAAAATGTCGAACTGCAGCGTCTCTGGAACCTAACGGCCTGGCGGTGGCGTTCTCCCGGCCCGGCTGCAGTCGGCTGGCCGAGGAGTCCCCATCTCCAGGGCCTCCAGGTCCCCTGCGATTTTCCTCCCTCCATGGAATGAGCGGCTTGACCCCATAGGCCTGGAGCTTGAGACTTGGTCCCTAATCTGTTCGAGATTAAAATGACCCTGGGCACCATTCCAGTCACTACGGCCGCATTCCAAGTGCGTCCACAAGTTCATTTCTTAAAGTGCTGTTTCTTCTGCTCAGGATTCTGCACGCGGGGGTGGGGGTGGTGCTGGAACAGCTGGTCCCCTGTGGGCATCGCATCAGCCGGCGGGGGCTGGGGTCGTGCCTGGGGCTAGGGTCGTGCCTGGGGCTAGGGTCGTGCCTGGGGCTGGGGTTCGTGCCTGGGGCTGGGTTCGTGCCTGGGGCTGGGTTCGTGCCTGGGGCTGGGGTTCGTGCCTGGGGCTGGGGTCGTGCCTGGGGCTGGGGTCTGCTGGAGGCCGCTCCCTCCCGTGGCTGGCGAGCTGTGCGGGGCGTTGGCTGGGTCCGGCCGGGCTGTCAGCCTGAACTGGTGCCCTGGGTTCTCCAGGTCTGGCCTCCCCGCAGCGTGGAGCTGGGGTCCCAGGTGGGTCCTGAGAGTCGAAGCCAGAGCGGAGCCACTTCCTGCTGTGACCCAGCCTGGGAGCCCTCGGCATCCCCGCATTCTGGCGTCCCCACCGCCCCTGAGGTAGAGTCCACGGCTGGGGAGGGGATGCCTCTTCTCCCCGGAGAGTTCCTGAAGAGCCGGTGCAGCCCTGGGTGTCCTCTGCCGAACTGAAAAAACACTCCCCGCCTTCCTCAGATGTCCCCCTTCAGAATTTTCATGTAGCGTTTTTTAAAATCATTGCATTTTTGTTTAAATTTGTTTCCAAGAAACTTCTATGAGAAAATCATTTTTTGAGATGCTATTTTTCAAGTAATGTGTGTATTTAATGCATCCAGGTTAGTAAACTAAGCTACAAGACTTTAATAAGTAGCTGTCGTTTCCGACATAAAATTCCGTTTGGACCTGGCAGTGGCGGGAGCTCCTCTCTCCTTGTCCTTCTTCACACACAGCCCGTGTCCTTAGAGACTGCATGGCCTTTCTGTGGGAATATTCGGTGCTAGTGTGAATGGATCGTTAATTGTGATTCCGTGGCTGCCTGAGGCCTTGTATTCCTGTCTAGACAAGCCACGAAGCCCATTTTGTGAAAATAGCATCTTTGGGTTGGGTATAAATCATAGAAACAAAATCACAAATTGGGGGATGAAGGAATATTCAGATTATCTTGTCTGACCCCGCCTTGCATGTCAGATGAGGGTGCAGCTGCCAGGCAGACACTCAGGAGCAGGATCCGAGCCCAGTGCTCCCAGCCAGCCAGGGAGACCACAGCTGGTTGTTTGTGGGGCAGGGCAGTTCTCACGTCTGTCTGACAGATGTTAAAACAAACACCTGACAGTTACTTCTCCTCTGTGCATTGAAGTGAATGTTAATGATACTTTGTATCACTAAAAACCCAAACATACTTCTGAATATTTACCCTGCTTCACTGTAGTACCCAGGCAGTTCTTGGGGGACGTGCCTCTTTCCCGTCTCAGAGGATATTTGTTTTGGGCCAAAGACCCCCTGCTTCTCAGCAGGCCAGTGGTGAAAGCTCACTTTGTGGGTGTGGGTGTGGTCAGGGCACCTGGGAAGCCGGTTCTCTCAGCAGCCTCTCCTGAGAGCTGTTGGACAAAGGTCTCGGCTTCTAGGAGTTACTTTAGTGAGGCCATGTCATTTGGTAGTTAGGACTGTGGACTCGGTTCCCCTGTGCGGATGAGGGTTGCGTGCTCAGCTGCAGGTCGCTGGGAGGACTCAGTGGTGTCAAAGAAAAGTTACCCCAGGAAGAGTGAGACAGGCAGGGAAGACGTATCCCAGACTATTGCAGTAGGAGAGAGGAGCTGAACCAGACCCTGCTGAAACAAAAGGCGGAAGGGTTTTTAAGCACTGGGGTGAGCTGGTGGGAGGATCCTGGAGGACATCGGATGGAGGCAGGTTGGTGCAGTCAGGACAGCAATGTTTGCAGATTAGCACCTGCCACATTTAGGCCCCTGCCTCCCACGGGGACTGGGAGCTGAGGGTGCTGTCTTCCTTGTTGGTCACATTTCAAAAGCTCCTGGGTCCTTCAAGAAGACAGAGCTGGGCAGTGAACTGGGCAAGAGGCCAGGAAAGGGCTGATGTCTCGAAGGGACGGAGACAGAATTTATAGTGGCAAGTTTTCTAGAGATAAGGAAGTTGGGGCCGAGAGTCCTACAAAACCTGTTCAAGGTTTAATCCCCCTGATGGGAATGGCAAGGCTGTCTGGGCCAATGGTCATTTCATGCCTCCGGTTTAGAGCAGCACCCAGTCCCTACGGGCACAGGAGACATCAACAGTGCATTCCCCAAAACTTCTGCAGACCCAGCCCCAGGCGCACGGGGTCACTGATAACAGGAAATGCACTGCCAGCGGCCTCACTGCCATGTGCTGGCACAAATGCACGCAGGTGCTGCCTGCCCTTCATCCACACGGTGAGTGGAGCGCAGCACGCTTAGCCATGACACCACAGAGCCACAGGGATGTGTAAGAGTAGTTGGGGAGGGGGAGCCTCACTTCATTTTTTTTTTTTCCTTTCTAAAAATTCCAACAGCTGCTCTAAAACCTTAATTATTCCAACCAAGTTTCTGGAACCACTGAGTTTCTGGGAATGTCTGGGTTGGCAAAGTCACCAGCTGTGTTTGGAAAGACATTTCCAATGGGGTTGAACTCTCCAATGTGAATGAACTTTTCTTGTCGTGACCTCACTGTCTGTAATGAGGGCTTCCTGATTGCTGTTTGCTTTACCTGAAAACAAAACAGAGGCCAAACACCACCTTATTTAAAGCAAGAATGGAAGTTATACTCTGAAAGATAGCAGCTCACCAGCAGATGTGAAAAGCAATTACTAGGTGAAAGAAAGAAAGAGAGAGAAAGAGAGAAGAAAGACAGAGAGAGAAGAAATAAAGAAGGAAAGAAAGAAAGGAAAGAAAGAGAAAGAAAGAAGAAAGAAAGAGAGAGAAGAAATAAGGAAAGAAAAGAAAGAAAAAGGAAAGAAAGAAAGAAAAGAAAAAGAAAGAAAGAAAGGAAAGAAAGAGAAAGAAAACTGAGCCCATTTTAAGCGCAGTTCATCTTTCCCAGCCAGGGACGATGGCAGAGGTGGCACTGGGCTGGGAGGGAACAGCCACCCATGCACCTCCTGGGTCAGGGGTTGGGCTTTAAGGATGTGGGTTCTAGAAGTTTACAGTTATGTGCCCCCTACTCTGGGTATTTTATCAGTTGGTACAAAGCCACTTCCTCCCAGGGCAGGACACTCTCTCACCAGCTCAGCTCAGCTCCTTCCTGCCTCTGGGTTTCTGCTGACCTTGCTCCTCCCACACAGAGGCTGTGCTGGAGTTGCAGCAAAGCTGCCTGCTGTTTTCTCTACCACAGAAGGCGGTGCAGACACGCAGGGCCCAGCAGCAGCAGGCGGCGCTGCCGTTCCTCTGTCTCCATCCACGATGTGCCCGCCCAGAAGGTTCTCTTCTCCTAACTCCCAGGACCTTCCAAAGCAAACTCATTATTACTTCCCATGGTTTGCATACCTTTATGTTGCTGAATTCCATAGAATGTTGACATTTAAATGTGTGTGTGCGTGCAAGTCCCTCACCTTCTCTTCTGGGCTTTCTGTGCCAAAGGTCATTTTCCTGATAATACGAAATAGTTCATCTGGAGATCACAGTGGCAAAGCAGGAGAAAACAGGATGTGTGCATGGTGACATTACCCGCCGCTAACAGGAACTGGAACTTGAGATGTGTGCATGGTTATGTCACCCGCCACTAACAGGGATTGCAACTTGAGCTCTCCCCTTATCCAGGTACAAAATGAGGAGCGCTATATCTATGTCTTTGTTGAGAGCACTGATGGCTGATTGCGCCAAGGACCCAGGGAAGCTCCAGTACTTAGCAGGCACCTCTCCCATCACCAAGGCCCAAGCCCTCCTCTGCCCAGCTGGGTTATTAAGTGGGTCCCAGCCTCCATCCTGATCCGTCCCTGTTGGTTCTCCCTGCCAGCTAGCTGCTGAGCACCTCGCTCCCTGCTCAAAGCCCCTCCACCTGTTCCCCAGGGGCCTCTCCAACCCCCATCTCCTGCAGCCCCTCCCTCCCGCAGCCTCCTGGGTGTGGCTGAAGCACAGGCTCTGCCTTCCTCCTTCAGTCCTTGCCCAGATATGCGGGGGCGAGCTCTTCACTCCGTGTCCCTTCTCGTTGACATCTCCCACTTAGAAGTGCAGCTGCGTCGGCGCAGATGGGCTCTGCAGGCCTAGAGGAGCTCCTAAATCTCCGAGGCTCAAGGTGATGTCCACTCACATCCAGCTCAGTGAGGGCCAGGCGGCTCTCCATCCAGTGTGCCTGGGAGAGCCCTGTGGCTTCCACGTAGAGTCTCCGCCATCGGAGGGCAGGGCGGGGAGGGACCGGGAGGACAGCCCAAGGGGCCAAGCACCCTGCAGGCCAGGCCGAGGGGCAGTCATCGCATCCACTCGAGTTCTGATGGCCAGAAGCATCATGCGGCCCCAACTCGAGGAGGGGGCCAAAAGGAAGAAGGACGCAGAGTGGGGCAGTACGGTCACCTCTGTCACAGTCCCTGATTATGTTGTTTATTGTCCGAGCCCCGACTCCGGATGGAAAGTGAGCCCCATGAAGGCAGGGACATCTGTCTGTTTTGTTCGCCGAGCTATCCCAGGACCAAACGCAGGCCTGGCTCATGGGACGAGCTTCATCAATATTTGCTGGATGACTGAGTGACAGGTGGGACACCCCTCGTTCCTGCTGCTCTCTCCTGTCCTGTCTCAAATACTTCGTTTGCACATGGCAGTGTTCCACATAAGATGCCAGCAGACAGTGTGCCCGAGGCCTGAACTCTTCCCTGTAGGGAATTCTGCCTGTATGCTACAGCTCAGCAAGTGATGCGCAGAAGTGCCCGCAGCTCATGCATCAGAGTGTGTGTAAGGGTACCTGTGTGTGCTTTGTGATGTGTGCACATAGCATGTGGGGTGCACACTGTAGAAATGCTGTTCCAACTGACAAAATGTCCTGGAACTCGAGAGATGCTTTTGTTCTTTGAAATTAGGGTGAGACTCTGAAACCACAGCCAGCCCCCATAGTGGAGTGTACCAGCTGACGCTGGCGTCTTGGCTGCGGGGGCTGAGGACAGAGCTCAGTCCCGACCCAGCTGAGTGTGCAAATGTCCAGCTTCTGTGTGCCCCTTGGCTGCACCTGCAGTGGGGCCCCTGCCCACCCCTCCCCTGAAGCAGCCACCCTGAGGACAGGTGCAGGGAAGTGGGAAGCAGCCATGTCACTGCAGATGTGGCCACCCTCAGCCAGGGCTCCTATCAATAAGCCATCTGGTGTTGAGCTCCCTGGAGACACGTGAGCCTGTGCTATTGTTTCCCTCTCTGCTCCTGGGACAGCCACGCTGGCCTATCACGGGGACACGGCATTGGTTGGCTTCTTTTGGAGCCTTCTATTTAGCAGGAAACCAAAAGTTCCCCTTTTTCAAATGATCCAGGGCAGGCAGCTGAGGTCTAGCATAGGCTCACACCCATGTTCCCCAAAACCTTTCCAGTGGCTCCACAGGAGGGAGTAGGTTAGGACAGCAAGGGCACAGCACCCACAGGGACAGCGCCCCTGAAGTCCGCCCGGGGGGTGTACATGGCGTGAAGGGGCCCCTGCTGAGTGGAGAAGAGTGCGGGCCCGGGGACTCAGGCCTGGTGTTGCTGGGCTGGCAGGGTACTTCCCATCAGAAGTCACAAATCCCAAGGTGAGGATAGTGGCCGCGTTCCCACGGGGGATTATTCCAGGTGAGCACGTGGATGGGTGGGGGACACTGCTCGGTAGGTCCTCTGAGCTTGCCGGGATATACAGTGAGCACAGACACTCATAAATCATAGCTGCATTCGCTTAAAGTTTGTTTCCTCTGCACTTACCCCTACGCGATCCTGGCCTTCAAAAATAAAAATGCACTGCTAAGAGTCACTTAGGGTCATCAGAGCCACAATGGGACAACTGAAAGATTCCCAGAACAAAGAGGGAATACAAACCTTACAATGGCACAAATAGCAGCTGTGATGGGCTCTGGCCAGTGGGGCGGCCATGCGTCCAGCTCGGGACCTGGGGAGCTCAGACAAAGGGGTCCCTACTCACGGGTGCCCCCATCGAAGGACCCCTTTGCCTTACCCCCCGATCGGAATGCTGCTGATCACTTATGTCTGTTGGGTCTTGGATCCCCAATTTGAAAGCACTTCTATTTGGTTTCCATAAGTAAAAGTTCACATTTGTGATTTCACCTCACAGCCTGAATTTGTGATTGGAACTTGGGGCTCTGTTGTGTGGCTGTTGGATCGCCCCGCTCCTTCCCCCATTCCTGGTCGTGTGGACTTTGGCACGTCGGAGACGTGCTCTGGCTCAGAGCGCACAGTCTCAGGAGGGCAGCTTGCACGCACAGGCCTTCTCCAGCCTCCTCCTCCCGCAGTGGTGCCGCGGGGCTTCACCATAACCTTTTTTAAAGATGCCTTTTTCCCACTTGTTCCAATGAGAGAAGGGCATGTCCCCGGGTTTCTCAGATGAATCCTTCAGGACCTGGGCCTCGCTTCTACCAAGAACGTTTTAGCATCAACATTGTGTAATTTGAAGAAACAAGGTGTTAAAAAAAGGAAAAATGAAGCCCACTGTTAGATGCAGGTTTAGCAAAGTGCACCCCCACTCACGCTCTTACCCCTGGTCTTCATGCATCAAACTGAACCCCATCACTCTCACACCACTGCTTTCCATATTCATTCCGACCTTTCTTCTTCTCCCTGGAAGGTGTTAAATTTGATGTATCAGGAAAGGTGCTAGTAATTATTATTCCTAAGCTCTCCTTCCACATGTGGAAGAACCCTCAACTCTTCTTAGTGATAAGAGTTCAGTGAAAATCGGGTCCTTGGTTCAGCCCCACTTCTGCACTGGGTCTCGGTTTTGGTGCAGCCTGGCCAGCATGGTGAAACCCCATCTGTTGCTGCAGAGGCATTTAGATCCTGACCTCACCCTCCCCAGAGGAGCCCAGTCCAGAGGCCCAGAAGCAGCCCCAGGTGGGCTCTGTGGGACAGCCTCTCCTTAACTGTTGAACGGTTAATTCGCTGTGAGCCAGGCCCACAGCGGTGGGTGGGTTTTAAAATAAACAATGGATGTGACCATTTAAGTAGACTTACTTTTGTCATTAGAGAGGTACAAAGCAATTGAGAGATGCTCACATCATTCGCCCGAAAGTGAAAGGTGAGGAGCCCGTAATTTGGGCACACTGAAATGGGAACGTTTCATGAGGTTGACTTTTTGTATCTGGGCCATTTTTATTTCAAGGCTACAATACAATCATTTTCCACAATAATAAAATTTACACCGGAAGGCTATCCTCCCTTTCTTCTCCTGACAGGAAGAGCCCCACCTAGATAATAGAATCTTACATGTTATTTTACCTAAAGTTTACCATTACCTAAATATTTTTATTAAAATTACTTTTAAAATTATGTCTTCATGTTCCATTTCTTTTTCCTGGGGTCTTCATTAATAACCAAAAACACCAAAGGCAAATATTATAATTAGTGGTCCCCATGACTAGAACTGGACACCATAATAATTTGCCCTGGGTAGGAGGAGAGAGTGGCAGGAGGCTTCCCTTGAGATGATTGAGACATGCTCCTTAATACTAAGGTAATAGGGTGGGGTGTGGTGGCTCACGCCTGTAATCCCAGCACTTTGGGAGGCTGGGGCAGGAGGATCACCTGAGGTCAGGAGTTCGAGACCAGCCTGACCAATGTGGTGAAACCCCATCTCTACTAAAAATACAAAAATTAGCCGGGCGTGGTGGTGCACACCTGTAATCCCAGCTACTCAGGAGGCTGAGGCAGAAGAATTGCTTGAACCCAGGAGGCAGAGGTTGCAGTGAGTTGAGATCACACCACTGCACTCCAGCCTGGGTACTTCAGTCTCGGAGTGAGACTCTGTCCAAAAAAAAAAACAACAACAACAACAACTAAACGTTACTTCTAAAATGCTTTTCTGTACTCTAGGGAAATTTTATTTGTGAAAATGTTGTCCATCTTTCTCAAAGCAAGAAACTTTCAACTACAGTGAAATGAGATTTCACACACACTCATGCACACTCACACAGCCTCATACACTCAACATTTGCACAGTCTCACACTCATACTTGTACACACTCAAACACTAACTCATACACACACACACACAGGCAGAGTGACACCTGCACCCCCATTGGTGGCAATCACCCCGACACGTGCACTCAAGATTCAGGGACTGTTGTGCAGAGGTACAGGCGCAGGGTGGAGGGAATCACACAGACAAGGCGTTGGTCCGTGCAGCGGCTCAGCTCCCGCTGTGCCCAGTGGAGTTGCACTGGGAGGCGTCTTCACGGTGGTTTTCCTGCAGGCAATTGTTTGCCTTTACCTAAAGATAAAAGGGCTTTAGTAATTTCAGCAAGACTAAAAGGATAGAATCTCCTAAGAATTCGCCTGGTAGATCAAAATATTGCTTTGCTTTGTTTTTTGTTTGTTTGGTTGGTTGGTTGGTTTTATTTTGTTTTTGATGAGAAAGAGCATTTACACAGCTTAACCTTGAGTGTTACCGCCAGTGTTTCTCTTCTTGAGTGGCGGATCCAGCAGTGGCTCTTCTGATACAGAGGAGTCTGCCAAATTGTTTCCAGGGATGCTGTCAAATCCTCAGAATCACTGTTGCTCACTTTAATTAAGATTGAGGCCAGGTGTGGTGACTCACGCCTGTAATTCCAGCACTTTGGGAGTCCAAGGTGGGCAGATCACTTGAGCTCAGGAGTTCAAGATCAGCCTGGCCAGCATGGTGAAACCGCATCTGCACTAAAAATACAAAAATTAGCTGGGCGTGATGGCATGTGCCTGTAATTCCGGCTACTGGGGAAGCTGAGGGAGGAGAATCACTTGAATCTGGGAGACACAGGTTGCAGTGAGCCAAGATCACGCCATTGCACTCCAGCCCGGGTGACAGAGCAAGACTCCTTCTCAAAAATAATAAATTAATTAATAGAACATTTCAGTAGTACCCACGAGGCACACAGCTCAGTTATGGCAACGAAGAACGAACTGCCCTTGTAAACAGCTAGTACCGTGGCAAGCGACAGGCTTCGGCAAAGTTTGTATAGGAAAAAAAGCATCTAATCTAATGTTTAAAATATAAATAGCAAGCTATTTTGTGTTTCAGAGCTTTAGTTTATCTCCAAAAATTATTCTAAAATACTTAGTTTTGGTATCTGCTTTTGCAACTGCATCTCTCCAGTGAGCGCCTCAGTCAGCAGAAGACATTGCTTTGCCAAATGTGTCTCTGTGAGTCAAAACTGAACAAGTTTGGAAATGTTTCCATAGAACAAGAATGATTTTTAGACACGTGATTTCTTGAAGTTAAGAGATGAACAAGAATTTGGAATAGCATTACTCAAAGAAAACTTGTCATTTTTGTCCTTGCTGTCGACATTCTACCAAGAACATCAGCAATCACAAACTCTACACTTAGTAAAAAATTAAAATAGCACTTGTTTCCATAGTCACAAAAGTGCTCTTTGTTTTGGGAGTTTAAAATGATCATTAGGGCTGATTGCAGTGGCTCATGCCTGTAATCCTAGCACTTTGGGAGGCTGAGGCAGGCGGATCACTTGAGGTCAAGAGTTCAAGACCAGCCTGGCCAACATGGTGAAACCCCATCTCTACTAAAAATACACAAATTGGCCGGGTGTGGTGACTGGCGCCTGTAGTCCCAGCTACTCAGGAAGCTGAGGCAGGAGAATTGCTTGAATCCGGGAGGCAGAAGTTGCAGTGAGCTGAGATTGCACCATTGCACTCCCTCCTGGGCCACAGGGCAAGACTCCATCTCAAAAAAAAAAAAGAAAGAAAAGAAAAAGAAAAAATAAAATGATAATTAGTTATCCATATCCGATGATGAGTAAATAAAATAAATCCACATGTGACCAAAAGTAATTATCTAGAACGACAGGATTATATAATGACACTTATTCTTTTCCTAATAATAAATAAATCTGAGCATGAAATATGCAAATAGGCAAAATACTCCTCCCAAACCAATGAGGCAAATCTCCCAGGTCCCATTTCAGCTACCTCAGATAGCTTTGGACTCTCCACTTGCAGGAATTCCAAAAGAAACAGAATATAAAGTGAGCCTTTTCTTCATTAGGGTGTGAAAGAGACCCAGCTATAAGCATGTTCTCCAACACAGATTCCATCTTCATCATGCATCAAAGCTTTTTATTATTTTGAAATAAAACTTATTCTACAAATACTTATTGAACAATGTTTATATCCAAGAATCAGCATCAGGCAGGAGTACAGCAGTGAACAAAACCGATTAAAAACCCTGCCCTCATAGAGATTATTCTTGACCTGGGTTCAAATCCCAACCCTAGTGCTTAATCCACATGTGTTTAATGTTTTTTTATTTGATCTATTTGATCCTCAGTTTTTCCATCTATAAAATGGAGATTATAAAACCTACAGAGCTTGGCTGGGCGTGGTGGCTTGTGCCTGTAATCCCAACACTTTGGGAGGCCAAGGTGGGAGGATCACCTGAGGTCAGGAGTTCAAGACCAGCCTGACCAAAATGGTGAAACCCCATCTCAACTAAAAGTACAAAAATTAGCCAGCTGTGGTGGTGGGCACCTGTAATCCCACGTACTCAGGAGGCTGAGACAGGAGAATTGCTTGAACCCAGGAGGCGGAGGTTGCAGTGAGCCAAGATCGCACCACTGCACTCCAGCAACACTGCACTCCAGCCTGGGTGACAGAGTGAGACTCCATCTCAAAAAAACAACAACAAAAAGAACCTACCTGCAAAGATTGTTAGGGAGGCATAAAGTCAGATGCCAATAAAAGGCCTCGCACAGTGGTCTATGAGTGATGAGCTTTCATTTTTCTCTTCTCCAATCGTACCTCTTCCTTCCACCGCCACCTCCTTAATCATAAAAAAAAAAAAACAGTTTCCTATGACAATGGCCCAGCTTTCCTTCTACCTCTGCACAGTCCTCAGAACGCTGCTAGGGCTGGAAGCCCAAGGTCCTCTTTCAGGTGAAGATGAGGAAACAGGAGCAGGTACCATGACTGCCCACCCGCTGCCTACAGCTGTCTTCCTGCTGGGACACTGTGTGTGGAGGGAGGGCCTTCCCAGTGGAGATTCCAAGGGGGTCAAAGGAGAGACGCTTTGGGGGGTCAAAACAGACACTTTGCTTATTTAAATGTTTAATTCCAAAATTGATAATTGGCCTGTTTTTTACTGGCATTGCATAATCATCACAGTTTTGAAAATTATTTGATTTCTAGCTTTGGGGTGAATTGGTCTTAGTGGTACTGTGATATCGTTGTATTTCCGCACAGGATCTCCCTCTGAAGATTAATAGATCTAATTCCTTGATTGCATAATACATACATTATTCACTGGCAGGTTCTGGTAAACAGTTCATTTGCTGGCATTTGGAATTAAATATTAAATATATCTCGGGTTCTCCCACTGGCCTTAAAAATAGGATTGAGTATACCGTCTTTATCTTCTGATGTATCTTCTGTTTTGTTGAAAAGTTATGTTAAAGCAACAAAACAGCAAAATGAAAACGGATTTAATTGCTTTTATGTTGTAACAAGCTTAGTGAGATCATTTACAAACACAAGAGTTCAGTCATTTTCAGTGTACGCATTGACGGTTTTTAGTGTATTCCCAGAATTGTGCAACCATCGTGATCTAACCTTAGAACATTTTCACCACCCCAGCAAGAACGCCTGGAACCACTAGACGTCCTTCTCCGTTCTCTTCCCCCACACGTCTCACCCCAGCCCCCGACCACTGCGAATCTACTTTCCGTGCCTGTGGATTCGCGTGTCCTGGATTCTTCCTGTAAATGCGTGGTGTTTTGTGGCTGGCGTCTTTCACTTCACGCAATGCTGGTGAGGTTCATCATGGAGTAGCGCACGCTAGTGCTGTGTTCCTCCTTACAACGGGAGGATATTCTATTGTGTGTGCACATCACAGTCAGCTCATCCACGCATCAGCTCGTGGATGCTCCGGTGGCTGGACCCTTCGGCTGTCATGAATCCGACTGCCGGAGCCTTGGTGTTCAGGGTTTCTCGTGGACATGGGTCTGCGGTTCTCTTGGGCAGGCACCCAGCCCTGGTCGCCTTGTTTTGTCTGTTACGTTCAGCTCCACAGGGCAAGGTTTGTTCATTGAGACTTTCCTCTTTATATCTATCTTTCACATTTGGGTGTTTATCGAACACCATTCCCCAGAGGTAAAAATCCGCTCTGCTGCCCGGTTGACCTCTCCGTGAAGATGTGGAGCTTGCAGGCAGCTGAGGGATGGAGGCCCTGATGTTTCCTGGCGTCAGAGATTCTGCCTCCCGATGGTGACAGTCACTGGATCTGCAGTGAAACCTGAGAGTGCAGTTATCTGTCTTTAAATTTAATTCCTCTAAGCCAATACTTACACCAGAACAAAAGCTTTCTCCTCCCGTCTTCCAGAGCCCTCTCCCGCTGAACCGGAAGGAAGGGTGGGCCGTGGGAACAAGGACCGAGTTTTCGGAGAGACTATGGAATGATGTGGAACCACAGTGCTCATTTATAGCTCCAGGGGACTGGGACCTGTGGCTACCTCCTCCAGCCTCCCCAGGCACAGCTGAAAGGGTCGGCCCGGCCCTGGCCCTGCCCCTGCAGCTGCCAGACCAGAGGTGCAGGGAGGACAGCTGGTTTGTCAGGAGGATAATTGGAGGGAGGCAGTGGATGAGGAGGCAGCAATCCACACAAATGCCCAACCAGTGCTTGAGGAACCAGGCCCAACACACCCTCCCCAGGCTTCAGCCTGTGTCTTCATGCCGCGGATAAACCATGCCAGTGGATTTCCCTTCCGGGGAGCAAGTTGTTTGTGTATCAGGTAATAGCTACTTAAAGTGGGAAGAAAAGTGGGCCAGGGTTCTAAAGCACAAATATCTGACAAAACTGGGTATCTTGCTAATGCAGGAGTAAGCTTCCATGCCTGAGAATGTTCTAGAATAGGCAGAATAATAGCCTCATCTAGCCAACATCTCTGACACTCTCAGGACGTGAAGTCTCTGTAGGTTTTAATGTTACCAAGGAGTAAAACTGCGACATTTAAACAGCTACATAAATACCAACATTCGTGTCTATAGTTAATAGACAAAGTCTGATCCAGCAATTTGAATATCTGGATTATTAAGTATGTTGTATATTCAGTTTCTAGTTCATATAATATTATAATATTACATGAATGAAGCTCTCCCTCCTGGTGTCTTCCAGAAAACAAATGTCACATCCTCGACATGCTTGCCACAGAGCTGGGCCGCAGTCTCGTAGCTGGATTTCTGAAACCTGCGTTAGGGCCCAATACACACCTCACAGCTGTGCTAAGAAACACACTCCCGCAGGACAAAAGGCACCATCCACTTTCCAGAGTTTCAGTCGCGTGGAGGTTTTGGTCTCCTTTTTTCTGTGCTGCCTACATGCTAGGATTTAAGTAATTTCACTGTTAATCGGTGCTGTTTCTAACAGAAACGAAAGATTACATTCACAATAGTAATTTTTCAACTTTGGAAGTGGCTTTGCTACAGAAGATGGAAATTACAGAACAGTGGAATTTTGTCACAGTCCGTTTATTTCAATACTCTGAGCACTCCTGGCTAACAATCTAACCTCGAGGGTTTTCAGAATTTGCAGCAGAAGTCGGTGTTGGCAGTGCAGGTGCCTTCATTAGGACATTGTCGGAGACACATGCAAATATCTCTGCTGGCAGCCAGGCTCCAGAGACCCTGACCTGGTGCAGGCAGGTGCTGCTGCAGCAGATCAATTTGGAGATGCATGCAAATGTCTCCACTGGCAGCCAGGCTCCAGAGACCCTGACCTGGTGCAGGCAGGTGCTGCTGCAGCAGGTCAATTTGGAGATGCATGCAAATGTCTCCACTGGCAGCCAGGCTCCAGAGACCCTGACCTGGTGCAGGCAGGTGCTGCTGCAGCAGGTCAGTTGGTTTAACACCCAGTTGTGCATTAATGGGTGGGCTGTAACATTTACATGGTGATCAGAGAGACCTCTGTCCACTTGCTTTTGTCAGCAGCTACTCTGTTTACCACTTGTCACCAGTTTTCTCCAACCAACATAATGTCCCTTTTCTAATGGCAAAGAATAAGCAGATTAACCCCAGACACGTAGGCTGATTACTTAGAGAAACCAGCCTCCATCATCATACATCAAGATCGTATTTATCCGCTTATCAGTACATCTGTGTGTATCCCATTATGTAGGGAATCTTGAACACTCACACCCTCCACACTCACACACCACACTTACATACACACACACTCATGTTCTCTCACAGACTCACATTTTCTTACACATTCACACAGTCACACACACTTACGCAGAGGATACAACACACAACAACCCTACAGTCATCCTCACAACTGTTGTTAAGAGAACAGACATTTCTGTTTCCTACAAGTAAATTTATTTGGAAAGAAAACAAATACAACTTTTCTAAATGAACTTTTTTCTTCTCCTTTTATGAGTTAAGTTTAATTTGCTTTTAAGCATTTCAGATCTGACTTTGTTTATTCACATGGCAGGTGATTCCGGGGCCCCTCGTGTGTGTGACGGGCTCAGCACCACACAGGACAGAAGGGTGTGACCGGAGGACACCTGTGTCCCAGGTGCAAGTAGGGAGGTGGGGTAGGGAGGCAAGTGACGTGAGACAGAGAAGCCGAGGGCCCGGAGAGGGCTCTCCAGGGACGAGGGGTCAGGAAGGCCTGCACGGGGAGAGTGGCCTTGCAGGGATGAGGGGTCAGGAAGGCCTGCACGGGGAGAGTGGCCTTGCAGGGATGAGGGGTCAGGAAGGCCTGCACGGGGAGAGTGGCCTTGCAGGGACGAGGGGTCAGGAAGGCCTGCACGGGGAGAGTGGCCTTGCAGGGATGAGGGGTCAGGAAGGCCTGTACAGGGAGAGTGGCCTTGCAGGGACGAGGGGTCAGGAAGGCCTGCACGGGGAGAGTGGCCTTGCAGGGATGAGGGGTCAGGAAGGCCTGCACGGGGAGAGTGGCCTTGCAGGGATGAGGGGTCAGGAAGGCCTGCACGGGGAGAGTGGCCTTGCAGGGACGAGGGGTCAGGAAGGCCTGCACGGGGAGAGTGGCCTTGCAGGGATGAGGGGTCAGGAAGGCCTGTACAGGGAGAGTGGCCTTGCAGGGACGAGGGGTCAGGAAGGCCTGCACGGGGAGAGTGGCCTTGCAGGGATGAGGGGTCAGGAAGGCCTGCACAGGGAGAGTGGCCTTGCAGCAGAACTTCATGCTGGGAAGGAGGACAGCAGTCCCCAGGCCCTCAGACCCTGAAGCCTGGTCTATGGAGGTGGAGGAGGGGGGCAGGGGGCTGGCACCATGGCAGCTGCAGCAGAGTTGGGGGGGGTCACGGTGGACCTGAAGCTTGGAGGACAGTTGAAGAGCGGTTTGGACCCCGTCTCAGGCATGTAGTCTTTGAGCCACCAGTGCGCTGCTGGGCATTGCAGCATCCACAGTGGGCCGTGGAGTAGGCTGCTATGGTCGAGAGTTCACAAGCAGGTGATGGAGGGCACTTGTGAAACATTTAAGTCACCAGGGAGTGCATTCGACCTCTGCAGACCAGCCCAGTGTGTAGCGCGGAGGGCATCGGGGGAGGTGGTCAGCAGGAGGAACTCACCGCTGGGAGGAGAACAGGATTTGCACAGCCTCCAGGGAGGAGGCGGAGAGGCAGAGAGCCTCAGGATCAAAAATGCAGAAATCGGGAGGCACAGGACGGCAGCCGGGGCAATGGCAGGGGTGCGGGGAGTCTGGGTCAGGTAGAGTGGCTGGGACCAGATCCGGCCTGGAAAGCTGAGCAGAGTTGACGCGTGAGAGTCCTGCCCTACACGTGTAGGCATGTGAGTAGCATTTGTGGAAACAAATGCTTGACTTAAATCAATAGAGATGTGTCAGCTCCTTCGTGTCCTGCATCCCTTTCTCACTCAACTCTGGGTCCCCTGGGAAAGTTTTACTCATCACACCGCAACACCAAAGCAGTAACTCAGTCCATTACAGGCTGTGGGCATGCATGCAAGTTCAAAGCTTTATCCCAAATGAAGCCATTTCTAGGGATGACATTTTATACGCTGCATTTGGGCGTTTGTAGAGAGACAGACGGAAAAGGACCTTACAGCCCACGTCCACGCTGCTGTGAATGTCACGCTGGCCTGGGGTGATCACAGCAGGAGCAGGGCAGGGTCACCAGCAGGTCCCCGGGGTGCCTGCGGCAGAGCTGTCCCGTAGGGTACATCACTTATTTACATTTTTAGGTGCCACGATAACCAGCACCCGTCAGAAATAACCCAAGACTTACAGGAATCTGTGCAACTTTGTCCCTGTGATAAAAACAGAAAAATGTTACAGTGAGATTTAAAGAGACAATTGTATTTCAATTTTGAAGAACTGTTTATTAATTTATTTTCATGACGTGGAGATATTGACTTTCTCCTTATGATTTTTTTAATTACCAACTTATTCAAGGTTCACGCAACAAAAGGTGAAAGATTATTGTAAGTGCCCATTGTGATTAAGTTAGAATTTTCATGAATAAACCTTTAGAAGTCTCTACCTCCTCTAGATGCGTAGATGGGAAATATTTCAATTGCTTCATTCTGATAGGCCCTATACAATACAAACAATATCTGATTCTTTGATCATGATAAATTTTCTCAAAATGTTTTCTGAAAGAAAAACAAGGCATTTTCATGTTAGTATGCGTTCTTTTCTAAAACTGTGTCTATCTAGAAGTAGCTCAGCACCAAAGAGGTTGAAGAGAGTCATCCAAGGCCATTTTGATAAATGATCTCTTGAAACGTCTTTCTTCCCATTTGACTAATTATTATATCACCTTCGCCTCATCTGGAAAATCATGTTCTTGCCTGAGGCTTTTTAAAAGTATTTCACTGAATAGTTCCTCACTTGAAGAGCTTTTAAGTTATTTTTATCCTTAAAAAATAGTAGCTAACACGAGCTGGTACCGGGCGGGCCCTACGCAGGCACTTGCTGGGTGTTAGATGCCGTTTCTGAAAAGCAGACATTGTGTGAGGTTCCGGCCCGGCCGCTGTACTAGACATTTGACACCATTGTTCCTGCGGCCTCCAGGGACAGTAAGTGCTGCGTACAGCTCTGCAACTGTCCCCAAGAAAAGACCTAAAATAACTCTCTCCCTTACAAAATGCCCAGTGCTAAATGTATCTGCTATTTTTCCCGTGGTAAGCTGTGGGTCATGTCTATCCTGCAATACAGAATACATATTAATGCTTAAGGTTTCTCACTAGAGTTTTCAGATAAGAAACAATAAAAGTATTCTCTGGATATTTACAAAATCATGCAAATGTTTTTGGAAGTGTGAAAGTTAAGCCTGACACTCTGTTTCAGCTAAGAGAAAGGGTGCCAATCAGAGTGGGACACGCCGTGGGCTCAAAGCGAGGTGCCCAGGGCTGAGAGTCAGATCCCCTGGGGAGATGGAGAGTCAAGTCTCCTGGGGAGACCGAGCGGGAGGTTTTCCAGGTTTTCAGAACACGTGCCTTTGTCTGAAAGGATAAGAGAGCATGCCACTTCCTGCACACCTCCCTTGCCCTCTCTTCTTAATACAGGCTATGCATATATTCAGCAGCAAAACTTCCAGAAAGGTCAGAGAAAATGAGAGCTCTTTCCAGTTTATTGTGAATCCGTGGTTTTCCTTGATTTCTGTGTTGGAGAGCTCCAGGTGGGGCTCGTTTCTTGTGATGACTAGAAAGCACCCTCTTCTCACTGGTGACAAATTGATGATGCAGGGTCTGTGGCACTCATCTCCTGGGGGTTCCTGCAGGTCTCTTATGGACCATCCTTTCTAAACAAACTTGTATTTGATCATTTACCAAACATATTTTAGAATTAAAAGGGAAGAAAAAAGTAAAGGTAATATGAGAAGAAACTAAAATTTGGTTCTTAAAGAAGTATGAGACACTTGTGGGTGTCAAGCAGGTGCATATTCATTTAGGTAACTGTGGCTTTATAATTTCTATGTGATTTTGTACCAATAAAGTCCTCAATCATCAGGGTAATTTTCCTATTCTAAGAACAATGAAAACCAAGTGCACACGCAGTCATGCTGCAGAGCAGCGATGCCGGCCGCACCAGCGTTCCCTGACTCAGAGGTCCTGGCTGTCGGGGGTGTCACTTGTAAGAACTGTATTCGGGTGACAGGAGAGGTGCTGGGCATCCACCCCTGCGTTTCCCTTCTGTTCCCCATTTTCCTCTAGCTTCTCAGTGATAAATGATCACAAATCCTGTTCTTCCTTCCTAGCACTTGATTCACAGCTCCTACCTGATTTCAGAACATCTTTGTCTAAGAGACAACTCTCTTCTGGCAGGACGCAGAGATGAGGTCACACTGCTCACGCTGTTCACGCTCCCCTGACCTCTGTCCCCTGGCAGGTGGGGTGCTGTTCACCCTCCCCTGCATGCCTGCCATGTTCTAGGGTGGGCCTTGGGTATGAATTAAACATAAATTATCCCAGAGGGCTGACTTCCTCCATCACCTTACATTCATCTTCTGGTTTTAAAATAATTCTCATCCATTTCATTTATGAAATTAAAACCAAATGCGTACTGTAGCTCCACCTTACCTGTCTAGCCTCAGAGCCTCGACAGCGCAAATAGCCTCTCACCCTGGCTTCCTGCACCTAGAGCCTCACAAAAATCTGACTTCTGAGTTGCGTTGCGTTAACTGTCAGCACTCTATCCTATCAGGGCAGCACCAACTAGTCACGCCTGCCTGTTCTTAGAGCTTTAAATTATTTTATAGATCACAGAAGTCAGCAAGCTTTCTCCATAAAGGGCCAGACAGTGCATATTTTAGGTTTTGCAGGCCACGCAGTCTCTGTGGAGCCTCTGCTTGTGCACCTGCCATCGGTGCACAAAAGCAGCCGAGGCAATTTCATCAGCAAATGAGTGTGACTGTGTTTCAGTGAACCCTTATGGACACTGGAAATTGAATGGCCTATGTCTTTCATGTGTCACAAAATACTATTTTTCTTTTTTAACCATTTAGAGGGTGAAAAAATATTCTCACCTTTCGAGCTGTACAAAAACATACGGGCCAGATTCGGCCCCGAGGCATAGCTTGAAGGCGCCTCTCACTGATTATTCAAACCTCCATACTAACCAGTGATATCGTGTTGTTCTGCCCAGCACGGAATACAAACGAAAAACTCCGGCCAATGTTTTAAAATATTACATAAAAAGCTAACAAGAGCACACATCATATTAATCGATGAGTAATTCTTGCATCAAGCAGGCGATATGCATACATGTGTACATATATGCATACATATATGTATTCACATGTCCATACCTATATAAACATACATGCACACACATGCATATGCATATATGCACCCATACATAGCAAGTACTTGATGCCAAGCCCTGGGTTAGGTGCTGGGAATGTAGGAGAGACAGGGACAGACATAGTCACAGGTCTGCAAGCTTGGGCTCCTGTCATTCCCAGGACCCAGTTATGGCATGATAGCAGAGAAACACCAAATATAATGTCAAAGAAAGGGTTTGCCTTCCTACTGCCAGCGTGCTGTTGAGTAAGGGCCACTACTACTGGGTCCCTGTTGTGTAAACTTGGGTTAGTAACATACACTCTATGTATGGCAGAGGATCACGTATGAAAGTGCATCAGAAAGGTCTTTGCAACCTAGAACCCAGGGCTGAATTATTGCAGAACTCGCCCCATCTTCTGCTGTTTGCCAACATGTTTCTTTTCTTTTAAACTGAACTGTTGTTCTCCACCCCTTTAAGCTAAGATTCTGGCACAAACTCTTAATTTCTATGCGGCTCGCATGTGGATGTGATTCGTCTTTCAATGTATTGATCCTTTGCAGATTCATTGAGAAGTCTTCTATCTCAGTAGTCGCTGGCTGTTAAATCGTGGGCCCTGGAACTGACTGAAGTCATTATTCACAGGAACCCTTTTGAGCATCTGATTTTCTGTCTTGGTTGGATTTTTAATATCGATTGCCTTATCATTCCCTACCGTGACTCTGCATTTGCATGGAAATAACCCGCAAAGGCAGCAGTGTGATTTATTTCAAAATGATTATTTCTGTATAATTGGTGAACACGCTGCAGACCTCGGGAGGCCTGTTCAGAGGCCCGTCACCTGCTTTCTGCATGTGGCCACGTCTCTGTCACCAGCCCTTGGTACCGTCCTGCTGTCACCCAGCAAGCGATGTACTCCAGGCGCCTCGGCTGCACAGAGCAGCTTTGTCAGAGAGGCTGAGCACGCTTCCTCCTCCTCTCATCCTGCAAGCCAGAGGATGGAAGAGAAAAGGCGAAGGCCGGTGAAATACTATGTTTTAATTACCTGCTCAGTCACAAAACTGATCAGCTTGGAAGCTGGAACTCTCCACTCTTGATTCATGTCTGCCACCTTCCCTGGACAGCCCTCCAGAATCATCCCCCAGATCCTGCTCAGTGACCCTGAAGAGGAGAGCTGCTGGCAATGCTGAGAATGCCCTAAAAACAGCCCCTCCAGCCACCTCTCTGTGGCTCTGGCCAGTCTCTGTCCCCAAACCCGGACATACTCCTGACCTCACTGGAGGATAAAATCTGGCCACTTGCTCAGCTTAGTCCTCCACAATGTGACCAGCACTTGCTCAGCTCAGTCTCCAAAATGTGACCAGTGACATGAGTCACATCTTCTCTTCCTTTCTCTTTCCTTCCAATTTGACCCAAGAACTGATGGTTCTATTTACCCTATGAGAAAAACACTTCTGCGTTTCCTAGGAGCCTGTCCTAGTAGGTTCTCAATCAGCAGAATGATTTCAAGGAGTGTTTTCTTACCCAAAAAAAGCTTTAAAGCCCATTGAGTTTGAAAGAATTCTTAAGCAGTAATGTTTGCAGGAGAGTCTTTCCTGGCAACATGTTTATTCTGAAAGGCCCCTCTCTCAATCTGATGACCATTTGCTTTGTGTAAAGTATTTTTTCTCAAAAACATAGGATTGTAGACTTAGCTCCAGTGTATTTAATTTGTATGAAAATAAGTCAGCCTCATGGTCCCCCCTCTTCACCTGCAGCATGGTGTGTGGTGTCACGGCATTGCATTAGCGTCGTCTGCAGGGGCTGTCTTGTTGCTGTCAGACAGTTCACAGACAGCTCTGCATGAGTGATACACTTTTCTCCTCTTAGCACTGGGAGAGCACTGGCCTTCCTCAACCAAAGGCTGGTTCCTAATGGAGACGTGAACAGATGGTTCCCATCTTTGACCGAAGCACATTTTGAACTGAGAAAGAGAAAAACAGGATAGATTCGTGAAATTTAACAGCCTTCTTTACTCAGAAATATTTAGTGGACATCTACTATGCACACAACATTCCAATCATAGAGAAAAACTACTCCAAAGGGCGTACAGTGGTGATATGTGGGCAAAGAGACACTTAGAATGCAGCGTGTACGTCCCGGGACACAGGTGGGTCCCAGTTACTGTGAAAGCCATAGTTTGATAACCAACTTAGAATGAGTGTGAGTATGGAATGCATAAGAAGCAGCCACCTGGACAAGCAGAGGAAACCTGGGCAAAGTTTTAGCAGCATCACACAGCCTGTGCCACAGAGCCTGTTCACAGAGGGCTGCCGGGTGCCTGGGGAGCTGTGCTTCCATGGAAGGTAAACTTGGGGCTTGCTGCATCCTCCGGCTCTGCACATTGAAGTCTTGAAATACAGAAGTATTTTCCTAGAAGTTTAGCCACGGAGCAATGCTTTTTCAAAGACCAGCTTTTGACATCATGCAGCACACCCGGGCTTCAGGAAACACAGTTTGAGAAAAGCTAATAAAGAGGGCTGAGATAATGGTGCACGGAGGCCCTGGAGCAAAAGGTACAAAGAAGATGTCGCCCACCGAAGCTGAAGTCCCAGGAGCCCACCAAGGAGAGGAAGGGGCTGCGCCAGGTGGGTGAGCCAATGGTCGCAAAGCAAGAGAATCTCCAAAGGAGCAAGCAGGGAGGGCATAAAATGCGCCACCGGATTTTATTAATTTCCATCTTCTAATCCACAAGCAAAATGAGGGCAGGGACTGTTCTGTCCACCTGTGTACCTGCAGCCCTGGCTCCCAGAGGCAGCGGGAGGCTCCACTGTGGGAGGCATGCATCTGTTTTTCTGTTGCTGTGTAGCAAATCACCACATATTTTACAGCTTGAAACAGGTTTATGAGCTCAAAGTTTTGTAGGTCAAAAGTCACGGCAGGCTCAGCTGGGGTCTGCACTCTGGGTCTCCAGGCCTAGCATTAAGGAGTCAGCAGCCAGGCTCTTCTTAGAGGCTCTGGGGGGGAACCCGCTCCCCAGCTCACCCAGTTGCCGGTAGAATTCAGCTCTGTGGACTGTAGAATGAGTCCACTTCCCTATCCTTGCCAGTGGTGGCAGGAGTCACCATCAGCTCCCAGGGGCCACTCTCTGGACATGCACATGGTCCCCTCTGTCTTCAAGGCAGCCCTGGTGCTTCAAATCCTTCTCAGCCTAGAATCTCTCTGACCTCCACTTCTGCCACCAGCGGAGAAAACCCTGCCTAAAGGCTCCTGTGATTATGTCTGAGGGCCCCAGATAGTCTTTCCCCCCCCATTAGGTAACAATCACAAGAGACACTTCATCATAGAGAGGTTCCACCATGCTGCGGATGAGGGATGCAGTGGGGAGCGGGACTCTGTCAGGGTGAGGATTAGTGAGAGCATCCTTAGAACTGTGCCTAACTCAAGGAACTATGTGAGTATCAGATGGGTGGATGTGTGGATGGATGGATAAATGGATATGTGGATGGATGGATGGATGGATGGATGGATGGATGGATGGATGCATAGGTAGATAAACGGATGGACAGATGCTGGGTGAATGGATGGGTGGATAGATGGATAAATTGATATATGGATGGATGAGTAGATACATGGGTAGATGGGTGGACGAATAGATGAGTGGACTAGTGGATGGATGGATGGATGGATGGATGGATGGATGGATGGATAGATGGATGGATATGTGGATGGGTAAATGATGGATGGGAGGTAGGTGGAAGGATGAAAACTGGATAATGCCTTACTCCTGTGCAAAAGGTGTTTCCAGAGTAGTTTTAGAAACATTTTGATAGCAACAACAACAAAAGCCCTAATTGAGCACCAAGACCAAGGACATTTTATGACATGCACTGCAAGCACTTATCAGAGCAATGCATGGGGGAGCTCCAGCTGTTCTATCAGTTTTGCAAATGAGGCAACCAAGCCTTAAAGAGATTAAATTATGTGCTCAAGGTCACATAGTAGATGATAGAACCAAGAATCAAAGTCAGCCATGTTTGGCTGGGTGGAGTGGCTCACACCTGTAATCCCAGCACTTTGGGAGGCCAAGGCGGGTGGATGACTTCAGCCCAGGCGTTCAAAACCAACCTGGCCAATGTGGTAAAACCCCACCTCTACTAAAAGTACAAAAATTATCTGGATGTGGTGGTGCACGCCTGTAATCCCAGCTACTCAGGAGGCTGAGGCAGGAGAATCACTTGAACCTGGGAGGTGGAGGCTACAGTGAGCCGAGATCATGCCTCCGTACTCCAGCCTGGGTCACAGGGTGAGACTCAGCCTCAAAAAACAAAAATTAAAAATTAAAGTCAGCCATGTTTGCCTCCAGACCTTTTCTAAAAGTCCAAATTCAACTCAGTTCAACTAGTGTGTTTTGAGCTGCCACTATGTCAGATTGGCCAAGAGCTAGGAATAATCTTTTTAAGTTCTTTGCTCCCCCTGAGAAGCAATTCCTAGTACTACCTGTGAGGCCACTTTCTTATGACTGCTCTGGGTCTGTCCAGTGTTGGTACAAGTCACTGTGAAATTCACCGAAGGCTGCACAACCTAACCGAATCTACATGAATACTGGGCTGTTTAAGAATCTCTTATCTCTACACCAACCGTGTTAGGGAAGCTGGGCATACGGACTGTCGCCGCGTTGAAGGAGGAAGAAACCTGAGCTCAGTGTGTGCAGCCTCACAGGGGTGACTGGCCAGTGCATGGCCGCACCTCGACGACCCCGTCCCCACCCTCCTGAGGCTCCCTTAGCACACGGCTGCCTCTCCTGTGGCCTCTTCCCTGCCGTGGGAGGCTCCAGGGGTGAGCTATGTGGAGCAAATAAAAACTATATGTTCTGGGCACACAAAGGAGGCATTGGTGTGAGATGGGTGGGTTGATGAGCCTCGTTTGTGGGAAAGTTTTCAAGAAATCTCTGCGGGTAGCCTGGCAGGCAGCCACATGCCTCTCATAGATGCAGAATTTCTGCCATAGCAAATCCACGGGCCACACCATGGCCCTTTTTGTTTCCTTTGCCCTCCCTGGTGACCCCAAGCACAGCGTGCCGTGACACAAGTATTCCACAAACAAGGAGGGTCCTCTTCGGCCCTGGCCCACACTTCCAAATTCCATGGCTCTCTGAAGGGCTCGGCCTCCTTGAGAGGGGCCAGGAGAGTGGAGACCCTGCGTATCCCCGGCGCCTTCTCCAGTGGGACAAGGGGCCAAAGCTTAAAGCTCAGTCCTGCACCTTTAGCCCCAAGCTCTCCTCACCTCCACCCCCAGAAAACACACATGTTGTCGTTGCCATCGCTCACAGTTTCTGTCTGACTCTTCACGGGCAGGGAGCAGACTATCTGCTGGACAGGAGCTCGAGCTGAGCGCTCGACAAAAGCCCTGGCTCCCACTGGGCACAGGCTGCAAGCCTCTCCCCCTCCATGAGAGGGGTCACCTGCGGCCCACTCTGCAGCCAGTGTACAGCCTGTCCAAGGTGGCCAAATGGAGAGGCACTGACCAGAAACCCGTTAGAGCCAGCAGAGCTGCACGGTCAATGCCCTCCTCGTGCCAAGAGGCTGATGGTCTGCAAATAGGTTCTGGTGCGTTGTTTCTTCTGCAGCTTACCATGTAAAATGCAACAAGATGTTCTATGTCAGCACACCCAGCATTAAAGACACTAAGGAGCTCACTTATAGAACAGTACTCTGGAAATTGCATCCAGATAGTGAATTACCTGCTTCAAAACATCCACAAAAATGAGAACCTGATCAGCTTCAGGTCTAAACAAATGGAACACTCCCTGCCTCCTTTTTCTTAGCTTTCTTTACGTGTTCCTGAAATCTGCGTTTGTGGGGGAATTGGAGGTGTCTGCAGGCAAGGGCGGAGGCTCTGAGCAGAGGCTGGCAGGGCAGGTGGCGGCCCGCAGGGAGTGTGGGGGTGGGGGTCAGGAGGGCGGGCATGCTCACTGCCTCAGGGGTCTGTCTGGCATCTGCCAAACTGCTTTAGGTAAAAAGCCAAGTGTAACAAATCCAAAACATCTCACCACCCTTAGAAGCAAATTGAGAATTAAAATTTAGAAAGGCCACTAGAGGAAAGTTGTATTATCTCACTTCAGTTTAGTGTGGAGTTTTCATATGGTTTTTCCTGGGCTAGAGGAAGCAATACCACCTTCTTTTGATTTTCTGAAAATAGGATTTTTTTTGCAATGGCTGAAGAATTGGATAACTTTTCTTTATTTCTCTAAAACAGTGTCTGTATCGCTTTAGAGTTTCTTGACCATAAAGAATGGTTTTGTGACCGGAATCCCCTCTTCCACAGACACCAGGTCGCCCCCGAAGGACTTGACTTGAACCTGGGCGTGCGGACTCTTACTGTGCTGTGACGACTGGTCCCCATAAGAGAAGGACTGAAATAGGGTCAGTTACAGGAATCTAGATCACACAGTGGCCCCGGTAGCCTCAGTCACCTTGAAGACACCGTCTGATAAAAGGGTATGGGAGAAATGTATATGTTTAAAAAGCATGGCTTTAAAAACACCAGATCACAAACCAAATAATTAAACATCTTTCCATTGTGCAAATTCCACAATAATAGTTTCCTTGACCTGTTCCATGCTGCTGTTTTTAGTTAGCAGCTAAGGATTAATTTGAGCAATTATGGAAAATAACACATTTTGGTGTATTTGGATATATGGATTTATTTTTGGAAAATACTTCCTTAAAGCGACTGTGGGTTAGAAAACCAGATTGCAAATCACTGTCAGAGAAAATTGCTCCATGTACCGGTACCACAGGGCTGTCCTGCTCCAATGAATTCTGCCATTGTGCATTTAAGACAAAAGTAACCAAAGCTTCCCATCCCTTCCCGTCCCTTCCCATCCCTTCCCGTCCCTTCCCGTCCCTGTGTGGAGGCCTCGTCAGCCCTCAAAAGTGGCTGCCCTGTTCAGAGCTCTTTCCACGCAGAGTCCCTATGTGAATAGTACCATGGGCTATCATTTTATGGGAACAGAAAACACTCAAAACTAACCAAATTTGTACTCTGGGCTTTAAACCTAACTAGATATGCTACCAAAAAATATTACTTTTAAAGCCAAGGTAAAAATGTGGAGAACGAGTGAGTCTATTATTATATTGATCTCTGAAATAAATCAGGGATGGGCACAGTGGCTCATGGCTGTCATCCCAGCACTTTGGGAGGCCAAGGCAGAAGGATTGCTTGAGACCTGGAGTTTCAGACAAGTCTGGGAAACATAGCAAGACCCCATCTCTACAAAAAGTTTAAAAAATTAGCTGGGGCAGTGGCTCATGCCAGCTACTTGGGAAGCCAAGGCAGGAGGATGGCTTGAGGCTGGAAGTTTGAGACAACCCTGAGCAACATAGCAAGACCTTATCTTTACAAAAAAAAATTAAAAATGAGCTGGGATGGTCGCATGTACCTGTAGTCCCAGCTCCTCAGGAGGCTGAGGTGGGAGGATCACTTAAGCCCAGGAAGTTGAGGCTGCAGTCAGCTATTATCAAGCCACTGCACTCCAGCATGGGCAACAGAGCAAGACCCTGTCTCTAAATAAATAAATAATTTTTTTCTGTCAAAATATCTGGTGGACATCATGTTGAAAATATACAGAAAAATGGTTACCAAAAGCCCCTCCGTGGGGAAGTTTTTAGTGGTCTGCAGCAAAATGAGAGTTGTGAGCTCTATGTGTATGCAAGGAGACTGTGGGGTCTGGAATGTGTGCCGAGGGCAGGGAGCTGCGTCTGAATGTCATATCTGTTGGAGACCTGGGGCTCTCTGATGCTTTCCCTGGCCCTGCCCCTGCCCAGGGGGACACCAGCAGGGCTGGACATGGCAGCCTCTGCTCGGTGGGCCTCGGCAGGCGTGTGCAGGCAGGTGTGTGCGGGCAGGCGTGTGCGGGCAGGCGTGTGCGGGCAGGTGTGTGTGGGCAGGCGTGTGCGGGCAGGCGTGTGTGGGCAGGTGTGTGTGGGCAGATACAGGGTCTTTGCAGCAGATCGAAAAGCAACTCTACAGTGTCACTTTAATGAAGCTAAGTGTATTCCATAGCCTTTCATCCTGAGGACAGGCTCTGCCCATTCTATTGATTCCAAAATTCTTTCTTTTGTGAAATTATATTCCCAGTACATGGTAGTTAGTCTGCTTTTTTTTAATGTCTTAACTGGCAAAATAAAAACTTGGAAGTTTTGAGGTGGCGAGACAAAGGCCTGTCATTTTCATCCCTAACTTTTCCTATTTTACTGGCCCATGAAGTCTGGGAATCCCCATTTAGATGAGAACGATGCAAATACATAAAATAAGCCAATAGTGGTGCCTCACGGCAGGCTAAGCCTCCACTGCATGTCTTAGAGCTTATCGTTGGGAAACCCTCAAGTACCTGAGGGATGGTAATTTTCATTGCCTTCTGTCTCATTTAAGATCTGCCTGGCCATGACGTCCACCAGATATTTTGACAGAAAAAAATTATTTATTTATTTAGAGATAGGGTCTTGCTCTGTTGCCCATGCTGGAGTGCAATGGCTTGATAAAAGCTGACTGCAGCCTCAACTTCCTGGGCTTAAGTGATCCTCCCACCTCAGCCTCCTGAGGAGCTGCGACTGCAGGTACATGAGACCATCCAGCTAATTTTTAATTTTTTTGGAAAGACAAGGTCTTGCTATGTTGCTCAGGGTTGTCTCAAACTTGCAGCCTCAAGCCATCCTCCTCATTTAAGATCTGCTTGGACATTTTATTAAAATTCCCTAGTGAAATTAGATTTGGATGATCCCTCAGGTCTAATGTTTTGAGATCTCTAATAATAGGGAACATCATTAAATTAATTGTAGTGAAAAGAAGGACAGTATCATCTCATCCACAGAAGTCCACCGTGTTATAGTTAAATTGGGTAGTGTGACTGCCTTGGTGGAGAAGGTGATTTCTGCCTTATGTTTTATTCGTTATGTTTTCCTGTGGCATGCTCTGGATTACTGACTAAATGCATTCCTGTTGGCCTGAAAACCCCTGGCTTTAGAACAAAGTTGCAAACCCAGAAGGTATCACCAGCGAGCCTCATCCAATAGCCTCAGAACGCCTGTGCTCGGCCTCCCGTTGTGGCTGACAGCCGCCCTCCGTGGGTAAAGCCAGGGTGAAAAGCCCTGAGTTCAGGCACAGACAGCGGCCTGCAGGCACTATTCCTGAAACGAGGCGGCAGAGCCCCCTGACCAGAAGCATTGGAAGCACAAAGATTCATGCGGGGTGGTCAAGACCAAACTCCACACAGGAAGAGCAACAGGCTCAGCCTCATCCCAGGCTCCGCAGTTAAGCAGGTTCGTTCCATCGCACACGCTGGGAGTTCAGAGAGCGGGACGAGTAATGCCCTCACGGTGCCGCAGGGGACTGGGAGAAGGGCGGCTTTTCGGAGAGTGAGTAACCCGCTGCCCACTGCCCCTCTGGCTGTGCCAGAAAGTCAGCAGCGGAGCCTCAGCCTGCGCGTCCTGGTTTACTCAGGGTGTGGGGTGTGCCTGGGAACCCAGATGTTTGTCTCTCACACATGCTGGTTTTGATGGAAGTTACTTGTGCGATGTGATTTCCACAGATGCAGGGGAATGGAGCACGAGAAATACGCTCTAGGTTTAAAAAAAAACAGTGTTTCCATAGAGGACAGTGTCCGCTCTGTCATCACTGTCCTACTGGAGACCGTCAGGTATGGATATTTGATTCCTGCCATGTTCTGATTAGAGCAAGATGAGAGTGGGACAGTTTCCTTCACAAGCCTGGAGCCGTTGCGCGGTGAGCTTCATACCGTTGCAGGTAACACTTGGACAGACTGTCGGGTGGGTGTTGAATGTCCTGGAGTCTGGGACTCGGCTTTTGTTCATGTTTAACAGTCATTAACGTATCAATGTCCAGGTGGCCATGGTGCACCGAGACCGCTGAGTGCACTCGAGGTCCCTGTGGCTGCAGGCGGGGGCCCTGGCTCAGCTCTTGGCCCCCAACAGATCAGAAAGCCTCTGGGTCTCTCCTGGTCAGCCCTCCGTGAAGCAGCTGCTAGCCACAGATGCGTCAGCCATCGATTATCTGCAGTTCAGTGGTACCCTGAGAGGAAAAGCCTGGCTGCAGTGAAAGCCACTTTGGGCTGGAGAAGGGCTAGTGTCAGACAGCCAGAGGTGGGGGATCGCCTGCGTCTCTAGAACATACGGAGGGAGTTTAGGCAGGAGTGAACGGCAGCTCCTCCATCAATCCCACCTTAACTTTGCTAAGTCTCAGTTTCTGGTGTGAATAAAAGGGCTACTAAAACCACCCGCCTCGGAGAGTTACGAGAGTGCACACACGCACCTCCCAAAACGCCTGCAGTCTGCTCACGAACGCCCCCTCTGCCACTGTCTGTGGGTGCTGTGGGTGGAAGGCAGCGTTTGTGGCAGGGTGGCATAGGGAGAACGTGTCACCCAGGTCACAGTGTGCTGCTGCGGAAGGGAGCCTGGGGATATTTAAGATACGAATACAAATGAATGCTCCCGCCTCATAAACACAGAAACAGGCACAGCCGGGCTCAGTGACTTGCTGGAACACACCAGCTGGTCAGTGGAGGGACTGAGGTCAGCCTCCAAGGTCCTTCCCTGTGGTTCTGCACAGACCTCCGGCCCTGGCCTCAGCCCCACACTGGCGACTGCAGGCCCCAGTGCTGCCACGATGTCGCCCACGTGCTTTTATTTGCTCCAAGGAACTGCAGAGCACGCGGGCCTGGGGCTTGTTGAAGGCGGTCCCACTCGGCCATCCATGTTTCATCTGAGCAACACATCCAAAAGCATAAATTAGGGTTTGGACTTTAGGAAAGGATAAAGCTGAAAAGTTTAATTCTGTATTCCGGAACTTCAGAGCCATGCTAAATGGTTTTATTTACCATATTAGAAAACTCTCTGCAGAACCAGAAAGAGTGAAATTGTACTACAGAAATGAATTTCTAAACAGAATTCTTTAGACCAGGGGTGTCCAATCTTTTGGCTTCCCTGGGCCACATTGGAAGAAGAAGAATTGTCTTGGGTCACACATAAAATACACTAACGATAGTTGATGAGCTAAAAAAAAAAAAAAAGTCACAAAATAACTCATAATGTTTTCAGAAAGTTTATGAATTTGTATTGGGCTGCATTCAAAGGCATCCTGGGCTGCATGCGGCCTGTGGGCCGCAGGTTGGACAAGCTTGCTTTAGACCATGGATGTAGAGGCTGACTTAAAAATAAGTATATAAAAAACAGCTTAACAGCTATCATGCCAAAATCTAAGTTTTTCTAGCAAAGAAGAGTGGGGGATTTGGTGTCTTTCCTTTTGGAGGACACTCCAGTAAGTATCAGCATCTTCGGTTAGCAAACATTCAATGCTTGTTGGACATCTATGGCGGCCCCACAGCGTCCCACATATGTTAGAGAATAAATAGAGCCTGGTCCCTGGCCCTCAGAGAGGAGGTCACTTGACTGGAGAGAACAAAGCGAATAGGAGGCGATTAGAAGAGAACTAAGGAGTGACTCTGTGGTACTAGAGGGTAAGACGCACTCGGAGAAGGGTGTCTGAGCCTCCCAGGGCCAGCTTCCCCGAACAAGGGAACCCACGGGCAGAGAGGAGTGTGTCCTTGGAGCTCATAGAATGAGGAGTCCATGCAGGCGCCTGAGTTCGGGGCCTTGTGTTGCAAAGCCCTTTACGGATGGTTCCAGCGGTTGTGCAGGCAGTGGAACCCATGAAGGGAGCCTGGAGATGAGGGACTTAGCCACGATGTCGCAGTGAGAGCCCCAGCAGAAAGCGGCAGCAAGCAAAGGAAGCGGGGGGTTGTGGTCACATAAGAAATAGTCCAAAGGAAGGAGTGGCAGGACCTGGCGACGCTCGTGTGCTGGGGATGAGCCGCTGGAGGCAGCCAGTCACACTGTAAAAATGAGGCCACGTGACCTTTCATTAACACCACCTCAGTGGAAGATGAGCTTCCTCAGGTCGTGACGCCTGAGCTTCTTTAATTAGTAAATGCTGTCCCCCAAATATCACAGCTGCGTCCTGCTGTGCATTTCTATGCCTCAGAAGCCACTCGGAGATACGTGATACCCCTGTTGTTGCTCACAGATGGTCAGTGATTTGAATATCACCACCTTCTAAAGGCCAGCATTGTTCTAGCAATAAGATTAGGGTGTGGTGTTGTCGTTTAAGGAAGTTTTCCTGCAATTGTGGAAATCAATTAATACTACAGAAAATATTGTAAGTACATATTTTGCAAAATGTAGATCTGCATGTTTCACTAATTGTGTAATAATGCTCTGCTCTGTAAATATCCAGCTTTAAAAGTCTGCCTTGGGATTTCGTTTGACTGAAGGCAATATTTAACGGACTAAACTGCACTTGCCCCTACCAAAAATACTGCACATCCATAGATTTAGACTTCTTCGCATACTTCTTATGTGTTGGGAGAAGCTACTTTGGGGACAAAAATGCCCTTCTCTGTGCCTCACAAATAACTGCATTCAGGGACACAAAGCCCAACTGTTGCGAAAATATTAGTATTCAGATGTTCTTGTGTTTTGTTAATGCATTTAATTATGTACAATATAGCTATTGTTTCCCTTTCACATTTGCATTACTTTATATTAGCTAGAGAACATAAAGCACAGCTATAAAATCAGACTAATTATTTCTGTTGTTCTTGCAACGTATAAATAAGCGTTGCATCCCTGCAAAAGCTGCAGCTTTGTACTGACCACAGTATTCTTCACGTTGCTTTTTCAAACACTACAATGCAATGATGTACTTAATAGTACGTTATAAAGCTCAGTGTTCTTACGTAGTTGAATTTCACCAGTGGTCATGGAAGAACGGTGCCACCAAAGTCTCCCGCTCCACCTGGTCCTGCCTTTTCCGTGCTTGTCTTGGAGCAGGTGACCTATTTTTCAGGCATAGGGCTCAGCCAGCATAGACACACTGGCAGCTGTATGCACTCCCTTGGGTGCATGGACAAGACCACCGCGACCCTGGGTTCCAACTGCTGGCTTTACGCTTTGTTGTTGGCAAACATCTATAATGTATGTGACAGCAGGTTAACCTGCCTTGGAACCAGATCTTATATGGACTGCATGATACATCTCACTTACAGGGCAGTTTCTTGACCCAGATGATTTTGATTAAAAAAATCAGAAGCACTGGAATCCTTTTTCCAATGAGCGAGAGTTGTAAGTGTGCAAACTTCCACGACTATCAGCAGCAGAAGGAAAGCAACCCCACCTCACTTCTCCCATGCCACCACCCCCAGAACTGGTGCCCTCCTGTCCTTGCATCCCCCAGATGAGACCTCAGTGCTGAAAGGGCCTGTGTCACCGTGCGTTCTCAGATTTAAAAAAGGCCGCCCACTGCAGTTAGCCAAAGACCCTGGGAAATACACTGAGAAATAAAGAAAGGAGCTGCATTGGAGTCCAAGTGCTTATGATGGCTTAAAAGTAGAGGCTGAACGTGGTAGCTCACTCCTGTAATCCCAGCACTTTGGGAGGCCGAGGCAGGTGGATCACGAGGTCAGGAGTTCGAGCCCAGCCTGGCCAACATAGTGAAACCCGGTCTCTACTAAAAATACAAAAAATTAGCTGGGCACAGTGGCGGGTGCCTGTAATCCCAGCTACTTGGGAGGCTGAGGCAGGAGAATGACTTGAACCCAGGAGGCGGAGGTTACGGTGAGCCAAGATTGTGCCATCGCACTCCAACCTGGGCGACAGAGTGAGACTCCATCTCAAAAAAAAAAAAAAAGAAAGTAGAAGGTGCATCTTCACAGGCGCTGGCTTATCTACAGCATTGCCCAAGGTCAGCCATCTGGGAGGCTAGCAGGCTGTCATCTGGCTTAGTCGATAGTGCTATTAATGCAAGAGGCAATTGCATTTTTATTTAAAGTTTCTACAAGAATTGTTGAACCTGGGTTCCAATTCTGATGGTGCTCTGCCTGTTTGCATGTGTGTGTGTGCATGTGTGTGTGTACACGTGGGTGTGTGTGCACGGGAGCGGGGGTCACCTAACCTTACCAAGTAAAACTTAACTCAGGCAGGAAATGTGTCTGCCTCACTCTCCCTGAGAGCTGCTGCCAAGAGACCTGGAATCTTCCACCCGAGAGGCCACTCCTACGGCTTCATCTTCAGAGCTGCCGATAGCAAGGCTGTACGGAGTGGAGGGTGGAGGACGCTTTCTCAGGAGACAACACCCTTCCAGACATTTAGTTTAACAACCTAACATCCCTCAAGTTCAGTGTCTTCTCAGTTCACGTGAAGAAATGCCCTCAAAGTATTTTTAGTGTGAACCAAACCACATGAGAAACATCTTTTCCGCACCAACGTGTTCATGACTTTCCTGCCTCTTAGTAATTGTGCAGAAGAGTCCACACTACAGGCCTGGAACCGTCCAGTCTTCGGCAGGCCCGTGGCGAGCTAGGTCCCGGAGTGTGGTCTGGGAATGCGGGTCTCCAGAGTGCTCCCACCCACCATGCCCTAACCGGGAGGGCACCACGTGGTCTGTGCAGAACAGCCTCTTTCCTCTGGAGCCTGGAATGTTGGTGGTACCAAGTGAGGCAGCCTATGAGACCAGCCCCTGGTAAAGCCCCGGGAAGGGTCTCTAACAAGCCTCCCAAACAGACAGCATGTCACAGGTGGGGTCACGGCACGTGAGCATTTCACATGGGTCACAGCGTGTGCTGGGAAATTCAGCCTCCCATGTGACTCTGAGGAGGGGTTCCTGGACTTCACCATGCACCTCTCATTGCAATGAGTCATAGCAGTGACAGGACCATATCCTAAGTCCCGGGAGCTCTCCTAGCAAGTCAGGGAAACTGGAGGGGTCGCAGGGACCCCAGGGCAGTTATTGAAAGAGGTCCTTTGTGGAAACCGACCTAGAAGAATAGCTGTCCACTGCTGAGTCGTGGTCGCTTGGCAGGCATGCATTCTCAACTGTTCGTGGTTCCCTGTCTACACCTTCCCAACCAGGCCACCTGCAGCCGCTCTCCCCACTCCCCCACCCCAGGCCAGAGACCTTTCTTTCCTTAGTGTCCCAGCCAGACTACCAGTCCCTGTCCCTCTCCCAGTTGCTCAGGATGGAAGCCAAGGTGCCCCCGGCATCTGGGTCCTACCATCTCCGTCATATCCCTCCACAGAGGCCGTCCGCCAGAATCTTCCCTCCCCAGGCCCCACTGCTCCCCAAACCCAGCCCTGTCTTTTTGCCACATAGCTGCCTGCTCTGCCCTTTCCACAGTCTGTTCACAGCCATCAAGGCTGTGATACCCCTGCTGTTGCTCACAGATGGCCAGTTTCCTGCACAGGCCCTCCTGCCTCCCAGGTTACTGCCTGGCCTGGGATGTTCTCAGCCCGGCCATCCTCCTGGACCTAGGACCAGCATAGCCGCTCTCCTGCGGCCTCCGCCACTGGGAGCCGATTGCGCGCAAGCTTCCAGTGGGGGCCGCCTTCCCCTCTGCCAGAAGCACCCTCCCCAACTTCCCCAAGTCCTCGCAGGGCCCAGACTGTCATCTTGTCCAGATGTCATTTCCGCAAGTACCTTCCTGCTGACCCAAGCCCTTTCTGCTCTCCTGTTCTCTTGCCTGATGTGGAGTTGCACATTGCGTGAGTTGGGGCTGCCAAGACAAATTACCACATGCTGGGGGCTTAAAACAACAGGAATTCTTCTGTGATCATTGTAAAGGCCAGAAATCTCAAGCTGAGATTCTGCAGAGCCCTGCTTCCCCCGAAGGCTCTACCGGAGAATTTGCTCCATGTCTCTTACTCCTGGTGGTGCCAGAAGTGCTTGGTGTTCTGAGGTTTGTAGATGCACCCCTCCAGGCTCCGCCTCCATCTTCACATCTCTTCCCTGTGCATCTGTGCCTGTGTCCAAACTGCTCTCTTCTTACAAGGACACCAGTGATTGGAGTAGGGCCCACCCTACTGCAGAATGACCTCATCTTCACTTGATTCCATCTGCAAAGATCTATTTCCAAATAAGGTCACATTCACAGGCACAGAGGTTAGGACATGGACATATCATTTGGAGGATACTTTTCAATCCATAACACACATTTTCACCTGCTTTCCCCACTAGAATGTAGGTTTCACGAGGACAAGGACCATATATTGTTCATCACTGTAACTCAGATATTTAGAACAGTACATTACAACTATTTGGTACCCATAAATAATGGATGGATGAATGGGTGAACAGATAGGTAAATGGATGGATACATGAGTGGATGGATGGATGGTTGGGTGGATGGATGGATGATGGATGGATGAGTGGATGGATGGGTGGATGGATGAGTGAATGGGGGATGGATGAGTGGATGGATGGGTGGATGTACGTATGTATGGATGGATAGATGGATGAATGGGTAAATGGACTGATATGTGGATGGATGGATGGATGGATGGATGGGTGGATGTATGTATGTATGAATGGATAGATGGATAAATGGGTTGGATGGATGGGTGGATGGATGGATGGGTAGATATATGTATGGCTGGATGGATAGATGGATAAATGGGTAAGTGGGCTGATATGTGGATGGATGGATGGATGAGTGGATAGATGGAGGGGTGGGTGGATGGATGATGGATGGATGAGTGGATGGAGGATGGATGGAATGGACGGATAGATGGATAAATGGGTAAATGGACTGATATGTGGATGGATGGATGGATGGATGAGTGGATAGATGGAGGGGTGGATGGATGGATGAATGGATGGATGAGTGGATGGGGGATGGATGGATGGATGGATGGGTAGGTGGGTGTGTGTATGTATGGATGGATAGATGGATGGATGGGTAAATGGACTGATATGTGGATGGATGGATGACAGATGGATGGGTGAATTGATGGATGCATGCATGCATGAGTGGATAGATGGTGGGTGGGTGGATGGATGAGTGGATGGATGAATGGATGGATGAGTGGATGGGGGATGGATGGATGGATGGGTAGGTGGGTATGTGTATGGATGGATGGATAGATGGATGGATGAGTAAATGGGCTGATATGTGGATGGATGGATGCATGAGTGGATGGCTGGCTGGCTGGATGGACGGATGGATGGATGAGTGGATGGATGGATGAGTGGATAGATGGAGGGGTGGGTGGATGGCTGAGTGGATGGGGGATGGATGGATGCATGGATGGATGGATGGAGGTGGTGTGGTATGGATGGATGGATGGATGGATGGGTAAATGGACTGTTATGTGGATGGATGGATGAATGGATGGATAGATGGATGGATGACTGGTATTACAGGAATATGTGAGTGAATCCTGTTTTCTGTAGATAAGTAATAGAGTTTGGAGAGGAAACTAACTAAATGATATTCATTTAAACGTAACACTATAACTCGAAAGCAAAATGGATTCATTGCCCTTTGTGACAGAAACACAGTATTTTTTGGAGAAAGCTATGAGATGCTGGTATACAACACGAAATATCTCAATCCCACTTCAGATTTCTGATTGTTTCTGCTTCCAGAGGAGAAGCCAAGTCAAAATGTCCTGAATACGCAGTTCTCTATTGCGAGAGGCCTCTTGTGGAATCTGGGATTGAAAAAATTCTAAATGCCCCACTTCGTTCATGCATGAATTGCAGAAAGATGTGGCAAGTTTTGTTTCTACCAAGAAAACTAAAAACACCTTTTGTCAAATAAATGCTCCTTTTTGCATATTTAACTTATGCACCAGTGGCCTTTTAAACAGTCAACGTCCCATCAAGGTGCCTGCACATCTGGGCTCTCCGGGAGCAGCCATGGCAGCACCCAGGAAGAAATGCTGATATGGCTGCTCTGCATGCTCAGATCACTTCATCGGGAAGCCTTGGTGCATTTTACCCAGGGTGCCAAATCCCGAGTAACTGAGGAATTCCCAGGGCCTTCTGAAATACAGAGCTGCAATAAGGCTGCTCCATCTAGGTTAGCTCCATCCTAGGCCAAGGGCTTTATGAGGACTGCACATATTCTGTGGGTTTTATAGGAGACAGCTAGGTCAAGACCCCTCAGAGAAAGCTGCTTTGTCCGGT
The DNA here is from genome assembly GCF_006542625.1 of Nomascus leucogenys. NCBI lineage: Eukaryota > Metazoa > Chordata > Mammalia > Primates > Hylobatidae > Nomascus > Nomascus leucogenys. Next base: position 3,106,843 of record NC_044384.1, read on the forward strand.
GCTCAGCTTTGCACAGGCCCGTATTCATATCTCATTGTTGTTTGCAGGAGAGGCAGATGCGAACCAGAACAATGGGACCTCCTCTCAGGACACAGCGGTGACTGACTCCAAGCGCACAGTGGACCCAAAGAATGCCTGGCAGGATGCCCACCCAGCTGACCCAGGGAGCCGCCCCCACTTGATCCGCCTCTTTTCCCGAGATGCCCCGGGGAGGGAGGACAACACCTTCAAAGACAGGCCCTCAGAGTCCGACGAGCTCCAGACCATCCAAGAAGACAGTGCAGCCACCTCCGAGAGCCTGGATGTGATGGCGTCACAGAAGAGACCCTCCCAGAGGCACGGATCCAAGTACCTGGCCACAGCAAGTACCATGGACCATGCCAGGCATGGCTTCCTCCCAAGGCACAGAGACACGGGCATCCTTGACTCCATTGGGCGCTTCTTTGGCGGTGACAGGGGTGCGCCCAAGCGGGGCTCTGGCAAGGTGAGCTCTGAGGAGTAGAGGAGCTTTAGTTTAAATGGAAAAAGCGAAGGAGAAATCAGTAGGTGAACTAAGCCATTAGAGGAAGAACTGGCGTGTAGCCTCTTGCTGTCTAAGGTCTCGTTCCGTGCTGGAGAATGCATATGAGCCCAAGAGTGTGGGCCTGAGTGGCTGCTTAGGATGTTTTCATTTAACTCACCCCATCTTTTCCTCACAAGGGATGGTGGCCAGGGTGTGGCTCAGGAATGTAAGAACATGCTGAATTCTGGATCTCTAAGGGTGCCTGGACATGGGCGTTGCAGAAAGAGAGCCACATTCTCAGGGTCTCTGGTGGTGTGTGCTTGCGGACTTGATGACTGATTTTGCCTCTTCGGCCCACACGCTGGGGTTCAGCACTGGGTTGTGCTCGTTTTTTCCTGGAGTCAGTGCTGCTAGCTTCATGTTGCTCTGCAAGAATGATTCGATTGAGGTCGAGGAAGACTTTTGAACAAACTCCTCAATTTAAATCCGCCTTGAGCAAACTTTCTCTGTGGTCTGAGAAGTGGAAGGAGGGGAGGGATAAATGAGTGTCTATGAATCAAAGCTTTATTATCTTGTGATTCCATTAATTTGCATACAGAGTCTTAGAGGTTTCTTTATTTAAAAGCAAATGTTCTGTGGATAAAAATGTATTACAAAGAAAAAAAAAAACTCTGCTATGGGGTCCAGAGTCTAGGAGTGGTTTCTGCAGTTGATTGTCCGTGGAGAACGTGTGGCTGCTGGTTCATCAAAGCACTGGTCCCTGAGTGCCATTCAGATTGCAGATGCAGCATTTCACGTGATGTTTAGTGTTTGGTGGTTGTGTAATTTTGGAGAGAAAGAAGTTTTTCCCAAAAAAGTCCCTAGTTTATTGGGTGTTCTCACACAACCTGTAACATGAAGCTGTTTTTCTGCCTGTGTGCAGGTCTGATTCTGGAATTCTGGAAGGCCTTGTGGGAGCATAAAAGGCTTTTGAATAAAGTGTGGAACAGAGCGCCTCATTCTGATAACATGCAATCATAAAAACCATAGGGCAACTTGGAGTTAAGGAGTTTCTAGAATTTGCTTTAGTCTCCAACTGCAATTCTTTATTGATCATGAAATTGTTGAAGATAAACACAAATGTCAGTTTCACCTTTCCTGTGGGCGTATCACAAAGCACGTCGAAGTTTCAGGCAACTGTTAACATCTCTACCATCTGCTCTGAGTTGAGATTTCAGGTTGCGACACTTGCCGTGACTTATTTGTAAATGACATTTGGTGTATCTTAGATACTAATGGAATTCATATTCTGGCTAGTTCTTTCAGTGCATTTGTAGACATGTTCTTTTGCTTTATGGCAGTCCTCCCTCACCCTGAAATGTTGGTGTTCCAACCTATTTCTAATGCTAATTTCAACTGGAAGCACTTTTTCAAGCCCAGCTATCAAACCACACCAGACATGTATGGATTCGGGTTGCCCAATAAAGTGTTGCTATTATGCTAAGCATCCCTCACGCATACAGCATCACCAGTTTTGAAAGCTTGAACTATTCTGCTTACTTCAAGGTACAGAAAAAAAATGTACTTAAACTGTGCAGAAAAGATGAAATCGCTGGATAGTATGTATTATAAAACAAGCTTCATGTCAGTGATAATGGTTTAAGTTGAAATAAAATGGTGAAGGTATTGATATCAATCATTGTGACTTTATCTCAAAAGGACATTGAAACACATAGTGTTTTTCTTCCTTTATGGTAAGATTACAGCCTTTATTGTCTTAAATCTCTTATACTCTTCAATATTTTCAAAGAAAACATTCTAGTCTCAGAAATAGTCCATCTCTTTGCAAAACAGGGCTGCCCAATTATCAAGGACCCAGAAAAATCAAAACACTTTCAAAAATTTAAAAAATAAAAATAATTTTCACATAATTGCTTTAGGAATTTTGAAGTATCAATTCTTTTCACTATGGAGTGTTGAATATAGAAGACTTTTTAATGAACATGCTTGCCCTTTGATGCCAAAGGTACAAAAAATACTAACATTTGCACGTGTGATCATAGAGCAGCTGTGAGGCCTCCCTGGGGAAAGCACACGGGGGGGTGTGTATTGTTCCACTGAACTATTTTATCACAAAGTGTTGTAAACCTGGGAGATGAAAGCTTAACTCTCTACACCCAGCTACAAACCCACAATGGCCCTAAAAATCTGGGGTATTCATTGGTGTGGGCTGCCGTGGAGGAATTTTTGGTTTTGTTTTTATTTTTATTTGTTGCTCTGTTGACAAATCAGGAGAGCCCCCGTTTTTATATGCTAGGAAGGTCCTTGGGATAGGCCGAAGAGGTGTGCAAACAGGAGCGCTGGAAGGCCCAGGCCCTGTCTCTCAGGACCACGGCGGCCTGCCCTGCACACAGTTCTTCTGCTTCCCATCTAGAACAAGGTTTTCCTGGCAGATTCCTGCCAGACTCTGAATGGAGCCCCCCACGACCCTATAAAAGGGGCTGTTTGTCCCCCTCCCACCCTCCTGTGCTCTTCCTCCCTCCCCTTGAGGGCACATGGCCGCTGGTACCACATGTTGGCGCGGCCGCCCCCAAGCCCCGGAATGCCCTAACAACACCCACGCTTGTGTTGCTGGGAGCTGACATTCAAGGAAAGTGCATTAAAAATTCCTTGAGAAGGCATATTCTTTTGAGAGCCGTAAATGAAAAGTGCATTCACGGAGAACATGCTCCTTTGTTGTGAGAGGAAAGAAAGGAGTGTTGTTGCCTTTAAGGGGCAGGTTTCCCAGCTCCCCAGAATGTCAGGGTCACATGAGGAATGGGTGGGCACTTAGCGCCAAGACTGGCGTGTGCTTGGCCCGGCAGCTCCTCTCCAAGTGACCTCTCCAGCATCACTCTGTGCCAGTGCTCATATCTGAGGCCACTCGAGTGTCACGGGGCAGAGCCTGGAAACATTAGCTTTGGAAACCGTTCCTTCCCTTTTATGTGGAGGAAGTAAGGTTTCACAAAACACCTAAGCTGGACACGGTGATGTGCCGCTTGGACGGTTCCCAAAGCAGGAAGCAGCCAGGACATCCCAGTCCCCCACTTCTCCATGCCATGTACTTTTAGGGAGGTTTTGAAAGCTAGCTTCTTACTGATGATTTTGTCTATTTTTCTGTTTTACATGAAAACCTTCATTTATAACCTGCTCTTCTCAGCATTCTTCTATTCAGCATTCAGTGTGACTTCTATGCCTCTAATTGTGACTGTATGGAGGAAAACTGTTTGCATTCAGTGCTGTGGGGTATAATCAGTCCTGTAAATTAATCAGAATGTTCTGTTGCCTGATTTTTTTCCCATTGTGCTTTAATTTCATTAAACATATTTTAGTTCTACAGTAACCTAATTCCTCATTGTTAACATGAGATCCTAATTCTGTAGCTGTGTTCTGTAATCCCACGGGGCATGTACCATTTGGAGACACACGAAGGATACAGTAGACAGCACGGAGGGTAGCAACACACAGGGGTGTCCTCCCTCCCCAGAGTGCAGTGTGCACACAGAACCAGATTCCATCGCATTCATCGTGAGCTTGCGTGGTAACTGATCCGGCCACTCAGTGCCTCCATTGGATGAGAGATTCGGCCACAGATTCTTCTAGAGAAAATCCAAATATGGAGAGTGCGTTTGTTTCTGCACCCAAACACATACGTTTTGAGATTTCTTATAGGCATTCTTCTCCAAGTCTCATTACTCTGATCAGTTACTGATCGGAGGCCACCCTGGCTCAGTCACCAGCTGGTCACTGTGTCCTTCTGTGGTCTCAGGAGCTGCCGTTGTCGCTGTTGTATGAATAGACAGTAGTTAATGAGACTGGATGTGTCTGTACTGGCAGTGATTTTGCAACTTCATCTGTATAAGCGATGCGTTTGTAAATAATGGTAATGTATTTGATGGTAATTGCCTGTGGTGGTTGTATCATGATTTAATTTTATTATGAGCTTTTTGCTTTATAGATTTTTCTGCCTTTTTATGCATCCATTAAACAGTTTAACAGACCAAGGACAGTGTACTAACTGCATGTGAACTTTTTTAAGTTGTCGTTTTTGGTTGCCCCACCCCCACCCCCTACGTCAGTGTACCGTGTTGCCGGCATTTTTGTGGCCTGGTGACACAGCTGGCAGGTAAGTGTGAGCACCCAAGCTCCTATGCTTCTGTGCGGGAAGCTCACAGTTGCTCACTCATCTGCTTTTACTACACAGAGACGTCTTACTCTCTTCTCTCCCCTCACAGTTCGGTGTTCTGGTCTTTCTATGATGACTATTCTGATTCTGCCTGAAGTTTCTTGTGTTTCTCTCAAAGCATCATCCTGCAAATGTTAGGGAGGGTGGACGCTGAGCAGACCCCACTGGCCGGTGCTGTCACGGACACAGCCTGCTCCACCAGCATTTCCTGAATGAACATGCACATGGGTGCCAGTGCCCACAGGGACTTCCGGGAGCTCACACACAAGGGGGGTCACGGGAACCTCGAGACACTGAAATGAGGGGATGGTGCTGGCTCTCTGAAGGATGATCATGAGTGTATGAGATGAAGGTGAAACTTGGGGTCTTTGAGAAATTAGAAACAAGAGTAGTAAAGATAAGTGATTGGCTTGGATGTGGTCCTGCCTTTCATGTCCCATCAGACCCTCGTCTTAACTCATCTCCTCCTTTTAAGCTCATTTGCATTTTAAAGCATTCATTTCTCTCATTGTTGATTTTCCTTTGATAAAAAGTCTGGACATTTGATAACAGGCAATTCTGATCGGTGAATTAGGAGCTTGGCTTTACATCTGAGGGAATAGATCATCCTTAGAAAAAAACACACAATAGCACTCGTGAAAATCACTTAGATATTGATTCAAATTTAAGAACTGTGGACATTTCCTATCAAACCCTGATTCAGCGTTTTTAAAAGTTTTTTCCTTTATGGCTATCGGCACACTCTTAATGCTCTGAAATCATCCTACTTCATAAAAAAGTAGTAAAAAAGAAGAAACAGCTAAAGAACACTGAACTCTTTTGAGGGAACCCCATAAAAATGGGCTTAGCGCACACAATTTCTCCTAAGAGGCTATTCTTGCCTTTCGTCTTCTCTGGCCCTTGCATTTGTCCCCCCTCTTGCTGGCTCTGGGAGTGGCAGGCAGCTGGGGTTACAGGTTGCATTTCCTGAAAACCATCAATGGGACGCCTTATGGCTACCCCAGCCACCTGCCTTCCCCATGGATAGACGGGGAGTCAGTAGAGGGGCTTCACACCAGCCCACCAGAGCCACGAGAACACGTCTCACAGTGATGATCTTCTTTGTGAAGAGGAGCCATTGTAGGAGATGGAGGGAAAATAAATGAAAAGTTCTTCACTTGTTGGCCCTGTACATAGCGTACACTTGCTCACGCTCATGGACGCCAGCTGATGGGAGTCACTGCTTATGAGGACAGCCAAGTCTCATCAACACAGCAACTCCCGCAGGCTTGTCCACGGAGACATCCTCTAAAGTGAATACTCAATTTACTTACCTTTAATGTCATGAATTAAAGTCACCAGAAATTCCTGCTAATATAGAAATAGCCTGTCTCATGCAGGGAGAATCCATTAGGAGACGTACAGCTAAGCACACACTCACCACAGATTTGCCTCTGAAAACCCTGGTGTGTTCACTTTCCATAATACTTCTAGAATGCGCCCACATTCTTCAGTGTCGGAACTACTCTATTCTCACGCATACGCAGCTGCTAACCTGGTTAAAAGAATCCATTTCATCTGCAGCCAATACATCTCCTGAAACCTATTACACTGATTTCATCTCTTGACCACTATAAGTCTCTTTCCTCTTTCTCTTCTCTCTCTGTCTTCATTTTGCTGTAGCTGATAGTCAAGAAATAGACATTTCTTGCAGGGCACTTACCTTGGTCCTATAATAATGGTCTTTCAACTGCAGCCCTCAAAGTTCATTGATATAGCAGATACTCTCGTGTAACTGACAAAGAGAATACATTAAGTTAGGAGCTAATGCTACTTAGGAAGATTTGTAACCGCAGAGCTCAGGTGAGTGGGTAGCGCCTGCTCCTGCTGAGAAGATTAACTTCCTACTAATGTTGAATTCCTAACCTTCACCAGTACCAAGGAAGAATGTCAGCAAGAAAATCCACTTTCAGTAATTGGCTAAAGTGACTTTGAACACTATTGCTCCTAAAAATTACTTCCTTATGCTCTGCAGAAAATCTGAAAAGGTCCATCCTCGGTTCACTGAACCTTCACAGAGCAGGAAGAGTTTCAACTTGTAAATCCAATGCAGAAGCTAACACACCTGCTATAAAAGAAAAAATACAACTCTACAAGTGAAGTGGAATGTAAAATTTATCCATTCCATGGTAGACGTCAAAAAACCCTTTTAGTGCACTTTGCTCCAGGCTAGGAAAGGCCTTCTGCACTGGAGCCTAGAAATCTTTCACAGCTGGTGCCTGCTGCCATATTAAGAGGCCTGGTCCCATTGTTTGATACAGGGCCTCAGAATAGATTTTGGAGGAGAGAATTCTTCCCTAAACTTTCCTTTTGCTCTTGATTTCCTGAGTCCTTCAGGGCGCATGCCTGCCCTCTGACCTCCCATCACCTCTTGCTGGTCTGTCCATCATCCATCATCTGCACACGCCTTCTTCGCTCACTGTCGTCCTTCATCCTCCATCCCCTGCTCACTCCTCCTCACTCTGGGTTCTTGCCAAGCCAGCTCTAGAGGAGATTTGCTGGAGGACTTTGGGGCACTGCCGGCGGCGCCCACCCGGACTCACGCAGCCCACTCTGTGTCCCCCGGCAGGTACCCTGGCTAAAGCCGGGCCGGAGCCCTCTGCCCTCTCATGCCCGCAGCCAGCCTGGGCTGTGCAACATGTACAAGGTAAGACGCCGGCGGGTCCCCACCCATCGGGGCCGGGGGTGACCTGCCTTTGCCTGAGCTCTCAGCCACTGTCCCTCAGGGCAGGCAGTGTCACTGCCAGGGGCATCTGTGAGGCAGTGAAAGCAGGGAGGCAGGCCTCCCCTGGGGAAAAGCAGCTGCAGGAAGAGACAAATGCCCAAGAGAGGCATGGAGGACCTGGCTTTGAATCCTTGGAGGGAATCCTCCGCACAGGGCATGGCTGTCAGCTCAGGATGATGGGCAGCCTTGGTGACAGGGTCTGCCTCACTTTGCCGAGGCCTGAAGCGCGTGCAGGGGCCCGGGAGTGGCTCTGGTATTGAGGGCTGGCCTGGACCATGGCCACGTGCATACCTGTGCCTGAGTTTGCTTTGGAAACTAGTGCCTAGCAGACATTTAGCACTCACTAAACATGGGTTGAATTGAGCTCTAAACGATGAGTGTCCTTGGGACGTCTGGTCTCTCTGGGCTCTGTCCTCACCTGAGCTCGGCTGAGCTCTAAATAGGAAGTGGGCTATCGCTGTGGCTTGTCCTCATCTCCTTGTGTGGCTGCCACGGCTTCTCAAAGCACATAGGTGCCAGGAGCACTCACAAAGAAGAGGACAGCCAGAAGGGGAAGGGGACAAGCCCAGAGCTGGCACTGACGTCACCGCGAGCAGGGCTGCCGTTTGCACACTAGGAGCGGTCACCACAAACCTGCGTCCACCAGGCCCCTTCAAGGCCCAAGCCACGACCGTCTGCACCTTGGCACCTGGCTTTTTAAGCATGGGAATATGCAAAAGTTTGCGAACATCTGCTCAAGTACTTAAATAGTGCGAACATTTCACAGCTGTGCTCAATGGAGCACCAAGTTGGAGGGAGAGCTGGGGTACCGCTCTTCAGAGGCCTGCAAGGTGGGACCATTTACACTCAGCAAGGAGCACAGCAGCACGGGGGACAGGATGCCTGCGGATGCCAAAACTCCAAGCCCCTGAAGGGGAAGCGTCCGCCTGGTGTGGCTGCATGTCAGACGTCATGCCAGGGCCTGGCTGTCCAGGGCTGCACCGCCGCGGGCCAGGAGTGGGTTCATGAGGAATAGGATGTGCCTGCTGGCCCCGGGATGGCCAGTCCAGGGCAGTGGCTGAAAGTGCAGCAGAGGAAGCCAGGGCTTGGGGGCAGAAGGGCCCTGGGGGAGCTGGGGCCAGACAAGGGCCAGGTGAGAGCCCCACGGTGGTCGTGGAACTTGGAGTGACTGGCAGCGGCGGCTGGGGAGAAGGATTTCTTGCTGAAGCCACAGGGGAGGAGGCAACCATGCACGCTGAGGGGGTCTCGGTGGTTTGGACGCCCATCCTAAGAGTCTGTGTTTGACTTGAATCGGGTCCTAGTTGTGAAGCCGCACTTGATTTTCGAGGGCTCTCGGTGATGGACACCACCACCACTCCCCCAGGTAGTTCTGAGGGTCCCCTGTCCTTCTGGGAGGCCTCTGCTCTGGTGTGCACTGGGGCTGCGGCCACCTGGGCTTCACTGAGACCAAGATGGGGCTGCAAGCACCAGCCCCTGCCTGGGAGGCACCGACCCCGCTGGCTCCGCCCTGGAGAGCAGTGCTGGTGAGGAGGATTTTAACTGTGTGGAGGAAGATCTGATATGCGGGAGGGTTGAGCTAACGGTGGTACTGCACCCAGTGTGTGACACGTTGGCAGGTAGCGGCTTGCCCCCTACCCCGTTCCCTGCTCCACGAGAGGCACGCTGTCCTCCGTGGACCCTGGCCACAGAGAGATGGAGCCTCTGCCAGGAACCCCGTGTCGCCAAGCAGAGTGGAGAGGGTGAGAGCCCCAGGCTTGGGTGTCCAGATCATAGTAAGAAACTCAACACAAGGCTTCATTCCTCTTCTAAAAAAAATTATTTATCAGGGAAAAGCAGCCCTTCTGTTCTCCACAGTTTCATCCGAGACAGGTTTTGCATGTACCTTTAAAATCCTGTCCAAAGATAAGTAAATCCTCTGCACAATGCTTTGTCCACGTGGCTGCCCGGGGCTCACACTCCAGTGCACACATGGGAAGGTTGTTAAAAGTCCTGCAGGCTTCCAGGACTCAGCTCCTTGCGCTCAGCACTTGTGCACTTGTGGACACCCCATTCTGGTCCAGATAGGAAAAGCAGTAGGGGTGTGTGTGTGTGTGTGGTATTTACACATCTATGGAATGAAGGGAAAATGAAGATAAGCGTAAGGTGAAACGAAAGGCTGGGCAGGCTGTGTGGGCTCCCAGCATTGCTCCCAATGGACAGAGAACCCTCCCAGGGCTGCGTGCTAGAGGCCTCAACTTCTCCCTCCAGCCCCCTGAGCAGTCGCCGGCGATGCCTGGCTCACAGAGCCCATCTCTGCAGGAGGTGCACACAGAGGGGGCAGGCAGGCTGGTCTGAGAGCCCCCAGGGGTGCCCCTGCCCGAAGACAGTGGCAATCCCATGCCATTTGTATATTGAGTGGAAGAATAAGCGAGGGGCTTCCCTCTCTGTCCCTGAGAAGGAGCTTTTGAGTTTGAATGTCTTCTTCCGGTACTTTGGGATGCTTTATTATTGCAGGAAAGTGGCTGTGAGGGCACCAGCCACGGAGGAAGGAATTGCAAGGCCAGAGGCACTAAATGGTTTTAAACTACAGAGGGATTTTAAAATGCAGGGATTCCGTGACAAAGGACCCTTGAAGTCAGCTCCCAACGGAGACAGAGCAGCTGGGTGGAAGGCTCAGGCTGAGCAGGGCCAGGAACCAGCAGAGTCGGAACCGAGAACTCCCCCAGCGCCCACGGCGCTCACACCCTAAGCTGAGCAGAGGGTCTCCGCCTGAGTCCACCTCACCCTGTGTCCTCTCCCTCCCTGTCTCTCTGTCTGTCTACTTCCCCCTCTCTCGCTCCCTCTTCGTGTCTCTCTCTTCCTCTTCCCTCTCCCTCTCTGTGCAAACACACTCTGTGCAAACACCCCAGCTATGAAATAGGCAACAAGGCAAAGAACAGCCTGGCTCCCGTGCTGCGGTGCCCCCTCCGGAACGGGACCCTGCTCCGAGCTCCCTGACGCCCAGAGACACCGGTGCTCTCGGGGCTGACAGGGCTCTTTTCTTTGAGGAATGGAAGGCGGGCAGTGGGAGCACAATAGGGGAATAGTGCGACATCCGAGAACTCAAAAGCAAGCTGGGGAAGCAAGGATTCAGAGGGGAGAGGAGCAACACACACGATGGGGAATGGCCGCGTGGGAAGTAGACCCACTGTTCTCTGCAGTTCCTCTGTCTGCACAGCCCCTGCCTGCCCGCCTGCCTGTCCATCCGGTGCTGCAGTTCCCTGGAACCGGTGCTGGGCCTGCGCTGGAGGCTGGAGTGAGGGTGCCTGTGGTGCAGCTGGAAAGGTGGCCCTGGGCAGGGTGGCTCCCCTCGGCCCCACCAACGGTGCCAGCTCCTCCAAGCTCCAGGCTTGGCCTGGGGCCCAGGACACTGACCTGAGCAGGAAGGGGCTGCTCTGGGCTTCCAGCTCTGCTCTGGGCTTCCAGCAGCCACTATCTCCAAGTCCTCGGATGTCCTTTCTGCCTTGTTCTCACAGACCCTTGTGCTCCCGGCCTGCCTTGGAGGACACTGTCCACCCCTCAGCCTTGGCACCCATGGAAAGGGTCTTTCTGGAAAGACCTGCCCTGCCTCTGAATCCACCATCACCCAGCACATTGGCGTTTAGGAGGCAAAGCATTTTGTGCCATGGGAAAGCACAGGAGTAAGAACCAAAAATGCTTGGCTCAGGTCTCATGGCCCTGCGTCATAGCCATGGACCTGGGGCAGGTGTCTGTCTTCTCTGAGCTTCCTTCCCTCTCCTGTAAAACAGCAACGGTGGCAAAAGTGTCACCTGTCCTGCAGATGCCATGGAATGTTGTGCTGATCAAGCAAGAAAAGCAATGCAAATGCCCCACAGGAGCCTCGTCCTCTGAAAACATTGGTGTCATCGTAACCCTGCCCCAGTGCCACTCCACACTCGTGCTATTCTGGAAGAGGCCTGGTGACCCTCGGAGCTGCTGGGGAGGGCAGCGCTGGCTCTAAAAAGCCCTGGTGGCCATGGCCCCTCTGCCCCTCAAGGCTATAGTTTCTGTGCTGGGGCCTTAGTTTCCGAAACTGTAAAATGAAAATCAGAGTGGTGAACCTCACATCAATCCCTGCTCCCACCATTCTTAGAAGGAAATGGCAATCAAGCCTCAAAAGCTCCGTGGTGGGGGCAGCCGCACTAGAACTTCACTCTCTGGCCATCAGCTCCAAGTCATCTGCGTTTGGGAAACAGACGTCTCTCTAAGCCTCCCCTGTGGGAGAGGAGTCCCTCTTGCCATGAGGAAGAGGAATTGTTTCTGTGGGTCTCTCAGGACAAGGAACAGAGACCCTGCTTCCCGGAGCTGTGGTCATCAAGGGTGTGCTTCTGCATGGAGACGCCGTGGCAACATGGTACCCGGGGGCGGGCTGCCATCAAGGTGCCAACCAGAGAGGCCATGGCACAGCCACCCGGCGGAAAGCACACAACCATTTTAAGGACTTCCTCGCCAATCTGACAGCAGCTTTCACCTCTGACAGGTGCCGTTTGTCCACCTCCGTTGCTTCTCCCTCTTCAGCACTCTCACCAGGATGAGGAAGCTGGAACCCAGCGTCAAAACTCTTCCCCTTTGAGGTTAAACCTAGATCAGAAAAATGCAGCCACTGAAAGGGTTTACTTAATGGCAGAAGCACAGGCTGCCAACCTTTGACTTGTATCCTTCTGTGCCCAGAGCCCTGATGTGGGTCCCACAGGGTTTTGTGCCAAGAGGTCTCTGATGCCGACCCCCGTATCACCAGTGGACAGAGGCAAAGACCCCCAAAGGAGGCCACGGGAACTTCACTTCCCCATGAAACATGGGAGAGAAAACACGACCAGATATGCCCCGACCACATCTACAAAAGCAGTGTCTGAATCTCTGCATCCAGCCTCACAGTTGGCTAAGAGGAGAAACGCTGATCCTTCCTGTCGTGGGGCAAAGCAACAACCTCCCGAGTAGGGCACCAGGAGGGAAACCACACACAAGCCACCGGTGCCAGCGGCCGCCACCCTGCAGCGCTCTCATTCCCAGTATCTGCAAGGAGCTGCATCGTCTGCAGGGAGCTGAGGTAACAGCCTCAGGTTACCTGAAATCTGCATCAGAACGAAAGGCTTGTCTGTGGATTTTTTCAGACATAGAGAAAAGCCCGGTATTCTGGATGGTGCACAGCTTTCTGTAAAGAAAGTAAATGCCCGCGACTTTCATTAACTCGTGCGAGCCAATGATTCAGGAATAAACATAATTTTCAACCCGGCAAAGGGCAAAAACACAGGAAAAACTGCATCTGTCATTCAGACAGAAAAGAATTCTCTCCAGACTGCAAAATGTAAAATGCCCTGACCTTGCTTAAAAAAAAAAAGTCTAACATACTCTCCTGAGGCACGGTAGGAGCTGTTTGACCAGAAATGGAATAATAGCTTCCTTGGGGGGGTGGGGGGGAAAGCACATATATATGTGCTTTTTTTCAGAGGAAGCTATTATTTAACTAGTATTGTAACTAGTATTTAACTAATATTGCAAAGAGAACCACAGTGTTCTGTGATTTCTCGGGATTGCCATAGCATTGTGAAGTCAGGGGGATGGGGAGTAAGAAAAGGGGAGACACCACGGCCCGTCATTCACAGTCGGATGTGTCGCCTCATCTCCAGCCTTGCAGGCTTTGATACACGTGTTCTGTCCAATAATACTGATTTCATCGGTGCCTGTTTTAGCTGCTGGGCCAGTTTCCATGGGAAACAGATGCCATGACCCTAAGCTTCAGATAATTCGCAGGGGGTCTGCTGTTTACCATTCCCACCGGTTTTTAGGTAGAAAATACGCGTGCATTGAAACAGAAGTTCCCTGGAGAGAAAAGAAAATGCTGCCTAGGTGACTGTCTCCTTTGAGCATCTTTAAGGAGGATCATTTAAGCACTTAAACAAGGTTTCTGGGGGTGTAAAGGATCTTTGTGAGCCACGAAAGAAGTGTGATGCAGGGGAAAATGGCAGAAAAGGTGCATCTATTTCATCTAGAGCTACATTTTACGATTCGTAATTCAAAAAGTATACCGAAGAATCATATTATCACTTTCACAAGAAAAAAATTATATCAGATATTCCTCTGTGTTCTTTCTTATCATGGCAGCTCAGAAAAACAGTGATACCACTCTCTTCTGTGGTTCTAAACAGGCCACACAGATTCATCCCTGAGCTCTCTGTCTCTGAGTTTTTTCAGATTAACTTCTGAGCTCTCTGGTATCTGCATTTCCTGAGAGTGCCAGAAGAATCAAACATTACCCTGGGAGGAAAAAAGAGTAAAAAGCAAATTCATTCGCCCTTCACTCTCAGGGCCACTTGTGCAACCACCGAAATGAACAGCCTAGGTCCCAAATGCCACTTTGTGGGTGCGTGCAAAAATCCGCCACGTGCAACCTGGAAACTACAGGAATAAGGACCAGGAGACATGTTGGTTGGTTGGTTTTCAGTCACACAGACAAAATCGGATGGTCCAGACGATGCAATCTGTCCGTCCTGAGGCATCACTTTCCACTGAAAGGAGGAACTGATGGGCCCTTTGTTTCAATTATATAGAAATGCATCTTTTAAAATGACAGAGAAAATTGAAAAATCTCATCTCATTAACTACACTCCCATTTATTATATCCATCAGTGTTTACTAGAAAATTCGTTCCCAATTATTTTGGTAAACAGCAGCAATTGAAGCTTCCCTCATTCCCTAGACACTAACTGGTATATGTCATTGTCTACAGATACTAGTTTATTTTTCTCGTCTATGAGCACGTTGTTAGTTCTAGCCAATAGCTTCATAACTTACTATTAGGTAAGTCTACAGATTTTTGTAATAAAAAAATACAATTTAAAAATCCATTCTTCTCCCTTCCCTTTTCCCTTTCTCCTATGACTAGCCAGTGAATTTCCCCACAGGCCGCTGAGTTTCAGGTGGGTAACGCAAGCCTCTCATCCTACGTTCACTCCACAAGAGTCTAACTTGGTGTGGAGTCTAAAGATCAAGCCCTAGACAGCTAGCAGACTCGGCAAGCAGCTCCCTGAACCTCTTTGCATCTCAGTACTCAAATCTGTAAAACGAGTGGTGACGTGGAAGCAGTGCTGAGTGATATTTTTGGTTTACGATCACACCTCGTGTTTTAAAACCAAGACTCCTCGCTTTCTCTATTCTGGTTTTGCACTGAATCCTTTTGGGGACACAGGGAAAAAATGTACATTCCTAGAACTTGGACCACTTACTTGATTGAGACAATGCCTATAAGGAAATCCCTACCGCGTTTAGCCACTGGACGGTAGACGCTGCTCTCTGGGCTATATTGAGATGCATTAACAAAGACACATTTTTCTAACGTGTCATTCTGCGATGACATCACGGACCACACGACAAAGGGAAGACCAGGCGCTTGCTAAGTCTCCACAGCCAAGTGCTGACGGATGCATCTCTGCAGCCAAGGCCCTAATGGGAGGCCCAGGTGGAGAAAGCCAGGTGCATGGGACCCTGCTATGGTTGCCTCCATGAGAACGCACCATTCCAGGTTTACGAGAGGGCAGAGGTCTCCAGGCGGCAACTCCACATGCTCCATCCCATCAGGTGGGAAAATGGGGCAGATGTTATCAACACTCAGTTATTTGACCCACTTCCCAAAAACTGGCACATAATCAATAAAAATGGGGAAACAAAATGTACTGTTAATACGTGTGATCTGAAAGGAGGCAGATCATCTCTAATGACAGTCAGAAGATGTTCCAACACATGGCTGTGTCAGTAAGAACACTAGTGTGAGGGGAGGGTGTAGGTGAGCAGGAACTCTTTCTTATGGGCATTTTGTTGTTGTTGTTGAGATGAAGTCTCTCTTTGTCACCCAGGCTGGAGTGCAGTGGCTCGATCTCAGCTCACTGCAACCTCCACCTCCCAGGTTCAGGCGATTCTCCTGCCTCAGCCTCCCAAGTAGCTGGGATTACAGGTGTCCGCCACCACGCCCAGCTAATTCTCGTATTTTAGTAGAGAGGGGGTTTTGCCATGTTGGCCAGGCAGGTCTCAAACTCCTGACCTCAGGTGATCCACCCACCTTGGCCTCCCAAAGTTCTGGGATTACAGGTGTGAGCCACCGCACCTGACCTCTTACAGGCATTTTCTTAAGTAAGTCATCCAAGTTCTAGGAATGCACACTTCTCCTTGTGTCTCCAAAAGGATTCCATGTGAAATAGGAGTAGAGACCTCTAATACCTCGCCTATCTGTTAAAACTGCAGAGTGGGTCCCCTCGCAGGCTCATTAGCTGCCATGGGCTGCTGTGGAGCCGCTGGAGGCTGTCAGGCTACGCTGGGCCCATCTTCTGGGCAGGTGTATCTACACCCATGTATCTAGTGATTTACTCTCCTCCGGAAGAGAAACGCGGGCACACCGCAGCCTGGGATGGCAGGGGAGGAACCCCCAAGCCCCACGGGGCTCAGCATGGTCCCACCTGGAGGTTCAGCTGAGCTTCAGGGTCTGGGACAGTGAGCGGGGACCCCGTGAGCTGGGACCCCGTGAGTGGGGACCGGGTGGGCGGGGACCCAGACAGGCTCAGAGCCGTAAACTCACGAGTTCTTCACCTATTGACCTTATGATCCTTGATTCAGGGAAGCAATTAAATTCCTCTCTCAGACAAAGAACTAAGAGCTTGAACTCTATTTCCTAACTACAAAACTCCAGGCACCCGTGAATATTAATCTTTTTTCAAATTAATTGTAAACGTTTCTTCTGAGAGGGAGTGACTCCTTTAATAAAATCCGAGTGGAAATGATGCTGCCAAGAAATGCCTTGGCCCTGCAGCCGCTGATCTTCAGATGCATCGGGCGGCAACTCATCTGTTACTGCTTCCCAGTTTAAGAACGCCCAGCTCCCCAGGCCTTAAAACAAACTGGAAAGCAGGTGGGTGGGGTGGGGGAAACCACCTCTCTTCCTGATTGCTGGAGAGAAACAGGCAGCGGGCAGCAGCCTGGGTGCTGTGCGCAGGAGCGCCGCCTGCTGGTGATGGGTATCATCGCAGGTTGAGGAAAATAATTCTTCAAAAATCATGTAATCAAACAGGCTAATGGAAAAAGGAATTTCTTTTACAAATAAATGGCCACCCGTGGTCTTCCTCCCATGATTTTAAAAACTTTTCAGCAAGTTATTTTTATTTACCAACCAAAAGTTTGTCATTTTGTTGTTGTTGCTCTATGAATCGTGATGAAAACTCTACTGATAGGAAGGGGCCCCTGACGCTGTTGAGTAAAACAAGAAAACTCAGATGAAGAAAACAGTGTGTCTAGTACGATCACCTTTAACGGCATTTGCATATTTTGTCTGTGTTTTTGCACAAAGCCAGATCTAACAATGTGCTCATCAAAGTGCAAACCAGAGTCATCCTTCAGTGGTAGAATTTTTCCACAAACTTTCTTATTTCATGTGATATCTTCATATGAGCATGTATTATTTTTCTAAACAATAGAAAATATTAGTTTTTAAAAATCAGGTCTTTTTTTGATTCTTCAACTGTCCCAGGTATTCAGCTCCAAATAAGCCAAAAATTTTGCAGAAATGTCCTGGCCTCATCTCTAGCTGGAAAACGCAGGTGGCAGGATGCCCCCCAGCATCTGAGTCCACATCACCAGGTGTGGCCCTGTGTCCATTTCTTATTTTATGGTGCAACTGACCTCCTAGCTCTTCCTCGCTTTTAATCACCTACAAAGAAAGTGCGGTGCTTGAAACAGGTTGGGGATGGCCCAGGAGACACAAATCTCAATGAATAAGCAAAAATGTTCACAGTTTTGGCTTTTTTAAACCTTAGTGAGTACAACTAAAAGTATATCAGGGAATTGCTAAATGTGTGTCCTAAAAACTAAGCAGGCCGTGTGTGGTGGCTCACGGTGGCTCACACCTATAATCCCAGCACTTTGGGAGGCCAAGGTGGGTGGATTGCTTGAGGCCAGGAGTTTAAGACCAGCCTGAGCAACATGGTGAAACTCATCTGCACTGAAAATACAAAAATTAGCCAGGCATGATGGTGCATGCCTGTAATCCCAGCTACTTGGGAGGCTGAGGTATGAGAATCGCTTGAACCCAGGAGCGACGTTGCAGTGAGCTAAGATCACGCTACTGCATTTCAGCCTGGGCAACAGAGTGAGACTGTCTCCAAAAAA
The DNA here is from genome assembly GCF_006542625.1 of Nomascus leucogenys. Taxonomy (NCBI): domain Eukaryota; kingdom Metazoa; phylum Chordata; class Mammalia; order Primates; family Hylobatidae; genus Nomascus; species Nomascus leucogenys. The sequence continues at coordinate 3,124,480 of NC_044384.1, forward strand.
AAAAAAAAAAAAAACCCTAAACTAAACAGCAGGAACACTTTCTGTGTTCCTTTGTGAACTGAGAGCTGAACTTCAGCTCTCAGTTCACTTTCAAGATGACCTTATACATCACAAATGTTCCTGGGGCTGCAGCTCAGAGCTCCTGATGGGGTTGACGGGGGAAGCTGAGGTTGTGAGGCTGGCCCAGGCCCTCAGCGGTCTCCTCTGGGAAGGCTTGAGGGTGGGCCACCCCCTTCAGCGTCCCCCATGGCTGGTCTGTGAAGTGACTTGAGTTCACCTTCACCCCCTAAGCGCCCCACCCAGCTTGCATCTTCCCCTAACCTCCTCCCGTTGTTTCTTTAAGGCCTATCATCTTCTCCCAGCTCCTCCCACCTAGGAACAGGTAACCTGTTTACCATAAGGTGTGACAGAATGATAAGTGCCCACGCCCCATAAATTGAAAAATAAACCCCAAAAACACTGCTCTTAAACCCCCCAAAAACACTGCTCTTAAACCCCCCCAAAACACTGCTCTTAAACCCCCAAAACACTGCTCTTAAACCCCCCAAAAACACTGCTCTTAACCCCCCCAAAACACTGCTCCTAAAATCCGCTGACACCTTGCATTTATCACATTTCCTGCACTGCTGGAAGCCGTGGAGTAGGTGGTGCGTTTCTACAATTGAACTGAGCAGGGTTTGTGGTGAGCAAGGGGCTGTGGGGTCAACGAGGAAGGGGCCAAGGGGCGGCATGAAAGGACTACAGACCCGGATCGAGCATCCAGAAGGAAGGGGCTGCTTCTGACCTTGCCTGCTGGCCCGTGTGACCGAGGCTGTATTGCATGGACCTGCAACCAGCCACTCACAGGAGAGCAGGGCAGACACAGGGCTCCACTTCTCAGCCAAGCCATCCTAACACTGTGTGTACGTCTCATCTCATAAATGTAAATGTACCTCGACCTTCAAAAGGGCAGCAATGTCTGTCCCGATGCTGTGTGCTGCTATTCCTTCAAAGAATAAGGGAATCTCGGCAGCTTCACTTCAGGCTGTTGGGGAAAGGAGAGTGGGGCCTTCGGGCATCTCTTCTACGAGTCACCCGAGGGCATGGGAATGTCATGGCCAAATCAGATCAGAGCCGCTCAGGGGAGCCTGGGTCACTTAAAAGGTGGCTCAACTACAGCCAAAAGGTGGAAACAGCCCAGAAGTCCCCGGAAGGGTGAATGGATGAGCAGAAAGCAATCCGTGCATACGGTGCAGTGGTTGTCGTTCAGCCTAACAGTGGAAGGGAACTCTGACAGGGGCTGCAGCACGGGAGTCTGGAGGGCACTGCGGTAAGTGCACTAAAGCCATCCCCAGAGAGCAGACGCTGCATGGCTCCATGCATAGGAGGCCCCTAGGGTGGCCTGGTTCATAGAGACAAGGTGACTTGAACGCTGGGCCCGGGTATGGAGAGTGGGTGTTTCATGGGGACCAGGTTTCAGTTCGGGAAGCTGGAGAGGGTCTGGAGATGGATGGTGGTGATGCTTGTACAACAGTGCGAATGTGATGTATGCCACTGAATTGTACACTTAAAAATTGTTAGAATGGTAAGTTTTATGTTATGTGTGTTTCACCACAATAAAAAATTTCTTTTTAAAAAGTAGGAGATATACCTAATGCTAAATGACGAGTTAATGGGTGCAGGAAATCAACATGGCGCATGGATACATATGTAACAAACCTGCACATTGTGCACATGTACCCTAAAACCTAAAGTATAATTAAAAAAAAAAAAAAAGTGGCTCAGGCCGGGCGCGGTGGCTAACACCTGTAATCCCAGCACTTTAGGAGGCTGAGGCGGGCGGATCACGAGGTCAGGAGATCAAGACCATCCTAGCTAATACGGTGAAACCTCGTCTCTACTAAAAACACAAAAAAAATTAGCCGGGCGTGGTGGCGGACGCCTGTAGTCCCAGCTACTCGGGAGGCTGAGGCAGGAGAATGGTGTGAACCCGGGAGGCGGAGCTTGCAGTGGTCCGAGATCGCGCCACTGCACTCCACCCTGGGGACAGTGAGACTCTGTCTCAAAAAAAAAAAAAAAAAGAAGTGGCTCAGATGCAGCACCCGTCCACGCGGCCACGCAGTCCCCTGCCCGAGGTCGTTCCCAACCTGACACCGAGGCTGCTCCTGGGCTTCTCTCCCCGTGCTCAGCACAAAACTCTTTAGGAACATAAACCAAAAACCAGGTCTGGAGTCTCGGAAACAACCGAGATAAAAGCTCACCAGAGACTGATCTCGCAAGGTCTCCCACTTTTCCAAGGTGGCTTCTTAGTAAAATTCTAGAACAGAAGACTCGGAGAGTCTCTGTTCTAGGCCCATCATTTCACCCGTGAGGAACCACAAGCCCCAGGGCCCCAGGGGACTCGCTGAAGGCCACGCAGGTGGTGTCAGGCCCGGGCTGGAGCTTCCCAGATCCCTGCAGCAAGCTCTTTTCACAAGGCTGCCATGGAGGGCTTTTGTCCCTCTGGCCACTTTCTATTTGCTGAGCTCCACCGTGTGAGTCAAATGCCAGAAGCTTTGGGGATCCCGCTGAAGTTTTTCTTCTTTCCTCTGAAAGATTAAAATCTAGCTGGAGAGGGAAGATGCTTGCAGAAAGCTAAAAAGGACAATCCAATGCCAGATGAGGGTTGCAGCCAAAAGAGGCTATATTTTCCCAAAACAGACATTTGGAGGGGAGGACGATCTAGGCAAAGGTCAGGGAGCCAGCAGGAGCCCCGAGGCAGAAAGAGATGCCAACACTTTCAGGGGGGACCTGAGACTTCCAATCAGAAAATTCGCACAGTGATCTGATGCCCCCATGAATTCCATTTCTGGCTCTACAATGATAGATGGTGTTAAATGGCCTAATTCTATATTCTATTTCACAAAATAATGAACAAAACGGGCTTGCTTTGGGGGTAGAGTTCTGTGAGTTGTGATGCACGTATGGATTTGTGTAGCTACCGTCATAATAAGGACACAACCCCCAAATCCTCCCACCTCCCCCTCACTCGTGGACACTGCACCCTCCCCCAACTCCCTGCCCCCCAGCTCTGACCTCCCCCAATATAGGTCAGCCTTTTCCGGCATGTCGTATAAATAAGACCACACAGTATAAAACCTTTTAGAATGGCGGCTTTTACTCAGCAAGATTCCTTGGAGAGGCCTCTAAGCTGTTGCCTGTATCAAGAGTTTGTATTTTTATCGCGGAATAGTATTTCATGCCTGGATACAGCACAGTGTGTTTATCCCTTCAGCCACTCAAAAGCATTCAGGTTGTTTGAAGGTTTTAGTGAAATCTGGTGGGTTTAGCTGCTATGAACATTCATGTACAGGTTATTGTGTAAACATAAGCTTTTATTAAAATTTAAATTACTTTTCCCTCAAAAGATTGCTGGCCAATATATTCATTATAAAAGCCATTTCCAAAAGCGTGTAATTTATCCTTTAGTATTTAAAGCAGGAAATGGAATTACAGGGTCATATGGTAAGTATAGGGTTAACTTTCTAAGAAACTGCCAGATTGTTTCAAGGAGTGACGGTTTGCGTTCCCAAGGTAATCCATGAGGGTTCAGGGGCTGCACATCCTAGCCAGCACTTGGGAATGTCGGCATTTTTAATTTCAGCCATTCTAACGGTGCGGTATCACCTCACGGTTTTGATTTGCGTTTTCCTGATGCTAATGATGATGCTGAACATCTTTTCATCTGCTTATTCACCCTCCCTACGTCCTCTTTGCTGAAGTGTTTATTCAAGTGTTTAGTCCATTTTTAAACCAAATTGTTCGTTTTCTTCTGGTTGAGTCTTGAGAACCCTTTACAGATTCTGCTTTCAAGACCTCTGTCAGATATGTAATTTGCAAATATTTTCTCGCTGTCTGTAGCTTGTCTTTTTCTTCTCTTGATGGTGTCTTTTGTAAAACAAAAGTTTTTAAACTTTGATGAGGTCCAGTTTATCCGTTTTTCCTTTTATAGATGATGTTTTGGTGTCAGGTCTAAGAACTCGTTGTCTACTCACAGGTCATGAAGGTTTTTCTGCTATGGCCGCTTCTGAAATTTTATAGTTTTACATCATAGATAACGATCTATGATCTATTTTGAGTTAAATCTTGTGTAAGGTGTGGATTGGGGTTAAAGTGGTTTTTCGTGGTTGTTGTTTTTTTAACATATGGATGTTCAATTGTTTCAATGCTGTTTGTTGAGAAGACAGTTTTTTCCATTGAATGATCTTTGCCAGGAATCGGCTGGTCAGATTGGGGTGAGTCTGTCTCTGGACTCCATTCTGTCCATTAATCTAGGTGCCTGTCCTTCCTCTAACACCACAGGTCCTCGGTTACCATAGCTGCATAGTCAATCTTAGAACCAGGTAACGTGTTTTTCTCACTTTATGTGTCCTTTTCACAATTGTTTGGCTATTTTTGCTACCTTGGATTTCCATGGAGTTTTAGAATCCTCCTGTCTCTAGCTAAACAAAACCTTGCTGGAATTTGATTTGGAATTGCATTAAACCTGTAGATCAATTTGGGGAAAGAATCAACAGTTTTACTATGTTGAGTCTTCTAATCCGTGGACATAGTATGTCTCTCTGTTTAAGTTCACTTTGATTTCTTCCACCAGCATTTTCTAGTGTTAGCATTAAAGTTCTGTACATTTTTGCTAAATGTATACCTAATATTTTGTTTCCTTGATGCTATTATATATAATAATTTTTAATGTTGTTTTTTAATTGTTCATTACTTGGATGTAGATATATAATTGACTAAATGTCCTTTTAGTAATAGGTCATTACAACCATGGTATGACAATACAGATATAAGACCGACTCAAATTATTTGTGCAACTGATGATTTATGGCTAAAAGCCCAAGTCGAAGGCCTAGTTCAGTCACTCTTCAATGCATCTATAACCAAAAAATGTGTAGGATCCCATGGTAATTATCCCATTCACTGAAGACGGTGTCAGTTCTGTATTAAAAGTGAAGTAAACAGCCTACATGTTCATTCAACAAACAGTTGCTGCTCACTGCATTCTTAGTTCTGTATGAGGACCACCAGTAAAGCAGCTGCCTTTTTCACAGACATTTCTGACCCCTGACAAAAGCTGTAAGAGCTCACCTAAAACCTGCCAACATCACGTGTACCTTATAAGATTTAAACTACCTTTTCCTCACCAGGGTAGTGACCAATATATTCATTATAACAGTCACCTTCAAAACATATCATTTTTCTTTTATCATTCAAAGCAGGTATTCATAATTCACATGTGAAGCATTATCTGTGTAATGCTCCATTGAATCTCTGACAACACGGTAAGTTGTAAAATCCTGAGATCTGCATAGCGTGACTGAGCATTCACTTATTTAAAAACCTAACATAAACCCAAGTTTTTTTCTTTAGAAACTTAAAAAGTTTAAGTCATTTTTCTAGTTTAATCACAGGATGAGTGATTTAAAGGCCAGTGATATTTCTGTGACTCAAAATCCAAAGTCCAGCATCTAGAGAAATGGAGAGGCAGAGCGCCAGTGGCCTTCTGTGAAGAGTCTGGGAGCTGCGCTCTGTGCCTGAGAGAGGTTGACAGTCTCATCAGGAATGAGAATCGTTAACCAACGAGGGCACAAAATAGGAAAAACAACTAGTAAAATATGGAGTTGCTGATTACTAAGAAATCCAAGGGATAAAATGGGATCTTTTTTTTTTTTTTCTTTTGGAGACAAGTCTCGCTCTGTCACCCAGGCTGAAGTGCAGTGGCGCAATCTCACCTCACTGCAAGCTCCACCTCAGAGGTTCAAGCAATTCTCCTGCCTCAGCCCCCTGAAGCTGGGGCTACAGGCACACGACGCCAAGCCTGTCTAATTTTTTGTATTTTAGTAGAGACGGGGTTTCACCATATTGCCCAGGCTGGTCTCGAACTCCTGACCTCAGGCAATCTGCCCGCCTCGGCCTCCCAAAGTGCTAGGATTACAGGCATGAGCCACCACACCCCGCCACAGTGGTATCCCTCTTTCATTCCTCATGCATTCAAAACCTCTCAGGCAGGAATTTTGTCTGCTTCACTTTTGCGGTATTTTCAGAACGTGGACCATGCCTGGCCCCTGGCATTTAGTTGGGAAGTAATGAGGCCCAGTGCAGAGAGGGACAAGCAGCTCATGGTTACGCCCTGCTGTGCCTGCAACTCTGTCATAGGGGAGGCCACGAGCAAGGGGTGCAGAAAACAGAGCTCGCAGTGCTGAGTAGGCCCCGTGCATGGGAGACGCCTTTGCCCTGGGCCCTGTGGAGGTTTCAGACAGATGGGAGAAGGAAGGGCCCTGTGGACAGACAGGACCCTGCACAAGGCCCAGGGCAGAGGATGCACAGCCCATCCACGTGGAAGATGGGCGGGGCCAGGGCATAGGGGCGCAGCCCAGGGCAGGGGATGGATGCTCAGCAGCCAGGGCAGGCGCAAGGAGAGCTGGGGCTGGGGCTGGGGCTGGGGCTCCTGGCAGGGCTGCAGCCAGAGCGCAGGGCCCTCGGAAGTGCCCAGAGTAACAGGGCTCCCGCTGCGGGCAAGGGCGGCCACAGGACACTGGAAGGAGAGGGACATCCACGTTGCTTCTGTTTCATGAAGCTTGATCTGCTCTGGGTGCTGAATGCTGGGAAGGTGGACAGGAAGCCTCACCACGTTAGGGCCCAGGGGACAAAGAGCTTTGGCTTCACCCTGAAGGGTGGGCAGGGCAGGGAGCCTCACAGGCAGCAGGAGGGCTGTTAGTCGTCTGGGGGTGAGGGCAAGAAACATTTAAAGCAGGGGTCCCCATCCCCCAGGCCCTGGACCGGCACCGCTCTGTGGCCTGTTAGGAACTGAGGCACACAGCAGGAGGTGAGCAGCGGGCGAGTGCGATTATCTCCTGAGCTCTGCCGCCTGTTAGGTCAGCGGCGGCACCAGATTCCCATAGGGGAGCAAACTCTACTGGGAACGGCGTGTTTGAGGGATCGAGGTTGTGCACTCCTTATGAGAATCTAATACCTGCTGATCTGAGGTGGAACAGTTTCATCCCAAAAACGTTCCCCTACCCCCATCCGTGGAAAAACTGTCTTCCACAAAACCCATCCCTGGTGCCAAAAAGGTTGGTAATCGCTGCTTTGAAGAGGATCGAGTAGGGAAGGAGGGCAGAGGAAAGAGTCCAGTGCCAGCAAAACTTCAGACCTGACGTGTGCCGTGTGGAGACCCCCGTCTGGGCTCAGCCACAGAAGGTGAACAATGTTGGTGCTGGACAAAGCGCAGCACGCTCTGCAAACATTGTCCTTTGTAGCTGCAGCATGCAGTTGTCACCCACTAAATTCCACCATTCCGTGCACTACCATAAATCCCAGAAAAGCGCACTTTAGGCCTTTGGTGGCAAAACTGTCTTCTGAACAACAAGGGGTCCTCCCAATCAATGTGCATAGAGCTGAGAGACTGGAGGGAAATGCTTCAACTGACTTCAGTGCATTTAACTGATTTGCTTCCGCAGCGTTCTGTGTTGACAGGGCGCAGCCAGAATGCCTGGGGCCAGAGCTCCTCTGACCTCCAGAAATTCATTCCTGCCTGAGGTGTGGGCTCTTTACATGCAGGCTGTTTCCGAACAAGTAGGATCTGGGAGCAGCAGTGAGAAAGCGAGGGGAAAATTGACAAAATCAACCTTGCAAGCTCCCCCTGAGTCCCTTTCCTTTGCTATTCTGAGAACTCATGGTCAGCCCTCTTGCCTGCTGCATTCACCGCTGTTGGGCCTTTGCAGTCGAGCTGAGAGCCAAGCAGACAATGCATGAAGTCTGCAAAAGCCACAGCGTCCCCTGTGTCCCCTGCCCCCCGTGTCCCCTGCCCCCTGCATCCCCTGTGTCCCCTGCCCCCCCTGCGTCCCCTGCCCCCTGGGCGCATGGCTTTTCCCTTCCCTCCGCTGTGAGCTAACCTCTCGCAGAGCTTACGACTCCGTATCTTCTGTGCAATCTCTGCTGACCTGGAGTGTTCTGGTTCTGTTGGTTACCAGCTGGCCCTGGGCACTCATGCCCAGCCATTCTTCCCTCTCCGCTTCCTCTTACTCGAGATGTGGAAGTGATATTCCCAAATCAGGCCAGTGCCAGTGTGGCGTGAGACACTTGCTTTGAGAAGCGGAGACTAGCTCATGTTATGCAGCCGCATCAAAGCCCTGAGCTGCCGGCCTCATGCTGTTGCGGGTTTTTCTGTGTGTATTTCCTGAGCATTTTCCTGTGTTCAACCCAGAAGCCTGGGGATAAGTAATATTTTTCTCTCAATGCTTTGCCCAACCTGACCCTATCTCAGATGGAATCTCCCTTGAATTACCGTCACCTTCCCCTCTATTTGCTTGTTCACCTTCAGGAGAGCCACACACTGAGTCGGTGACAGAAATCTCTCCCCAGCAAGTCGCACACCCAAACCGGCTGCTGCCAGCCCGTAGCTGCCCCAAGTGTGTCTGGTGGCTCATCTGCGGCTTCCTAGTAGAAGGCCCTTAAACAATCCCGATCACAAAGGAGGAGAGATCCAGTTTCCCTGCGGAGGACAAGCCGCAGGGACTCTGGACTTGTCCTGAGGTCACCGCGCCTCTGTCTTTCAGGACTCACACCACGCGGCGAGAACTGCTCACTACGGCTCCCTGCCCCAGAAGTCACACGGCCGGACCCAAGATGAAAACCCCGTAGTCCACTTCTTCAAGAACATTGTAAGTGACGATCAATGGGAAGAGGTAGAAACTGTGAGGGGGAGGAGGGGTGCTGGCCACTGCTGTCATCCACACAGGACATTCATACGTTCGGGGGTGGCACCAGGGTCCTCGTCAGGGTGAGGCCAGCCGGGGAACTCCCCCTTCGCACCTGATCGCGAGTTGCAGACAAGCGCTTCCCCACGGTATGGATTGCACTGTGCGCTCCGTGCGTTCTCCAGAGAGCTCACTTCTCTTGAGATTAGAACCCCATGTAATGCTTGGCCTAAAACACAGGCTTTGCAACCTATAGAGAGTGCTTGCCATGGGCTGGGAGGGGACGGGGCAGCAGAGAGAGCACAGGGCATTTTTAGGGCATTTTTCGGGCAGCGAAACCGCTCTGTTGAGGCTGCAATGCTGACTGAAGAGCACGCACTTGTCCAAACCCACAGCATGCACAGCCCCGAGAGAGCCCTAACGCAGGCTTGCTGATAAGGGAAACTGTTCGGGTATGTGAAGACTAATTTCTGCACAGTTTTTCTGTAAACCTAAAAGTGCCAGGCAAAATGAAAAGTATTAAAAACAAGAACAAAACCACAGGCCTCTAATTCCAAGATCTCAGTGCAGCAGGCATTTTATGGTCGTATTTGATAAGCGCATTTAGGAGCTGCAGACCTGGGGGCATCCCCTTGGAAGCTCTGAATGTCAGAGGACCCACTGCTTCCAGCCCCTGAAAGGGCTCAAGGTGAAGCAAAGTCCGCCACCTCCCTCAGTGAGCAGTGGACAGGCGTCTTCCCTGTGTCCCAAGATGGGCCCATTCCCCAGCTACGGAACCTCTGGGGGGTGTTTTCCATCCTCTGAAACACTTTCTCCTCCTCTGGAGGATCTGCATCATCTAGAATATTTTCAGTCTCAGGTCTATACTTCTTGACCAACTAGGACAGAAATGGGGAGGCTGAGCACCCGGGTGCTTCTGGCAGCTGATGGATGCTAGCCACCCTCAGCAGGCAGGAGCCTGTTAGGAAATGGGCGGCGGCACAGGGCTCCCAGTGCAGCCCACGGTTCTCTGTGTCTTTCCAGGTGACGCCTCGCACACCACCCCCATCGCAGGGAAAGGTAAGACCTTGGAATGTTTTGATTAATCATCACTTTTCTGATAGACCTTCTCTAAAATCCCATAATGTACCAAAGAGAGAGTTAGGCTCAGAGCTACCAGAATTCATCCCAAAACGTGTTGCCAAGCAGCTCCCAAGTAGAACAGGTCAGCAGATCCATGTGCCACTCCTGCCCCTCCCGCAGCTGCACAGCAGCTGTGGCCCTGAGCCTGCGGCCCCCCTCGGAGCTCCGGGTGGAACCTGTTTTTACCACCTCAGCTCTACTGTGCTTTGATTGTGTTTCCTGTTGATTGAAAGGACTTTCCCTTCACTGACCACCATGTCATTATTTCTCTGTCTTCCTCATGCAGGGGAGAGGACTGTCCCTGAGCAGATTTAGCTGGGTAGGTGACGAACGCACTTCCACAGCTTCCTCTTCCATCCCGGTCCTCGCAGCCCCGCAACTTTTGTGTTCTGCTCTGTTTCGGTTGCTTCCTGGCCCCCTTTTCTCTCCTCTCAAGACCTCTCTGCCCACAGCTGGGATCGGGCCACCTTCTCTTCCATTGGGGAAATGAAACGTGGTCTTCCCTTCCGGAAGGTCTGGTCTCTTGCTTCTGTGCCTGGGACCCAGCCCTGCAAGGCCAGACCCTCTTCTCCCAAAGGGTTCCCAGGAGACGTGACTGGTCTCCCTCCCAGGGAGGGAGCAACACCACGTCCGAGAAAATGTTTAACTTCTTCCCACACAACCAATGCGAGAAGCCCCAGGAACCCGCATGTGGAAGTGGGACTGGCTGGCCCATCTCATAACCCCAGATGCTGGCACTGGAAAAATGATTCTGCTAATGAACAGAAAAAGAGGCGAAATAGAGCTGCTCGATTTATAATAACCTCATTAATCCGAAGACTTTGTTTTGTGTGTGTTTAAATAATAATTAAAAGATAGGTATCAAGCCATGCAGAAAATCTTCCTTAGGAATTTTAGGCTTGTTAATACCAAAAGCAAACTTTCAAGGAAGGTTTAAAATGGCCAATTTGAACTTTCTAGTGAACAAATTTGGTGTCTGAGACAAATTAAAATGCCAATCATTATATTCTAACCAAACTTATAGACTTTAGTTACTAGCAAATATCAGATATGATTCTTACTGTATAAAAGTTATAATTTTAGAATACAATGGAGGAATAACCACCAACATATTGTAGATAGGTTGTGTCTGCCTCCAAAAGTGCAATGCTCTCACACGCTAGAACAGAGCCTACCTACACTTTCTGCTCAATTAATAAGCATCATGTACATGAATGAATACATTTTAAAAGAAAGACAACAAGGAGAAAGAACAGGAAGAAAGAACAGGGAAAGAAAACAGAAGATGGGAAAGAGGAAGGAAGAGAGGGAGGAAGGGACGGGGCACTTGAGAGAAAGGCAAAGAAGAGATTCCATGAGGATCCCAAGGCAGTCCCACACGTGATTACACTGAATTATGAACTAAGATATTTACTGAAACGTTTTCTATTAATGCATATTCGACTTGCTTTTTCTGACCTAATGAATTTGCGAAACGATGACAGCCATGTAGCAAATGTACATGGACTAATACTCACAATTACTTTTTTATTTTCTATACCAGCAGGAGACAAAGATGATAGAAGAATGAAATTCATTTTTGACCCAGAAATCTCATTTTAGCTACTGCTTTATCTGCTCTTAATTTTCTAGGAGTGGACTTTGGGGCCATCGTGCCGGATCCTCCCTGAATGTGGAGCGATGGGGGGTCGCACACAGGCCGTTCCGCCCCAGCAGCTAACAAGAAAGACCCTTGCATTCCTCCCTGCATCTCTCCCTTTTGGGTCCTACTAATGTCTGTTGAATTTCTCTTTTTTCCAAAGCAAAATCCTTCTCTGCATTTTGTCTGCTTGTCTGTTTCCCAGAGCCGCAGGACTCCCTCCTTGTCTGGAGTTCCAGAGAGCCCCCCCTTTCTCTTTCTAAACTGTGTTGTGTGTTTCCTGGTACATTCTAGGTTCCCCAAAGATAAACATGACTAAGGATTCGGAAGGAGGAAAGGCCAAGCAGATTGTTAATCTGAAAGTCAATCCCCGGATTTCGTTCTCAAAAACTCTTTATTTTTGCAGAAAAGCAATAGAGTAAGACAGAACAACTAAGCGTTTGCAGGGGAAGTGGCTTTCTGCCATGTAGAGCCAGGCTGGCAACCTGGCCTCCCAGGCCCTCTGCCCTCAGGGAGTGAGCACGAACCTGGAAACCTCTGGGACGCAAGAGCGAGGCTGGCTGTCCCCTGGTGTGCAGTGCTTAGACCTTCTTCCACACGTCCCCTGTCCCTCACCTCACTGGATAGCCCCCGAATCAACTGTTCACATGAAAGCAGCTGCCTGGTTCTGAGTGGCCGTGCTCGCTCCCAAGCACAGGCTGCATGAAAAGAAAACTGTACAAGTAGCTTGTACGGTGGGAAGCCCCCAGCAGAGGCTGCAGGTGTAGCCAGGCGCTCTGGAAGCCTTGAGGCCTCTGGTGTCATCCTCCTCACCTCTAAATAAGAGATGGGCTAGGTTGCTCAAGGTCCTCCCTGTCCTAAAACACTGTAATGAAATGGAAAAAAGGCTGCAGGCTGATCGAGGAGGGACAGGCTGCTTTGGTTCCCACAAGTCTTCAGGGCAGGGCTCTAGGAGAGTCTCCCATTTCTTGTTGGCAAATCGTAAAGTGCAGTCTGGACCCTGTCCACTGAGTAGAGACTCACGAGGCCAACCAAGATCCCTGAAAAGCTCACAGCGTGGTCGGCCTCCCGCAGACAGTGCACCCACCGTGGGAGGCCACTTCGCCCCCCGTTGTTAACATCCACCGCGCCCAGACTCCCACAGCGAGCTCCTTCCCTCCTCCCCGTGTTTGCAGTGGAGTTCCCACTCAAGAAGACAGCACAGTAGCAAGTAGAGGCTGGTCCTGAGACACTCACACCCGTGTGTGTCAGGAAGCCCCTGCGATCACACGGCCCATGAGGAAGCCAGAGGGGCTGCTGGGGCTGATGAGGCCAGGGCAGGGTGGCCTGCTCGTCCATAGGTGACAGCTGGCACCAAAGCCCAGAGTTGGCAGCCTCCTCCTGAGGAGTGGCATCTCCATGAACGGCTTGTGTTCTCGCACAACCCCATTGTGTAGATGAGGAAACCAAAGCTCAGAGAGGTTCCTGCCCTTGCCCAAGGCCACACAGCCGGATGAGCTAGAAAGGTGCTAGGGGACTGGGAGGTGGGGGAGGTGAGACGCTGTCCCGCTGCTGCCAGGACGTGGCCGCCCCCCGTGCCAGCCAGGCCTGCCTCCTCCCTCTGTCCGGCTCAGCAGCCCCGGCCTCCTGTTGCTCCCAGTCTGAGCTTTGGCCAAGGGAGACTGATTCCTGCTCACCCTGGGAGAGAGCTCAGGATTTTGTCTCAAAACCTTATAAAAGATACAAGGCTCGACATTTTACTAAGGCCGAGGACTCTTGATCTCCCAGACAGATCCTAGAGCCACAGGGCCCATGTGACCAGAATCCAATCTGTGCAAATCAATCAGCAAAAGGAGCCCCCAGCAAAGGGCGCGGGCCGGGGCCTCCGGGGACCGGCACCTACACACCGCACAGCCCCCCAGGGTCCGAGTCCTCCAAACACGTGTAGGCAGGAGCCTCCTTACCTTGATTTGCTTGATGTTTGCTAATCTTCTCTTGAACACCCCACAGCGTGAAGGTAAGCAACTGTTCCCTAAACGACTTAGATCCTTAAAATATGTGTGGTTGGGCCGCATATCTCATGAGAGAGCCTCCGCCCAAACCAGAGCCCTCCGCTCTCTGCGGCCAACACCCTGGTAGACCTGGGGGAGCAGCCTCTCCCGCCCCCACCCCCTCAGCGCCGTGCTGGCCTGTGGCTCCTGAACCACTCACCAGTCCAGTCCAGGGCCTGAGCCCTTCCCCGGGGCCCTGGTGGCAGCTCCCAGTGGCTCAAGCAGCGTGCCCAGCACTGCGGGTGGAGGCTGAGCTCTGTGGTCTTTTCTTGCAGGGGGCCGAAGGGCAGAAACCAGGATTTGGCTACGGAGGCAGAGCGTCCGACTATAAATCGGCTCACAAGGGATTCAAGAGAGTCGATGCCCAGGGCACGCTTTCCAAAATTTTTAAGCTGGTAAGTTACCCTCTGCTCAGCTCCAACGAGCGGGGACTAAAAGGGTCCCAGAATCCCTAAGCTGAGCACAAGAGTGGCTGCCACCTCTGGCTCAGCCGCGCTGTACCCTGGGCGTGCTCTGTCCCAGCAGGCGTGCAGGGGCTCAGGTGGCATTGCCCACCCGCATGGACGCGCGGATTTCCTCCGAGATGCATGTGGAGCCGGAGGGGCTTGAGGAAGGGCTGCACCTGGGCTGGTTCAGAGGCCCTGGAGCAGGCGGCTGACCTTGACTCTGGGGCAGGGCCCAGCTGGAGTCCAACTTGCCGATGCCCAGGGGTTGGAGCCCTCAGGGAGCTAAAGCCAGAGCCAAGCAGACGTGGGTGTGGAGGGGGAGATCCCTGGAGCCACGGGAGGGGATGCCCAGGAGACCTCAGGGAGTGCGGAGTGTCCTGTCGGCTCCTGAGGACCTGGAACCAGACCCATGACGAACGCCAGGCCCGCCGTTTGTGAGGACCTGGAACCAGACCCGGGACGAATGCCAGGCCTGCTGTTTATGAGCTGTGTCTCTGAGACTCGGTTTTCTCATCTGTAAAATGGAGGTAACCCGCCCACTCAGCTCACAAAATCGCTGTGAAAGTAAAAGGTAGTGACAAACACAAAACGCGGCTGGCAGGTGCGGGGCTCGGATTCCTTAGATAAGCAGTCACCTTTATTATTGTTAAACGTCACCGAGAAAACCCTTAACTCTTAGACAGCGGCTCTCATTAAGCAAAAGAGGAGGCACATGAAGCTCCAGGCAGGGCCGGGAGGGAACCGCGAAGCCAAAGGGTCTGGGAGACCCCCAGGCACCTGCGTTTGCATTTTCATCTTGGAGGAGACCAGGCCCCCGGGGGCCCTCCCCGGGGTGCAGGGAGGAGGGGTCTTTCTTGGTGTGTAACGTACTCATTGATTCAGTGACCTGACCCTTGACTCCATGTACTGTTTGAGTCTGGATGTGTGGTGTGCTCTGCCCAGCAGCTGGGATCCACATGGGCACAGACACGGTCCCCCCGCGTCCTTGGTGAGTGCAGAACCTCTGCCATGAGCCTCGATTCTGGGAGGTTCTGTGGACAACAGGCGATTCAGGGCACAGCCCCTGCTCTTAAGGATAGCTGGTCTTAGGAAAAGCTTTTAATATGTGAAGTGAGCAGTGAGTGACTGAGCTGCTAAGTAAGCAGCTCAGATAAAGTGTCAGATAAAGTGTCAGATTTTATGTCAGATAAAGTGGTAGGCAGGATCCACTCCTCAACGTAAATTCTGAGTAAGAAAATAAATTCTCCAAATATTCAAGTCTCAGAGCCATCATGCTGTACATTGCCGCAGTTCTAGGATGTGGCCACAAGAGGGCGGAGATGAGGCTCCCGGGAGAGCAGTGTCTGAACCTAGCCCTGCAGTCAGGACGGCCCCGCCCCACCTGGCCAGCAGGTCACCTGCCTCTGAATCACCTAGGATGCATGCCCAGACCCCTGTCTGGGCTCCGCCACAGGCTCACTGAGGCAGAATGTCCAAGGGTGAACTAGGTGTTGCCAGTTGTGATGACTTTGCAGACACCGTGCTCACCTGGGAAACACGGATTCATCCCATCTGGATAACTAATTACTCCACTACCAGCTTAAGGACTGTTAGACACGCGGGGAGAGCTGAGTGCTGGCTCAGAGTTGATGGGAGGGCCCAGATGAGTGAGGGGCCGCATTTAGCAAATATTGTCCTTATATATGCAAGGCTGACAACCAGTCACTCAAAGATGCTTTGAAGGCCAGAGCCTACCAAGACCACCCTGAGGAACAGAAAGCTGCATTTAGATCTGCATTTACTGTGTGCAAATATAACCAGTGTACTACACACATGTGTTTTCTTAAATAAGTTCAGTATTTTCCCTGAATTTTTTTGTAAGAAGCTTTTAAAAATTATTTAATTTCTGTAGAGTTCAAGGGAAGCTTCAATGTATCAAAGCAAATTTCAAATCATATGGTTGTAATTAAATTTTACTGCATAAAAAGTTCATAACTGGCCTACTATGGCCGTATGGCTGAATGAGTTGACTTGGGGCAGTTCCAATAGATTAAAAAATCAGCTCCCCCAGAAATGAGGGAGTTTAGAGGCAGGCAGGTGGAGAGGACAGGGACGTCATAGCATTTAACGTCATTTTACCATCTTTCTTTTCTGTTCTTTTTGGTGCTGTTGGAAATGAGTAGTGAGAGGAAAAGACAGATCTGGAAGTCTAGTGCTGTCGGTAGGAACTGGGTAGAAAAAACTATGCATGTCCCCCCATCACTCGGAAACCACATCAGAACATCATAGGGGCATCCTGTTTCCATGTGCATTAATTTCCACGAACATACATGTGAACGTTTTCCCACCTGTAGTGTTGCTGTGGAGTTGTGAGGTGTCAAAGTGGAGGCAAGAGTATCTGCCTTTTGCAGTAGGCTCTGTTCTTTTCCTGTCCTGAGAGAGGAGGTCAGTCTAACCCTCACCTTGTGAGTTCAGCCTTATACTGACCTGAGCCCAGGGTGGAGCAGATGTTTAGATCATGTGACTCCAAGTTGCAAGACACATAATAGAGAGAAACGTGACTGTTGCATCCATGCAGGCTCTAATCCTGGCTCCTTCGGGCTGGCTGAGCTTTGGCTCCTGGGCTATAAAGAGAGGATGATAGGAATGCCTACTCCAGGGGGTGCCGTGAGCACAAAAGAGAAAACGGGGAGAAACGGATTTCCTGCATGGTCAGTGCTCAGCAAAGTGTAGTTTCAATGATAAAAAGTGAAACCAATACGCCCACCATTTTCAATGTCAAAAGGGGGCATCAAGAAAGTTAAGGCTGTATCTTGGTAAGTTACCTTGCCAGAGGCTGCAGGGAACTTACTCCATTTCAGCACAGAAGCACTTTGTTTCACAGGACAGTGGTTCTACTTTCCAGGAAGTCCAAAGGCTGATCTCTTGGAAATGCAGCAAAAGGTGAGGTGAGTGTCGACTTCTGGGCTACTCCGGAGGGCAGCTCCAATGCCAGGGATGTTCAAGTTAAGTCAGGATCAAACAGGAAAAACCCACGCTCCCGAGGGAGAGGCTGGCCCTCGAGGGGCAGGGCCCTGCACTTGTCAGTCCCCAGGCCGGCAGGAGGCCTCCACGGTATGTGAGGAAGCTGCCTGTCTTGGGAGGGAAATCTCACTAGATGGTTCCTAAGGCGGCTTCGCAGGCTAGAATTTCATACACGTTTTCATCTGTGAAAACAAGAATCCCTTTAGTGAGTTGTGTAACCACAACATAGAGGCTTGTTTATAAACATGCTACGTATGTACTTGGAAAACCCCCCAACAAGTCAGAACTGTCACCTCGGTCTGTTAGCTGCGTTATTTGTAAGGATTCTTGGCGTCCGTGCTCTGGTTATTCGTGTTACTGGGCAGTGTGGAAGACGTAGAATTAGATGAGGACAGTGCTGGTTCGTTGCTGATCAGCTGTGGTAAACAGCATATTTCTTTTCTATCTTGCTTCCTGGGGGCTCTTCGCCAAAATTGATCATTTCATAAGAGAGGGGAAACCCAAGGAGAAGCTAAACTTTGAATAAAAATTTGAATGCAAAAAAAGTGCAGTTCTGCTTTGTCAATCTAAGTGACGTTCTGAGTGACCAACGCGTGCCTCTTTCTAGAGGGATGGCCACGCCTGGTTACCTCCACACCGTGGGCCACGGTACACCTGTGCACCATCTCAATTAGCTGCCAACTCTCTTTTAAACCTCAAAATTATTTGTCCCCCAAACATGTAAATGCATGGTTTTAAGACCCCTTCAAGTCAAAGTTTGCAGACAAAGCTCTCTGTGCATTTGATTTGTCTGGTGTGGCAGATGAGATGGCACATAGGAGGGACGTCCCCAGGGATGGACACGTGGCTTTGCTCTTTGCTGGCGCGTGTAGCAAGGGGTGTGCTAGGGTCCCTCTGAAAAAGAAGTTGCTCCCGTTGTCGCTGGCAGTCCCCCTCAGTGGCCCTGGAACCTCTAGCTGAAGAGAAAAAGTGCCCATTCAAAGCAAACCAGTGGAACCCTTGCACTTTCACCCACAGAAGTGCAGCTTGTTCCGCAGAACCGTGGCTATGCCAGGCACCATTCCCTGGGGCCTGGGAGTCAGATTCCAGGGACCCTTTCTCACAGAACTGGAAATTCAGTCAGCATTTGCTGAGGGAGGTCGGAGACATGGAATGAAAAGACCAGCTCTCCGCGGTGCCATTTCTATTAGCAGATGAGAGAGACACCCAATGGCTCAGCATCCACCCGGCACCACAGAAGAGGGGATGCTGGTGTGGGAGGACTCCGCGGCACTCTCGTCCTAACTCCTCTCTCTTCCTTTTCAGGGAGGAAGAGATAGTCGCTCTGGATCACCCATGGCTAGACGCTGAAAACCCACCTGGTTCCGGAATCCTGTCCTCAGCTTCTTAGTATAACTGCCTTAAAACTTTAATCCCACCTGCCCCCGTTACCTAATTAGAGCAGATGATCCCTCCCCTAATGCCTGCGGAGTTGTGCACGTAGTAGGGTCAGGCCACAGCAGCTACCGGCAATTTCCGGCCAACAGTTAAATGAGAAAATGAAAACAGAAAACGGTTACAACTGTCCCTTTCTGTGCGAAGATCACGTCCCTTCCCCTGCAATGTGCCCCAGACGCACGTGGGTCTTCATGGGCCAGGTGCACAGACGTCCCTCCACGCTCACCCCTCCACCCTAGGACTTTCTTTTCGCCGTGGCTGCGGCACCCTTGCGCTTTTGCTGGGCACTGCCATGGAGGCACACAGCTGCAGAGACAGAGGACGTGGGCGGCAGAGAGGACTGTTGACATCCAAGCTTCCTTTGTTTTTTTTTCCTGTCCTTCTCTCACCTCCTAAAGTAGACTTCATTTTTCCTAACAGGATTAGACAGTCAAGGAGTGGCTTACTACATGTGGGAGCTTTTGGTATGTGACATGCGGGCTGGGCAGCTGTTAGAGTCCAACGTGGGGCAGCACAGAGAGGGGGGCACGTCCCCAGGCCGTGGCTGCCCACACACCCCAATTAGCTGAATTCGCGTGTGGCAGAGGGAGGAAAAGGAGGCAAACGTGGGCTGGGCAATGGCCTCACACAGGAAACAGGGTCTTCCTGGAGATTTGGTGATGGAGATGTCACGCAGGCGGCCTCTGGACGTCACCGTTGCCCTGCACGGTGGCCCCAGAGCAGCCTCTATGAACAACCTCGTTTCCAAACCACAGCCCACAGCCGGAGAGTCCAGGAAGACTTGCGCACTCAGAGCAGAAGGGTAGAGTCCTCTGGACAGCCTCGCAGCCGCGCCAGTCGCCCATAGACACGGGCTGTGACCGGGCGTGCTGGCAGCGGCGGTGCACAGTGGCCAGCACTAACCCTCCCTGAGAAGATAACCGGCTCATCCACCTCCTCCCAGAAGACGCGTCGTAGCGAGTAGGCACAGGCGTGCACCTGCTCCCGAATTACTCACCGAGACACGCGGGCTGAGCAGACAGCCCCGTGGAGACAAAGAGCTCTTCTGACCGCATCCTTCCTAACACCCGCTGACATCTCCTTTCGCTCCTCCCTCCCTAACCTACTGACCCACCTTTTGATTTTAGCGCACCCGTGATAGGCCTTCCAAAGAGTCCCACGCTGGCATCGCCCTCCCCGAGGACGAAGATGAGGAGTAGTCAGCGTGATGCCAAATCGCGTCTTCTTAATCCAATTCTAATTCTGAATGTTTCGTGTGGGCTTAATATCATGTCTATTAATATATAGCCTCGATGATGAGAGGGTTACAAAGAACAAAACTCCAGACACAAACCTCCAAATTTTTCAGCAGAAGCACTCTGCGTCGCTGAGCTGAGGTCGGCTCTGCGATCCATACGTGGCCGCACCCACACAGCACGTGCTGTGACGATGGCTGAACGGAAAGTGTACACTGTTCCTGAATATTGAAATAAAACAATAAACTTTTAATGGTATTTGCATGGGTGTCTTCTTTTGTGTTCCGGGCTGTAGCACACAGGCCCACATCAAGCGAGAGCCAGGTGTGCAAAGCAAATGTGACTCGGTGCCTCTGGGTCTTGAGGCAGGGCTGCCTGGCGGTGCCTGTTGGAGGGGGCGTCCTCATCAGAGGGTCGATGGCTACTGAAGAAAGTGGAACAGAGGTAGTTGTTAGGGCACTGATTCTCTCACCAGGAAAAAAATATTTGGCGTCTCTGAAGACAAGCTTCCAAGTCTCTCTGTGTTCTGCCGTGTGGCTAGTGTACACACCCTGCAGATGTGAACCCAGGAGTCTTGGACGATTTCCCCTTGTCACCTTTTTCTCTGAAAGCGTGAAAGAGCGTGAAGCGATGTTTTACTTATAGTTGCCTTTGGTTACAAGAATTTTTCTTCAAAAAGATAGATGAAAGTCTCTTTTGTTTTTTCTTTTTCATTCTTTCTTTTTTTTTTTTTGAGACAGGATCTTACTTTGTCACCCAGGTTGGAGTGCAGTGCTGCCATCTTGGCTCACTGCAGCCTTAACCTCCCAGGCTCAAGCTATCCTCCTGCCAAAGCCGTCTACATAGCTGGGACTACAGGTACACACCACCACACCCAGCTAATTTTTTATTTTTTGTAGAGACGGGATCTCGCCATGTTGCCCAGGCTGGTCTCATCCTGACCTCAAGCAGATCTGCCCACCTCAGCCTCCCAAAGTGCTAGGATTACAGGTTGGAGCCACCACACCCAGCCTTTGTTTTGCTTTTAATGGAACCACCAGTTCCCCTCTGTGTCTCAGCAGCAGCTGTGAGAAATGCTCTGCATTTGTGACCTTTACGAAGGGGAACTTCCATGCCGAATGAGGGTAGGATTACATGCTCCCGGGGGTCAGAGAGCCTCAGACTCCAGCATGATATGCGAGTGTGAGAACTTGGGAATACGACTGCATTCATTGCAATAGCAGGAAACACTGCCGAGGCTGGAGGCATGGCCACCTGAGCTCGCCTGGCAGGCGTGGCAGACAGAAAGCCCACGCCCACTGGCTACACTTCTCTGCCCAGACCCCTTCCAATTGAGGAATTTGGAAAATCATGCAAAGATAATTACATTTTAAAAATTGTATTATTTTCATTGGCAAGTCTATCTTAATGTAACATATGTGGAAAATGCATTAAAAGGCAAACCAAGGGTACATCATAAGCTAGCATTCACCATGACAGTACAATATTTGGGTGAGTATTTTTAAATAAAACACAGCAAGATAGGAACTGAGCCAGGGAGCTTGTGTGCTCACTGAACACTTGGCTGAAGCGGCCCACCTACTTTCTCCCGAAGGTGACTGGAAATTAACTCACCAGGCGGACAGCCAAGAGGAGGGGCTGCCGGAGCCCCAGCCTCATGGACGCAGACGCCCTTCCCCACCACCCGCGCAGGCTGTCAGGACCTTCCCCATGGCCCGCGCAGGCTGTCAGGACCACGGTCAGTAGAGGCTAGAGGGGCCATGAGGGTCTGTGGAACTGAACATAGCCACAGTGATCGCACTTCCATCTGCACAGCCACACTCTGCCATTCAGAGCTGGCCTGCCCGTCTGTAGGGGCAGGGAACGTGTATGAAATTGATAGAGCAGCCTCTGAGCTTGGAGCGTGAAGTACCTGGCATGGAGGAAATGAAATCTCTACAGAGGGCTGACGATGAGGAGCCAGTCAAGAAGTGAGCAGAGCAGGTGCTGGTTTAGCTCAGGAGACACTGTGATGAATGACTCTGCCAGGGCCATGAACTATAAATTGGAATTGGGATTATGTGAGAAGAAAGAACCAGGGACTGAGGGAGAAACTGTAAAACAGTGAGTGAAAAGTTCTCTCATAGCAATTTTTACAGAAGAGAGCGAAGCCGTCAGTTAATCTTGGGTGTTTGTTTGTTAGTCTGCTTAGGAAGCCACAAGAGAATACTACAAACTGGGTGGCTTAAACAACAGACAGTTATTTTCTCAGTTCTAGAGGCTGCAAGTACAAGATCAAGGTGTCAATTTCTGGTGAGGCCTCTCTCCTCTGCCTGCAGACGGCCACCTTCTTGCTGCGTCCTCACGTGGCAGAGAACGACCTCGGGTGTCTCTTTCTCATCTAAGGACCCCAGTCTTACTGGATAACAGCCCTGGCCTTATGACCTCATTTAACCTGAATTCCCTCCTTAAAGCCCCTATCTCCAACCTGAATTCCCACCCTAAAGCCTCTATCTGTCTGTCTCATCTCCAAACACAATGACATTGCGAGTGAGAGCTTCAAAACACACATTTTGGGAGGACACAGTTCCATCCGTAACAGAAATATATTTTCCCTCATGCAACAACAAATATTTTCTAAGCCACCATTTGGCAAGATGTTATAATTAAATCCAAGACTCTGCAGAACTCTTGCCTCTTTGCCGAAAAAACACAATACAAAGTGAAGCATGCTGGCATATTTCTCTATTGTGATTCTTCTATTGTAAATAGTAAATAGTCACTGAAATCCTAAATGATAGGATAAGAAGGCAAGGTTGACCCAACAGCACAGGCAAGGCTATGTGGCTTGTTAAACACCACAGCTCACTCCAGCACAAGACGCCGGGGCAACTTCATGTGACCGCATCTGCCATAGAAGGAAAATGAGTGGTCTGGTTTTTCAGAAACAGCCTGATTTCAACCGGCACTCTCATCCACCTTCTAGGCAACTCCAACCTCGTCTCAGTGAGGCAGCCCAGGGCTCCTCCTGCTACAGCCCCTTACCTCGACTTCCCACCACCAGGAAATGGCTTGTTTATCCAGCTCCGGAATCTTACAAGCTCCTGGAGAGCTCACTAATAGTTCAAGACTCGAGGGCATCCATAAAACAGTGACTCCGTCCACTACCTCCAGCACCAGCCAGGGCCCCTCCACCTCTCAGCTAAGTTCCTGCTTCTGATTTAAAGTTCACGTGGAAACTAGAGATGATCCTGAGTCGGAATGTACCTTCCAATGCGGTGGCCAGGCTGCTAGCTCACCAGGGGTCAGCGCCTGCCCGCCTGCCTTACCACGGGTTGTGGCAAACGTCCTTAAGATCACGTCCCTGCCACAAAGGTTGGGCAGCTTTCAGGTCTCCTGGGAGATAGTTTCATCTGTACCATGGCAAGCGAACCTCAGAGCTATAAGCAGTACCAGGCTATGGCAAGTGTGGTGTGCTAGGAAGACACTGTCACTCAGACATGGGCAGCGTGTGAGTGGGGTCTATGGAGGCCTGCACATGGAGAGTTCTTAGTTCTTGCCTTACAGCTTTTCTGTAGGCTTGAAACTGCTTTAAAAAAAAAAAAAAAAAAAAAAAAAAAAAGACAGGCTGAGCGCAGTGGCTCACACCTGTAATCCCAGCACTTTGGGAGGCCGAGGTGGGCAGATCACCTGAGGTCAGGAGTTCAAGACCAGCCTGGCCAACATGGTGAAACCCCGTCTCTACTAAAAATACAAAAATTAGCCGGGTGCAGTGATGTGTGCCTGTAATCCCAGCTACTCGGGAGGCTGAGGCAGGAGAATCACTTGAACCCAGGAGGCGGAGGTTGCAGTAAGCCAAGAGGATGCCATTGCACTCCAGCCTGGGCGACAGAGCAAGACTCTGTCTCAAAAAAAAGAAGAAAAAGAAAAGAAAAAAAAAGGACGAAGACTTAGCATTACTAAAGTTTAGAATCACGATTGAAAGGTGACTAGAAAATGTGTGTGGTGAAGAGTATCTCGAGCCAGGGGCAGTGGCTCCTACCCATACTTTCAGCTAGCCGCTCAGGAGGCCAAGGCGGAGAGATCGCTTGAAGCCAGGACATTGAGACCAGCCTGGCTAACATAGCAAGACCCCGTCTCTAACAAAATAATGAAAATTAGCTGGGTGTGGGGTGTGCACCGGTGGTCCCAGCTACTCTGCAGGCTGAGGTGGGAGGATCACTGAATCCAGGAGGTCGAGGCTGCAGTGAGCCATGATCTGCACTCCAGCCTGGGTGACAAAGTGAGACCCTACCTCAAAAATAAAAGGAGCATCTCAAGGCAGATGGCCAGCTGTTGTCCATCTCTACCCAGAACTACTAAAAAACTGCCTGAGATAACATCAAAGTGAGCTGTCTCATGTTAAATATAAGAATTTCTTTCTTATAGAGCTTGGTTACCAAGGTAACCAATGATCTCTTTGTTCTAATTACTAAAATAGTAACGTAAAACTCTCCTCGTTGGCCCAGAATAATAACACTGGGGAAGCATCTGTTAATTGGTAGAAGGGGCGTGTGAGGCGTCTCCGTGGGTGTGCACTGTGTCATCTGTCATTCTTTCTGTGGTGCCTTAAGGGATTGAATGTTTCAAAGGTGCCAGGTCACAAGAGAAGGTCCTCAATGATGGGGGCAGCACTGTGGGCGGTGTGGAATAATCAGCAACATTTATTTTAACAACTTCCAGGCATATTGTAAGCTGAGCCAGGGCTGACCACAGTGTCAGCAGCCATGAAGCATCCCAGGTTCTCCCCACTTTCCCTTCAGGACAGCCTGCCAGCCTCCTGGCTGCTGGCAGAAGACGTGGGCTCCTGGGTGACAAAGGGGATTTTACTCACAGTAACAGGAGTAGTAGCCAGAGGGTCAGCATTTGTTTGAACATCTGATCCCCCAGCCCCGAAGTGGGATGCAAAGTGGGCCAGGAGACGCCTGCACACACAGTGGGTGGTGTGGTGGCGGAGGGGCCTGAGCTTGAGGAGCGGACTTTCAGCTGCTCAGGAGGCCAAGACAGAGGGGTCACTTGAAGTGCACCTGCCCAGCCTTTGGTACGGAGGGCAACAGTGTCTTGATTACACTGATCAGTAAGCAAGCATCCCTTCATGTTGGAGAAACAGGCCGTCTCCATCTCCCCAGGCTGCGATCTGTACAAACAGCCCAACAAAAGCACGTGGAGATAACACACAGAAATGCCAGGGGCCCACGCAGAGTGATTCCCAATACCATGTGGTGGCTGAACTGAGAATAGAAGTAGAAGGCAGAGCTGGAAAGAAAGAAATGCAATCAACTAACCCCAGGGACGAGGAGCCAGGTCTAGAGAATGTGACTGGCTGGCCCAGGGACAGGCAACCATCAGAGGCAGAGTTCGTCTGAGTGGGGCCCATGCCGTCTCCCTCGCAGCATTAAGAGCGCACAGCACACATGCAGGTACAAGCCTTTGCTTGTGCTTAAGGGACAGTACTCTTCGCTATCACAGGGAGCCCAGCCTCTGGGTAAAACTCACCTGGAAAAGCACTGCCGATAGTTGAGACAATCCATTGTAGTGGGATCCAAAGCGCTTCCCTCACCCACTCTATTTCAAAAACTACCAGAGCAACACGCCTCCTACAAAGAAAGAAAGAGGCGAAAAGAACAGTAAAGCAATTTCTTACCATTCCCTCTTAGCCACATTCAGGAAGTCAACATCACTTTAATTTTTTCAGTCCAAAAATATCTGGAGTCCCTACTCAGTGCCAAGAAAACATATATTGAAATTTGTTGTTTCAACAGGATGATGACTCTCTCAATTACCAACTTCTCTAACAGTTTGGAAATGTAAGGCATAGTAAAATAGATGAATATATCTTTACAAAGAGCCCGATGATATAAAATAACTCCACGGATGCTTCTGAAAGTCCAGGATCTGGCATCTCTCATAAACAGACACACTGATACTATGATGGATGTGCACTGCATTTCAAGTCACTCTTTAATACCTTTCAAAGAAGAGAAAGCAGAGAGCAGGAACCTGGGACATCCTCCAGGATTTAAATGCCCTGGGCTTGAATATGTTGCCAAGTCAGCATTGCTCTACTGTGTTAAGCCATGGTAAACGTGACCTAGAGGAAGTGTCTGCCTTTAAACAGTGATAACTCATCCAAAACCCAAGGAAGTAAATATACAGGAGTTTTAAAATAATACAAAAACTATTTTTATTATTTTTAAAGCCAGCACAGTGGCTTTTGGCATCACTATCCATTTCTAATACAAAACTGGATTAAATATCATCCAATGTATAAATAGATCATGGAACAATTGTGAAGATAAAAAGAGAATTCTTCTGTAATTAAAAAAATTAACTTTAAAAATTTTCCTTAGTGGTGAATCAAGAACGAATCCCTATGTCACTTGAGAATTTGTCAATTACGATACAAATCTTGATAGAATACAACGTCTTCATGCTGTAAAAAGTGTTACACATAAAAGATTAATAGAAAAATCTCTTCTGACTGCCTGTTGCTCCTGCCATTCATACTAATCTTCATTTTTTCTTAGTTGTTAGTCATCCATATAAAGAACTGCCACGATACCTCTGTGTAGGGAGGGTGAGTGTGAGGGTGTGTGGGTGAGTGTGAGGGTGTGTGGGTGTGAGTGTGAGGGTGAGTACGTGCTCATCCGTGCATGGGGGTCTGAGAAGGGGAATCCGTTCAGAGAGGGCCAGCCACCAAACAGGACATGGTGTGGCAAGCCACACCATGACAAACAACATGTCTCTGCTAGGAATGTGTGGGCATCTGGCCCACAAAAAGCTCTGTGGTTCCCACTTTCTCCACAATGAAGAAGATGCCAGCTCAGTGGCCTTTGGCATATGGTCTTTTCATTAGAATATGGGAAAGATGTAGAGGCCCCAAGTACAGATACGACATTAAATTGGGTTATGTGTGTAGGCACTTTTGAAATTTTATTCTAAAAAATCCAAAGTGCCTAAGTTACGTGAACACAGATTGACACAAAGAGAACGCTTCCTTCGGAAGTATCCGCCACATAATCTCATCTCTGCCTCACTTACTTCCTATGCAGTAGGTCTTGGAAAAGGGATAAATTCACAACGATCAATCCTTGGATTAACTTTTTTTAGTGAGGGAAGGGCACGGTATTAGTTTTGAAATAAGCTTCAGAAAAAAATATAAGAAGCAGGCATGAGATAGCCTTAATATACACTAGAAAGCAGTTCTATATATCTTACCTATTTCCCTTAAAAATCTTATGTACATAAATCTTGAAATTGATTTACATGCCAAACTATTTTATCTTGAATATTTCCAAACATAAATCTGTGTGATGGTCATTTCATGTTAAAATGTGTATCTTAATGAGTTACAAATATTCTTCTAAAATGAGGAAAACCCACAGCAAGAAAAGAAATCCACTTCTACTTTAAAAAATCTTGTACCTGTGCTAACACATGCGTCTCTTGTAATAAATGTGATATAAGAGTTCAAAGGAAGACACAGAACACTAGCTATAATTTCAAAAATGAAGTTTCCTTAAAACATTACAACGGGGGAGTAGAAAATATGCACGAAGGAAACAGCCCCTAGTTAAGTGCCGGACAAGGCACTGATGTTTCATGTCCCACCAGCAGTACACTGTCAGGAAGAGGAGAGCGGCGTTTGATGAGCCTCCCACTGACCTGGCTGCAAGCTGTCAGATGCCATGTCATGGCATGTCTTATATTTAGATACTTTCTAAGCGCTCAAGTTTTTAAAAGGGGAAAAAGTAGAGCTTGATGGGGGTGGGGTAGCATTTGAATCTGCATGTTTGAAAACATGTCTTCATTTTCATCTCTTGCCATTCTATGGAAACGCAGCCACTTGGGTGTTATCTAGCAGGTGGGACTCCACGCATGCTACGTACCTCCTGCTTCCTCAGTACCTGCATCCCAGTTCCACGTTCGGTGTCTTCGCAAAGGCAAATTCATTCTTTCAGCTTCAGTGCTTCAGGGCTGCTTGAGCACACCAGCAGGATCAAAACACCTAGGAACTTTCAAAAGGTTCCTCAATGACTGGGTGCTGTTGAATAAAGCAGCAAATGAAAGGGAACAGGAACAGTTCTGGCACATGCACAGGGCACTGTGCTGACGTCCACAACTCGCTGTCGTGGGGCCATGCCCTGATTTTTAAAGTCTGAAGGCTTTCCAGCGGACACTGCAGGGGTAAACGCCTCTGAACTTCACAGAGGTAAAGGAAAATACCACTGACGTTTTCTCTTAAAAATAGCTGAACTTGAAATTAATTTACATGCCAAACTATTTTATCTTAAATATTTTCAAACGAAAAAAATTAATCACATTTCCTAACTTCATCTTTTATTTATAGTTATTCCAAAGCAGATATGCTATGATGAGATAGTTCTAAAAATACAGTTCTTTATCCTCAAAACCCTGGTTATACATGAGGCTAGAAATCTCTTTTCTAGAATTTTTAAAACAACCAGTAAAATATAAAGATCAACCTGTACCCCACAAAGGTTCAAGTAAAATTATGTCTTTTCAAAACCTTGTATTTTCAAGGAATGTGCTGCAAAAAAGCAGCTTTTATAATTAGGAAGTAAATCAAAATAATACATAAAATGTGTTTGCTAATAAATTGAGAAAAGACACAAAATTGAATTATTGATATTTTCTTTTTCGTTAACCAAAATAAAAGTAGGCTCTAGATTCACCTGTTAAGGCCTTAAACAGTCAATTAACCAATACAATTCACCAAACTAGCTTTCTATACAATTAGGAATTAAACAACCCCTTTTAGAGATGTCCTGAGATGACATTTAATGCTAAAATAAAAATAAATAACCCAGCAAGAACAAAAGTTTAAAATTCCAATAATTTCAACTTTGGGGATATTTGTTCACCAAAATTAATCAACATTTCTAAAATATTTCAATACAAAATTATAAAATAAAAAGTGCATTAAAAGCAGAACCTTTAAAACTCTAGCACAATTACAGTTATTCTGAATATGCGACTACAGCCAGGTTTACACACTGACGTTCAAGGAAAGAAACCTCAGGATTGGTGAGAAGTCCAGTATCACAAGAATAAGTCAAATAAGGCTTCTCTTTTTCTTAAAAAAATATACAATACACAAAGTAGTTTGGAAAAGAAGTAATATTATTTAACAATTTTCTGACTTAAATATTTTCACATAACAAAAGTTTTCATATCACCATTACTTATATACATATGCCAAAAGTGAACAACAACAACAAAATCAAAAGATGCCCTTTCCAAATTACAGTAAAATGTCTATTTCTTTAGGAATCTGAAATGAGCCCCTCTCTTAATATACAAAGTCCATACAATATTTATAATAAAACTATTCTCTTCTGAAACCAAGGAGGCAATGAGAGAAAATAAAGGCAATTATTTTTCAGGAAAAAAAATAAAACCCAGCTTTATATTACAATGAAAAAGATATCCATTTATTAATAAAATGAATACAATACTGATCTGAAGTGCTCGTGGGGAGGTGAAACTCAGACGCTCTTTCTGCAATTAGGACTAGTACTTATATTTACAAAATATACTGTTCAGCCACACAGAGGCCCATATATCTGTCTATGTACATATGTATTTATATATAGAACATATAAATAATTTCAAAGGAAAAATTAACATGAAGTAAAGAACCTTCCATCTTTGGAATGCTGTAGGAATGGCGTGCACGCACTCTGCCCAGCACAGGTGGGATTTGGTTTGGGACATGTTTAATGTGGCACCATTGACGATACTAAAGAATTCCCTGAAATCAAAAATACATCTGTTTATGCATGAAGAGAAAGTCACGGGGTTTTTACGGATTCTTGGCCTTAAGCTACAGATATGCTTCTTACTTGCTGGGGTGGACAGGGCCACGGTTGCTTGCTCCTGGCAGACGGTTCTGTGGTTTCCTACCTGCGATGTATGGCTTGTGCTTCTGCAATTATGTAACCCTGGACCTGAACACAGATTGAGGCGGTAAGTGTGTCGCCAGCCCGCGTGGACAGCTGAATCCTTATTGGTGGGTCAGGTTTACTCGAGTCCCCGTGTTGACGCCCCAGATACTGCATTCTTGTAACTAATGATTAAACATTTGTCATGGAGAGAGAATTGGTCCAGCCATCTCTCAAGGTATCAGTTATATTAACTTACGGTAGACTAAAAAGAGTCCATTTTGACTAATTTTCAAAATGCACAGAGAAAAGAGTGGAAAAAACTTCCCTGTGTGTTGTAACATTTTTTTTCTGAACTTCATGCCCCAATCTTACGCTTGCTTTGTAAGCTATGCTTCTTATAACCGGAAGCATGAAGGAAAATCTGACATACTTTTTTCATGTTAGCGATTTTGTCTTTGCTAATACAAAGAAATCACACTACAATGATAGTAAGACCCAGTTAATTGCTTCGTGAACTAGACGCACTAGCCACGGAGGAGACTGAGGAGGAAACTGCCTACCATAGTACCTGAGTTCAGTGATTTGTAGACAAAAGAGAACAACGCGGTGACACTTTTCCCAGTTTTTTTTCCTATGAGTCTCTGAAAGACAATGATTCTTTAGATAATTTTATAGCTAAAAAACTATTGTAACGTTTTTAACACTTGAAGCTTTAAAACAGAGATTCCAAGTGCTTTGCTCTTCACAAAATGTAACTTCAGAAACATTCTTAAAGGTGCACTTCCGACTCACATCAGAAGACGTGGGTGAGGGTCTGCCACTCGCCGGCGGCCTCCTGCACCACCTCCTCGAGGTGAAGGGTCCGGCTCAGCTCCTCCCCATCCTGCTCCGGGTGACCTGCGGACTCCTGCAGAGCTCCTGTCATGCAGACAAAGAAAACACAAGCAGCCTCAGACCTTCCAGAGCACGAAATGATTCCCATTTAAATAAAGACTTCCTGGTAAAAAGAGACAAGGAATTTCTAAAGTAATTTGCTTTTCATTCCAATGAAAAAAGAGTAATTTGAGATGCAGGTTAAACAGCTCTCCCGGCAGTAGTTACTGTTACGTGAGTGTGAAAGCACACACAGCACTCGGGATATGAGTGCACTCCCACGACGGCTACATTAACACAGCATCAGGAATGAGCAACTAATAACCAACACACATGATTTTTGTAATAAAAAGGAAAGCAGGAAGCACTACAGTGTAGACGTTAAAGAGAAAAATTACCCCTTTTTCCTTCCCCAAAAACTCCCCACAATATAGTGTTTTCTGCCCTTGGGTTCCCTACACTGAAAGCCGTCGAGCTTCCCTCACAAAGTATAGCACCTCAAACAACCAAAGAACACCTGCAAGCAGCCTCACAGAGCACACCACCACCTCCAACACCAAATCACAAGTTTCACAGATCACACCACCACCTCCAACACCAAATCACAAATCTCACAGATCACACCACCACCTCCAACAACCAAATCTCACAGATCACAACACCTCCGACACCAAATCACATGACTCAGAACACACCACCTCTAACAACAAATCACAAATCTCACAGATCACACCACCTCCAACACCAAATCACAAATCTCACAGATCATACCACCTCCAACAACCAAATCACGTAACTCGGAGCACACTACCTCCAACAACAAATCACAAATCTCAGATCACATCACCTCCAACAACCAAATCACAAATCTCACAGAGCACACCACCTCCAACAACAAATCACAAATCTCACAGAGCACACCACCTCCAACAACAAATCACAAATCTCACAGAGCACACCACCTCCAACAACCAAATCATGTAACTCAGAGAACACAACCTCCAAAAACCAAATCACATAACTCAGAGCACATCACCTCCGACAACAAATCACAAATCTCACATCACCTCCAACAACCAAATCACAAATGTCACAGATCACACCACTTCCAACAACCAAATCACGTAACTCAGAGCACACCACCTCCAACAACCAAACCAGAAATCTTACAGATCACACCACCTCCAACAACCAAATCACAAATCTCACAGATCACACCACCTCTAACAACAAATCACAAATGTCACAGATCACACCACCTCCAACAACCAAATCACAAATCTCACAGATCACATCACCTCCAACAACCAAATAACACATCTCACGAATCACATCACCTCCAACAACCAAATAACACATCTCACGAATCACATCACCTCCAACAACCAAACCACAGATCCACGGAGCATACCACCTCCAACAATCAAATCACACCCGCAAAATGCATGGAGCGCACCAAGGGGTCTACTCAGACTTTAACATTTCTAGCTCCTTGCATAGCTACTGCCACCCTCTGAAACCTAGTCTAGGCCATTTATTGTCATTCCTTCCTCAGAGATGGATGGTACTGCTAGATTCTGTGTAGGAAACAAAGGTGAACAAGAGACAGACAAGCAGTAGGATCACACTCCAATATCCATACTCTGAAGGGCATGAACGTTAGCAAATCAAGAGAGAAACCAAGGCCCATGTGTTGTCTGTCCCAGGTCAACAGGATGTAGACAGGAGCAGTTGGTGCAGATTCTGTTTGCTCTGTGCCCCTGAGCACCGAGACAGCACCTGAACTGCATGCTGCAGGAAAAGAGGCTTCCAGATATGCTGTGAAGACAGACAGAGATGCTATTCTGGGCCTCTGACTGCCCAGGTGCTGAAGGACCCTACAGAAAGCTCTGTCCAGTGAGAAACGAGCTGCTCAGAAATGCTGCGCTTGCTCAGGTTCTGGGCTGCCATTTTACTCCAATAAATTTCTGTGCCCTTGCCAAAATATAAATTTAATCTAATCAAATTCTGTGTGTGTGTGTGTGTGTGTGTGTGTGTGTGTGTGTGTGAAGGGGGGCAGTCCATAGCCAACTTCAACAACTGCAAACACTAAGTACTAAAGTAACAAAAGCACAGGCTTCCAGAGATCATGGCGGATGGGAGGCAGGACTAGACTGCACCTCCAACTCAAAGGGACAGAGCAGCACGTGGAGGCTCGCATTGTGAATTTTTGCTCCCGAACAACTAGGGGAATAAATCAGGAAACCTGAGAGAACCCAGACTCTCTGAAGGAAGTGGATTGCTCCTGCAGGACCCAGGGGACACCCCAAATACTCAGCCATAGCAAGACCCGCCCAAGGAGAGTCTGAGCTCAGACACACCTACCCAGCCCCCACCCAATGCTCCTTCTCTACCCACCCTGGAAGCGGAAGACAAAGGGCATATACTCTTGGGAGGTCTAGGGCCCCGCCCACCGCCTGTTCCTCCCTATACTACCACAGCTGATACTCTCTGGAAAGCACCACCTCCCAGCAGGAGGCCAACCAGCACAAAAATAGAGCATTAAACCACCAAAGCTAAGAACCCTCACAGAGTCCATTTCACCCCCTGCCACCTCCACCGGAACAGGCACCGGTGTCCACGGGTGAGAGACCATGAATGGTTCACATCACAGGACCCTGTGCAGACAACCCCTTGTACCAGCCCGGAGCCGGGTGGACTTGCTGGGTGGCTAGACCAAGAAGAAAGGTAACAATCACTATAGCTCTGTTCTCAGGGAGCCGCAGCCACAGGAAAAGGCGGGGAGTACTATATCAAGAGAACACCCCGTAGGACCAAAGAATCTGAACAACAGCCTTCAGCCCTAGACCTTCCCTCTGACAGAGCCTACTCAAATGAAAAGGAACCAGAAAACCAACTCTGGTAATATGACAAAACAAGGCTCTTTAACACCTCCCAAAAATCACACTAGCTCACCAGCAATGGATCCAAATCCAGAAGAAGTCCCTGATTTACCTGAAAAAGAATTCAGGAAGTTAGTTATTAAGCTAATCAGGAAGGTACCAGAGAAAGGCGTAGCCAAAGGTAGGGAAATAAAAAAAAAGATATAAGAAGTGAAGGGAGAAATATTCAATGAAATTGATAGCATAAATAAAAAACAAGGAAAACTTCAGGAAACAATAGACACACTTATAGAAATGCAAAATGCTCTGAAAAGTCTCAGCAATAGAATAGAACAAGTAGAAGAAAGAAATTCAGAGCTCGAAGACAAGGTCTTCAAATTAACCCAATCCAACAAAGACAAAAAAAAAAAGAATAAGAAAATATGAACAAAGCCTCCAAGAAGTCTGGAGATTGTGTTAAACGACCAAACCTAAGAATAATCGGCATTCCTGAGGAAGAAGAGAAATCTAAAAGTTTGGAAAACATATTTGGGGGAATAATCGAGGAAAACTTCCCTGGCCTTGCTAGAGACCTAGACATCCAAATACAAGAAGCACAAAGAACACCTGGGAAATTCACTGCAAAAATATAATTGCTTAGCCACATTGTCATCAGCAACAGCAGCTAAAAAAGACAGAGGGACATTATATAATGATAAAAGGCCTTGTCCAACAGGAAAATACCACAATCCTAAACATACATGCACCTAACACTGGAGCGCCCAAATTTATAAAACAATTACTAATAGATCTAAGAAATGACATAGACAGCAACATAATAATAGTGGGAGACTTCAATACTCCACTGACAGCACTAGACAGGTCATCAAGACAGAAAGTCAAAAAAGAAACAATGGATTTAAACTATACCTTGGAACAAACGGACTTAACAGGTATATACCTAACATTCCATCCAACAACTGCAGAATATACATTATATTCAACAGCAGATGGAACTTTCTCCAAGACAGACCATATGATAGGCCACAAAATGAGCCTCAATAAATTTAAGAAAATTGAAATTATATCAAGCACTCTCTCAGACCATGGTGGAATAAAA
Organism: Nomascus leucogenys; assembly: GCF_006542625.1. Classification (NCBI taxonomy): domain Eukaryota; kingdom Metazoa; phylum Chordata; class Mammalia; order Primates; family Hylobatidae; genus Nomascus; species Nomascus leucogenys. The sequence goes on from NC_044384.1 coordinate 3,158,892, forward strand.
CTGCAAATAAATTCCAAAAGGAACCTTCAAAACAATGCAAATACACAAAAATTCAATAACCTGCTCCTGAATGATCACTGGGTGAAAAATGAAATCAAGATAGAAATTAAAAAATTATTCAAACTGAACGACAATAGTGACATAACCTATCATAACCTCTGGGATACAGCAAAGGCAGTGCTAGGAGGAAAGTTCGTAGCCCTAAATGTCTACATCAAGCCTGAAAGAGCACACACAGACAATCTAACGTCACACCTCAAGGAACTAGAGAAACAAGAACAAACCAAAACCAAACTCAGCAGAAGAAAGGAAATAACCAAGATCAGAGCAGAACTAAATGAAATTGAAACAAACAAAAGATAACTGAAACAAAAAGCTGGTTCTCTGAAAAGACAAATAAAATTGATAGACCACTAGCAAGATTAACCAAGAAAAGAAGGGAGGAAATCCAAATAGCTCAATAAGAAACGAAACGGGAGATATCACAACTGACACCACAGAAATATAAAAGATCATTCAAGGCTACTATGAACACCTTTACACATATAAACTAGAAAACCTAGAAAGATGGATAAATTCCTGGAAAGATACAACCCTCCTAGCTTAAATCAGGAAGAATTAGATACCCTGATCAGACCAAAAACAAGCAGCAAGATTGAAATGGTAATTTAAAAATTACCAACAAAAAAAAGTCCACGACCAGATGGATTCACAGCAGAATTCTACCAGGCATTCAAAGGAGAATTGCTACCAATCCTTTTGACACTATTCCACAAGACAGAGAAAAAGAGAACCCTCCCTAAAACATTCTATGGAGCCAGTATCACCCAAATACCAAAACCAAGACAGGACATAACCAAAAAGAAAACTATAGACCATTATCCCTGATGAACACAGATGCTAAAATCCTTAACAAAATACTAGCTAACTGAATCCAACACATATCAAAAAGATACTCCACCATATGATCAAGTGGATTTCATACCAGGGATGCAGGAATGGTTTAACATATGCAAGTCGATAACTGTGATACACCACATAAACAGAATTAAAAACAAAAATCACATGATCATTTCTACAGATGCAGAAAAAGCATCAGACAAAATCCAGCATCACTTCATGATTAAAACTCCCAGGAAAATCGGCATACAAGGGACATACCTCAATAATAAAAGCCATCTATGACAAACCCACAGCCAACATAATATTGAATGATGAAAAGTTAAAAGCATTCCCTCTGAGAACTGAAACAAGATAAGGATGCCCACTCTCACTACTCCTCTTCAACATAGCAGTGGAAGTCCTAGCCAGAGCAATCAGAAAAGAGAAGGAAATCAAGAGCATCCAAATCAGTAAAGAGGAAGTCAAACTATTGCTGTTTGCTGGTGATATGATTGTTTACCTAGAAAACCAAAAAGACTCTTCCAGAAAGCTCCTAGAACTGATAAAAGAATTCAGCAAAGTTTCCAGATAAAAAATTAATGTACAGAAATCAGTAGCTCTTCTATACACCAACAGCAACCAAGCTGAGAATCAAATCAAGGAGTCAACCTCTTTTACAATAGCTGGAAAAAACAAAACAAAAACAAACAAACAAAACCTTAGGAATACACCTAAGCAAGGAGGTAAAAGACCTCCACAAGGAAAACTACAAAGCACTGCTGAAAGAAATCACAGACGACCCAAACAAATGGAAACACATCCAATGCTCATGGTTGGGTAGAATCAATATTGTGAAAATGGCCATACTGCCAAAAGCAATCTACAAATTCATCGCAATTCCCATCAAAATACCAACATCATTCTTCACAGAATTAGAAAAAACAATTCTAAAATTGATATGGAATCAAAAAAGAGCTCACACAGCCAAAGTAAGACTAAGCAAAAAGAACAAATCTGGAGGCATCACATTACCTGATTTCAAACTATACTATAAGGTCACAGTCACCAAAACAGCATGGTACTGGTATAAAAATAGGCATACAGACCAATGGAACTGAATAGAGAACCCAGAAATAAACCCAAATACTTATAGCCAACTGATCCTCAATAAGGAAAACAAAAACATAAAATGGGGAAAGGACACCCTTTTCAACAAACAGTGCTGGGATAATTGGCTAGCCACACGTAAGAGAATGAAACTGGATCTTCATGTCTCATCTTATACAAAAATCAACTCAAGATGGATTAAAAAAATCTAAGACCTGAAACTATAAAAATTCTAGAAGATAAAATTGGAAAAACCCTTCTAGACATTGGCTTAGGCAAGGACCAAGAGCACAAAAGTGAATGCAATAAAAACAAAGATAAATAGCTGGGACTTCATTACACTAAAGAGCTTTTGCATTGCAAAAGGAACAGTCAGCAGACTAAACAGACAACCCACAGAGTGGGAGAAAATCTTCACTATCTATACATCTGACAAAGGACTAATATCCAGAATCTACAACGAATTCAAACTAATCAGTAAGAAAAAAACAAACAATCCCATCAAAAAGTTGGCTAAGGACATGAATAGACAATTCTCAAAAGAAGATATACAAATGTCCAATAAACATATGAAAAAATGCTCAACATCACTAATGATCAGGGAAATGCCAATCAAAACCACAATGTGATACCACCTTACTCCCACAAGAATGGCCATAATCAAAAAATAAAAAAAAAAATAGTACATGCTAGCATGGATGTGGTGAACAGGGAACACGTCTACACTGCTAGTGGGAATGTAAACTAGTACAGCCACTATGGAAAACAGTGTAGAGATTCCTTAAAGAACTAAAAATAGAACTACCATTTGATCCAGTAATCCCACTACTGGGTATCTCTACCCAGAGGAAAATAAGTAGAATCTTTTTCATTGTATGAAAAAGACACTTGCACACACGTTTATAGCAGCACAATTCGCAACTGCAAAAACGGGGAACCAAACCAAATGTCCATAAATCAACGAGTGGATAAAGAAACTGTGGTATTTATATACATCTATACACACACACACACACACACACACACACACACACACACACACACACACAATGGAATACTACTCAGCCATAAAAAGGAATGAATTAATGGCATTTGCAACGACCTGGATGAAATTGGAGGCCATTATTCTAAGTGAAGTAACACAGGAATGGAAAACCAAACGTCGCATGTTCTCACTCATAAGTGGGAGCTAAGCTATGAGGATACAGAGGCATAAGAATGACACAATGGACTTTGGGGACTCAGGGGGAAAGAATGGGAAGGGGGTGAGGGATAAAAGACTATAAATAGGGTGCAGTGTACACTGCTCGGGTGATGGGTGCACCAAAATCTCACAAATCAACACTACAGAACTTACTCATGTAACCAAACGCTACCTGTTCCCCAATAACCTATGGAAATAAAAAAAACAAAGCACAGGCTTCCAGTCCACACAACTGAGGCTGCACCACGTGCAATGCAAAATCACTGTGTGAACTAAAGGAAACAATGTGTGCGAAACACACGGTGCCTTGCAGGCCACCGAACAGCACGCACTCCCAGGTGCGGCGTTCTCACCAGCATAGCTATGCGCCCGCTTCATGTGCAGCTTCATGTTGCTCTTCTGCGTGAAGCCCATGACGCAGTAGGCACACTTGTAGGGCCGCTCCCCCGTATGCTTCTTCATGTGCACCTGCAGCGCACTCTTCTGGTTGAAGGCTTTCTCACAAAGCGTGCAATGGAACGGCCGCTCCCCTGTACAGAAAATGGCACAGGTCAATGTCTCTAAGAAGAGTATAGTGGACGCCTGGGCTCTACCCTGAGGTATGAACAAGAGGGACTGAATGTTCCTCTTTTCTCTTAGGTTTTCAGCCTGGCTATCATCTGAACAAAGGGCTGGAGGAGCCATGGGGAGACCAGAGGGAGCCTGGCCAGGTCCTAACGACCCCCAGCAGATGGGGCGGAGGGATCAGAGAGCCATGGAAGGGCCATGGTGGATGCCGCCTGTGGAATCCCAGGCCCACGGTGAGTCGTCAGATGATCACAACAGAAATGAGCCCGGGATGATGTCCTGTTAGGGCGGGGCGGAGACAGAAGGGCTGACACGAGCTATCATGTACCAGTTAAGAGGCAGAGAGATGGAAGAGCTTGTTTCTTTGTTCTGTGTGGTTTTTTTTCCTCTAAGACAAAAGGTTTGAGCAGATTTAGGTGGTGTAGGAAAAGCCAGTAGAGAAAAAAAGTTTTAAGACAGAAGAGGAAGATTAAAAATTAAGTTCCCCGGTGACATTGAGGACATGGGACCCAGGCACTAGGGGCCGCCTGTTTGCTCCAGCAGAACGGAAGGAGGGACGTGACGTGGTCAACATCCCAGACACGGCACGGGAGGCTTGCCTGATGCTTCTGTTTCATATGGTCATAATGTAAGCAGCAAAATCTTCCACGTGAAAAGTTAGTTATGATGATAAATAGGTCAAAACTCAGGGGAAATGGAACATGTGGACCTTGCTTTATAAATAAAGTATTCCATCGCTCGTGAATATTGCACAGGTGGAATCATGTTTTCTCACCCGTGATGTCTATTTCAAAGAGTAAGGAAACAAAAGCGCGTCCCTCCCCATTACCTGTGTGTATGCGGCTGTGGCGCTCCAGCTGGCTTGGTTTGGCAAACGCCTTCTCACAAGTGTCACATTTAAACACTCTCGGCTTCTGGGAGCTCAAAGAGGGGCCGGCCTGGTGTGTCTGCATGTGCTCCTGGGAGACAACACACAGAAACCAAGAAACGAGATCAAAACAGAGCTTTCGAGACTAGAAACAAGAGGAAGCAAATCACTGCGAAGTTCAAGTCCGTGGCAAGGACAAAATCAAAGGCTAATCTGTGATTTGTGTTCTTAAGGACTTTAATGCATCGGTAGTGACAACAGAGTGATGGCAGTGACAACAGAGTGACAACACTGGGGCTTCTCGGGGAGACTCCGGTCCCCATTTGAGCTTTACCGCCTGTTAGCTATGTGGCTTGGCCACACCTGTGTCCCAAATAGGGGTAGAAATATCTCCTTCATCAGCTTTAACCGAGACCAAGGGCATCAAGCCATGAGCCTAGTGCAGGAGTCCAGGTGAGCTCTCTCCGTTGGCTGTGGGGGATCCTGTCCCCGTTTCACACACGAGTCCACCCATATGTCGTGGCCTGAGGCCACCCATAGGTTGTGGCCTGAGGCCCTGCGACACCCAGCTGGGACGCGTTCAGTGACTCTCACCCACGAGTCCTCACGGAATGCCCATGATTCCGAAGTGCGTTCTCCCAGTGATACGACAGAGGCTTCTAAAGCCAAGAGGAAACTGTTCCCTTCTCATGTTGTGATTGGCAACTTGCCAGAGATACTGTATTCACGTGACTGCAAATTTCTCTAAGATCTGATAGCTGCTGCCCTTGCAGGCACCTGAGGATATGCAATGTGGTTATTTTCCAAAATTGCACAAGCATAATAATTATCCTGATAGAATCCCAGTCTTTAGAGCTAACCTCTACCCTGTAAGGCAGGAGTCAGGGAAAAGTACACGTTTCCTGTGTGTGTTCAGTGTGACCACCTGTGTTCCAGTTGTGTATGTCGTATTGCTCAAGGCCCAGCACAGTCTGGGAGGTGGGTGTAACGAAAGCAGCAGGGTAGGAAAAACAAACTCGGGAGGTGAGTGGGGGAGCCCCCCAGCACCGCAGACCAGGCAGAGCCAGGACTGCAGGTGAGTCCTGACCGGTGACGACACCACCCCTGATGACACCAATCACCATCAACAGCTAGAGTGCATTCCTCCCCCACTCCGTCTGGGGTTCCCACCCAGTCTGTGTTGGATGTAACTGCAGTCACACTGAGCGCTAAGCTTCCTGAGGATGGAGCCGCCTGTCTCTGGGACCACCTTCTGTGCATACAGCAGGCACTCACTGTTTGCTAAATTGAAAAGAAGACAGAGAGTCCATGGGGGAACAGACTCTCTGGTGGGCTGGAAAGGAAAGCTTTTATCACCTTGGCTTCTGTTTCTCTGACCTCCAGAGAGAGAAATTTCCTGTGGTGGTAACAGTACACGCAGCTGCCACTCTATGCTGATGACTTTAAAAGAAATACCGACGAGCTGCACTCCTCGAAGGGAGCAGTTAGACTTACCCTGTGGCACAGGTTACATAAACCTAGTTCTCCCTAGAAAGTGCTCTCTGAGACAATGGCAAATGTCCCTCAAGAAAGAATTTCATCATCAAGTAAGTTTGCGATCAGCTGGAGTTAATACCGTTCTTACTGCAACACACCTGTCGGCCTGGCTCTGCTACAAGTGAGGTGTGAATTTCTAAGAAGGGGTGGTGTTGTGCCCTGAAGTTGGTGGGGACTCAGCAGAGCCCCCCAACATGGCCATCAGCTCACTGCACCAGAGGACACTAAAGCAGCGCTGGGGCAGGGAGATTCATCAGAAGGTTTCAAAAGAAAGAATCCTGCTGATAGTTTATTTTGCTGTGCAGAAGCTCTTAAGTTTAACTGGATCCCATTTATCAACTCTGGCTTGTGTTGCAGTTGCTTTTGGCGTCTTCGTCACGACATCTTTGCCTGTTCCTCTGTCCAGAATGGTATTGTCTAGGTTGTCTTCCAGGGTTCTGAGAGTTGTGGGTTTTACATTTCAGTCTTCAATCCATCTTGAAACAGAAAACCAAATACCACATGTTCTCACTGATAAGTGGGAGCTAAATGGTGAGAACACATGGACCCATAAAGAGGAGCAAATCACACACACTGGGAACTCCTTGAGGGAGGAGGGACAGGAGCAGGAAAAATTATTGGCTACTTAGCTTAGTACCAGGGTGATGAAATAATCTGTACAACAATCTTCTGTGACCTGAGTTTACCTGTATAACAAACCTGCACATGCACCTCCGAACCTAAAGTGAAAAAAATTAAAAATAAAAAAGAACCCAAGCAGCGAAGCGACAGGCTCCCTTCAGGACAGAGAGGGAGGACTGAGGGCCTCGGGGCTCACCAGCCCCTGGAGGGACCTGGGAGAGTAGCCACAGCAAGCGCCACAGGTGGGGCCCTGGGCTTCCCAGCCCGGACAGGGCCATCACTGCTGGCTCCACTGGCCTGCAATACACCCAAAGCCCATGTGCTCTACTCCACACTCCAAAAAGGCCATCCTGGTCACAGGGATCCAAGGATTCCAGTTCCTGGGACAGGAATTTCTCTTTGAGTAGGACTCTCCCTTCTTCTAGTCCTACACTCATTAAAAGACAACAGACACACGAAGGCCAAAAACAATCCCCGCCCCCACAACATACACAGGAACCCCAAGGGTCCAGACATCTTAGTGTAGCTTTCCTTCCTGGCCAGCGCGGCATGCCTCTGCCCTCTGTGTGGCCGGGCCATGGCTGGTCAGAAAATTCGAAGGCCACCCCTCACTTGGAATTCGCCTGTTTTTCTCATGTTACGGGGTTTTTGGGAAAAGTGCCATTTTCTCCCCACACTGCCAAGGACAGATGCAGTCTTGATGTGTGGGTGCTCATGCTGGCCACGGCCGCTGGGGTGGAGTGGTGCTGGCTAGGCATCCGCGCTGCACGCTCCTCTGTGTTCCACCCCTTCCACGCCCCATTCCCTTCACACGGAAGACGGCGCCCTGGGCTGGACATCAGAGCACCCTGCTGGAATTCTGCCTCCTGCCCACTGTAGCACAGCACCCTCTGTGGGGATGTCCCAGAACTCATCCTCTGCTTCCCACATGCGGGCACTCAGGTCTCCACTGTGCAATGATGGCTCTGCTGCAGTGGAAAGCGTGGGCAGCTAAACCTTGGGAGGCTGAAGGGGCATCTTCAGGGCTGGTCTCCAGGGTGAGCACACATGCATTTGTTAGGGCCGCCCAATGCCCCCACAGAAAGTCCTACCAAGTCACAGTCTCACTAGCAATTACGTGAGCGAGCCTCTGTTTCCCCACAGCCTCGACAACGGGTGCTGACAGACTTTTACATTTTTGCCAGTCTGACAAGGGAGAGAGGGCATTTCAATGTTATTTCAATTTGTATTGCAAACTGATTGTGAGTTGCAGGTGAACATGCAATTCATCTGCACAGCAAGCGGACCTCTTACAACCGGAACAATACATCTACATCTAGTGACCTTTTCCTCAAAAACACATGCTGGATTCCCGGCTGGTGTTAAATTTTGGACTCTGCATCTCTAGCCGCCTGGGGGGCACACAGCTGTGCCGCGGCACAGTGGGCCTACCTTGAGGTGCGTGGCACGCTTGAAGGCCTTCCTGCACACGGGGCAGCCATGGATGCGCTCCCGGCCATGCACCTCCTTGCTGTGGTGCATCAGCACAGCCGCCGACGAGAAGGCGCGGTCACACTCCAGGCACTGGTGCGCCCGGCCCTCCTTTTCCGGCTGGTTGCCCGGGGCCAGGTTCCCAGAGACGCCAGCTACCTGGAAAGAGCCAGAAATTCTGTGACTTTCCACTCACTTGGCTGGATTTGTGCAGTTTGTGAACTGACACACACCGTGGTGATAAGAGGGACATTCCTAGCATGGACACGCCAAGCCCACACTGCCTGTCCTATCATCAGGATAATTTAGCCAGAGGCGCCTTCCACATAATATGAGACCAGAATGCACACTGTCCTGCAAGATTGAGACTGCACAACAGCAGCTAAGGAATGAGCTCTGGCGCCGCACTGACCAGACGCAAATTCCAGCTCCAACAGGACTGTCCGGGCTACTCTGGGCTAAGTACTTAACCAGTCCGTGCTTGCGTCCTCATGGGAGAACACTTGCCTACCACGGGCTGCATATGGCAAGCATTCACTAAATGCTCGCTACTGGTAGTAGCTTTAGATAAACAATTCTTAACAACAAAAAGTGTTTTTGGCTTTTAATAGAATTAAACCATTTTTTCCAAACCGTGGATCATAACCAATTAGGTTTTCAAATCATCTTAATGTGATGCCACCACCACTTGAAAAAATCATTTTCAAAATTTTTGAAAAAATTTTTTGAGATGGGGTCTTGCTCTCTTGCCCAGGCTGGAGCTCAGTGGCACAATCACAGCTCATGATGGCCTCAAACTCCTGGGCTCAAGCAATCCTCCTACCTCAGCCCTCTCGAATGCCTGGGACCACAGGTACACACCACCTCACCATCACGCCCAGCTGATTTTTTTTATTTTTTGTAGAGACAAGGTCTCCCTATGTTGCCTAGGTTGGTCTTAAAACTCCTGAACTCAAGGGATCCTCCTGCCTCAGTCTCCCAAGTGCTGGGATTACAGGTGTGAGGCACTGTACCTGGCTGACTCAGCTTTTATAAACAACAGATTCCAGTTTTGCAAATGCAAATTTCTATGTGATGGCTTAACAAAACAATTATAATGAAAATTAATGAGATCTGTCCACATTTTTATTATTCCTAATTTATCAAATACCTTTTCATTAATTCTGGAATATAAGAAATAAGTAAACATTAAAGAAAAATACTTAAACAACAAAAAAGATTTATACAGGGTGCTATATTATTAATCTGTGCTGTAATTAAAAAAATGGAATGGGGAAAAAAAGGAACAAAGGAAAAGATCAGAAAAGACATTGCAGCCACGTGAGATGTGCAGGGACTGGTGTCATTCTAGAATATGACACCTGTGTCAGGTGTGTGTCTACACATATCTGTAGGTGTTATTCTATAATATGATACCTGTGTCAGGTGTGTGTGTCTACGAGTATCTGCAGGTGTTATTCTACAATATGACACCTGTGTTGGGTGTGTGTCTACAGGTGAGTATCTATAGGTGTTATTCTAGAAAATGACACCTGTGTCAGGTGTGTGTCTACATGTGAATATCTGTGAGTGTAAAGAAAAATGACAGAAACACAGGCGTGTTGAGGTCATTGCATAAAATATATTCCTTGTGAGTCAAAAAAGTCTGAAAAGCACAGGAATAAATGAGACTAAAGGCTGGTTGTGTAACTGCAGATAAATGCGTGCTGAAGAACATCAACTCAAACAAAAACCTGTAGTTCTGGAGCAACCTAATGTCCTCCATCAGTATTACGAAGCATCTACCAGTAGTCATGGCAATGAACACACACAGAAAATTGTTTCTGAACCAAACATTTTACTCATGAGATGTGAGAATTCAGTATCTGGTCCACATCATTCAAGGAAAGACAAACACACACACTAAACTTTAAAAACTATTTCTGCAAAATATTTTTCAGCATAATCGCATCAGAAGCAAAGCTTCTGAATCATTGCTACTACTGTGAAATAAATCTCCAATGTTCTGCTGAATTTCATAACTACATATATATATATATAAATCTAGAGACTGAATTGTATTAATAGAATTTTGCTAAAATCATACTTGCCCAAAGGAGAAGGGGAAATCGGTTACAGAATGAGTGTGAGATGATTTTTAAGCCTGAGGCATAAACTTGGCCACAGCTGGAAATAATGTGCTTCCCACACAGGTTACTCTGCATGGGCGTGGGAGGGTAGAAGCATGTATGTCCACCCCCTCCCAAGCATGAGGAGTGTGGCTGTTGGGAAGCAGAAGAGGGAGGAAAGCAGCCTCTCCATCCACCTCCTGACGAGCCCAGAAAGAACTGGCATGGATCCAACATCCTCTGTGTCCAGCGGCCGGCACTGGCAGGAACTTAAATGTTTGCTGAACTGAAACAAGGTCAATATTTCAAAGAAATGCTGCCCACAACACACACCTGGGCACATGATCACCCTTCTGACCCCAAACCTCCCTCTAAAAACCTGCCCCTTACTAAAAAGTTCCCAGCTGAGACCAGCTGAGCTCAAGTAACAGGAAATCCAGGTGTAAATGCTCAGAACGATATTCTTCTATTCAGACATGAAGAGTGAGATAAGACAGCTCTGGGTTCAAACGCCAGCTCTGTCTCTACTGGCAGGGTGACTTTAAGTTATTCAAAGCTACCCTTAAATGATAGAATCCTTGTGAGTAAAACCGGGCCGTGACACTTAGACACCTCACAGGCTGTGGGAAGGGCTCGGCTACATAAGACCACATGCGTAGTGGGAGCCTGGCCTTAGGCACCTGGCCAGCAAGTGTCAGCTCTTTTCTCCTGCAAAACCAGTTTCAAAAGAAGGCCATGGCCCCTTAAGCAGTGAGTGAAGGAAGAAAGGCAGTTTGCTACAGTGGCTCCCCTCTGATTTAATAGCTTGAAGTTGCTAACAAAGTTAGGTCAGGTCTCTTGATCCTTATGGGAAGGGTCAGGCAGAAATTAGTTCATTCGTTTTTGTAAAGACAGGCTGAGTCAGGGAGCAGTCTGTCAATGGCTCTGTTAGGATAAAGACGTTTTTACATTGTGAGTACATATCTTGTCCGATCAGTATGGACTTCTCTTCAGATGAACCATGAAAAAAAAGATTTTTAAAAAGCAAAGGTTGTTGCTCTAGGGACTTCACCAGAGAGTGAAGTGAGCCCCAGGCCATAGTAGCTGCTCCAACGCCACCGGCAGGGTCCTCACCTGAGCACTTACTTTGGGCCAGGACCTGTGCTCCGTGCCAGGGAACATGACATGCCCAATCTCTGACACTATGAGGTAGTCCTAACTACACCCCTGTTTGGGGGTTTGGGTTTTGTTTTGTTTTTTGTTTTGTTTTGTTTGAAACACGAACTTGCTCTGTTACCCAGGTTGGAGTATACTGGTGATCATAGCTCACTGCAGTCTCGAACTCCCGGGCTCAGGCAGTCCTCCTGCCTCAGCCTCCCAAAGTACTGGGATTACAGGTGTGAGCTACCATGCCTGGCCACCTCTGTCTTAAAAACAGACCATCACACAGATGTAGGATTGCCTGAGGGCTCCCGGCCAGAAAGCACGGGAGCAGGGATGTACAGACATCACCAGAAGCTACAGCCAGCACTCCCGGCCACTCTGTAGTGGGTTCAGCTAAACCCAGGGTGCTTAAAGTGGTCCCAGCTTCCTCCCAGAAGCACAGGCCAGAGGCAGACCCAGGCATGTGTCTCAAGTCCCTGGTCAGAGCCCAGGTCAGAGCCTGGAAGTGTCAATGTGCATTCCATCTGTGACAAGAGAGCATTAGGATGAAATTAGACTGTGATTAAAACCAATTAATGTTGGCAAACAGTGCTACAACCTAACAAGGGAAATTTACAGAAAACATCTAGGAGAATTTCTCTTGCTAATTATAGGCATATCTTGTTTTCATTGAACTTTGCTTTTTTTGCCCTCCATAGATATCCTGTCGTTTTTACAAACTGAAAGTTTGTGGCGAGGCTGCTTTGAGCAAGTCTACTGGTACCATTTTTCCAACGGCACATGCTCACTTCATGTGTCTGTGTCACATTTTGCTAATTATCGCAATATTTCAAACTTTGTCATTACAGCGTATCTATTACAGTGATCTGTGATTAGCGATCTTTGATGCTACTATTGTAACTGTGTTGAGGCACCACAAACCCCGCCCACATAAAATGGCAAACTTAACCTATAAATGTTTGTGTCTGACTGCTTCACCAACTGGCCATCCCACCTCTCCTTGGGCCTCCCTATTCTCTGAGACACAACAATAATAAAATGAGGCCAATTAACGACCCCGCAATGGCCTGTAAGTGTTCAAGTGAAAGGAAGAGTCACACATCCCTCACTTCAAAAGCTAGAAATGATTAGGCTTAATGAGGAAGGCATGTAGAGAGCTGAGACAGGCTGAAAGCTCAGCCTCTTGTGTCAAACTATTAGCCAACTTGTGGAAAGGAAAAGTTCTCGAAGGAAATTAAAAGTGTTATCCAGTGAGCCCATGAATGACAAGAAAGTGAAACTGCACTATTGCTGATAAGCAGAAAGTTTTAATGGCCTAGACAGATCAAAACAGCCACAACCCTCGCTTAAGCCAAAGCCTAATCCGGAGGGAGTTAGTAAGATTCTAACTCTCTTCCATGTTATGAAGGCCGAGAGGTGAGGAATCTGCAGAGAAAAGTTGGAAACTAGCAGAGGTCGGTCCATGAGAACTAAGGAAAGAAGCCACCTCCGTAACATAGCAGTGCAAGGTGAAGCAGCAAGTGTTGATGGAGAAGCTGCAGCAAGTTCTCCAGAACATCTAGCCAAGAGCATCGATGAAGGTCACTCCATTAAACAACAGATTTTCAGTGTAGACAGAACAGCCTTGTAGTGGAAGAAGATGCCTCTAGGACTTTCATAGCTACAGAAAAGTCAGTGTCTGGCTTCAAAGGACAGGCTGACTCTCTTGTGAGGGGCTGGTGCAGCTAGTGACTTTAAGTTGAAGCCAATGCTCGTTTACCATTCCAAAAATCCTAAGGCCCTTAAGAATGATGCTAAATCCATTCTTTCTGTGCTCTACAAATGAAACAATAAAGCCTGAATGACAGCACATCTGTTTACAGCATGATTTACTGAATATTTTAAGCCCACTGCTGAGACCTACTGGTCAGAAAAAACGATTCCTTTCAAAAGATTCCTGCTCATTGACAAGGCACCTGGTCACCCAAGAGCTGTGATGGACATGTACAAAGAGACGAATGTTGCGTTCATGCCTGCTAACATGACATCCACTCTGTAGCCCATGGATGGAGGAGTAATTTCAACTTTCAAGTCTTACTAAGAAATACCTCTCATAAGGCTGTAGCTGACATAGATAGTGATTCCTATGATGGATCTGGGCAAAGTAAAGTGAAAATCTGTGGAAAGGGTTCATCACTCTATATGCCGTTAAGAACATTTGTGATTCATGGGAGGAAGTCAAAATATCAACATTAACAGGAGTTTGGAAGAAGCTGATTCCAGCCCTCATGGATGACTTTGAGAGATTTAAGACCTCAGCGGAAGAAGTAACTACAGATGTGGAGGAATGGGCAAGAGAATTAGATGTGGAGCCTGAAGATGACTGAATTGCTGCGATCTCATGGTATATATAACTGAGCAGATAAGGATCTCATGGTATATATAACTGAGCAGATAAGGATCTCATGGTATATATAACAGCAGATAAGGATCTCATGGTATATATAACTGAGCAGATAAGGATCTCATGGTATATATAACTGAGCAGATAAGGATCTCATGGTATATATAACTCAGCAGATAAGGAGTTGCTTCTTATGGATGAGCAAAGAAAGCAGTTACTTGAGACGGAATCTACTCCTGGTGATGATGCTGTGAACATTGTTGAAATTACAACAAAAGATTTAAAAGATTACAGAAACTTTGTTAGTAAAGCAGCAGTGGGCTTTGAGAGATGGACTCCAATTTTGAAAGAGGTTCTACTTTGGGTAAAATGCTATCAAACACCATGACATGCTACGGGGAAATCTTTCATGAAAGGAAGAATCGACGCAGCAAACTTCACCGTTGTCTTATTTTAAGAAATTGTCACGGCCACCCCAAACTTCAACAACCACCACCTTGATCAGTCAGCAGCCATCCACATCAAGGCAAGACCCTCAACCAGCAAAAAGATTACAGCTCGCTGAAGGCTCGGGTGATCGTTAGCATTTTTAGCAATAAGGTATTTTTAAATTAAGGTATGTACATTTAAAAAAAAACATAATGCTGGTCAGGTACAGTGGCTCACGCCTGTAATCCCAGCACTGTGGGAGGCTGAGGTGGGCGATCACTTGAGCTCAGGAGTTTGAGACCAGCCTGGCAACATGGCAAAATCCCATCTCTACTAAAAATACAAAAATTAGCCAGGTGTGGTGGTGCACACCTGTGATTCCAGCTACTTGGGAGGCTGAGGCAGGAGAATCACTTGAACCCAGGAGGCGGAGGTTGCAGTGAGCTGAGATTGCACCACTGTACTCTAGCCTGGGCAACAGAGCAAGACTCTGTCTCAAAAAAAAAAAAAGAAAGAAAGAATGCTGCTGAACACTATTATTACAGTATAGTATAAACATCATATGCCCTGGGAAACCAGAAAACTAAATCATAATGTTAATGTATGACTTTGTTGTGATAATCGCTTTATTGCAGTGGTCTAGAACTGAATGCACGTTATCTCTGAGGTATGCCTGTATTCACTCATACAGATTAGTTATCTACCTCATTTTTATATTTAATCTGTCAAATTTTGAAAAAAATTACAAGCTAGACCAAGTTTTAATATTTGGTTTCTCTCATTACCATCTAATGGAATATGGAAGTTAAAATGGAATATATCACTTCAGTGGGGACATTTCAAACTAATCTTAACATAGGATTACTCTACAAACATTCTTCTAGCTATATTAAACCAAATGCTAAAATCATAATGTTAAAAAATAGCAAAGTAGTTTCGTTTACTAGTCACACAAAATATAGGAATTAGGTAAGGTGTGCCTTGGAACTGATTTAGGAACTCTCTGAAATATACCAGACTAATAAGGTTTCACTACAAAAGCATCATGAGAAAGAGAGCTTAAAAATATGACCAAGCTGCCAATGCTTTTTCTGTCTCAATGAATGTGTGTGGTCAACAGTTACCTCACCAGGCCTGAGGTACTCAAACCCTGCACACTCCACAGAGCCCTTAATCAGCTCCCGAGCATCACCCATAAGCCCCTGGAACATCCTGCTATTAGTAGGTAAGAGTGTATTTCATACCCAGAACCTTGGGCAATGCCACATAGTTTGTGCTGATGATGTGACTTATGGTGAAGGCCTGTTTTTGTTTCATCTGGGGACCTGGGCCACTGCATCAGTTTGACCTGGAGGGGCAGGGGCCTGGAGACCGCATAGCTAAGCCCAGCCACGTGGGCACTCCATGGCCACATGACTGACTGTAATACAATTCTGGATACCAGAGCTTAGCTGAGCTTCCCAAGTTGGCGACACTTGGCAGGTGGTGTCACACAACTTTCCTGGGACAATCAGTGTCCGTGTGACCTCACTGGGAGTGGACACTGGGAAGCTCGTGCCTGGGTTCTCTGGACTCCACCCCACGTGCCTTTTCCTTCTGCTGGTTCTCACCTGCACCCTTCCATTGTAACCACAAGTATAAACCACAACCACCAATAGATCAGATTTCTCTGAATCCAGTGAGACCTTGTAGTGAATTGTCAAACCTGAAGGCAGTCTTGGGGACCCTAGACACAAATGTGTTAAAGTTATACAAACTGAAATTCAGTGAGACAGCTCTGGTTACTCAGGTCAAACTGCAGGACATCCCCAGTGCTCGTTATATCTCATCTCTTTGTGAAAAAGCCCTTGTCCTACAGAAAAACCGGTAAGTCATTATTCTGAAAACTCATTTGCTAAAAATGTTTAATGCTTCCTAAATTCAGAGATTATTCATCATCTGTGCTTTAATTCTGACCCTGGAAACTTTTAAGGAAAGAGTTTTTAGACTCTTCTATATTTAGACTACTGCTTACTAAATATTTTGGCTCCCAAAAACACGTATTTTAAGAAAAAAGACTAGCCAAATGACAAATAGATCTTGAACGCACGTGTGCATGCACACACACATGTATATGAAAATGTATATGACACTTAACAGAATCAGCAAAGGTGTTACTAGAAAATCTGCAGAAAGAACTAAGTGCAAGTGGCTGGATATGTGAAGTTTGATCAGCGGGTAAATATAATAAGATATTAATAAATTTAAAATTAGATTTACATATCACTGGTGGCTACATCTAATTTTGTGGTATTAAAACCTCACTCCCTAGGAAACAAATCACAAAATGAATGAGATATCGTACCCGTCATTCAACACACGCCCCCACAGGGTCTATGTCCATTCAGGATTCAGCTGGGGACACCTCAGAAGTCAGCCCCAGCCACCTGGGGCACACAGCACCCCCATGACCCTCTACCACCATCCCTTCTGAATCTGCATGTTTTTAAAAGCAACAAAAGCTCTGCGAATGAAGGAATATCCTGTACCTGGTAGGCTATTTCTTCACAAGCAGCAGACGCTGACTGTGGCGTGTGGCTCACTAGTATGACTTGCGGCGAGCCTGCTCCACCCTGGCCCGAGAGAGAGGGATCCGTGAGGAGGGCTGGGAACTGCTGACCCTGGCAAAAGATTAGTACTATTTCAGAAGTTGTAACATTAGCAAAACAAGCAATAATTTAAAAGATCTTTTATGGTGCAGCTACCTTGGAAAACAAGCTGGTAGCTCCTCAAAAAGTGAACCGTGGAGTCACCATGTAACCCAGCAACCCAAGAGAAGTGAAAAGAGTCCGCTCAAAGCCTTGTACAGAAATATCCACAGGAGAATTACCCATAGCCAAAAAATGGAAACAGCCCAAATGCCCATCAACTGATAAATGCACAAATGAAATGTGGTATAAGGGAATATTCTTCAGTAATAAGAAGGTACGAAGTTCTGGTACATGCTACAGCATGGAGGAGCCTTGGAAATACTCTAAGGAATGAAAAAAGCCAGTCACAAAAGACCACACGGATGATGACATTTCTATGAAATACCCAGACCGGATGCATCTACGGAGACAGAAAGTAGACTGGCAGTTGCCGGGGCAGAGGTGAGGGTGTGCCGGGGGTCGGGGGAACATGGAGTGATGGCTCATGGCTCCACGTTTCTTTAAGGGGAGATGAAACATCCTAAAATTAGACCATGGTGATGGTTGTACAACTCTGTAAATACACTGAAAACCATTCAATTGTATACTTTAAAAAATTACGTGAACTTGTATAAATTACATCTCAGAGTCTCCACATGTGTGTATATTTAAAAAACACTTACTTGCTTAGAAACGCATATAAAATTTTGCTATGCTATAGAAAACTACTGTAAGTCTTCTTACCAGCCCAGCACACCTCTAGCTATGAGAGCGGATCTGAGAGAATAAGAGAATGAGAAAGGTAGGGTGGTATGGGGCACAAGAGCAGAGAGGAAGCTGCAGCTTAAAGGGTCTGAATATCTACTGCAAATGCTGAATTTATAGAAATAATTCAGCATGCAACTTGAACTGCTGCAATCAGCACTGATTCTAAACATAGTTTACACACAGTTAAAACCGTGGCTGATCACAGGAAGCATTGCTGATGTTCTTGGCTCCTGTGCTTTAAGGTGAGGGGTGTTTCTCAATGTCTTAGGGAACTACACAAGCTGAGCCCCCAAAAGGAAATTAAGAATTGAGGAGGCAATGCTATATTAGTCCGTTTTCATGCTGCTGATAAAGACATGCCCTTGACTGGGCAATTTACAAAAGAAAGAGGTTTAATTGGACTGACAGTTCCACGTGGCTGGGGAAGCCTCACGATCATGGTGGAAGGCATGGAGGAGCAAGTCACATCTTACATGGATGGCAGCAAAGAGAGGAGAGCTTGTGCAGGGAAACTCCCCTTTTTATAACCATCAGATCTCATGAGACTTATTCGCTATCATGAGAACAGCAAGGGAAAGACCTGCCCCCATGAATGAATTACCTCCCACCAGGTCTCTCCCACAACACATGGGAATTTAAGATGAGATCTGGGTGGGGACATGGCCAAACTATAACAGACACAGTAGAAGAAAAATAGGACTGAGGTGGCATTTTTAAAAACTTCCTCCATCAGAGAATTTTAGGTTCACTTCTTAAGGGAAAGAGTGGCAGGTGGCAAAATAGAAGCCAAAAACATACAAAGTCATCATCAGGGATTCCAGAAAAAGAGAGCTTCTAACTTGATTTGGGTTCCTTACTTCCCATATGCAGCTTTTTAAAAAAGCAAAATGAGGCTATTTTAGGTATCTCCATATATCAGCCTAATTTTTTACATAAACATGATCTAAATTGAAAAGTTCTTTTTCTTTTTTTGGAGATAAAGTCTTGCACTGTCACCCAGGCAGTGTCTGTGAGTGTCATGAGTGCAGTGGCTCGATCTCAGCTCACTGCAACCTCTGCCTCCCGGGTTCAAGTGATTCTTGTGCCTCAGCCTCCCAAGTAGCTGGGATTATAGGCATGCACCACACGTGTAGCTAATTTTTGTATTTTTAGTAGAGATGGGGTTTCACTATGTTGGCCAGGCTGGTCTCAAACTCCTGACCTCAGGAGATCCACATGCCTTGGCCTCCCAAAGTGCTGGGATTACAGGTGTGAGCCACTGCACCTGAAGTTCCTATCTATACTAATAAAGTTTCATGTTCCCTACCTCCCTACATAGAGAAGTTGATTGAATATTGCTATTTTCAAATACCAGTGAATGCTATACTTTTTTGTGACATGTCTGTTGACAGCTGCTGCCACCACCCTTCTTATCAGACTACCCAATTTGAAAAACTGTATTAATCCACCTGGACTTATTAATTCACATTTGTTTCATTAATCAAAGACCAAAAAAACTGCTGGTCAGAAATTCTGATGCACATAAGAACCAATTGGCTCAATAAATTAATATATTCCCAAACTAAAGGTAAGATATTTGAGAGTCTTAGCTTATACAGGTATATCAAGGGAAAAATTACAACTTCTTGTTGTTTTGAAATAGCAAAATTACAGAAATAAAGAACAGAGTGGCAGATGTCAGGGTTAAGAGGGTCTTGAGGTCATTATAAAAAGCAACACGAGGGGTCCTTGAGATGATGGAAATATTCTGTATCTTGGCTTATCAATGATAATAACTGTTTGTGATATTACACTACAGTTCTGCAACATGCTCCTGTTGGGCAAAACTGGGTAAGTGTATATGGAATCTCTCTGTACTATTTTTTAAAAATTGCCCATGAGTCTACAATTATCTCAAAATAAGAACTTTAATTAAAAAAACTTGAATAATAATAATAAATGTAATTTATTAGCTTATCATTTTTTTTTTCAATTGCAAACCTTAAGTATTCTTTTTTTTTTTTTTTGAGACAGAGTCGTGCTCTGTTACCCAGGCTAGAGTGCAATGGCACGATCTCGGCTCACTGCAACCTCCACCTCCCGAGTTCAAGCGATTCTCCTGCCTCAGCCTCCCGAATAGCTGGGATTACAGGCACAAGCCACCACACCCAGCTAATTTGTTGTATTTTTAGTAGAGATGGGGTTTCACCATGGTGGCCAAGCTGGTCTCGAACTCCTGACCTCAGGTGATCCACCCGCCTCAGCCTGTGATTACAAGCATGAGCCACCACACCCAGCCAACCTTAAGTATTCTTAATGCAAATTCCCTGATTTAAAAATCAGTGTCCAATAAAATCTATACTCAACAATTAGCTATACTTATGGAAGTGATACACAAATCGGCTAAAACAATATAATCTAAAGGTTATTTACTTTTGGTTTGTATTATCATTTGCAGTTGGTTTCTTTACTATATTTGGTTTACACTGAGGTAAAGATTACAGGAATTTGCATTCCCCTGGAGCACATGAACTTTGCAACATGAGAATGTAACAGCAAGCACTGTTTCAAAAAAAAATAAAAAAATAAAAATTTAAAAAATTAAAAAAAATTTTTTTTAATTTTAAAAAAAATTTTTAAAAATTAAAATTAAAAAACGAATACTATTTAAGTAAACTAAGACCACCTTTCTCTGTTTTTAGGAACATTTTCTTTCATGGATTTTATAAAGAAACAAAAAATAATACATAATAAGTTTATGTGACTTTCCTATCTTTTAAATAGGTACAGTAATTTCTATGTTTATATTACTGTTTCCTTCAGTTCCCTTAGGGAGATTGTTATTTTTCCACGCACAGAGTGCAGTGTTCAGGGTGGTATAATGCTGAACAATTTGATTTCTTCACATTGGATCTCTTCCCCGTGCTATTAGTCCATTTCCTCATTAAGTTCAAGGAGCACGTGTCATTTTAAGGAACTAATATTAATTAAATCATTCGACATTTATCCCCTAGTGAATAACTCTTAACTGAACAATCATCATTAGACACTGGTTAATTTCTCTTGACCACCTTCTAATTTTCAGGTCAAATTTAATTTACATATTTACAGCCATTTTCTTGTAGGTTCATTAATCTCTTAACAATAAAATGGTGGTTTTATTGCTATAAGGATTCATTATGTTTAGAAAAATACCATTCATAAAGCTAAGAAAGTTTTCATCTGGTTTTTGCAAGTTTTCAGAGTATTAAATCAGCATAAGTCTAAGTTTGCCAGCTAATAGAAAAAAGATTCAAATAAAGCTACACAATTTCTATTGGATATTTTAAAATTACTTGTTGGACAATGCATGCTAATTAATCAATTTGGTTTAAAAATTTTGTATTTGATGATTTTTTTTAAAGTACAGAAAAGAATATACAGAATGAACTTAACCCACCAAAGCTTAATAGAAACACTAACGTATCTGGATAGATACAGGTTCCAGAAGACCCACCCGGCTCCTGCTGCTCACAAAGCCTCCTGCTTTCATGTCCACAGGCCAGAGTGGAAGGGCTGAGGGGGGCAGCAGGGAAGCACTAATGGCAGGGTGTGTGGCTGCAGGCACACCCTGGATGCCAGGCACAGAAGCCACCTGTGCAGTGGGTGGGAGGGAGAGGGCGTGGCAAACAAAGTACTTCTGGCAGCTCAGCCGGCAGAGCCCAAGTCCATGTGGCGTGGTAGGGGCCAGGCAGGAGCCAGAGGGGCAGCTGATGGAGTCTGTCCTGAGGCGCTGGGGACCCATAGGACTTTTGTCCAAAAGCAGCATCCTAAATGAGAAAGTGACCCACTGGTGTGAAGCCAGGGAACCTGGGTTGCCAGCTGGTGAGGACAGCAGGCCCAGAAACGGGCCACAGCACATCTCAGGGTCATCACTGCCACCAAAGCTTCACTCTACAGCCCTTCTTGAAGAACCTGCTTGGAGAACCACCTGCCCGCTCACAAGGCTCCTGGGTGACCCGTGTGCACTACACCAGCAGTTTCCACCCTTTTTGGAACCAGGCAGACTGGTTTCGTGGAAGAAAATTTTTCCACAGATTTGAGGTAGGGGCTGTTGGGGAGATGGTTTCAGGATGAAACTGTTCCACATCGGATCATCAGGCATTAGCTAGATTCTCATAAGGATCACACAACCTAGATCCCTCACATGTGCAGTTCACAATAGGATTCATGCTCCTTTGAGAATGTAACGCCCCAGTTCATCTGACGGGAGGTGGAGCTCAGACGGTAATGCTCTCTGGCCCACACTCACCCCTGCTGTGCGGCCCGGACACTAGCAGACCATGGACAGGTACCAGTCCATAGCCTGGGAGTTGGGGACCCCTGTTCTACAAAAAAGGCATGGGACATCCTGGCCAATATTTGCAGACTTTAAAAATACAACCTAGAAAATACTGAGAACTACTTACTGAACTTTCATTTTAATTGTAGTGGATAATTCTCAAAGTGATAAAACTTAACATACAGAAAATACACTCTCATAATCACTGAAATAAATGCCTTTCTGGGTTTTTCTCAGCAAACTCAATCCCCGCCCTCCAAAAGTTATTCAAAGGCATTTAACTAATTAAAATTTATATTTTAAATATTTTTACTTCTTTACTGTGTCTTTAATTACGATAGTTAAAAGCCTACAATAAGAAACACACCAGGGACCCTGGGAGCTGACTCACACATACAACAGGACAGTCACCGTGTTCCCAAATGCAACGCTAGGGTCGCCCACCGTGTTCCCAAAGCCCAATGCACGTTACACCCTTAAGGCTTTACAAGACAACAGGGAGTGTAAGGTCATATTTACAGCCATCATCATTTAAATATAAAAACAACATCTTAGCAGCAAATAAAAACGTGGGAAAGACACATGACTCTGAGTTAGTGTACAGACTCCTGTACCTGGATTTGAAGTGAAAAGTGCTCTCCCATCCAGTCTCCCCCTGCCCACTGCTTGCCCCAGACTCAGGGGGCTTCACTAGGCCCTGAGATACAGTGACCAAGATCACAGGTAGAAAAGGAGACCTGGCTGGTCCACCATAATCATCACGCTTCCTGCATCTAGGAAAGCACACCCCAGTCATTTACATCTTAGGATGGGTACTTTTTGTGTTTGTTCGTTTTTGTTTTTGAGATGGAGTCTCACTCTGTTGCCCAGGCTGGAGTGGAGAGGTGCGATCTCAGCTCACAGCAATCTCTACCTCCCGGGTTCAAGTGATTCTCTTGCCTCAGCCTCCCAAGTAGCTGGAATCACAGGCGCCCACCACCATGCCCGGCTAATTTTTGTA
Source organism: Nomascus leucogenys (assembly GCF_006542625.1). Lineage (NCBI taxonomy): Eukaryota > Metazoa > Chordata > Mammalia > Primates > Hylobatidae > Nomascus > Nomascus leucogenys. Next base: position 3,181,947 of record NC_044384.1, read on the forward strand.
TTTTTAGTAGAGACGGAGTTTCCCCATGTTGGCCAGGCTGGTCTCAAACTCCTAACCTCAAGCCCATCTCAGCTTGCCAAAGTGCTGCGATTACAGGTGTGAGCCACCACGCCCAGCCAGTCAGTTACTTTTGTTCCAACCACAATTTTAAAACATGATGCGAATTGCTAACATTTAGAAGGTTAATTATGTGACAAGCAGGAGTTGATAGTGCATAAGAGCAGGTGAAGAAGGTGTGTTAAACTCCATAAGCAGTCAGGCGCTCCGCACAGCTCAGGAGGAATGCCTGTGAATGAGATGCACGCTCTGCTTCCCAGCACCACATGTGGCTGTCAGGGGCTGCCCGACAGGTCCCTGGGGGCACGCCGTAGGCAGGGCTGCTTGGCTACAGGCAGGTCAGCCAAAGGGGAGCCCCTGTGTCCACTGAACAGGAACCCTGGCATGCGGTGTGCCTGGGTCACCTCAGAAGAGGGTAGTGGCTATGCAGGGGGCCTCGGTGAGCAGCCCTAGGCAAAGCCTGTTTGCCAATAACATGTGAGCATCCCACAACTGAGGGAGACTGACTGAACGCTACCTTGAAGCAGTGCAGAGGAAATGCTGCTATTTCACTAATGAGAGGGACTAGAGCTTAGAAGAGGTCATTTCTTCAGCAAGTGGCTGTAATAGTGTTAGGATCAATCCTGCTCTAGATGCCAAAATCTGTTTTTCTTGTACAGTGAGCCTAAAAAGCAGAGAAAGGACAATCAAGGAATGTGTTTTGGTGAAAACAACCTCAGCTTTTTTTCTGAGAGAGAGAAGGTCTCACTCTGTCGTTCAGGCTGGACTGCAGTGGTGCAATCACGGCTCACTGTAGCATCGACTTCCCAGGCTCACCCAATCCTCCCACCTCAGCCTCTGGAGTACCTAGTACTACAGGTGTGCACTGCCATGCCTGGCCAAATTTTTTATTTTTTGTAGAAACAGAGTTTTTCCATGTTGCCCTGACTGGTCTCAAACTCCTGGGCTCAAGCAATCCTCCCACCTCAGCCTCCCAAAGTGCTGGGATTACAGGCAGGAGCCACCTGTGTCCAGCCTCAGCTTTCTAATTCTGCTGCGTATTTTGCTTCTATTACAGCCAGGAACAGACACACAGAAATCACAATTTACATCAACAAAGAATAGACTTTTTTACAGTCAACTATGAAAATTCTGACACAGCCTTATTATAATTAGTCTTCAACTATCAAAATGCTGGCATAGCCTTGTTATAATTCATCTTCATTGTAACTAATCATAATGTATCATTATGATTTTCCTAATTAAAGTCTGAAAGGTTTTTCAGCATCTTAGCTCAAAGAATCATGTAAAAATTTACACCCCTTTGGCACAGCACTTCTACTGGTAGGAGTTCATCTAAGAATCTCAGTGACTAAGGGCATGAAAATGTCCATACTACTTATTGAAACCATGAACACAACATAATGCCCCTCAATAAAGCTCATCTTTATTGAGCTTTATGATGTACACAATAAAATGTGTACATCATTTTATAAATTTCTGCAGAAATTTATAACTATGTACCTTATACATTCATATAAAGGTGTAGAAGGATATATACATTAAAATGTTAACTGTGGTTCCATTTGGGTGGTGGGATTAAAGCTTTGGGTTTCAAATGTCCAACAACAATAGACTGGATTAAGAAAATGTGGCACATATACACCATGGAATACTATGCAGCCATAAAAAATGATGAGTTCACGTCCTTTGTAGGGACATGGATGAAACTGGAAACCATCATTCTCAGCAAACTATCGCAAGAACAAAAACCAAACACCGCATGTTCTCACTCATAGGTGGGAATTGAATAATGAGAACACATGGACACAGGAAGGGGAACATCACACTCCGGGGACTGTTGTGGGGTGGGGGGAGGGGGGAGGGATAACATTAGGAGATATACCTAATGCTAAATGATGTGTTAATGGGTGCAGCACACCAACATGGCACATGTATACATATGTAACAAACCTGCACATTGTGCACACGTACCCTAAAACTTAAAGTATAATAATAATACAATTAAAAAAAATAAAAAAATTAAAAAATTTAAAAAAAGCTTTGGGTTTTATGTTTTACCTTATTTTTTATGTTCTTCTATATTATCTGAATTTTCTTTTATCCCCTTTTTACATTTACCGTATTACTTTTTTAATCAGAAAAAAAAGCAACTTCAATTTTGAAAAAAAAATGCTCAGACTATTTATTTAGGAAGGAGTCAATGAATAATGTTTTCAAAGATCACTTTTTGAAAGGACTTTCGCATCCCTCTCTGCGGAGCACTTGCCTGAGAGGTGATGTTGAGTGTGACAGTGTCCAGGCCTCCAGATAGCATACCCTGAGTATCGGCCAGCGTCAGCGTGACACTGGCGTCACCTCCCACGCCCGACGAGGACATGACCAGGTTCTGAGTCGAGATGGCTGATGGAGACATCGGTGTTGTTGAAGGAAGGCTTCCGCTTGCAGTGTTAAGTTCTACAACAGAGGCAAAGTAAGTAGATCAATGGGAAGGCCAGACAAGTCCAGGTGTAAGGGCACAGGGAGAGCGATGCTCCCACCTGCAGGAAGCAGCATTCATGCTGCCCGAGGTCTCCAAGCTGCACCAAAGAAATCACAGGGTCTTCAATTCTAATTTTAGGATAAGGCTTTTCTTAGTTTTTAAACATCTTTACATATGAATATGCTGTGCTTCTTAAAGTATCACACACACAGAGAAAAATCAGTAAACAAAGAGTGAAAATGTGACCCCACAGTCCCAGTCACAGCTACTACTGTAGAATGAAAGCTCAGACAAGAATTTCCAGGGCATTGTCCCTATCCACAACTAAAGAGACCAGCTAAAGAAAGGAAGCAAGTGTGATCCACTGAGGAATAACTAGCTCCAGAGCTTACAGGATAAATTTGACTATCTCTGCTCATTTTCTCACTATCATCACCCTTACTGATTCTTATTCTAAAAGATAGGAGCTCAAAATAAATCTCATAAATCCTTTAAATATTCATTTATCCTGCATGACATCTTAATTTTCTTCAGAAAAGACAACAAAACTGAAATATCTCCCCTTGTAGCCGATACTAAGAGAAAGGAAGGTATCTGGTGAAGAAAGGTCTTTTCTTTACAAAACAGACCCTCATGTACCTTGCTGGCAGATGAGGCGGGTTCAGCATGGGATTATCAAAGTCTTGTAGTGGGCACCAGTGAATACAACGTTGAAAGTATAAACACACGGGCACACACACGCACGCTCACTTTATCTCACAGTCAAGCCATCCATTCATCTAAAACATGTATTCCTCATCCACTTGTGCCAGCCACTGTGCCAGGCGCTAAGGATGCCGAGATGACGACCAAAGGAAAGTTCAAAAAGCTATTTCCTAACCAGGTTTCAAAACAAAACAAACACGCTCCTGTCAGTACTTTGCTGTGACTTGGGTCACATCAGTCCAGCACTCTCCTAGGAGTCAGGGGCCAACAGGAAAACTAGGTTACTTACTTGTCGCTGGAGTTCTCCAAATACAATGCCTCCACAGATCCACACTCCTGGGGTCCCACACTGTGCTGCACAGACCTGGAACCTTCAAAAGCAGTAGAACCATTAGCAGGCTGGGAGGCTCGAGCGCTGAAGCAGCCGCTGGGGCTCCACAGATAGCTAGGTGAGACCCTCCCGCCTGCTCCAGCGTCCGCACAGAGTGCTGGTGGGAGCCCGAGGAGTGTGGCCTTCTGGAGGACGTCTGCATGCGCTAAGCATTCCAGTGACCAGTACAGCAGCTGACCTAATAGTTGTCCTCCTAAAATTCCCTCCACAAACTCTTACTGCACACTAGCCTGCAGGTACGTTTTTAACATGACTGGTCAAAACCGTAGAGACTGGGGTGGGGGGCAGGGGGGGCAGGTGGTAGCTGCCAATGAGCTTGCACAGAGGGAAGACAGGGAAGAGATGCATGTGCCTGTGAATCTCGCCCAGGATCACACTTAGAGCCAAGGCGAAGCCAGCGCACAGCAAAAATTCAAACCTAACTCCAACTGCTGAAATAAAGGAACCAAAGATCTTCTCCCCGCTCCCACCAGTCAACTAATCCTGACTTTCTAGTGATTATTAAGGTATCAGAGGTTCCGGGACTGTGCAGCATGAAAAATGTAAAAAGATACAGAAGCCTTGTGTTTGATTAAAGTGAAACCTGACACAAAGTTCAATGAAGATAATAAACAACTTCAGACAGGGCCAAAATTCGTATTTCAACTCAAACAGCGAACCTTTAATAATGTCCTAATTCAACGGATTTTCCACAAAGAGGATGAGACCAGTTCCAGCAGAACTGTCCTCAATATGATTGAAAAGAACACGTGACTAGAGCAGAAAAAAGTTGAAATTTTCTTAAGCATGCAGTTAAGTTACAAGCTACAAATAGCTCTTAACTATCTATTTGTTAAAAGCTACAATTTTATATTCAAATTAAATACTCTTAGCATGAAAATGAAGATCCCATGCTGAAGTGAAGATTGTAGACTCTTACTTTTATTCTTCACTTATTTTTCTGAAACCACTGTTCCTCCAGCAGGTATAGAGCAATACAAGTCTGACTTTATGATTCTGACTCAAAAATAAGTTAAAAAGATTAATAAACTGTACACTCATCAAACCCAACATTGTCTTAAATCTCTTGGGATATCGCCTCATAGCTTCTAAGAAAACATAATTTTGTAAGGTTCTAAACATAGTTTAAAAGATATGATGTCAGTTTTTTCTTGCGATTAACTGAAATGTGGGAAGAGAGGAGGTGGGGGCAGCAGAACAGGAGAGAAGCATCGGGGTAGCCCCTCGTTCCCAAGCATCCAGGTCACTCAAAGGGACAACTCGTGAGGACGAGAATGTCCTCTTTGGTTTTAATATACACCGGGGAATGGGAAATGATAAATTGCTGAACTATTTAAAAATAAAATAAGTGATTATACTTAAATCTAGAAGAAACTAAGGCTAGAATAACCTTACAAATAAATAGAAAACAAATATTGGTCTTTGCTTCTTTCATTGAAAGCAGAACTCAATTTATTCATCAAAATTATCTTAAATTTAAAAGTGGACGAAGGTAAGAACAAAAAGATAATACTCATTTGAGATGAATTCCTTAAAAAGTTGTGCTAAATTTCTCAAGCCTCTATCAAGACTACGATCTGCTTCTGAGACAGTACTTACATTCTAGGGGATCATTTTTTAAGGAAAACTCTTTGTGTCAGATTTGGGAATGGATGTTGTTGGGATGAAACTTTGAAACAGTCTTCAACTCCTGCATCACGAATCTCAACAAAAGCATGTGCTTTTGTCCTGCATGTGAAATTCTGACTAATTGTCTCACTTGGATTTATCGCAAATCCCTAAGTGGTGATACACTTCTTTCAATGCCTTCGATTAAGATGAAACAGCCAGAGTTAACCTAGAAGCTGAGGAGTCTTAAACAAACCTTGCTTGCATAGAGAATCAAAAAATAATAATAGCCACATACATATTCATTATGCTCAACATAAGTTTTGTATGGGCATTAGAGGTTTTTATTTGAGTGTTTACCTTAGAAGAGTCATGTTTAATTTCAAAATAATGTCATTTTAATTTCAATTATTAGTGGTGTGGCCTCAAGCTAGACCTGAAACTGACTTTGACTCTAGATAAATACTGCTCACTAGGAGGCAATCTCCTAGCTACTACTGCAGAGTTGAGATCCACTACATAATTATAACTAGGACAAATGGAATATGCAAGCCACTCTAACAACATCTGCTTAATATCAAGGATTAAGTGGGTCAATATATGAAGAATTGCTTCCTATACCCAGGATTATTCAAAGATGCCAAAGGTATTCAAGAACATAAGACAACTTACTTGATCACATAAAACTAACCCTGTATTTAAGAATAGCTGATATTACATTAATACACAAATATTCTTTAATTATGCATTCATCTTTTATTTTATAATGTCACCTAATCCCTTGAAAAGCTTTTTTTTTTTTAATTTAACAAGTGGGATATAAGCTAAAGTAGCCTAAGAGAGAGAGTGAGAGAGAGAGATTGATTTTCTCAGCTGACTCTTTCTTTTTTCTTCTTGAGACGGAGTTTTGCTCTTGTCACCCAGAGTGATGCAATCTCGGCTCACTGCAACCTCCACCTCCCAGGTTCAGGCGATTCTCCTGCCTCAGCCGCCCGAGTAGCTGGGATTACAGGCACCCACCCCACGCCCAGCTACTTTGTCGTATTTTTAAAGGAGACGGGGTTTCGCCATGATGGCCAGGCTGGTCTCAAACTCCTGACCTCAGGTGATCCACCCGCCTCGGCCTCCCAAAGTGCTGGGATTACAGGCATGAGCCACCATGCCCGGCCTCGGCTGGCTCTTTAAAAAAAGGTCTAAAAGAATAATAATTTTAAAAATGCAAATCAGCAAAGTGCATATGTTTGTACAGAAATGTCGGTTGCATAACATGTGGGAACCTTGCACCCACTGACTGAGGACAGCTCACCTGCCCTGAGAGGACCCTCATCTGAGCGTGAGATGCTGGTGTGACACTTTTAACATGCATCTGTGGAGGTGAATTTATAGGTACAGCACTTACTACCGAACTAGCCAGATCACAGGAGTTTAAAGAAACGCGGGCAGCCAGAGCAAAGCCCTGGAGTGCATGCGCCCTCATTCCATCCAACTTCTCCCTTCGGTCAGAACATCCCCAATTTCGAATCAAGCAATCTGCTGCGCCTGCAAACATCCAGGATCACCAAGAGGCACAGACACCACTCCACTCAAACTGAAACCTCTACAACCCGACTTGTCTCTCCATCAATGTGCCAGGGGTTCACTAAGGATGTTGAGCAGAGTTTCCAGGAAGACATGAGGCTGCACTGCTGACGGCCACTTCCTGCTCAGTGAGGCCAGCTAGCAGGGCGTGAAACCAGACATCTCACCCAGAGCCCTGCACCACAAGCGACTATCGCTCGCTTCGGCCCCCACACAAGCAGCACGTCTTCACATTGCAACATGAACCGTGCAGCAGGGGAAAGATGATGAACTCACAGCCTAAGATTCGAATTCTAGAGATGAGAAGAACACACTGCCTGATCCTTTAAAAACCACAAACTATGAGTTTTAGAAAATGTTTGGAGAAAAACATTTGCTATGTAACTTCAACAATACATCATATATTTTGGATCTTCCACCCATTAAAATATCCACACCTCCTTGCTTCAGCTAAAGGCCACCACGGGCCATGCAAAGCTGAGCGGCTGGCGTTGGGAGAAAAGCCCACTCCCAAGCCCCTCTCTCATCTCGGCCAGGATGTCGTCAAAGAAGCCGCAGGGCCACCCCCTGTGACATGTGCTCTCTGTGCCATCACCTCTCCTTTATGTGTGGTTACAGCTGTAATTTTATAGTCACTTGTGGATTCCTCAAAAAATGTCTGCACTCCATTTGTTTCTAAGATCCAGAACGCAGGACCAGCTCTGACCTGCCCAGAGTCATAGTCCCAGATTTTGTGCAATTCTTACCACACAGCAGACACTATAATCTTTTATAGAATAAATGAACTATGGGACAAGAAATCGTTTCAATTAAGAATTAAGCATGAAAAAAGGTCTAGCTTTTGGGTACAAACATATCTGAAGATTAGCTTTTTTTTCCTCACAAAGTGATATACATAGTTGGAAAATAACAAGGCTAAGAAGTGAATGCAATCTCTACAAGGTGAAGAGAACGAGATAGGTATGTTATCCTAAACTGTTAATGGTTACTTATGAAACTGTCATTTATCTTACATGAGCTCATTTATTACGTTGGTGCAAAAGTAATTGCAGTTTTTGCCAATACTAATATGTTTATTTTTCACAAAATTCTATGCTTTAAAATCTTAGAAAGCTGCCTCCTTTCCATTTTTCTATTCTATATTCAGCTGGTGTCAGAAAATTCTCACTGAACGGCAGAAGTAATGAGCTAAGTAAGAGACTTCCAGCGCTGGGTTAGAAAGGGACAGCTTTGTACATGGAGTTATTAACACACTAACTTGTATAAATATATGATGTTTTGTACAGTTGAATAAAATTATTTACTTTCATGACTTAAAAAGTAACATCATCGATTGGTTGGTAACATTAGAGAGAATTTTGTATCCTAGAATTAGACATAAGCCAGTAATCCTTACAGAATGATACTCCATGTGACAAAGCATGACGCTGACACACCTGTCATGCTAAGGACAGTTTAACTCTTCATTGACTGTGGGCAGAGCTCTTTAGCTCTGACCTCTTATAATGTCTTTCTTGGCTAACTCGTCTGCTGTGTGCCTGAAGAGCTCAATGCTGTGTTCTGGGAGAGAAGCTGATCATTGCTTATTGTTAGGGTGGCACCTGTAGATTGATCATTGATTTCAGGCACTAACAATCTTATGCTCCCGTTTATTAATGGTTCACTATTTCCGTTAGAAATGTGTTGAATAAGTTCTTGACCTAAATGGAAATTAATATTGTGGTATCTGAAAACAACATTCTAAGATGCGTATTGGCAAGTGTGTTAAACATATAATTGTATCCTCAAAGCTTTCATTGTCATTTCAGTAAAATTTATGGAAAAATGAAAATGAGACCACGAAATGCATTTCCCTAAATGACAGTATTTGTTCACAGTTTTTAAGCTGTGAAGTATTTTAAAAATACTTCTTATGAGTTCTACTTTAACTCAGTATTTAGGCCCTAGAAATCACACACTTTGTTGAATAAAACTGTCAATGAATTGAAAATATTTCCAAATATAGTGCATTGCCAGGTAATAGCAAAAGCATGTTAAAAGGATCTGAGGTGCATCACCAGGCGATAACAGAACCTCCCCTCCCTGCCCTCCACTGGGCAGGCTTGCCGAGCCCATGATGCTGCGGTTTCCCGTGTGCTGTGTTCCTATCCCGTGTGTTCTGAATGCTCTCAAGTACACACTAACATGCCTGCAATACATTCCCACTAAAATACATTTGCTTGATTCAAAACCCATTTATGCCAGCTTCATCAGCTACTGTAATGATATAATGAAATCAAATAGTATGGCAACCAGAAATGAATATGAGAATAAAAAACCTGTTGGATATCCAATGGAAACCAAACTGAATGCCTTGGAAAGACTTGGTAAAGATAAGATACTTTAAACATTCTGCTGTCAAAATAGGTGTAGGCAAGACAACTACACAAAATCAGAGAGAAAAAGATTCAAAAGACAAAAGTACGCTGTACTATGATTGCTTTATAGTGACCTACATTCTCATGCAACGCTAAAGAAATAGAAACAGGAAATGAAACTGCATGATGAACATGAGTACAGGCAAAAATTTTAAAAAGCAGAAAATGTATTATCACCTGAGCAGACCCATATTCAAAAGATCCATGGATGAATCTCCAAAGTATGCAGATGTCACTTGTTTGGTTCCCAATTTTATATACCTTTTTATTAATAACTGGGCTGAAAACATCAGGTAAAAGGACTTTCATTGTATCTGGACAGGGTAATTCCGGGAGGCAAAGGACTGTCTTTGCCTTTCACTCAACGTGTAATCTTTTTCTGAACGCTAGGACTCATGAACTGCCTAAAGTCTGCAAAACTTAGCTGAAGTGATTGGTGCATTCTCTAGTGCTTGCATGCATTTATAATCCTATGTGTTAATGGAAAAAAGAACACACTAAGAAATCTTTGAAAATTTCCATGGAATATCTAGATGCTTTTAACAGGTTACCATAAATTAAATGCTTTTTGCAGCCCTTTCAAAATAGGATAAGGAATTGTATAGCCAATTCTCATTATCCATCATAGTAAGTGAGAAAAAACAATCTTCAGCCCAAAGTTGAAACCAAACTTATTTCATTAACTCATTTAAGGTTTTCTCCTAGAACAGCTGAAGCCAAATTCTTAAAATAGTAGTTATATTCATCTACACTTTCAAATATGCTAACAAAATAACCAAATGGCCAATAATAACATACAGGAAGAAAAGAGGCACAATCCACAAACTGAAGAATGCATTTTCTTAACTCTGAGCAAGAACCATGCATTATGTGGCTTTGATAGGACCTAGCACAATACTTCTTATATTAAGTGTACTCGAGGAAGTTAATTGGATCAACCAAATAGCTTTCCTAAAATATTATAACTCTTCTGTATCTCCAACATTAAAATTCAGATATAAATATAATTTTAAAAGGAGGAAGGTTACCGAATTATATAAAATTCAATGTTGATTTTTGCTGTCCAACAGCATCTAAAAACCACTGCATCTCATTTAAAAGCAAAGCTGTACGTAAAAATAGTTCCTCAAATTTCTCACTAATATATTAAAAGAAATAAAGACACCTTCCTGAAAAAGAAAGCTTCTGGTTTTCTTATGAATACCTTTTCTTTCAGTTCTGAAATTAATTTCTGCAGAAATATCTCTGAAACAGTAGAAATCCTGCCCTTCATGGTTGAGTCCATCTAGAATGCTGTCCTTCTCCACAGGTGTGCTTCAGGGAAGTGGGGCTGCTTTCCTCTATCACATCAGATCTCCACAGAGGGTGTTTTGATTCCTAGCAAAATGTCTTTGTTAACATCATCATCAGGTTATGAGTCTTAAATGAACTAATATCGAATGAGTTAATATCTGTGGAAGTTACTAGAACATCTAGCACATAGTAAGGGCTCCAAAAATTGATGAATTAACAAATGACTCTTAGTAATATGAAGAGTTTATAGTTAAGAGTCACGTGAGCGAAGCACACCAGGAAAATACGTTCAATGCTCACTGAGATCCGAACACACTATGGGAATTAATGATACGTAAGGACCCAGGAAGGCACACAAGGAGAAAAGTCAGAATGCGAGCAGCATAGCCCTGAGACAGGGAATGAGTCAGCCTGGTGACTGGCGGAGAGAATTAGATTGCCAATTTTAGGTGGGCTTTACTGCCAAAGGGTATTTCCTACCCGTTTATCTACTTTTCAATGTTCTCCCATGTTTCAATTTTTCTATATAATCCTAGTAGAATTCTTAAGACATACAGTAAAGAGAGTGCCATGGGCATCTAAAACACCCTAATGTAAACAGTTTATACCAGTTTCATGGAGCATGAGTGAGAACCACAAAGTTACGCTTTCTGCTGTTTGCTAAACAAAAATAACTTATTCTCTAAAAATGAGTCAATGAATGAAAGAATTAAATAACTGACTGTACTCAAACTGGAAGTGACATGAGAAACTATAATTTTTCATTTCTGGTACCAGATCTGAATTAGAACACTTTATTTTCACTAAACTTCAACTTCTCCCATAAATTACAAATACATATTGAGCATGGGCTTTATGCACAGCAGAGTCTTGTAGGAAAAGAGACAGTAAGATACACAGTACTTAAATTGCAGGGTGGAAAGATGTTTAAAGTAATAACTTACTAACCGGAGATAGTCAGGGTAATTTCCTGTGGAGACCCCGAGGAAGGCGTGGCAGTGGGCCCAGCGGCCTGTGCCAGGACCTGGCTCAGGCTGGAGTTGTTAATGGTCAGGGTGATCTCGTGGGGACCGCCGGAGGGGGACACCAGACCTTGCGAAGTCATCACTTGAGTGAGGTCTTGGGTCCCTGATTGTCATTACAAAGCAAAACAAAGTTGAGCTTCAAAAAAACCAATTTCCCCTGTTTTTATATTAAAAATATTTTAATTAAACTGTTATTAAATATTTCAGTAAGACAAAGATTTAAAACAAAGCATCAGTCATCTCTAATTCCTTCGTCTAAGAAGAAAGCCTTGCGATGAAATGAAGTCAGGATGAAGAGTAATTAAATGAAGGCAGTAATAATCTAAGGGCATATATTAAATACATATCATTAATTGTAAGAAAAGCTTATTTTATTCTCAGGACATTTGATTTATTCTCTTCTACAAAGAGAAGAAAATGACATCGTAACATCCTAAAATCAAATATGTGATCACAAGCAAGAAACTGAAACACCAGCTGTCAAAATAAGCAAAAGTGAGTGGCTCTTACCACTGCTGTTGGTGGTCAGCACTGAATCCTGCTCAGACAGCGGGCCTATGGTCAGGTTTGCAGAGGTCACTGTGGGCTGTAAGGACAGGCCTGAGATGGGCTGGATGACAACACTGGCGGGGACTGTGCTGTCCGACGTCTGGAGAGAGCTGTTCTGTGGGGCCAGGCCAGGCTCTCCCGTGAGCTGCTGAGCTAATAGGTTGCCCTGCTGTAGCGTCTGCTGCAGAATGCTCGGATCGATCTAAAAAGCAGCACAGGTACTTGTAATGAAAACTTCATGCTTCTCTGTGATGCCAAGAGAATTACAGCACAGGAGACCATGGAAGGTGTCATACCTGCAACGTAATGTTATTAATGCTGGCAGCATCGATTCCAGAAATCTGTACATTTGGTCCAACCAAGTTAGCAGCCAACTGTAACTGGATGCCTTCTAGGGTAGCCAGGCTCCCATCTGTCAGAGACACAGTCAGGTCACCCCCAGCTGGCCAGAGAAAGAGAAAGGGAATGACCGAGTATTATGAATCCTTCTTATAACTAAAGTAATTCATTTTTTACATAGGGATTTTTAAATACATAAGGAGTACACATTATGTCAATACAATGTTGTTGTGGAATACGAACACCTAGTTTATACCATATACATATATATGCTGTCTAATCACCCTTTATACCATATATACACACACTGTCTAATCACCCTTTACACCATATACACACACACTGCCTAATCACCCCAGAAACCTACTTTACACCATATACACATACACTGTCTAATCACCCCAGAACAACTCTGTGAAATAGATACTCATATTGCCCACTTTAAACATATCAGAAAAGTAGCTCAAAAAGATTCTACTGATTAGCCGAAGGTTCAAAACAACCACTACTACTGAGTGGCGGTCAGGCTGCAATCATGCCACGAGTCACAGAAACAGAAAGAAGGGCACACGGGACATCTGACTGCCATGTACAACTGCTGCATTTACTCGCAGGTACACAGATCAACACAACTAGCTAAAATGTAACACTTCTCAAGCACTACGAGACCCAAGAACAACTGGAAAACTGCACTATATCAAAAACAATGCTAATGAGTATTTATAAATTACACTTCTCACTACTAAATTTATGAGAATGCCAACTGAGTAAAAACAAGTTTACACCCACTGAAAACAAAAGCTAAACAAAGTGCTTAGTGTAAAAAAGCAGCTGTCATGGAAGACAGAATGGGAGATGGAATGGAGCAATGTCTGCAAGATGGAATTCCAATGTTTCCGAATGCCTTATAAGGAAAAGGCTCAAAGAAAGGAAACATGGTGCTACGGTAAACAACACCTCTTCTATTGTGGGAATAGACATCAATATGGTAAATGACACCTCTTCTATCGTGGGAATAGACAGCAGCAGCGCAGAACAGTTCAATCACTGTGCCGCTCTCATTCCCCCAGCTCAGCATTTACCTGACACAGAGGCAGGGAGAATAGCTTGGCCCACCAGTCCTGGTTGCAGCAGATTCTGATCAAACTGTCCTGTTAGAACAGAGTTGTTCATGATAAACACGTTAGGGTCGGTAGAGGAGGAGTTGAGGAGGTTTACGGGCTGCAGTCCTTCCGACGAGCTTCGAGTCATAGGCTTTCTGGCCTTCTTTGGGTCTGGTTTATAATGAAACTGCATGTGTGTCTTCCTTCTACCCGAGGTACGGAAACGCAGCTCGCAGTGCGGGCATTTGAAGGGCTTGGCTCCCGTGTGCAGACGCATGTGGACCTTCAGACTTCCCTTTGTGGAGAAGGCGTTGCTGCAGACATGACAGCTGAAGAGCTTCTGACCTGTGAAAAGCCCAGCCAAGAATCAGCAGAGGCGATGGCAGTCGCGACACTCACACCCACCCCACTCAGCTGTCAATATGGATATAAATATGTTGAATCAGTGGATGGAAATACTTTAATGAGAATCCCTTTCACTTATAAGATGTTATGGATGTCACAGGCAATTGTTGCATAAATTTAACAGTATTTATGCAACAGTCTAATCACCCCAGAGCAACTCTGTCAAACAGATACACTTTATACTATACACAGACACTGTTTGATCACCCCAGAAACCTACTTTCTACCATATACACACATACACTGTCTAATCACCCATTATACCATATATACACACACTGTCTAATCACCCCAGAAACCTACTTTATACCACATACACATACATTGTCTAATCACCCCAGAAACCTACTTTACACCGTCTACAAATACACTGTCTAATCACCCCAGAACAACTCTGTGAAATAGATACTCCTTTATGCCATACGCATACACTGTCTAATCACCCGAGAAATCTCCTTTATACCATATACACGTACAATCTAATCACCCCATAACAGTATATTGTTTACAATTTGAATTTAGCATTTTCACAAACCTTTGAGGTTTACAGGGTTTCTAAACCACTGCATTATTCTGAACCTTGATTGGAGTATTTGATTTATATTTATCAGGAGCTAATGGGTGGTATGACTTAACAGCCCAGCTCTGAATTGCTGTCACTTTTCTTTAATTTTACAAATGGTACTTTAACATCTCAGCATCTCTCTATCTTCTCTATCATCATCTATCTTCTCTATCTTCTCTCATCATCTCTATCTTCTCTTCTGCCAAACAGGGGCAACCAAAATGCCAGCACAGGTAGGCATCGCACTGGGAGAATATGCAAAGGAAAGTTCTATTCTAGGGTCAAAGGGCTGTGTGCCTAGTATCATGTACCTAGTTCCTTAGGCTCTTTTCATGATTACTGGGTATATCAAAGGCCACGAAGGCTCGGAGCACCATGAGCATAGGCTCCACCCTCCAAGAGCCTCTGGGAGCTGAAAAACTTCCTGGCTGGCTTTTCCCCTCTACTGTCCAGGAACAAATGCTAATTTTTACAGGATGGTGCACACTAGGATCCACAAAGGGACTAGTGCAACCTGCTATCCCAACGCCACCCTGGGTTCCTCAGAAATCACACCTCTACTTCGGAATGGAGAAAGAGCACCAAAAGGTATTTATCCAGAGACTTCCATTTCTAGTCCTTATCCGCATAGCCTACGCTGAACTCCAAAACCAAGGAAATGATGAAGCAGCGTGCACCAAGTCATCATGGACATCACTGGGCACCTGCTGCATGAGAGGCCAGGCCCTAGGCCTGGGGGCACAAAGATAAGTGAGGCTGGGCCCTCTATATCCACGAAAAGTTCATTGCATTACACAAAAGAGACAAATAGAGGGAGCCTAATGAAACAACAGAAAAACTGCACACAGGACAGTCATATAAACAAGCTCAGGGATCTGTTTATCTAGTTACAAATATTAACCCATCAGAGAAGAATCACAGGGCTTCAGGTAAATGTGTGAAAGTCCATTTGTTCTTGTCTGTTGAATTCTGCTTATAACCAACAATGAAGAATGTAAATTAGTCTCATAATCATAATTCTATGAATCATTATAACAACAGCTCTGCATTCACTGTGCGTTTACCACAGACCAATCCATTCCTGAGTGTTTACCAAAGGCCAAACACTTTTCCAAGCTATGTAAATGTCTTAATGCTTAAAGCTATTTAAATGTCTGAACTCCCAAAGACGGAGGTACAACTATTAGCCCCATCTTCTGCGGGAGAAACCTGTGGCTGAGAGGAGAACCTTGTCTAGGACCCCAGAGCTCACAGGAGGACTACAGGATTCCCAGGCGGGCAGAGGCAGAGGCAGCCTCCCCACTGCTAGCAGGCACTGTGCAGAATTCCAGAAGCAAAGGCGCAGACAAGATGAAAATGAGAAAAAGGCCAGTAAAATTGGACATTCATTTCTGCCTTTGCAAGAGTTTCTCCCCATATAAAAATAATTATGAAATGATAACTGCCATCAGATTTGCTAAGTGCCAGTTTTTACAAAACCTCAACAAACTAAATCTCTTTGGCTTAAATGAGACTAAGAGGTAATCTTTTTAACAAAGTTATTTAAGCATGAGTAAGAATACGTGACAATTTTTAAGAAAAATTCAACTTTTGAGACCTAATCCTTTTTTTCCTTAGTGTCATTTAGACAGTTTTCCCTGTGTCAGGAATAAAAAAATCTTTTATATCACTTTCTTCATGGTGCCTCATTTTTAAGCTTTCTATAATTTGGAAAGTATTTATGTACACAAAATACATAGGAACAAAACATACGAAATGCTATCCTAAGACCTCTACCAATGATGGGGGAATGTTTTCCTTACCTGTGTGAGTCTTCACATGACAATCAAGAGTGGATTTCACAGTAAAACTCTTTCCACATTCATCACATTTGTATGGCTTTTCTCCAGTATGGATTCGAACATGCCTATCCAAAAAGCATTAATTATAGACACATTGACAAACGACTTCATGGTTTGAAATTTATAACTATATAAATTAAAATTAGGTGTTACTACGTTCTGATTAAGTTTGGCCAAGAAAAACTTTAAGCTTCACTCCATACAAAAAATACCATAAACAAATCCAAATAACAACCAAAATATTTGCAAGACAAATTAATAATAGAGATAATTTCCTTAGGGCCGGGAGCGGTGGCTCACGCCTGTAATCCCGGCACTGTGGGAGGCCGAGGCGGGCGGATCACCTGAGATCAGGAGTTCGAGACCGGTCTGGCCAACATGGTAAAATCCTGTCTCTACTGAAAATACAAAAATTAACGGGGCGTGGTGGCAGGCGCCTGTAATCCCAGCTACTCAGGAGGCTGAGACAGGAGAATCGCTTGAACCCAGGAGGCAGAAGTTGCAGTGAGCCGTGATCACACCACTGCACTCCAGCCTGGGCGACAGAGAGAGACTCCATCTCAAAAAAAAAAAAAGAACGTCCCACTCTTCTGGTCTTTAGGTACAGTCAGTGGAGACACTTTATGTCGCCTTGGTGGCATCTTGTCTCTGCTAACTGGCTGGCATGCCCCATCCACAGGCAGGTCACAAAGTGCTGTCTCAACACCTCCATGTGACACCCTTGCCAGGCCTGACTTTCTCATCTATGACTCCACCACTAACCCCTACTGGAAAACGATCTCTCCCTATCAGTTAGTTCATGAGTTCCTCCAGGCCACACACAACTGCTGGCCAGACTGGACTCCTTCTTATAAACATCCCAAGTTTTCCATCACAACCCCTTAGCTTCTCCTCTCCTTAGTTTAACTTTCTATGTCTTATGCCCAACCTCAGATCACACCATCAACTTAGATCCTACCCGGGAACTTCACTGCATGGCTCAACGAGAGCTCGCTGTTCGAGCGTCCTGTAGCCACACCACGCAGTGGGACCTGGGCTCTCTCTCTTCTCTAGTCACCTCCCTCATTGTCACTCTCTAGCTGAACACACCTTCCCTTCCTGCTATGATCAAAACATGAAGGCCAGCAGTCAAGGTGTGTGCTCACTAGGGTGGCACTGCCAACCCAGCAGCTCCTTGAAGCCACCTACCCTTTCCCTGCAGCACCTGCTGCTGCCCTCTGTAGAATAGAGTGCAAGGAACACACCCTTTGGTTTTCTGAAACATCCTGCAATATTAAAATCTTCACAGTTTGTTTTATTAAGTTGCTGAATAATTAGTTCTATCTCCTAGAGCAAAACATAAGCATCCCCCTTATATACAGAAACTCTTCTGACTCTTTACGAGAACAGTGATACTTTGGTCTTCCTTTCTCCAGAAAGGAAGGACATTCTGAGAGCCCCTTCTGTTCTTTACCATGGCTTTTGGTTTCCAGATTCTTCATGGTTCTGCTCAGCTCGATCTCATGTATAAGCCACTGCTGTTTGGCCAATTGCCAATTAGTCTCCCTCCTGTCACGCGCTTGTGTCCCGCTCCTCACACTGACTGGTAGGCCTCAGGCGGGAGGGCGCCTGCTGCTCTTCTGCCTGTCCACAAAACTTAGAGCCCTGCCTTCCTCAATGGATACATTTGTTTTCATTGTTTACTACTATGACAACCATACAGAAATAAGCATAAGCAATCTACAGAGAAAACAGACTTTTTTTTTTTTTTGAGATGGAGTTTCATTCTTGTTGCCCAGGCTGGAGTGTAATGGCATGATCTCAGCTCACCACAACCTCCACCTCTCAAGTTCAAGGGAGTCTCCTGTCTCAGGCTCCCGAGTAGCTCGGATTACAGGCACCCACCACTATGCCCACCTAATTTTGTATTTTTTAGTACAGACCGGGTTTCTCCATGTTGATCAGGCTGGTCTCAAACTCCCAACCTCAGGTGATCCTCCCGCCTCAGCCTCCCAAAGTGCTGAGATTACAGGTGTGAGCCACCACGCACAGCTGAAAACAGACTGTCTAATTAATATTCTGAACGAGTTTACTACAGAGAACTAATTCAAGCTTAAAACCATACATTCAAGTAAGTAAGCTGCCATCACTCAGGTGAAACCAGGTTCAGAAACTAATGGCCCTGCTGCAGTAAAAGTCACCAAAGGAGCAGCTGCCTGCACCTCCAGTCTTCAGAGCAGAACCCACACAGTGTAGCCATGCCCTCACCTCACCAGGTCGCTGGGCTTCTTGAAGCTCTTGGGGCAGTATGTGCAGCAGTTGGCGTGCTTGGGCTCGTCCTGCAGCTCCGCCTGCTTGTCCCTCAGTTCACTGATGCGGTCTTTTTCTGCCGCGGACTGCACCAGGACCTTCTCCGACACCGTGGCGCTCTCCTGAGGCCGGATCTTGGCTAACTGGGCTGTCTCCTCCTCTGTGAAAGTGATGACCTCAGGACGAGACTTCCGTGATGCATTTCTCTCAGAATGTTCTTCCTCTTCCTCCATACAAATGTCTACACAAAATCAAGGAAAAGGGATCAAAATCCTAATGAAGAAAACTTAGGTTTTTAGCAAAACAATTAAAACTAAATAGGTATGTATGTAATGAAAATTAATAACTCAACCAAGCTATTTTTATGATGGTAGAGAGTTGCTATATTTTCCCACCTCTCTTGAGAAACTTAGGTCATGGAAAGAAAACAGCCAAGTGTACTGGAAAGTGGGGGGCGGGGGATGAACAGAGGTTGGTGAAGGGGTGGAAACATCTGCTTAGATAGAAGGAATAAGTTCTAATGTTTGATAGCAGAGTAGGGTGATTAGTTAACAACAATGTATATTTCAAAGTAGCTACAGGAGAGAACTTGAAATGTTCCCATACTAAGAAACTGCTAAATACTTAAGGTGATGAATACCCCAAGTACTCTGATTTGATCATTCCACATTCTATACATGAAACAAAATATCACATGTACATCATAAATATGTACAAATATTATGTAACCAAAAAAAGGCCAAGGGAAGGGCATCCTTTAGAAGAGCGATGACCAACATTAGGAAGACGCTCGGATTAAAGACCTGCTTCTACTCCTCCCTGAAAATTCAGGAGTAAGCTTTGAGGCTGAGAGTGCCCACACAAGCTACCGGTATTCATAAATACAGATATTCATTTATTAATAAGGGCAAAAAACGAATTACCATCAGATTTTTAAAAACCAGAAGCCCAAAAATGGGAGACCAAATTAATAAATTAGCAAACGGCCCCCAACTAAAAACAATTACTATAAAGAAGAAAATAAAACTTTAAAAATATATGTGGTTGGCCCTCTGTATCTGTGCCTTCCACATCCATAGATTCAACCAACTGCAGTTAGAAAATACAGATATTTTTTCTCTTGTTATTATTCAATAAACGACACACTATACTGGCTATTTACAACCAGGTGCAGTGGCTCACACCTGTAACCCACTGCTTTGGGAAGCTGAGATGGAAAGACTGCTTCAGGCCAGGAGTGTGAGACCAGCCTGGGCCACACAGCAAGACTCCATCTTTACCAAAAAATTAAAAATTAACCAGGCATGGGGGCACACGCCTGTAGTCCCAGTATATTGGGAGGCCAAGGTGGGGCTTGGCACAGAAGTTCAAGACCGCCTAGGCAACAGAGCAAGACCCCGTCTCTACAAAAAAAATTTTAAAAAAATCAGCCAGGCATGGTGGTGAGCCTGTAGCCCTAGCTACTCAGGAGCCTGAGGTGGGAGGATTGCTTCAACCCAGGAGTTCAAGGCTGCAGTGAATTATGATTGTGCCATTGTACTCCTGCCTGGGTGACAGAGTGAGACCCTGTCTCTCAAAAGAACCCCAAACTATTTACATAGCATTTATATTATATTAGGTATTATAAGTGATCTAGAGATGGTTTAAAGTATACAAGTGGACGCGTGTAGGTTACATGCAGATACTATGCTGTTTGATATCAGGAACTTCAGCATCTGCAGATTTTGGTGTCCTCAGCAGTCCAGGAACCAATCCTCAGCTGATACTGAGAGAGAACTATATGCATAAGTATTCATTCTTAAATGACAAATAAGGATGCATTCCAATTGATTACAAAGAATACTAGAGAAGGAGTAAAGTTTGGCTGGGAGCAGGGAGGTCATTACTGTGCGACTGACTGAAAAAACTTACAACTCAACAGAAACACTAAATTGCAAAGTGGACAGTGATTAACTCACCAAATAAGTAAATTTAAAAACAAACTGGATAATTTTTCTTAGCACATAAAAGGGAAAAAAGATGAGAGATGGGAGGGGAGTGGGGAGGGAAGAAGAAAAAGAGGGGAGCAAAGGACAGTGAGGGTGTGGGTTGAAGGTGAAAAGTCATGGAGGATAAAGCCAGTGGACTCAACGTCCATCTCGTAGAAATTCCAAAAAAAGATACAGCAAACTAAAAGTCCACATTATACCAATAAAGCTTGGAATGATTTGAGGGCAGCTTATAGATAGCAGCCCCACCAACACACATGAGGAAATAAGGAGGTAAACTCTGTTAACATTCTTTAAGGAACTGAGAACACAATCGGTATAGCACAGACTGGAGACAGAGAACAACAAAATCAAGCACGATAGACAGACAGCATGAAACAGACGGCAAGTGTTAGGCCAAGCAGGCTAACGTCACAATAAACGTGAGGGAATTTAACCCCTGTCCAAGTCTCTAGGTTTGGGCAAAACAACGCAATTTAACACGGGACTTTTCTCCTATGGACAAGAGTTCATCTGCAGTTTCCCCCACAATGATCCAAGGAAAACAAGACATACAAGGTGAATCTAAATAAATATGTAGCAGTGAGATGAAACCCAAACAGAACCCCCAAATCGATGCTAGAATTCAGTAGCATTAGAAGCTTTATTAATTGACGGGAAGGAATATGTAAAGCGGCATAGAGATTATTTGTATTTGGCTGATAAATTAACACTCTCCAAATGACGGGGTTCTAGAAATAATGCCTGGATGTCCTATAGCCTTTAACTCATTTGAAGGAAAGGGTCATTTTCTTTTTATACTTTATGAAATCTCATGACAAAATTTTAAAAATGGAAATAAAGGCTTTACTAAGTATCATCAGATTAAAGAGTTTGAACTATCTCAGTATAACAGGTCAAAAACTTTTATTCCAGAATTATCTACTAAAGAAACGAGGTGCACAATGGCTCTGGCAATAGTTAAGTCGCAGTTTTTGTTACTTTGAGGGAGTTTAGGCAAGTTTTACAGACTTATTCCTCAAAACAGCAGAGAAACGTAGACTGCCATAACCCACCGGGGACCCCAGATGGTCTCACTGTGGTCTTTCGGTCAGATGGTGGCAAAGCAGACAGAGGGGGAAGTACCTTGAGAGAGGATGATGGGCCACCAGCAGGTCTGACCTCTGATGATAGTCCCCATTTAGCACCCGTCTCCACACAGCCACTGACACAAGATTCACTGACAACACTGCACACCAACTGTGCCAGGACAGGATGGCCGTGGCACAGGCAAGAGCCCAGGCCACCACATACACTCAGACTAGCCATGACCTCCAAGAGTGTCAGAACTAACACGGATTTAAAAACTGCAATCTGTGTGCTGGCACAATGTGTCAAAATATAAAATGTGCTCTATTCTTAACTCTATAATTTCATTGTGGAACTTCCTAAAAAGAAGTTGTCTTATAAGTACAAAAAGTATAAGCACAAAAATAATACTCAGGATTTTTCCACTTGGTATGGGACTTGGGCAAATTAACTTGTCTAATGTTTAGCTGGCTAGTGTACAAAATGAGATTAATCCCTCCAACTATGCAGTGTTTTGTGTCTATTACGTGAGACAATGTAATGGTAAGCACAGGTTTTACCAAGGGTTACAGTACTCCATAAATGCTACCATTACCATTTCAGTGAAAGACCAGATACTAGCTACATATCCATCAATCCATCAACACAAAATTATATCATAAAATATGATGGAATTCCATGGAGTCATCTGAGCTGATGTAGACCTGTGTTCAATAAATTAAATATGCCTATAATAAACTTCAGTAGACAAAAAATAAAGCATACTACAACACTACATAGAGCAAGATACCATATTTGTTAAAAAACATTAAAGTCTCTAGCAACATGTGCGCCTAAGTATGAAAGGAAGAGCACACTGTGACAGCAAATGCTAATTCAGCGTGTGGTGATTTGTAAGAGCAGATGTTTTCTTCATTGCACCTCTGAATTTTTCTTCAAAGAGCATGTATGCCTTTCATAATCAGAAAATAAAATTATTAAAAACTCAGGGTGCTACTGAACTCATCAGTACATAGCCAGGTCAAAATACTCATGGTGATTTGTGAATGGATTTATTCCTAAATTAGCATCGGGTTAATACACCTTGAATCAACAAATGGAAAATACCTCCTCCTTCTGTCTCTCCAGTGGCTGACACAGCAGAGGGGACTGTTTGGTGTCTCTTCATGTGCTTTTTACAATGCACTGTAGTTCGGAAACCCTCCTCACAAAATGGACACTTATAAGGCTTCATGCTCATATGTGTGGCCATGTGCCGGGTGAGGCTGCCATTGGTGGTGAAGGAAGCATTGCACACACTGCAGCTGAACGCCTTCACTCCTACAAGCACAGAAACAGAGAAAAAACGGCTGGACCAAATCCTATTTCATTACCTTAAAACTAGAAGCAGTCAAAACCAAACAAAGATATGTTTAGTAAGTCACAACATTATCTTGAGGCTTAGCAGAGTTTGGTTAAAAAAAAAAAAAGTAAATTACAAAATTATAGACAGTTTATTTGGTGTGGGTTTCCAATTTTTAGAAATGGGATTGTTTTAAGAACATGGAATTTGACATAGGACATCTTACTGCCTTCTCTACTGAAATCAGCAGGCTCTGTGAAGTCACAGTCTCCAAAACAAATCAAGTCCTCTCTGTCCTCGGTCTTTTACATTTAAACTGGCAACATGTGGATTCTACTCCAGAAATGTTTTCTCCAATCCATCTTTTCATCACTCCCATAGCACATGAGGTAGAGTAGGCATTAAGAACTAGTCTATAAATCTTCTATACAGCTTTACTTTCAAATAAAGTCCCATATAGAAGGCCCTCTCTCCTCTGGACCAATGACACAGAACCAAGTAACTAGCTATTTTCCTCCTATTTCTGTCTTTCTTCCACCCTTCCTTATAAAAGTCATATATTGCTGCTCTCTGCCTCCGTAGCAGGTCCTTCAAAGTACCATATAAACTACTCCCAGGAATCTTTCCAATATCCACTAAAACCACTCCTCAATCATCAACCTATGGACCAGTCAATAAAACTTTTCCTTATTTTGCTTGGCTATATGTTTCTAAGCAGTATATCTTCATTTGCAAATAAAGCCTTATACAAAATATATACTGATATTCAACTTATAATGAATATACTGAGTATATTAAACAGATAACAGAATATGTTAAAAATATTTTTAACTGTATACCATGTATCTGATAAAGGCCAGTAGCCAGAATATAAAAACCTCTTACAACTCCATAAGGCAAATAATCCAATTTTAAAATGGGCATAGGATTAGAACAGACATTTCTCAGTGTCTGTGAAAGATGTTTAACATGATTAGCCATCGAAGAAAAAAAAATCAAAGCAAAACCACAATGGCACGTGGGAAGGCTCATGACCATCCACAAGGCCGGTCATAAGAGAAGCAATAATAGCCATTGGCAAGGATGTGGGGAAACCAGAGCCCTCCCACGCTACCGTGGGCTGTCAAATCCTACAGCCACAATGGAAAACAAATGTTTTAACAGAGTTAACATATGACCAAACAATTCCACTCCTAGGAAGAGCAATGAGCCCATGTCCACACAAAAACTTAAATACAAATGTGGATAGCAGGATTACTCATAATAAACAAAATATGGAAATAACCCCAATGTCCATCACCTGATGAATGGATCAGTAAGATGTGGCATATCCTACAATGGAAAGGAATGAGGTTCTGATCCACCCATATAGCACGGGTGAAACTTGAGCACACTGTGCTATGAAAGAAGCAGACACAAAATGCCACGTATTTCTATAAAATACCCAGGACAGGCAAATCTATAAAGACAGAGGTAGACACTGGGTGCCTGAGGTTCTGGGCATTGAGGGGAAATGGGGAGTGACTGTTAATGGGTACAGAGTTTCTTTTGTGTGTAATAAGAATGTCCTAAAATTACAGTTTTGATGGTTGCAGAACTCTATGAACATACTAAAAATCACTGAATTGTACACTTTAAGTGGGTGAATTGAATGGCATATGGATTATATCTCAGTAAAGCTTTTTTCTTTAAGGACTAATCTCCAAGTACAAGCCAGACAGTGACCTGTGTGTGTCTTCTCGTGGGACTTGAGGACCCCAGAGGAAACAAAGCCACGTCCACAGAGCTTGCACTTGTAGGGCTTTTCCCCGGTGTGCGACCGCACGTGCTGCTTCAGGTGGCTGGACTTCTTAAAGCCTTTGTTGCAATAGTCACACCTACAAAGCAAACATACAGAACTCAGACCACGTTAATTCATAGCACAATTACAAATACAGCACCTGAGAAGGGAAGAAAAGCAAACAAGCTTCACCAACAACCATGAAACATTTAGGCACAACTGTTACAAAACCTAGGTGTGCTCTCCAACATTGAAGAAATTATAAACTATAAAACATTGCCAACAATCATTTGTTAGACCAAATTCTGCTCAGAGTATTTATAGTCTTAAATGTACTACTTAAAAAATAGTAAATCCTATAACTCCCCAGCAGACATAATATTTGATTAATTAGAAACTCTCTCTAAGCATAACAGGAAGAAAATGTATGCACTCTTTTCTTTATTAAGTCGTTAGACACTATGAATCCTTCCATTGCCTCAGAAGCAGAATCATTCCTGCATCTAGTCACTTGGAAATGCCAACCCATGTACTCCTTTGATTTATAAAATACAAAACAGAGTGTACTGGAGTTATGCTGAATAATATATAAATATGCAGTACTATTTCCCCTTCAGTTGTTACTGAATAGACTAATGTTATCTTAAGGATTAAAATAATTACAAATTTCAAAAATCCTACTCACATATTATTAAAAGCTTATTCCATTAGTATATCTCTTTTGTCCATTCTCAAGTTTTAATCTCCAGTAAGAGGTTAGCGACGTCCCTACACTATAACCTAAGTCAAGACTGGGTGCCCACATAGAGGCAACTAACTTTCCTCTCAAGTCCAAATTAAACTAAAAGCTGAAGTGTCTGAATACATTTTGAAAATTCACTCTTGTAAATCTGGTTTGGCGGTGGCTCACACCTGTAATCCCAGCACTTTGGGAGGCCAATGCAGGTGGATCACCTGAGGTCAGGAGTTCAAGACCAGCCTGGCCAATGTGGTGAAACCCCGTCTCTACTAAAAATACAAAAATTACTTGTATGCTGCACAGAGGGTGCTCGGTATGTACTGCTGGGCCAGTGGACGGACACATCTAAAAAGCTGTCTTTCTAATTGTGCTGTATCCTGGTACACAGATTGTTATATGTAAAGCACATGAAGAGTCTTGAACTAAAAGGTATAATATAAATTTAAGTAATTTCTGAAAATGGAATAATAATGACTTAAAACAGTGACGGGAAGCTGCAGCAAGAGTACTTCAAACAGACAAACTGAAGACTGCCGTACCCAAATCCTGGCCTGCTCACTTATCTGCTGCAAAAAGTTTAGCAAGTTAATCTCTTTTGTCTTAGATCCTTTATTTACAGAATATGGATGACAATGGAACTGTTTTGAACAGTTTTGAGAGAATGAAATCGCAGAGCCCTTGGAGCGGAGCAAGCACACAGCAGCATCCGTTCCTGCGAGCCGGCAGTACCATGAGCTGGTGTGTGCAGACAACTACCTGTAAGAGCGCCTGCTCTGGTCCTCGTTGTCCTCCAGAAACTGGGAACCTTGCGCCTGCAGGTCCAGTTCCTCTTGGGATGACTCCTGAATCAAGCGAGTTGTCTAAAATTTAAGAGAAGTATAAAACAAACTACTTGAATATCTGTGAATAAACATAAAACAACTGAGCAGCTAAGAACTAAGGATAAGAACATACATAAAATGTGGATTTAAGAGAGAGAAACCCCAAATAGTTCATTGTAATCATTTAAGCCAGAGCAATAATAAAGATCACTTACACAGATTTTATTAAATGAAGACCTGTTTATTTTCTATTACCCTACCTTAACACAAAGCTTAATCAACCATAAAACTGATTATTTTATATATCTTAAGAGATTCCTCTTTCATCTGCTCTACTCTTACTGACAGTGGATAAAATCCCACCTTCAGAGAGTATAATATTATGTCTCCTCTTGTCACACAAACCAGAGGGTGAGAAAGACATGCTCTCCGTCCCCAAGAACGGTACCACGCACATATGGAGCAGTCACACTGACCCCATCCCTTCCTGACAGCGGCATTACAACCCATGCTACCACAGCAAGGACGAAACAAAAATCTGGTCAATGTTTTCTAACCACTCTATAATAGATCCATGCTCACACTGAGCAGAGGGTAAGCTCCACTGACCTTCAGAAGGCCTGGAGTCACAGGACAGACTGTGAACAGTGGAGTCATCCACCCCTGTGCAGCAACTGCATGTTGCTATAAGCAAGGGCCTGTGTTGCATTTGTTTACCTGACTTCCAAAACCAACTTAGATAAACTACAACAACAGAACTGGGTTTCCACAGTTTTATTTAGAGAGCTCTGGAGTAAAGTCAGCTGCTAAGAAGTATGTTCTCCACTTCCCAGATTCAGCATCTGCTGCCAATTATGTAGTTTCTAGCTACGAGAAAAATGTTCTGAAATTTTCACGGGAGGGCACATGAGGTAGAGTAGGCATTAAGAACTAGTCTATAAATCTTCTATACAGCTTTACTTTCATTGTGGCTGTAGGATTTGACAGCCCACGGTAGCGTGGGAGGGCTCTGGTTTCCCCACATCCTTGCCAATGGCCATTATTGCTTCTCTTATGACCGGCCTTGTGGATGGTCATGAAAATGCCCAGCCCTACCACTTGGGCAAAGCTACCAGTGGTGGATTTTAAAGAGGGATAACAACTGGTCAGTCATTTCTCATCACTATTAAGAAATTTCCAAAAGCAGAAAAATGAAAACCAAAACCAAAATTAAAATGTCTCCAATGAAGAGTAAGAGATAAAATTTTAAATGATGCATTTAAATATTTTTTAATGCCAGCATTCATTATATTTTCCTTCTAACATGTTTAAAAGTCCACAAATAAAAATGTTGAGGCTTTGTGCCTAAAGCAACATAGTATCTTTCAACGTGTTATTACATAACACTCTAGTAAACTCTTGGTTTTTAATCACAAATGCAAGGCCACACCATGGCACTGAAACCTTTAAGTAAAATTAAAATGTTTTAAGGAAAAAGAAAGCCTATGTACTAAACACTGAGGATTTCCCAGGTAATGCAGTAACCTTAATGCTACAAGAAGTGAGCATGCCTCTTAAAATTTCCCTTAAGGAAATTTTAAATAATCACAGTGAAGCATAAAATAGCACCTGCTAAATACTGCTATGTATGCACCCCTCTGTCCATACTCACTACATTCATCCCATCAGAGCTGGGAGCCTGCAGCAAGCTCTGCTGGTGGAAGCTTGTGGAGAGGGCCTGAGACTCAAGTGTGCTGGAATCCTGTAGCTGTTGGACAGGTGGAAACTGAGGCTGCTGATGGTACGTATCAGTCACTGTAAAACCTAAAATAAATTAGAAAAGAGGAGTTCTACAAAAATATTAAAGTTACATTAAAATGTTCTAAAAAAGGGGTTTATAAATTTAAAATGTCTAAAGGGGCATTTCTATTTTCTGAATTAGAATTAGACTAGCTGCTATTAGCAAGCTTTAACACTGTTTGCTAACAGGCAGGAGGCTGTGCTCAGCAGACATTACAGCACCGGAGGCTTTACAGGACGAGCCACCACGAAGTTCCAATTTCTACTCAGCCACCTTTTCTTGACTGGAAACTACGTGTAGAATGACTGCAAAGGTCACTTTCCAGAAGACCTAAGCAGACCACAAAATAGTATGCATCAATAAAAAAAAAATCTACAATGCATGCAAAAAGTTATTTGGTTTGAAACCATACATTTTGGAAGGGCCTTAAGAGAAAACATGTAAGGTTGTCATGAAATTAAATTCAACTGAGGTACAGCTCACTTACAAATTTCATTGAAAACCCACCACTGACCTTGGGGTAGCCCTGCTGGTTCGAAGGACTGTTGTGCAGGGGTCTGCTCTTCAAACTGGTCTATGTGCCCTCGCAGAGGGTCCTGTGGAGCCACAAACCCATCTAAGGATGAGATGTAAAAAAGGGGGACTCATACATTTGGAAGTTATTTCACACTTGCAAATCTATCCAAAAGTATACTTCGGCGAGTTTTCAAATATCAGACACCTTATTTTGAAAAGAAAACAGGGAGATAATTTACATACATAGACATGCTTAAAGCATTCTCTTTGCATTTCTAGAATATCATCCCTGAAAGCCTTTAGCATCTGTCTGAAAACTTAGACATTGTTCCATTAAACAATATTCTAAAATGCTATTACATTCCATAATTGTTTAAAACCTTTCTGGGTGTGCATGGTTGCAGGCACCATAGGGGTAAGTGTATAATCCTCCCCAAAGACGGAATACATTTGAGACATCCATAAAACAAAACAATAAACTGGTCAGCACATTGTTTGTTGACATGCCTGTGTAAGATAAGAAGCCTGTGCCAGATGCAGCCAGCTATGTCACTAATCACAGTCTACAGTTGACCTGACATTGTTTTTTGTAGCCAGACTTTACTGATGAAGGAAGCAATGTGCTGCTTTACATTCTGGTTCAGGAGCCTAATCTCACTGCAGACCAGTCACCAACAGTTCACTGACCTACATTAATCTTTGAATCTATACTGAATATACTTTATAGAATACTAAAGATCATACAGATGTACACTTGAAAGATGTTCTCGGCCGGGCGCAGTGGCTCACGCCTGTAATCCCAGCACTTTGGGAGGCCGAGGCGGGCGGATCACGAGGTCAGGAGATTGAGACCATCCTGGCTAACAAAGTGAAACCCCGTCTCTACTAAAAATACAAAAAATTAGCCGGGCGAGGTGGCGGGCACCTGTAGTCCCAGGTACTGGGGAGGCTGAGGCAGGAGAATGGCGTGAACCCCGGGGGGCGGGGCCTGCAGTGAGCCGAGATCGCGCCACCACGCTCCAGCCTGGGCGACAGCGAGACTCTGTCTCAAAAAAAAAGAAAGATGTTCTCAATATACTGGGGATAAAAGGTCACAAAATAGTATGCACTGCAAGATCCTATTTGTATAATTTTTTTTTTTTTTGAGACAGAGTCTCACTCACTCCGTTGTCCAGGCTGGAGTGCAGTGGCCCCATCTTGGCTCACTGCAACCTCCGCCTCCCAGGTTCAAGCAATTCTCCTGCCTCAGCCTCCTACGTAGCTGGGATTACAGGTATGCACTACCACGCCCAGCTAAGTTTCATATTTTTAGTAGAGATACGGCTTCACCATGGCCAGGCTGGTCTTGAACTGCTGACCTCAAGTGATCCACCTGCCTCAGCCTCCCAAAGTGCTGGGATTACAGGTGTAAGCTACCACACCCAGCCTTATTTGTATAATTATATATGCATACCAAACACACACACACAGACACACACACCCCTGCACATTTGTATGGAAAAAAATTGGAAGCACCTATATCAAAATAAGGACGGTAGATTTTGCTGTAGTCCTAAAATTTCAACTACCTCCTAACAAGATTTCTACTATTTCCTAACAAGAAGTCTGATCACTTTGTTTTTGTTTTTTAAAAAAAGAACTTCCCCTAAGAAATCTAATAAAATTAAAGAGTAAAAATCTAATTTAAGAGGACATGGAATGACATCCAATACTCAATTCAATCTCTTTCACATACAGCACAAATTGTTATAAAAGTCAGTGATGGGAGACACCAACGGACTGCAATGAGTGGGAAAGGCTGCAAAACTCTGTTGGGATCACTCAGAGTTAAATATCCTGAAACATTTACCTTCATCTGCTTCCAGGGGCTGATCTGCCAACTGCTGGCCCAGCCCTGCTTCCTCCGTGCCCACCACGTGCTGAGGCTCCAGGTCCAGCATGGCCTCGGGGTTCGCCGTGACCACCTCCGCCGTCTGCGGCAGCTCGTCGCTCTCGATCTCCACCTGCATCTGGGTGGAGGCCTGCATGCTCTGCTGGTCTACAGTGCTGTCGTCTATCGAGGCTGCCTGCTGATGCTGTTGCAGCTGCTGGGCAAGTTCGTATCTTCAGAAAGATTAATAACAACAGTTCATCAGACTAGATGCTGTCAAAGGTTACTGGCATGGGATACTACAGTGAAAAGCTGTCATTGATTAAACAACATTTTTTATTAAGATTTCATTTTGAAGTCATGATGGCAATTCAGGTAAAAACCAAACACATTAGTAACTCTGAAGAGAGCTCATTTGCCTTTTCTTTAAGTGCTTCCACCGGCTACAAGACACGAGGCACGAAGGGAGGATGAAGGACAACACAAACCTGAATGCCTAATAGTTTAAAAACATTAGAAAGATGTCTCGTGTTTAAAAGTAAAACCCTCCCAACTCAACTTCTGCAATGAGTCTAAGTATTCAGAAAAATACTTGTACTAATTGAGACGACACCTTTATAGACTATCTAAATCTGACAACACATGTGGTGCACAGACAGACAGGCTCCAGCCTCATCACCTACTGTCTCTCACAGCCTGGGCCTCAGGCGCTTTATTGGACCCACAATCCAAATGTTGCTTTCAGCAACATTTACATACACAAAGTGTATCCAGCATATATTCATCAAAGTCAACGATTTCTCTTTCAAAGGAAAAGATGAACAATGAATTCAGCAATGAACTGAGAACTCGAAAAAAAAAAAAAAAAAGAAAAAATCTCACACAATTATCTGACTAACAGGCTGGATAGTACGAAGAATATCTAAGACAAAGAGCCAGCCAGGTGCACAGCTCACACCTGTAATCCCAGAACTTTGGGAGGCCAAGGCTGGAGGATCACCTGAGGTCAGGAGTTCAAGGCCAGCCTGGCCAACATGGTGAAACCCCATCTCTACTACAAATACAAAAATTAGCCAGGTGCAGGGGTGCACACCTGTAATCCCAGCTACTTGGGAGGCTGAGGCAGGAGGTTGCAGTGAGCCAAAATTGCACCACAGCACTCCAGCCTGTGCAGCAGAGCGAGACTCCGTCTCAAACAGACAAACAAAAACACCCACACACACAAAAAAGAGCTGCCTGGTCCCCTCTTCTGCCTCTGCACACACAGACCATACAAGCTGCATCACGGGCTCTATTCCAGCATCTTAGGAATCTGCCTACTCAGAATTTCATTCTCGGTTCCAAACAAAATTTTCCCTCTTCGTTTTCTAATATCCAAAACAGACAATTCATTACTACTTTTACTGTGGAAGGGAGAACAAAAATGTGTCGCATAATAGAGAAGAGTTAGAAAATGCACGCCTGTACCTCCACTGTGATGCTTCCACACAGCAGCGCAGTGGCACGCAGGGGTCTGTAAAAGCCACTCTAACCTAAGCCCGTGTGTGTCACACACTAACTGATGGAGGCTTGTTTTCTGTTTGTTTCCTTGGTTCTTTGTTTTTTCCCATAAATTTTACTATAGTAACCTTCTTTACCTATCTTTAGCATGAGTATATGTGGTATTTTGGGAATTTCCAACAATTCAAGCAAAGGAATGAAACCCTGGCTGGATGCTCTCCTTGTAGGCAGATTCCAAGTGCACACAATCTGTAAAAGCAAAGCACTGCAGCTCTGCAATGACAGGCTGATCTGCTTAGTGTCCTCTCAAAACTCTACATTGATCTCCTACACGTGTCCCTCGAAACTGATGGCAAACAATGGTCACACAATATACCACTTAATAAAGGAGACCCCGCAATTACACCATTGGTCACTGGGTCCAGAAACAAGGGCCTGAACACCCATATTCCCAATACTACTACAAAAAGTACACTGGAAAAGGCTGGCTTCCTGACTGAAAAAGATTTGATTTAACATTCCACTGAGCAAGCAAGTGCCCAAGCTCCATTCTTCTTAGCATGGTAAGCTCTCGGTCCAACTGGGGACCCGTCATCCTGCTACAGCGAGCAGAAACACAAGCATCCTCAACATCCATGTGCCCCCGAGTTCCCTAGTTCCCAAACACATGCAGTGCCCTGCACAGGATTCCCTCCACAAAATGCAGTGAAGTATAAGTGGATATGTAATTGACAGGAATCCACATATAACACCGCCAATACCACACTCCCTGGGTGGTCTCAAGCAGCAGGCAAATTTCTCAGCTAAGCAATCAATGATGCTGAAATCAAAAACGTCAATTTTTGAGGGTGCTTAGGCATTCAGATCAATAATATCAAAAAACACCATCACAGTTAACTTATTCTAATATTTAAGGTTTTGCTTTGTAGACATCCAGGCAGACGTATCTGGGTTAAAATGCTGTCTCAAAGCAAATGTTCCAGGGCAGCAGCTTTAGGCCTAGTGACTCTCCCTTTCACATCTCCTAAGCTGTGGTCACCGTACCCAGGTTTTACAGTACCACACAGAATTCTGTGGCTTCACAGAAATACTCATCGAATAGGCCCCAGCACTAGTCAGAAATGCATCTCTTCCGGATTACATCCACATAGAGATGAG
Organism: Nomascus leucogenys; assembly: GCF_006542625.1. Taxonomy (NCBI): domain Eukaryota; kingdom Metazoa; phylum Chordata; class Mammalia; order Primates; family Hylobatidae; genus Nomascus; species Nomascus leucogenys. The sequence continues at coordinate 3,215,156 of NC_044384.1, forward strand.
CTAGCCTTCCAATCATGTGAAAATATAAGCTAGGCTGAATGAAAAGTTTATGGAATATCTAAAGCATGCATTCTTTAAAGTCAACAACATGGAATAATTACCATTCAGATTTGCTGATGACAGGCGTAGAAATCACAGGGTCTTTAAGATTCTCTTTTCTGAAATATTCACTATCTGACTATACTAGACACAGTCCAGCATTTCATCTAATTACCAACTAACAGCTTTAAAAGACAGCTTACAGAATATAAACTACTTCATTATTAAATTAAAAATGAAAATGCTACTGCCTCAGTCTATGGCTCCCATTAGCTCCTTAGACACTAATACTTACATTTCTTGAGCCCATATAGTATGAGCTAGAAATAATAATGTAAGAATCAAAGACAATTATTTCCTAAAAACACTCCCTACCATCTACTGGAAATTATAAAGATGATAAAAAGTGACCATCAGAATTATACCCACCTGTGGGTTTTCATGTGCTTTTTGCAATTTAGTGAAGTTTTAAATGTTTTTTGGCAATAGGGACACATATAGGGACGAAGGTCGTTGTGGATACCCATGTGTCGCCGTAAGCTGCCACCAGTAGTGAAAGCCCCATTACATATCAGACACTTGAAAGATTTCAGTCCTGTGTGTGTTCTGATGTGTGCTTTGAGCACGCCTGCAGAAACAAAGCCTCTTCCACACTGAGAACATTTAAAAGGTTTTTCACCTGTATGGGATCTTAAAAAAAAAAATACACATTTTAATGAATATGTTTCTTATACTTTTATAATGCTTTGTGACTAGAATGCACTCTGGCATTTCGCTTCACTTCATCATCACATTTTTTAAAGCTAAGCAGCAATGCCGGAGCTCTCCACATTTTACAAAAGAGGAAGCCTGAGACTCAGAGTGCTTAAGCGACCTGCCTCAAGTCACACGACTGAGATGAAGCTAGAAGCCAAGTCTTCTTCTAAGTTCTATACTTTTTTCATGACCTCACACTGTCTCTCATGATCAAGGTTCGACTTCCTTTTCACTGTGGCTAGCACTAAGAATTAATCTAAACTCTGATAAATACATCTGAAAAACATAAAAGGAAGTCTAATAAAATAAACTTCTTTGATATTTCTTGGAAATTGCAAACATTGAAATTTAATGAGCATATACATAAACTCCAGTAGCAATTTCTGGATAAAATATTTTAGTCAAGACATTAAAGAATAAAAATATTAATTACCAGTAAATGTTTTGGAGTCAAATGTGACATCTTAAATACCAAAAGCTAATGCTACCATCCTAAATACTTCTAGACGTCATCAGGTCACTAAGTCAGTTTAATTATACTAAATTTCCATCTGCGAATCCGTTTCCTTACCTGATGTGTTGTTTAAGGTGGCAAGATTTTTTATATGCACGATGACAGTAAAAACACTTGTATGGTCTATCTGCTTCATTGACAAAATTATTATTGAAATAGCTTTGGAAAAACTGGTTTTTTGGAATGGGCTGGATAAGACCTACGAAGCAAAAGAAAAGCAGACATAATTCACTGTCAATGCTAGTAATACAATTAAATGTCACAAGGCATATGTTTTGCCCAGAAGATGAAAATTCTGGTAAGTTAGATTCTAATGTTGCAACTATGTTATTTTAATTGTGTTAGGAACTGGCTATTCAAAGAATACTTATGGAGAAACATTATAAATTAATATATTTATAATATAACATTACAAATTAATTTATAAACTAACATAAACATTATAAATTAATATATATTAACGTTCCTCATTTTTTCAACATGAGAAATATCTAGTCACAATGACTTCCCTTGATTCCACAGCCAATTTTTAATGAATTTCTACATTTACTTTCTATATAGGCATTTGTTGACATGGAATCTACATAACTATGTCCAAGATTCAGAATTAGCAAGATTTCAATACCTTGTGTATTCAGTATGAATACTGCACACTAGATACTATAATAAACTGAAAACAAAAGTGACTATAACATGATCTTTTGTTCTAAAAAGGTTAGCGTTTTCACAGATATCACTAAAGGGATATCTATAAATAACAAAATTACTAATTTAAATATTTCACGTTTTATATACATTTACTAAATACAGAATTCCTTCAGGCTGACCATCTAATAAATATGACTTAATCAAGCTACTGCATTATATCAGGAAGTCAGGACAAGCTTAGGGGTAAACTTTCGAATTCCTTAAGAGTCACTTGGATCTACAAATTACTTTGGGCAGTATGGCCATTTTCACGATATTGATTCTTCCAACCCATGAGCATGGAATGTTCTTCCATTTGTTTGTATCCTCTTTTATTTCATTGAGCAGTGGTTTGTAGTTCTCCTTGAAGAGGTCCTTCACATCCCTTGTAAGTTGGATTCTTAGGTATTTTATTCTCTTTGAAGCAATTGTGAATGGGAGTTCACTCATGATTTGGCTCTCTGTTTGTCTGTGATTGGTGTACAAGAATGCTTGTGATTTTTGTACATTGATTTTGTATCCTGAGACTTTGCTGAAGTTGCTAATCAGCTTAAGGAGATTTTGGGCTGAGACAATGGGATTTTCTAGATATACAATCATGTCATCTGCAAACAGGGACAGTTTGACTTCCTCTTTTCCTAATTGAATACCCTTTATTTCCTTCTCCTGCCTGATTGCTCTGGCCAGAACTTCCAGCACTATGTTGAATAGGAGCGGTGAGAGAGGGCATCCCTGTCTTGTGCCAGTTTTCAGAGGGAATGCTTCCAGTTTTTGCCCATTCAGTATGATATTGGCTGTGGGTTTGTCGTATATAGCTCTTATTATTTTGAGATACGTCTAAATAAAAATATGTAAAGAATGAAAAAAAAAAAAAAGAGTCACTTGGAACGTTAAGAGGACAACGGACGCAGTCAGTCCTCTAATCAGCCTTGGGCTGCTCCTCCTGCCAAGATAAGGAGGCATTGGCCAAGATTCTGTCCTCTGCCCACAGCTCTCCATTCCCAGTCCTCTCTCCTCCCTCAGTTGCACCTTAACTTCTATGCAATGATTAGCACGATGCACCTCTGAACACACTCTGTTTTTCCTGACTTTCCATAAAAATACAGATTCCGTTTCAATTTCTTCCCCTAAAGCCAACTTCTCCCAGCTTTCCTACTTGTATGCCTGGAACAGTCTTCTCCTGGTCCCTAAGGCTGGGGAGCCCCGGACCTCTGAGAGTTCCCTTCCCTGTCCTGTACTCAGCATTTGCCAGTCCTAATGATCAACACCACTACAATGTCTCTTAAACTTGCATCTTCTCTTCTTTTTCCACTGCCACCAATCTCAAATAACAGTGAAACAATTACAAAGCTGGAGCGAATTTGATAGCCCAACCAATTTCACCTAGCTCATTATTAGATTTAAGGAAATTCACCTATGCTTCCTGAAGCTTGCATCTGAACCTTACTTATTTTTCAAGAAGTATTCAGAACCCTCCCTTGTGATATAATCCACACAGCACAACCCCTAAGATTACCAGGGCTTCTCTCATCTCACAAGCCTTCTGGACAATCAGAGCTGTGTCAAAGACCTCTCTCCGGGAGGCTCTGACACCACCCTGTGCTTGACAGCACAGCCTCACTTTTTCCTAAGAACTTGTCCTGCTCAAAAGAGAAAAATGCAGGCTGGGCACAGTGGCTCAGGCCTGTAATCCCAGCACTTTGGGAGGCCAAGTTGGGTGGATCACCTGAGGTCAGGAGTTTGAGACCAGCCTGGCCAACATGGAGAAACCCCATCTCTACTTAAAAAAAAATAAAAATACAAAAAATACAAAAATTACCAGGCATGGTGGCACATGCCTGTAGTCCTCGCTACTCAGGAAGCTGAGGCAGGAGAATCACTTGAACCCGAGAGGCAGAGGTTGCAGTGAGCCGAGATCGTACCATTGCACTCCAGCCTGGGTGACAGAGTGAGACTCTGTCTCAAGAAAGGAAAGAAAAAAGAAAGAAAAATGCAGGCATCCAGTCCATGCCTACCACCTTCCCTACACGTGCTGTGACATGCAGACTGAATGCCATGCCTGGTTCTCAAAAACAGTGATGGCAGAACCCTGGACACAGGTTTCCTCTTCCACACTGCTCTCAGTCAAGGACTCCCCTGGACTACCGCTAGCTTCCTCAATGAGCATTCTACCTTCACTTACTCTCATAACACTATTCTGTGCTAAACCTCTCCTTACCATGTTTTTATCAAACTCTGTCCCCCAAAGATTATGACAGCCAAGTCTTTTCTATAGCCTCTAAGGAGCCCAGAGTCTGAGAGAAGAGATGAACACAAATATAAATAACAAAATTAAGCATAAGACATAGTTACAATATTTTATAATTTACAGTGTGAAGCTCCCTCTAGCAATCATTTCCCTCATGTGTCTCCCTCAGCCTAAACCAAAGAATTCAGCTTCCCCTATCTGGTCTAAGATACAGGCATCTGTGAAGCCAACAAGCAAAATATATCCCATTTTAACCCTGAAAAATTTCTGAAGAGTCAAGAACCGAACTCAACTGAAGACTCAAAAACGTCAAGTCCAGAAACCCATGGGTGTATAACTTGATTTATGGCAACCTGAAAGAAGAAACCGGTCTGTTGTTCCATTTTGTGAGCAACCAAAACTGGACAAGGATATCAAAGTATTCTAAGCTACCATGGGGGTTTTGATCCCATTCTGTGCTCAAAAACAGTTAAATACCATAATAATTATAGTTCCTAGGAAGCTTAGTACAATTCGTATATTAAATTACCAGACTTTTTTTTTTTTTTTTTTTGAGACAGAGTTTCACTGTTGTTCCCCAGGCTGGAGTCCAGTGGTGCAATCTTGGCTCACTGCAACCTCTGCCTCCTGGGTTCAAGCCATTCTCCTGCCTCAGCCTCCTGAGTAGCTGGGATTATTGGTGCCTGCCACCATGCCCGGCTAATTTATGTATTTGTAATAGAGATGGGGTTTTGCCATGTTGGCCAGGCTGGTCTCAAACTCCTGACCTCGAGTGATCGCCCACCTCGGCCTTCCAAAGTGCTAGGGTCACAGGCGTGAGCCACCGCGCCCAGCCAGACTGGTGTTTTGGAGAAGATGATCTTTTACTATCTTGTCAATTTGTTGTGTATTTTGGAGTTTTCTATTTCTTCTACAGTCAATTCTGCCAAGCATATTATTTTAGAAAAGATTCATTTCATCAAAATTTTCAAATATATTAGGAAAAAGTTATAGAGTATTTGCAAACAATTGTTACCTCATTTGTATCTGTGCTTAACAACTTCTTTCTCATTCCTAATACTATGTTTTCTCATGTTTCTTTATTAGTGACAAGTCATCTATATTTTCTATTCATTTTTACAAGTTTTGTAAAACTTCAGTTCAATACAGTTTTGTCTTCTATCTCCAATTCCATTATATGTATTAATTCAGGGGCCCCCAAGCCCCAGGCTGCCTGTTAGGAACCAGGCCACGCAGCGGGAGGTGAATAGCAGGTGAGTAAGCTTTACCATCTGAGCTCCGCCTCCTGTCAGATCCACGGCGTGTTAGATTCTCATAGGAGTGTGAACCCTATTGTGCACTGTGCATGTGAGGGATCTAGGCTGCACACTCTTCTGAGAATCTAATGTCTGATGATCTGAGTGGAACAGTTTTACCCTGAAACCACTCCCCCGACCCGACCCCCGATCTGTGGAAAAACTGTCTTCTGCAAAACCAATCCCTGATGACAAAAAGGTTGGGAACTGCTGTATTAATTCCTTTCTGCTACTTTCTTTAAATTTTCCTAGTTTTTAAAAATATTTTACTTATTTTCAATCTGTCTTATTTTCTAATAATACTCAAAAGTCTTAATTTTTCCTAGGACGGCTTTGGTCCATCCAACCTGTTTACGTAATACTCACATCTATAGTATGCAGTATCTGTTTTGAGTCCTTCTTTTCATGTAATGAAATTTTGGATGGCTATTTTATAAGTTTTTCAGTGAACTTTAATCAAAGATTGTATCCTATACAAAATCAACTTCTGAGAATTTATTGAAATTTTTCTGTATCCTAGAACGTGATCGACTTCTGTTTCATGCATATTTAAAAGTATGTAATTTAAGGCAAAAGATTCTATAAAGCTATTAAGTAACTCTTTTTATTTGTGTGCTCAAATCTTCAGTTTTAGGTGTTTATTTAAGTTGACCTGGAGGATCTTTCACTACACTTGAGAATTTGAGTATTTCCTTTCTTTGAATTTTTTTGGTTTAAATATTTTGATATTAAACTCTTAGATTCACACAAGTTTATGGCTGTTGATCATCTTATTGGTGGCCCCCAATTTATAACAATCTAAAATCTCTCTATACAATAATTTACAATTATTGTAAATAAAGGTTATGCTTTGGAATAAAGGAATTATATTTTGTTTAATATTAATTTTGCTTATAGATTGAATTCTCTTTCCTAGGAAAGTAGTGAAATACAGAAACTGCATAAAAATGTAAATTCACACATTAGTAAGTGCTGTGGTCTAAATGTTTGTGGTCCCCCAAAATTCATGTAGTAAGAGGTAGGACCTTTGGGAGGACATAGCCAGAAGGCACCATCTATGAGGAAGAGAGACCTCACTAGATACTCAAGCACCATGATCTTGGACTTCTCAGCCTCTAGAGCTGTGAGAAGTAAACTTCTAGTATTTATAAGCTACACAGTCAGTGGTATTTTTTATTCAGGAGCTCAAACAAACTAAGACAATGAAGTTTCTCAAATTTTGTTCTAGTACTGACAAATATAATTTTTCTAAAGACTCTAACAAGCAGTGTTTTCTTTCTAGATCATTAACAAAATCATAGTTTGGGTTGGTTATAATAACACTGAACCTAGGCCGGGTGCGGTGGCTCACGCCTGTAATCCCAGCACTTTGGGAGGCCGAGGCGGGCGGATCACGAGGTCAGGAGATCGAGACCATCCTGGCTAACATGGTGAAACCCCATCTCTACTGAAAATACAAAAAATTAGCCGGGCATGGTGGCGGGTGCCTATAGTCCCAGCTACTCAGGAGGCTGAGGCAGGAAAATGGCATGAACCCAGAAGGCGGAGCTTGCAGTGAGCCGAGACAGCGCCACTGCACTCTGGCCTGGGCGAAAGAGCGAGACTCTGTCTCAAAAAAAAAATAAAATAGAATAAAATAAAACAAAAAATAACACTGAACCTAAAAAGAAAAGCAGGCAGATTTTTCTTTTCCTTTTTAATCCAAAGATTAAAGTAGCCCAAATAATTGTAACAAAGCACAAAGAACCTAAAGATGAAAACAACGTGCACTATGTGTTTCACATAAAAACCACTTGTCACTTTTGATGGTTCCACTGAGGTAGCGATGTTTCTTCAATGCGGACTTATACACTACTGTTTTCACTTACACATTATTTGTCTCTAATCCAAGAAAACAATTTGAGCAGTAGTTTGGATACAACTTAGGTTTTAATCTTGACTGTAAAACATACTAGCCCATAAAGCAAAACAAGGCTTCACACAGACTTCATTAATACTATGCCTAAAAAACTATTTAACTACACAGACGATAATGTGCGTACACAATTCAAAAAATGCCGAAGAAAATAGGACTCGATAAATTGTAAAGACGCCCTGCGATCCATCTTACCTAAGTCAGTTATCAGGATTGGTTCCTGCAAAGGAATATCGGGGACTGGAACGTTCGTCTTGCCAACACGAACCTTTGCAGGTTTACGCTGGTGCCTCATTTTCCTTAATTCCGTATGTTTAAAGTGGGAAGCAATGTGAGTCTTCCTATGGCCTGAGGTTCGAAATTTTTTGTCACAATGAGGACAAGCAAAAGGTCTAACACCTAATAAAAATGAAATCACATTTTAGAATTATTTCCAGAAATTACATCTCAACAGCAAATGCCAACATAAAATGTTAGTATTTCCAATACTGATTTGAACCTTCAATTTATTAGGCTATGCTTATAACTTAATGGATATTGTAAACTATTTTCCCTAGTTTGTATACAGTGCATATTATAGATATTGAGGCATGTAATAAGAGCATTTTAAGTAAAAAAAGAACATTTAGCATTTTTAGGACAAAGTCTTACATTGTAAAATATGGACAGTAGTTCTTAAGAACTTTACAGTATGTAAGGATGCTCTCTCTCTTAAGTCATCATCTGTAAAGTGGCTAAAAGACACCTGCTTCCAGGGCTGCTGCTGAGATTACGTAAGCTAATGTTTAAACAGCACTTAGTAATGTCTCACATTTTGCAAATAAACAGTAAATAGTAGTTGTCACTGGATTGTAAATGATGATGATAATAGTACTAATATCTTCTTAATGATCCTCTTACTACTGTGCCCCACTTCTAAAGAATATTTCCTTGTTTTATAATTTTATTAGCAAATGAAAATGTAAATTCCAAAGAAACACATACAACAAAATTGAGTAACTTGAGCTTTGTCAAATACTCATCCACATTGTCAGCCCAGAGGAGGATTCCTGAGGGAATTTGGGAGATATTGCCAATGAGTACAGGGTTTCTTTGCAGGGTGATAAAAATGTTCCAAAATCAGACAGTGGTGTAGAGTGCACAATTCAGAATTGTACACATTAAAATGGTAAATATTATATGTAAATTACATCTCAATAAATACGTCATTAAAGAAAATGGAGCTCCATAATGCAAGATTTCACGTCTTAATACTGATTAGAAAGCCTCAGTACAAACAAGTCCCTGGTCCTCCCCCTGGCCCAGCTAAAGCATTCAGGTCTTCCCAGATCAAACGCAGATTACATGTTGTGTCCTCCGAAAGGCTCACTCAGTCTAAAGCTAAATCTGACCCGGACAGAAGTCTCTTTTCACCCTCTGTAATTGTATGTTCATTTATAAGTGTTACTTGTTTTTAATGCCTCCCCCAGCATATCCTTAGCTCCATGGAGATCAAGGTTGCATTTGTTTTCTTTACCTATAGATACTTCATGCCCAGCCTATAGAAGAGACTCAACAAGTGCCAATGAAAAGACAGAAACGCATCCTCTAAGGAGTCAATTATTGCTCCCCCAGGTGCTGTGACTCAATCCCTTCTTAGCACCTGTGTGCATGCAGTACTGTGTGCAGTAACTATTGGCAGTTCCTGTGTGTGGCACTGTTTGGTACCATGTGTGGTACTTGTGTGTGGTACTGTGTTTGGTACCGTGTGTGGTACCTGTGTGTGGTACTGTGTTTAGTACTGTGTTTGGTACTATATGCACTACTTTTGTGCAGTACTGTTTGGTACTGTGGGCAGTGCTATACACAGTACTGTGGTTGGTACTGTGCATGATGCCTGTGTGCAGTACTGTTTGGCACTGTGTGTGGTACCCGTGTGCAGTACCTGTGGGCAGCACTGGTACCTGTGTGCAGCACTATGTTTGGTACCTAAGTGCAGTACTGTGTGTGTGGTACTATGTGCAGTACTGTGTGTGGTACTGTATGCAGTCTCTGTGGGCAGTACTTGTGTGTAGTACTGTGTTTAGTACTGTCTGCAGTACCTGTGTGCAGTACTGTGTTTGGTACTCTATGTACTACTTGTGTGTGGTACTGTTTGTTACTGTGTGAGGTGCCTGTATGCGGTACTGGTTGGTACTGTGCATGATGCCTGTGTGCAGTACTGTTTGGTACTGTATGTGGTAGCTGTGTGCAGTACTGTGTGTGGTACTGTGTGCAGTACTGTGTGTAGTACTGTGTGCAGTCCCTGTGGGCAGTACCTGTCTGCAGCTCCATGTTGGGTATTGTGTGCAGTACCTGTGTGCAGTACTGTGTTTGGTGCCTAAGTGCGGTACTGTGTATATGGTACTGTGTGCAGTACTGCATGTGATACCGTATACAGTCCCTATGGGCAGTACTTGTATGTACTGTGTTTAGTACTGTGTTGGGTACTGTATGCAGTACTGTTTGGTACTATGTGCAGTGCCTATGCACAGTACCTGTGCACGGTAGTGTTTAGTACTGTGTTGGGTACTGTATGCAGTACTGTGCTCGGTACTATGTGCAGTAGCTGTGTGCAGTACCTATGCAGAGTACTATGTGGTCCCTGTGGCCAGTACCTGTGTGGGTGCAGCACTGCAGGCCGTACCTGTGTGCAGTACCTGTGTGCTGTACTGTGTTTGGTAAATGTGTTTGGTACTGTGTGTGGTCCCTGTGAGCAGTGCCTGTGTGAGTGCAGCTCTGCAGGCTATACCCTGTGTGCAGTACTCTGTTTGGTACTGTGTGCAGTACTGTGTTTGGCACTGTGCATGACGCCTGTGTGCAGTACTGTTTGGTACTGTGTGCGGTACCTGTGTGGTACTGTGTCTGGTACCTGCCTTTGATACTTGTGTGCAGTCTCTGTGGGCAGTACCAGTGTGGGTACAGCACTGTGGGCCATACCTGTGTGTGATATTGTGTGCAGTCCCTAAGGGCAGTACTTGTGAGCAGTACCTGTGCAAAATGCTGTGTTGGGTACTATGTGCAGTACTATGTGTTTGGTACTTGTGGGCAGTGCCAGTGTGGGTGCAGCACTGTGGGACATACCTGTGAGCAGTACTGTGTTCAGTACTATGTGCGGTACTGTGTGCAGTCCCTGTAAGCAGTACTTGTGTGCAGTACCTGTGCACAGTGCCGTGTTGGGTGCTGTGTTGGGTACTGTGTGCGGTATCTGTGTTTGGTACCTGTGTGCAGTCCCTGTGGGCAGTACTGGTGTGGGTGCAGCATTGAGGGCCACACCTATGTGCAGTACTGTGTGTGATACTTTGTGCAGTCCCTGTGGGCAGTACTTGTGTGCAGTACCTGTGCGCCTACTGTGTGCCATACCTGTGTTTAGTACCTGTGCGCAGTACTGTGTGTGGCCCCGGTGGCCAGTGCCCGTGTGGGCCCAGCCCTGAGGCCGTACCTGTGTGCAGGCGGATGTGCACCTTGAGGCTGCCCGAGGTGGAGAAGCTCTTCATGCAGTACTGGCACTTGAATGCCTTGATGCCGGTGTGCGTCTTGATGTGGGCTGTCAGTGTGCTCTTCACGGCAAAGGCGCGGAAGCACTGCGGGCACTTGAAGGGCTTCTCGTGGGTGTGGATGCGGATGTGGCGCACCAGGTCGCTGGGCTTGCGGAACTCCTTGGCGCAGTAGGGACACACATGCCAGCGCACGCCGTTCTCCTCACGGATGGAGCCTGCGAAGGGAGAGGACACGTCCCGCTTGGCCAGGACACCCCACCCAGTGTCGGGTCCAGGGCCCCCTGCAGTCCCTACGGAAAGCTGCACTCATGATCGGTTACGGGAAAGCTTGGAATTCCCAGGATCACTGACATTATCGAGGGCTAGGAGTTAATCTCGCTGAAACCCCTAACAGTCGGGAAAATACAATTCAGAGTCTCTGAGAAAGTGCGCCCACTGAGAAGGTGATTGATTCTGTAGGTCCAGCGGCACCAAGACACAGTCAGCTCCCTCTCAATGAGAACGAAAGCAGATGGGCTCGAATGACCTCATGCTTAACGCAAGGAATGAGAAGAGAAGGAATGACGCTGGACTAAGTATTTACTGGGCCTACTGGATATCACCAATAAAAAATAATATAAATGCAAATAATTAAGAAACGATAAATTCATATGCTATGAAAGGAAATGTGTAAATAGTTAAGACAAATAAACAGTATATATCAATTCATGATAAAATATAAGTGGATCTGTCTCGTATTATTATTCAATTTTGAATCAAGTTTAAAACTATTTCTAATAGAAAAAAAAAATCACAAATTGATGGAAATATAGTAAGTACACCTGTCCCTCTGTTTTCAGCAGGAAATAGTGCCAAGACCCGAGTGGTTCCATCTGAGAACCAAGCCAGCTACTGAGTGGCGAATGCAGCAGAGTGAGTGCATGAAACAAAGGGATGACCCGTGTCTCCCTCACCCTTCTCAGGAAGGAGCAGGACAGTGGAAGGTGAAATGGTAAGCAATTTACAGCTTATGAAGTGTTTATTTCTGGAATTTTCCATTTAATATTTTTGGGAATTTGGTTGAATGCAGGTAACTAAAATTTAGAATCACCTTATTTTTAAAATTTTTTATTAGATTTATTCATCTGAAATTAAGGTATCATCTACAGTGACTATACAGATAACTCACATAAAGAATCCACATGAAATCAGAAAGATTTTGGCCACATTAATGAACTTCACCAGAACACTTTTAACTAAAATTTATTTAACTGTGTCTGTACCAACAAAGTTTTCTTAGGGAAAAAGAAAACCTTCTGTTTCCTTCTCTCTTATCACTAAATATAAGGAATTCTCCATATATGCAAGTAAATCTGTAAAGATAGAAAACGTATTTTCTCAAATACAATATTCTTTGCAAGAATAATTCACATAAAAAAGAAAGGTGGGCCGGGCACAGTGGCTCATGCCTGTAATCCCAACATTCTGGGAGGCCAAGGCAGACAGATAGCCTGAGCTCAGTAGTTTGAGATCAGCCTGGGCAACATGGCAAAATTCTGTCTTTGGAGAAAAAATTTTAAAACAATTAGCCAGGTGTGGTGGTGCATGCCTGTGGTCCCAGCTACTCAGGAGGCTGAGGTGGAAGGATGGCTTGAGCCCAGGACATAGGAGTTGCGGTGGGCTATGATTGTGCCACTGCACTCCAGCCTGGGCGACAGAGCCAGACCTTGTCTCAAAAAGAAAAAAGGAAAGAAAAAAAGGTAGAAAAAAAGAATGAAAAACAATATATTTTTTAAACACGGTGACAGAATGTAAATAAAAACAAAGAAAGGCACATACACAAATCACGGGGGTAAAAATGGAGAAGGAAATAAGGGAACTGGTTTTAAAAGGTGAGACATTTGTTTTGTGGTGATAGTGCATAAAGACATCTAAAATTTAAGACTGCTTAAAATTAATAGGTAAAAATTAACTCACAAATGTGCATAATTACCTAAAGGCTTTCTCATGACAAATCCAAAATGCAAGGTATAAAAGGCTATGAGAGACTATAATATTTACTGGTGAAAATTAGGACACCATTCGCCAGAAATCAGATTTTTTTCCAAACCAAAATAAAACTATATCTCAAGTTACGCAGGATGACATAATCTACATCTGCCACCAGGTTCTAATATCTGGGAATAGACTAGAACAGAGACTACGAACTGGAAGTCCTGAAGCTGTCTCCAAATCTGGCCTGCATATGTTTTGTTTCACCCACACAATGTTAAAAAAGAAAATGGAATCCAGATTTCCAACTCTGACAAATGGAAAGATCCGGAAAGCTAGATCCGCAATACCACATAGCAAGCTTTCCTGGAGTTGGACAGTAGCTTTCCTCTTCAAATAGTAAGTCCAGGTACAGTGGCTCACGCCTGTAATCCCAGCACTTTGGGAGGCCGAGGCGGGCGGATCACCTGAAGTCAGCAGTTCAAAACCAGCCTGACCAACATGGAGAAACCCTGTCTCTACTAAAAATACAAAATTTGCTGGGCATGGTGGCACATGCCTGTAATCCCAGCTACTCAGGAGGCTGAGGCAGGAGAATCACTTGAACCTGGGAGGCAGAGGTTATGGTGAGCCAAGATTGCACCACTGCACTCCAGCCTGGGCAAGAAGAGTGAAACTCCGTCTCAATAAGTTTATATATATATATACGTATATATATATATATATATACACACATATATACATATATATACATATATACACATATATACATATATACACATATATATACATATATATGTAAATGTAGAAAAGTAAAGGATATATACTCATCTTCAACATGAAAAGGCATTTGCTAAAACTCAACATCTAGTCGTAAAAAAGGTCTAAAAACAGGAAAAGGTGAATAAAACATATATCAATATAACATTCAACTTAATAGAAAAATATATTAAAGTCAGGGAGAAAAGTCCACTATCACTGCCATTAATTTATAGTGATCTAGAGATACTAGTCAATGACACTGGTCATGATAAAGAAATATACAGTATAAACTAGAAATGAAGCATCAGTCATTATTTTCAAATGATATTACCATATAATCTAACAAACCTAGAACTCAGAAAGATACCCAAGTTTTAATACAAGAAAATCAATACCCTTCCTATTTACAAAAAAAAAAAACAGAAGAAAATTTCAAAACATTACTGAGATACTTTTCAAAAAGATAAATTAATAGAAATGCATACCCTATTCTTTGGGACAAAGACTATAAGTTACAAAGACATCAATTCTCCCTGGTTTAATTTATCATCTGTATACAAATACCAACAAGATTGTTTTTTGGAACTAAAGTTTTTGGAACTTTAGCAGAAGATTCTAAAGTGCATCTGAAAAATAAATATGTGAAAACAGTGAAGAATACACTTTTAAAAAGGAGTATCAAGAGAAGACTGGCTTTCTAGTTATCAAAGTACACTCAGAACACTTGAATAAAAAGACAGATTAGTGGAGTAGAACAGAGTCCAGAAAAGACATATATAGATTTGGGAGTGTGATAAAGGTGGCATTACATTTCAATTGGGAAATCATGACTTATTTAACAAATAATGTTTGCACATCTGGGTGGCCACCTGAAAAAAAACAAAATTAAATCAAAGATTTAGTTTAAAACATTAAATTATGGCCAAGCACAGTGGCTCATGACTGTAATACCAGCACTTTGGGAGGCCAAGGCAGGGGGATTGCTCCAGGCCAGGAGTTCAAGACCAGCCTGGGCAACATAGAAAGACTCTGTCTCTACAAAAATAAAAATAACAAAATTAGCCAGGTGTGGTGGTGCACACCTATAGTCCTAACTACTCAGGAGGCTGAGGCAGGAGGATCACTGGAGCCTGGGAGGTCGAGGCTGCAGTGAGCTATGATCATGACACTGTACTGCAGCCTGGGCAACAGAGTGAGACCCTGTCTCAAAAAAAAAACCTATTAAATTGTAAAAGTCTGATATAAGAGAAGAGGTTATCTTTCCATAATGTCAGTGATGAAGTCTAAATATTACCCAAGCCCAAGGTCATTAAACATTGACAAACTTAGCTACACATATATATAAATATCTCCCCAGTTAAAAAAGATTTTTAGCTCAAAAAGGCAAACAAATTAGAAAAAAATGTACAATTGACCCTTGAACAACTTGGAGGTTAGAGGCACTGACCCCCAATGCAGTTAAAAATCTGCCTATAAGATATCCCCAAAACTTAACTATCAATAGCCTCCTGTTGACCAGAAGACTTGCCAGTAACATCAACAGTTAACACATATTTTGTACATGTATTATATACTGTAATCTTATAATAAAGCTAGAGAAAAAATATTATTAAGAAAAGCATAAAGAAGAGAAAATATATCTCCTATTCATTTAGTGGAAGTGGTTTTCCTCTCTTTGTCCACATGTTGAGTAGGCTGAGGAAGTGGGGGGTCTTGCTCTCTCGGGGTGGCAGAGGCAGGCTAAAACCTGCATATAAGTGGACCTTTGCAGTTCAAATTTGTGTTGTCTAGGAGTAAACTGTATCCCACAAACATAGCTCACAAAATACTACCATCTTTAATACAATATGGACAAAAGAAGTCAAGAATTAGTCTTATAGGAAAATATAGGTACTCTTTTGAAAAGCTTTCAACTATACTCCCTGTAAGAAAAATGCAAATTAAACGTACAATAAGACAACATTTTCTAACCCATTGGATGAGTAAAAAAATCCCCAAAGTTTGATAATTTCTTGAAAAGGCTGTGAGGAAACAGGTGCTCCAATAATTGCTCCTAGAAGGGTAAATCTACATGATTACATGAAAGTATAACTGTTTATCAAAACTTATTCCTTTTTACCAAAAGGAAAGTGTAACTGTTTACAAAATCCTTCTCATTTGTTATCAAGTATGTTACTGACACCAAAGATAAAATTTCAATAAGGTCGGTACAGTGGACAATAAATAGTACTGGGTCAATTTTAATTTCCTGATATTGATGATTTTACTATGATTATGTACAAGGATGTCCTTGATTTTAGGAAATACACACTAAAAAATATTTATAGTTAAAAGGGCATTATATCTATAAGTCACTCTCAGAAAATTCAGGAAAAAAATAGCTAAACAGCGAAATCAAATGTAAAATGTTAACATTTCGGGGAATATGGATGAAGGGTATATGGGAATTCCTTGTATTGTTTTGAAACATTTCCGCTAAGACTGAAATTATTTTAAAACCGAAATGTCCTTACAGATAAACGTACATGTGTGAAATGATGCAGCTACACACACGGCCACTGCAGCATCATTCATGTTAGCAAATGGCTGCAGATTGGTTAAATTATGATACATTCATAAAATGAAACACTATTCAAGCATTTTGAAAAACAAGATATCAAGTGGAAAAAAGTAATCTAAAAAATAACATCACATTATATTACACTTCTAGCAGGAAGCCACTCGTCCTCCTAGGAAACAATCACACAGATGCCTGTGCTTGTTTAAAAGACACAGAAGACGGTAGTGGCGCACTTCCCTGGGGAGAGGTGGCAGAAGACCCCTCACAGAAGTTCTGTGTACACCACTGTGTCTTTTGAATTGTGTGGCATGAGCATGTTTCACCTATTTAAAAATAATTTAAAAACATATATATTCATTAAGCACTTATTATTGGTCAGCTACCACCATGCTATCCACTTTACATGGATCCTCCCATTCGCTTCTCTTCCATTTATTCTATCCTTAGTCCCACCTTACAGATGAGAAGTTGACATCTTAACTGATTTGCCCAGGACCAGATGGCCAGTGAGGTCCATGCGATCCTAGCGCCTAAGTGCAGTTTTCTCAAGGAGGTCTGTCTTCCCAGTGCTCCTTCAAGCACAGCATGACAAGTGCCAAGCACCATGCCAGGCATCAAAAGGTATCTGCCCTGGAAAGGACTGTGGTCTAGGGGAGAAGCGGGTAGGGCAGTGTAACCAAGTATGTATGGCAGAGCATCAGAGGTGCCAAGACAGATGTGTGCATAGATGCATACCAGGAATGCAAAGACAATGCTGATTACTTCCATAGGAGAAGGCTCAGAAACTTCTGCAGAAATAAGGTGGCCCTGCGGGTGAGCTTCGAAGGCAGATATTTGCCAAGAAGGACATGGCCTGAGGTATATTTATCAGATAAAAGCAGCAGCAAAAGCCAGGTATGAAGGTGAGTCCCAGAAACTTCCAGTTCAATATGGCTTGGGTAGAGGATGTCTGGTGGGACTAGCAAGAGTCAGAAGTGCAGGAAGGGCTAAATTACAGAAAGCCTTACATGCTGCAGAAAGTTTCTTGGCAGGAGAGGAAAAAAGCCTAGACGTGTTCTCTTCAGTCTTCAATTAGCTCCCAGGCAAAAGAAGGTGCCATGGGCCATCCAGCCAGCTTTATCTCCAGCATTAGCTGGGCCATTAGGAGGACACGGATGACCAAAGAGGAAGACCACTGGCCAGACATGGGTAGGGTAGGCAGGCAGGGTGAATGGAGTGACCAGAAAAACACCTGTGGGTTCTTCTGTGGGATCGGAGAGCACCTACTGTAATCAGAAAACTCCAAGTAGAGTACCTGGGATGGATGAGCCTGCTCTTTTGGGGCAAAATCCAAATGCTGGTTCCAACAAAAGACCCTGGCCTGCTGGGAACATCAAAAGACTCCCCCAGACGCCTGACAGGTACATACAGAAGTTCTAGTCCAGACGACAGTCAGGGTGACACAAAGTCTTTCTGCTTTCAAGGACCAGAACATCAAATACTCAGAAGTAACTACTGTCCAACATCTAATTAGAGAGGGACTCATATCTCAGCGTCACGCACAAATGCAGACTCCTCAGCCACAGGAGACCTTTACGTGAAATACAACAGCTTGAGTCACCTTCTTGACTTTTGTTACAGAATATCTCACTGCACAGCCTAAGTGTTTGTTTGTTTGTTTGTTTTTTGAGACGGAGTCTCGCTCTGTCGCCCAGGCTGGAGTGCGGTGGCGCAATCTCGGCTCACTGCAAGCTCTGCCTCCCGGGTTCATGCCATTCTCCTGCCTCAGCCTCCCGAGTAGCTGGGACTACAGGCACCCGCCACCATGCCTGGCTAATTTTTTTGTAGAGATGGGGTTACACCGTGTTAGCCAGGATGGTCTCGATCTCCTGATCTTGTGATCCACCTGCTTCGGCCTCCCAAAGTGCTGGATTACAGGCATGAGCCGCCGTGCACGGCATTTGTTTTTTATGCTTTTTTTTCCTAAACACTCTCTCAGTAGCAGAACTACTAGAACACTGGGAAGAGTGCATTCAAACCTGGTGGAATCACAGCAGCAAATCTTACCAAATAATCATTATACAAATCAGAAGTGACAGGTCAGTGCTGGGTCTTGGAGCTTCACACAAAAGCCTCTGATATGGTTTGGCTCTGTGTCCCCACCCAAATCTCACCTTGAATGCTAATAATCCCCACATGTCGTGGGAGGGACCTGGTGGGAGGTAACTGAATCATGCGGGTGGGTTTATCCTGTGCTGTTCTCTTGACAGTGAATAAGTCTCACAGGGTCTGATGGTTTTATAAAGGGCAGTTGCCCTGTACATGCCTCTCTTGCCTGTAGCCATGTAAGATGTGACTTTGCTCCTTATTCACCTGCCATCATTGTGAGGCCTCCCCAGCCATGTGGAACTATGAATCAATTAAACCTCTTTCCTTGATAAATTACCCAGCCTCTGGTATGTCTTTTTTTTTTTTTTTTTGAGACAGAGTCTCACTCTGTCACCCAGGCTGGAGTGCCGTGGCGCAATCTCGGCTCACTGCAAGCTCCGCCTCCTGGGTTCATGCCATTCTCCTGCCTCAGCCTCTCCGAGTAACTGGGACTACAGGTGCCTGCCACCACGCCTGGCTAATTTTCTGTATTTTTTAGTAGAGACGGGGTTTCACCGTGGTCTCGATCTCCTGACCTCGTGATCCGCCCGCCTCGGCCTCCCAAAGTCCTGGGATTACAAGCGTGAGCCACCGCGCCCGGCCTGGTATGTCTTTATTACAAGCATGAGAACACACTAATACAGCCTCTTACATAAACCTGGCCCTCAACCAATGATAGGTTTATAGATATGCTGCTAGGACTGGGTTAACAGAAGCATGCGACTGGATATCTGAAACTGTAAATCAAGGAACGGACCCTGCTGATGAAATGGAGCTAGTAGAATCTTTTTATTTATTTATTTATTTATTTAGACATGGAGTATCACTCTGTCACCCAGGCTGGAGTGCAGTGATGTGATCTTGGCTCACTGCAACCTCTGCCTCCTGGGTTCAAGTCATTCTCCTTCCTCAGCTTCTCAAGTGGTGGGACTACAGGTGCGTATCATCACACCCAGCTAATTTTTGTATTTTTAGTAGAGACAAGTTTCACCATGTTGGCCAGGCTGGTCTTGAACTCCTGACCTCAGGAGATCCACCCACCTCAGCCTCCCAAAGTGTGGGGATTACAGTTGTGCGCCACCGCGCCCAGCCAGTAGAATCTTTTTAACAAGTACTACAGTCTGCTGGGTTTTTCAGCATTGACCACGAAGATGATGTTGATTTCCTGGCCAGGTTTTCTTGGCTGGTCACAGGAAAGAGACAGTCACTGATAGTTAGCTGGACTATGTGAATTAAGAATGGGGATATCAAGAATGCTCAAGAGGCACTAGGAGCTGCTGAAACAAGGGTGGCACTGACGCTGCGATGACCAGCTCTTAATGACAGGACCTCCTCTAAGATATTGGCTTTTACTGTGATTATGTTCAGATTTTGAAACATCTTAGAGTGCTCTCAGATCAGCAGAAAGCTGGCGCAGCGGCAATCATGTAGTTGTCACAAAGGAACTTATGATGAAGACCCTATCTTTGAAAATGAGAGTAACGATGAAGCCATGTTTGTCAGCTATAAAAAACAACAGAAGTTACTGTTGGACCAGCTAGCTCAAGCTTCACCAGTTACTGCTGGCTCCTGCGCAGTTTATATTTCGACACCACAGCACTGGTAGGCTACACGGTTTATAGAAGCTGCAGGAGCAGCAAGCTTGGTATAGAAATTGGCAGAAGCTCTTCCAGGATCTCATGGTGCCCCCATCTCAGGTGCTGGTTCAATGGCTAGTGCTCTGCAAATATGACACAGCCGCTGGTAATGTCAGGAGTTAGCTCTTATCAGCATATATCTGTGACATGAGTTTTTCGGAACTTGTCAGACAGGAAAGTTCTTTACGGCTGAACCTCAACACATTCCGTGGGTATTAATGGCTTTCTTAGATCACAGGGGGTCTGCAACACTGTAGCGCAAAAGCGTGCAGCGGAACTGCTTAGCAGTTCTTTAGATTTGTCAGATCTCTCAAGAAGCAATCCTTTCACTGAGGATATTCTGAACAGAAGACTTACCAGGGCTTTCTCCACTGAGAATGGTTAGCAGTCCTTACTGAAGAATAATCAACTATTTGTTTATGAGACAGCCGGAGTACCGATTATTGATAGCAAACATCCATCAAAAAGGAAGCAAGCATTGAGGAATCTGTGAACCCCACTGATGGAAAAGTTTAAATTTCTGTTAGGAACACTGATGCTGACCGCAGGGGAAGAAAGGCAGGCGTCTATAACAGACTGCTTCAACCATGCTGCTGGACTTGCCAGAGCAGCAAGCAGACTGGGGAATGGTGTGGCTGTTCAGAGGCTCTGAACTGTTTACAGATATTCTCATCGGCCCTCAGCGGTGCCTTACAGAAGGATATGCTCAGAAGCAGAGTTCCCATGTTCTTCCTCATTGCATGATTACTTGCCTGGAGGAAGAAGTCCTTCTGTTCCTCTTGTCTGCTCCGATATGTGCTCAAAGACTATGAAGGAAGAGACCCCCAGGAACTCATTCCTTTTATCAAGCAGATTACAGCCAAGCCTAAGACATAGGTATCCCCATTTTACGACAGATGCTCATGCCTCTGCTCATGCAGTTGTTGAAGAATTGCTCTGACCAGCAGAAGAAAACAGCCAGTCTGCTGTTGAGAAAGGCAGATGCTGCGGAGGAGTTACTTTACCTCCCTTCTGTCAGTCACAGGCAGTGGAACGAGTGAAGGTACAGAGAACAAAGAATGAGTGCTGGTTATTGTCTCGCAGGAGCAGCTGAATATCCAGATCCAAGTGCACAGAAACGGGTTTTGTCCTTCAAAATTGAGAACCTCAGGGAGGTTCGGAGGGACTGTGGGATTTCTTGCTCCTGTTTATAAGTGCATTGCCCCCACTTGGTTCCCAGAACCTTGAAAACAAATCTCTGTCCTGGCAGATGCACAAATAGTACTGGCTTATGTGGTTACACAGCGACACTGAGAACAGTGCATCTCAGATGCAGCCCAGGATGCACTGAGCATCTTCACCAAGGAAACCTGCCCTCCTCATATGCTGCCCCAGAAATGATTTAGGACTTTTGTCAAGTGCTTCAGCAGCCTGAGGCTAAAGTTTTATGAGAATTATTTAAAGGTACTCTTCCAGGGAGGGAACCCTAAGGACTGCATCTCCCTGGGTCTACTTCACAATGAGAATTCCAGTTAATAATTTAGGGGGAAAAAAAGCAATTTTTGTGTGCCATTCACGCTAGTATTTTTAACACTGCTTTGGGCTTACTGCAGTACACTTACTGAGGATTTTCTGATATGAGGTTGGTTGCATTCATGGATGCAGACCCCACGGAGAAGGAGAAGGGCTACCTGCACTTAGCTTTTACGCAATTATAAAAATCAAATTTATCTGAGCTGTAAGAACTTGGCAGACCACAAACAACAAGGAAGAACGTGGGAGAAGGTTTGTTACAGGGAATGTTTAAAAAGCACACTCGCAGAGATAATAATTTCAAAAAGCAGATGAGTCTAAGAGCCACACCATTCTGGAGCCCGTTGGCTGAAACAGGACAGTAGGATGCCTGCCAATTACAGCCCAGTAGAGTATACCGAAGTTCACAGCAATGACCCCAGGTCATCAAGAAGTGGCTAAGTTAACAAGACCACACTCTGATCTAAGAAGGTAAAGTATGCAACGACTTTTAGAAAAGTTTCCATACACAATAGTTTCACTATACCATACCATTTTCATCCTTAAAGGAGTCAATCATCAGCTTTCCAAAACACCATTCACCATGATTTCTAGATAGCCAATACTTCACCACGACAAATGTCTTTTTTTTTTTTTTTTTTGAGACAGAGTCTCACGCTGTCACCGGGGCTGGAGTCCAATGGCATGATCTCGGCTCACTGCAAACTCCGCTTCCTGGGTTCAAGCGATTATCCTGCTTCAGCCTCCTGAGTAGCTGGGATTACAGGTGCCTGCTACCACACCCAGCTAATTTTTTGTATTTTTAATAGAGACGGGGTTTCACTATGTTGGCCAGGCTGGTCTCTAACTCCTGACCTCGTGATCCACCCGCCTCGGCCTCGCAAAGTGCTGGGATTACAGGCATGAGCCACTGCGCCCGGTCATAAATTTCAACCTTTACTAAAAATTCACAATGATTTATGTGTCACAAGTTGCATGATAACTATAAAAGCATTTGTTAAATTTTTAATATAACTTCTTCAAGCAAATCCCGCCGAAAACATGCACTCTGATAAAAGTGAATAAATCAAAAGCAATAATTTTACATGGCGGAGTATGCTTAACTTAGGAACGTAATGAAGGTTAGTTATAAGCAATTAATGTTATGACTTACGAGACAAGAACAGTTTTCCTCATGGTCTTTCTAAGATATCAAATGATATTCCATCCTTGGAGAGGTATTTTCAGACATAATCACTACGTTAAAAGTGCACTGGTAATTGAAAAGTTTTAATTAAAAGGAACATCTTTATATAGAAACATGTCCTCAGGCTAAGTGTGGTAGCTCATGCCTGTAATCCCAGCATTTTGGGAGGCTGGGGCAAGAGGATCACTTGAGGCCAGGAGTTTAAGACAAGCCTGGGCAATATAGCAAGACCTCAGCTCTACAAAAAAAAGTGTTTTTCACTAGCCATATGTGGTGGCACGTGCCTGCAGTCCCAGCTACTCAGGAGGTCGAGGCAGGAGGATTGCTTGAGCCCAGGAGTTCAAGGCTACAGTGAGCTATAATTGCACCACTGTACTCTAGCCTGGACAACACAGCAAGACCCAGTCTCAAAAAAAAATACAAGTCCCCAATGGTTTTCTCATCACCATATTAGAGAGGCCACTTAAAAAAAAAAAAAAAAAAAAAAAAAAAAAAAGCACTGGCTCCAACTTGTACTAGGGATCCCGTGAATGCAATGGGAAATTATTAGAACTGCATGCACTTGCTCAGTACTCTCCATGTGTATTTGATTGATTCAAGTAGTCCAGAAATTACCTAATTGTTACAACCCTGTAAACACAGCACCCCAAACTAGAATACCGTACAGGAAGGCTTCTTGCAATTCCATGTGGAATTCCCTGGCTAGTACTTGGTGCAGGGAGAAAGCTGCTTCCAGCACATGCGGGTGAAGGTCTGGAAGGAGCAGCACGGGGTAGTGCTCACCTTCTCGGTCTAAGGACCATGGCTATGTGGTACTCTCAGGAAGAAGAAGGTCTGACACAGCTCCTCACTCAGTGGCTTGCTGCCCATGTGAAAGCATCTGATTTAGCACAATAACTAGAGACAGTGGCCCATGGGGCTCAGGCGGGCACTCGCACACAGGTAATAAATCTGCATCAGATTTTCAGGAACACATAACACACCTGTAACCTGGAAGACTACCACACAGCTAATCAAAATACATGGAAATGGCTCCTGTTTTCCTTTCTTGCCCTGCCGGATACCAGGAAACTGTGCGGGAGAAACTGCTTAGATTCCAGCATCCTGTCTTTCACTTGGGGAGAAGAAGGCCAGATCAAGGGGAAGAAGAGCCTGACTTATGTGGTTTGAGAAACAAGAACTTCACAATCATGTTATACATGAGAAAATGTATTCTAGGAAAGAAGTGTTAACAGAAATGGCAATGTTATTCCATGCTTTGTAGCAAGAATGCACTTGTTCCCCAAGACAACTGGGAAAGGTTTTTACAGGAACAGTCTTGCCAAAAACACAGGAATCTGTCTTTTTCAAGAAAGATGTAGTAAATTCCTGCTCCTGTAGAAAGAGCCATATTGGGCACTGTGGGGTGTTCAGAAATGAAAAGGCTGTATTCCCGGCCAGAAAGAGCTTATTACCTAGAAGGGGTATTAGACTGCATCTGTGCACAATTAACATGAGAGAATGCAGGAATCCTAAACACTCTAAGTGCTGTGGGAGGTAGGACAAGGAAAAGCACCCCTCAGAGTCCATCCAGGAGGAGGAGCACCGAAGATGCTCGAATGATGGCCAAGATTTGACAGAGACCAGAGGAAGAGGGAGAAGGGAAGGCATCCTCGCTGCAGAAAGCCTGCAGAAAGCATGATGTGCAGAAATGCAGGGACACCTATAAACAGCAGGAATCCAGTTTCAGTATGATGTCTATTAAGTTTGTGCCTAGAAGCACAGAGGGAGGGCGGATGCAAATGCAGGCTGGACAGGTGATAGGATACTCAGGAGCCAAGAAATGGATCTTGGCATGTAACGGAAAATGGTGAGGTGTGGAGTAGGGAGCTGTGCTGCAGGGGTCCTTTGATGATGAAGAGGAAAGGACTAGTCAGAGGCTACTAGAATCACATGGCTGTATGCCAGAAGCACCAAGGGCGAGAAGAACTCAGATCCACGGCAAAGCCGTGGATCTGAGTGGAGAGGAGGCACCTAAGCAGGGCAGAGAGAGAAGAGCTGCAGACAACAAGCTTTCAAGAGAACAGCTGGAGACAACAAGCTTTCAAGCCCTGGTGAGGAGTCAGGAGAAACTGAATACAGGAAAGAAGCCAGGTTAAGGAAAAGAGATAAGTTTCAGGCATTTTATGGCTGTCATTCTTTTTAATTTTAAATACCAACCAACTACAGCTAGCTACAAAACATTCAACAAACATATCCTATCACCTTCAGAGGAGAAAAGAAGGGCATATTTCTTAAAAACCAGCAACATGCTATCCCAAATGTCTAAACTTTAAAGTTTAGCAAAATTACCAGGTAGAAATGGCGATTTCTTCTTTATCATTTTTTTTTCTTTTTTATCCAGTTTCTCCGGGCTTTCCTGTTCTTTTTCTTGCTCTGCGTCTGTAGGGTCCATCTGCTCATTTGAAACGCTGGAAACATCTGGGTTTTGAACCTGTGGTGCAGAGGTCTTGGCATGGCTGGAGTCATTAGGATGTGCTGCAACTGGAATTGAAGACAGCCCACTGTTTTCTAAGGCTTGCTAAGACAGAACAAAACTAAAAGGTTAGAAGGTAACGATGGCCCCAATCTGCCTACCAAAATCAATTAAAAGCTTTACCTACAGAATTCTAATTCCACTCCAAGAAATAAGAATCTACAATTCCAAGTCATCACTTATAAGTGAGGCTTCCAAACCTTTGAGGCTGTAACATCCTTTCTGATATATGACATCTTGCCCCCACCCAAAATAATATAAGCATTTACATTTCTAAATTAAAGGGAATTAAAATTTATTTGACTTTCAGAAATCTTACCTCACACAACTTTGGTTGTCTCTAAATAGATTTGGGAAACTCTATTTTAAGGCTTTTGAGTTACACTGGGTTTAACTTTCAGGTATCGGCTGTAGAACGACACCCTGAGATTCCTCATACCCTTGGCCAGCTCTTCCCCACACCCCTGGCCAGCTCTTCCCCATGAAGGTACAGGAGGAAGGTTAAACAAGTAAGAGAGAGACAGGAGGAGTGAAGAGTTAGTGTGAAGTCGCAGTGGACTAGAAGGCTGGGGGCTCTGCGCTCTTGCCCCCCTCCTCTCCCACACGTGCAGGTGCTGCCTACACACCCACGAGAGAAGGCCAGGCAGTATGAACGCTCTCAGAATTGTCAACACCCATGACTGTCTCCAAATCATAAAGCAGAACCTCAAGAAAGAATAAAATACTTTTTCCACCTCTGTCAACATAAATAGATAGAACTTCTGAAAAGCCTGTTCTTTTCAAGTAAGTTCACTTACGGAAAAAAAATAAGTTTGTGATTTTTTTTTAATGTATAGATGAATAACATTTGAATGTTGCGCTGTCCACAAGCAATTAAGTAGGCATATTAATTTCTTTTGGTTCAGGCACATTTTTCATGAGGATACCCTGACTTTGACAAGTCCTGCAGATTTATTTCTCAATTATCATCCCTGGTTTCTGACAGCACAAGCGCGTAAGCCTCACACCGCAGGGAAGCGTGCTTCACCTGTAAAATGTCCTGGTTGATGCCCACTGTGATGCTCAGCTGCTGCCCAGCCTGCGGGGACTGCCCCGACTCCACCGGCGCCGGCTCTGAGAGCTCCAGGAGCTGCTGGATGACGTCGCTCACCGCCTGGGAGCTCGGCTGGCTTGAGGCCGACGTGGCTTGGGCTTCCGTCTGTTGAAGAGGTAACGTCTGAAAGAGTGTGGCCTGAAACACAGAAACATTTTCATTAAAAATACAATTTTGCTCTTCAATTGAAAAAGGAAAATTAAAAAAAAAAAAAAACAGGCAATACCCTCCTTAAGGGTGTTAAAATCTAAGAGTATCCTAAACATAAATTTTAAATACAATGCCTCACTGATTCTTGTGTTTGGCACGATATTGGCTCTTAACATACTCAATAAATTGTTCTAATGCAATTTTGTACAGTTTTTTCAAGTGAGCATAGAGACTCAAAGATGGCAGATTGAGCCCACAAACCCTCACCTTCCTCTTAGCCCATAAAATTGAAGTGAAGGAATTTTTAAAATATCAAGTTATACAAATTTAACAAGTAGGAAAGAAACCACTGCAGTCAAAATAATTCAACACATTTGTGAAAAATTCTTCCTGCAGGGAGACTGGAGGAATAAAGGCGCTGTAATGCTACAGCCAAGAAAACCTAAGTCAGAGGACAGGTCTGTGATGGGAGAGAGAGCCAGTCCTGCAGGGCTCGGGAATCCGAAATGTCCCATCCAGAAGAAAACGGACGGCAGGGAAACTACCCGTACGACACTGTGAGGGTGGGGACAGGACACCCCACCTTTGTCCAAACCCTTCGAACGGACAACTCTGAGAGTGAACCCCGAAAGAAACTACGGACTTTGGTTACTAATAATAATATATCCACATTCGTTCACCAGTTGTAACAAATGTACCCGACCGATGCACCATGTCAGAAATGGAGGAAACTGAGCACGAGAGAAGAAGAGTATATGATAGCTCTCTGTACTTTCTGCCCAAATTGTCTGTAAAAACTGCTCTAAAATTCGAGTCTGTCAATTTAGAAAATAAAAATAAAAACAGAACAAAAAGTATTAGGACTAAAAATGAACACCCTTGTCTTCTTCCACGGAGGAAGTGGCAGACAGGCACTTACTTTGAGGCAAAAAAAAAAAAAGAGGGATCTCTAAATATCTTTTATCTCTAAAAAAGATAAAAAAGAGTAAGTGACCTGGGAAGAACTAGGGCACCTTTTGTGGCACTGAATTCCCAGACTAAGTCTTTTGTGTTCTGCCACCAGGGTCCTGTGAAGGGCTTGGTTCCCTGGCCACTCACACTCAAGGTGACCCCTGGATCAACAAGCACCATCCATGTGTTAACAGTTCACACAAAAGCTACCACTGCCCCTTCCTGAAACACAAACAGGCAACCAAAGATGATGTGGCAGGCCCAGGAAAGAGAAGGGGAGATGACCCCAGGCAAGTAACTCAACGAACACAAAAAACTTTTTAAAACAAAATGTTTATTGGATTTCAGAGAAAGTGCATCAAACAAGAAAAAAAAGTCGTGAAAAAGAAATAATCAGATCATCACAAGGCAGAGCTCTCAGAAATTAAAAATTTTACTACAAAAAAAAAAAAATTCAAAAGAGTCATAAGATAAAGCTGAGGAGACCTCTCCAGGCCGGGCCTGGTGACTCATGCTTGTAATCCCAGGGCTTTGGGAGGTTGAGGTGGGAGGATCACTTGAGGCCAGGAGTTTGAGACCAGCTTGGGCAACATAGTGAGACCCTGTCTCTATGAAAAATTTAAAAATTATTCGAGCATGGTGGCATGCACCTGTAGTGCCAGGTACTCGAGAGGCTGAGACAGGAGGATTACTTGAGCCCAGGAGTTCAAGGTTACAGTGAGCTATAATCACGTCACTGCACTCCAGCCTGGGTGACAGACAAAAAAACCTTAGGGCTGAAAAAGGCCAACAGTTAGAAAATGTGAAAGGTTAAATAAGAGACATGTAGAGTCAATCCTGGCAGCTGAACACTGATTCCTAGACAGTCCTGAAAAAGAATACATATAATTTAACTTCTAACGTTCTTACCTGCCCAAATAAGAGGATAAGGGAGATTCCAGGTTTCTAAATCCCTATAACTACATTTCTTTTTATTGAGAATATAAACATTTAAAATGATCTGGACTATTATTCTAGATTATTCACTACATCTATGTTTTGATTTGCATATTGCCAAAGGAAATGAAGAAAACTAATATTCGGTTGATTTACACAACGTTAAAAATTGTATTTAGGCTGGGCAGGGTGGCTCACGCTTGTAATCCCAGCACTTTGGGAGGCTGAGGCGGGCGGATCACGAGGTCAGGAGATCGAGACCATGGTGAAACCCCGTCTCTACTAAAAATACAAAAAATTAGCCGGGGGTGGTGGCGGGCGCCTGTAGTCCCAGCTACTCGGAGAGGCTGAGGCAGGAGAATGGTGTGAACCCGGGAGGCGGAGCTTGCAGTGAGCCGAGATCGCGCCACTGCACTCCAGCCTGGGTAACAGAGCGAGACTCCGTCTCAAAAAAAAAAATAAATAATAAAAAAAAATTGTATTTAAAAAAATTCAGACCAAAATAGAATTTTGAAGACATAATTATTGGACTCTAACTATTCTCCAGCTTTATAATTCATTTTACAACATCCTACCTGGTCAACAATATATTGAGGAACCATCCCACACTGCAAACATTATGAAAAAAGAAAAGAAAAAACAAACACTAAAGGTAAACCTAATGTTTAAAACCTAAGTATTAATTAGACTTGTTTTCCGTACTGGTAGGAGGCAGCTGTTGACATAATACAACCAAGTAACTGGATTCATAAGCATACATTAAAACTTCCGACACTTTTGTATTTAATGTCTACTACTATTAAGATACCTATAGTTGATGCTTAAATTTTACCATTTATTAATCTGTTGAGAGGGTAGTGCAGTACAAGTAACTAAATCAGACTGAGCTAAAGATGCCTACAGAAAAAATAAGAGTGTGTGTATGTCCCTGTGTGTGTGTGTGCACGTGCACCTGTGTCTCTCTGTGTGTAGGCATATGTATTTACAGTCATACAATTTTTAACTACACGTACTGAAAAATATAATTTAGTTTCAAAAGTCCAAAGACTTGGGAAAAATTATCACTGTCACATAAGAAAAGAGAAATATTACCTACAAAGGATAATTAATTCTTAAATTATAATGTAAAGATAAAGAATATTCAATAATCATCAATAACACTGTAGAAATGATCATTTCACAAATTAATGATTACAGTTTGTCTTATTTTTACAGGTTCAGATGACAGTCTGAATCAGTCATCTAATTATTATTGTCAAATTTAAAAAGATTGACTTTAATTCTTTAAAAAGTCGCACCTTTTCTCCATATAAAAAATTTTCATAGCACCTTTTTGTTACTAAATATTCAATTGTAAAGGTCATATTTAAAATGACAGATTTTAGTTTAAAAAGAAGTTCTTCCAAATTACTAAACTTACCGTTAAAACATGAGCAGTCTCTGTGGAACTTGTTGAATTCTGTGGCCCACCCATATGCATCTTGCTGATATGCGTGTTTAAGCTGCCTAAACTTTTAAATACACAACTACATTCTGTACAGTTATAGGTAGGACCATTCTTGACCTTAAAGAATAAAAAAGAAAAAAATGATGTTTTACAATTAATTGTTAAATTTAAACATTTAAATTATGGCAAATCATAATTTACCATTCCATTCAAAATGACAGAAATAATCTAACCCTTCAACATTACCTTTTTTCTTTTAAATTAGATAGTTCTAGAATCAATAACCCAACTCTTTAAACAATATTGCCGGTATAAGATGAATTGAAATTTCAGTCTTTTCTATATAATAGAAATTATTCAAGAGTGAGAAAACACATTTTTCAATTATTGTAATTTAGCAAAAACAAACTGTCAGGCAAAGATGTTCTCGGTTTTTTAAACAGTTGAATACAATGTTCAATAGCGAAGGCCAGACAGTTATATATAAATACATATTACACCAAATATGCTTTCAGATGGCCAAAACCACAGAGGTTAGGAAAGACGGTCATAATGATATATGAACTTTTCATCAATTTTGATATTCTGTATCAACAACTAATTTCCTTTTTTTTTTTTTTTTTTTTTTTTTTTGAGATGCTCTGTCACCCAGGCTGGAGTGCAGTAGCATGCAACCTCTAACTCCCAGGTCAAGTGATTCTCCTGCCTCAGCCTCCCAAGTAGCTGGGATTACAGGTGCCTGCCATCATGCCCAGCTAATTTTTGTATTTTAGTAGAGATGAGGTTTTGCCATGTGGGCCAGGCTGGTCTCGAACTCCTGACCTCAGGGGATCCACCCACCTCAGCCTCCCAAAGTGCTGGGATTACAGACGTGAGCCACCACACCTGGCCTAACAACTAATTTTTAAAACTATGATAAATCCAGAAACCATGGAAACCAGTAAAATGAGTAAGAACAGCTGTGAACAGAGAAAATATCTGAAATATTCTTTCTCTATTACTAAAACCCAGTGTTAGTTACTGTAGAACTGTGAAGGCTAGCTTGAAAACTCATTGGCCGCCTCTGAACTTGAGTAAGACTTCCCTTCTGTTTCTGGTGCCTCTCTAAGAACCAAATTTAGATTCTTACAAGATTGGATAATATTTATGAACCAATCTTTAGAGGCTCTTTCTGGAACAACCCATTCTAGTACAGGTCCAAGAGCACTTCTCAGTGGCAACAGGCAAGTCTCTGGGCTCTTTAGTATATGGGGAGTTTTCTAAACTCAGGAGTACTGACAAGTACCTCACAAGGCTCCTCCAAGGTTCCAGTGAGGTATTTCTGTGTGCTACACAAATAGATGATCCTTCCTATGCAATCATCTTCACCCACAGGCAACACCACAAGAATGACTTACAACAGCCCAAATTTATTCTTCCAAAATCTAAAGGCAACCTCAGTACCTCACTAATACTGACATGCCTTCCTAATGTCTCTGGGTCTTAGATACTAAAAAGATTAACTCATTGAACATGGAACTCTGAATCTGTTCATAAAACTACGTGAGATGTGCAGGGCTTTTTTCTCATTTTAGATTCTCTTTTCATTTTAGACATTCTGTTTATCTAAGATCAAAGACAGCTTCTACTTGTTTTTATTAAATTTGGATAGTGAGTATTAACTCTAAGTTCACTTCAGTGTTAGTTAAGGTATTATTCTAAGTAAAAAATTAAGAGATACACATTTGCTCTTAAGAATATGATAGTTTTCATTCTGCAAAATCATTTCATAGGATATACTGACCCATGATAAAATATTTGTGTTGTTTAAATATTTCTTTGTATTCTACAATTAGAATATAAATCAATGTCATGATGGTTAGTTAGAGCAAAGGTCGACCTGCTTTACAGAAATACTTGCAGAGGATCTACACATCATTATGCTCTGTAGACAACAGAAAATTACCATGAGAAATCATCATTTTAGTCGAAAGAGTGGACAAGCAGCATGGAAGGAAATGAACAGAGCAGGTCTCTGTCCAAGAGAGAACAGACATGTACCATATGAGCTCTGTAGTATTAGCAGTAAGAAAAACACTTTTTTTCCCCAATTTTATTTCTTATCTTTTAATTTCTTACACTTGCCTGTGTTTCCAGTTTGCTAAAGGGATGAAATACATTATTTAGAATGATAGACTATAACTAACAAAGGTATTAGGATTATTTTCAAAT
This sequence comes from Nomascus leucogenys, assembly GCF_006542625.1. Taxonomy (NCBI): domain Eukaryota; kingdom Metazoa; phylum Chordata; class Mammalia; order Primates; family Hylobatidae; genus Nomascus; species Nomascus leucogenys. Next base: position 3,247,186 of record NC_044384.1, read on the forward strand.
ATTTATTCACCAAAGCCATGCTGTCAGCAAGAAGACAAAAAAGATAGTAGTTTATATTTCTTCCACATGTAATAAACCACAAAAATTCCCATATATGTATTTTCTAAAACAGGGTCTGCTCCGCACAAAATCAATCTGCATTTTTTAAAATGGAAAAGAATTTCTCAGGTCCGTTTATTAACCCAAAAGATACCTACTGTCCCCTGTGAAATACTACTTATGTCCCCAACCCGTGTTTACCTCTGAGTGGACTCGCTGCACGTGTGACTGAAGATTCCCTTTCTGAGAGAAGGCGGCAGGACAGAAGGCACAGGCATGGGGTTTTTCACCTGTGTGCTTGATCATGTGGGTCTGCAGTGCCCCCTTCTGGTTAAAAGCTTTTCCACATTCACTACATTTAAACGGCCTTTCACCTAGAGTGGGAGAAAAATGATCAAAATATAATTCCATATTGTATGGGAATCTTACGGATTAAAAAGAACAACATTGAAGTTACCCAAACCTATCCCTCCAGCCAAAATGTCTCCCCAGAACTCTAGACGCATATATACAAGTGTCTACTTTAAATCTCAAAATTAACATGTCAAAACTGCACTTGACCATCTCACAAACTGCTCCACCTGCAGGCTTCCCCAGGCAATGCCATCCTTCCAGGGGATCAGGCAATGCCATCCTTCCAGGGCATCAGGCAAAAAACCTTGGAGTCATCCTTATCTTTGGTTTCTCTCACGTCTCACACTCAATAATAACTTCAAAATACACCCAGAGCAGCCCTGCTTCCCGTCCACAACCACCACTCCAGGCTAAGGTACTCCCCCATCACTCAAAGCTCCTGAAACCACCCCCAACTTGACTCACTGCTTCCACCCTGGCCCCTTCCTAGGCTGCTCTCAAAACAACAGACAAAATGACCCTCTTTAAGTCTGAGCAAGTCACTTGTCTGTTGAAAACCCTCAATGGCTTCCAATCCCCCCTAGAGTAAAATCAAAGTTCTTCTAATACTCAGCAGAGGAGGTGCCAGTGCTGTGGTTCCCACGCCAGCTGTTGCCAGCTCCCCTGCCCCTGCTCTCTGGCTCCCTCTACCCACTCCTGCCACCGCCCTCAGACACACCAGGCAGGTTTCCACTTCTGGGCCTCTGAAATCCGCCACCTGGGCGGTTCTCCCCCCAGTATCCCCAAGACTTGCTCTGTCAGATCCTTCAGGCCTTTGCTCAAAATCCCCTTTGCACTGAGGACTTTCTGGTCCATTCTATTTAACATTAAAATCTCCTGTGTCCTCCCTGGGAACCCCTGGCCCCCTTCTCTGCTTGATTTTTCTGCAGACTTCTCAGCATTTGACCTTTTACATTTTACTTAATGTCCATCTCCCCTCCCTAGAATGCACGCTCCAAGAAGGCGAGCGCTGTGCACTGCGGCTCTTCAGCACCTGGAACAGGGCCTTGTGCACACTAGCACGCAGTACAGATCTGATGAATGAAGGAATGAGCAAAAAGACAAAATCTAGTTAGGTTAGAACCTAACTGCAAGGCTACTTAAATTTCTAGTCTGACTAAATTTTCACTCCCTAAGAAACAGAAAGCAGCTGAGTTCACAGTAACATCAGATCCCTGCTTCTCTGAACAGCTTTAGGGTTACATAAGTGAATTCTCATTCTCATATAACAAGCTTGGGGACAGTATACAAATGGTAAACATCCCTGCTTTAACTCGGAGGGGCAAGGGTGTGAAAGAGGACAGGCAGTCAGGAGGCACAGTGAGAGTGTGGCCCGGTCACGGCTCTGCCTGTGTGGGGACAGGAGAGGAGGACAGGCAGGCAGGAGGCATGGCGAGAATGTGGCCCGGTCACGGCGCTGCCTGCGAGGAGATACCCTTCCTATTCTAGATGACGATGCTGCAATGTACTCAGCCTCCTTTGGACAGGAGCCCTGCTGGGTCATACACAGTCTAAGCGTGGTCCAGCAGGATTCTGGTCACCCCCCTCACATCATCACACACACTGTGAGGCACAGCTATTGGAAGACCAAGCCCAGAACACGGAACTGCCTGAATGGCAAGCGGGCACTCCCTGCTACCTCCACCCGGGCCCACCAGCCTCCTGTTTAAACCACACCGGCCTATGTGACTCCTGGGGCTGGGACCTGCTGCTCTCTCCAGGCAGCTCACAAGCCAATTGGAGCAAGTGACACATGCTTCAAGTTCAATGCAGGAAGAGTACGCATCACAGAATCCCAAGATGACACGTAAGTATGTGATTCTACACTCATGTGTCTCTCTGGGAGTGACAGTATGCTTATGATGTATGTATATTTATGTATGCGTAAAAAAAATCTAATGGGGTAGGTATCAAACTGTTAAAGGTAAATGCAACTGAAGTGAACACGAGAAGGATTTGCTTTACTTTTTACTTTATCTCTACTTTGGGTAAAGTTTATAACTTTTTAAACTATTTTTTCATTGATTAAAACTTCAAAGACTACACACTAAAGCTGAACACTCTACAGACATAAGGTATTAGCACATCTACAAAGGCACTGTTTTCTCTCTTACTCTAGAAAATAAACAAAAACTGATGCTCTAAAAATATCAACTTTATGCTGACATATAAACGTTGAAATCATCTGAATGACTCTACAATACTCTACATAGAAATATTCACTAAAACTCTGAAAAATAAAAAAAAGCAATGTAACATAATAGAACTGATTGACAAACAATAGCAGCCAAGCAAAATAGCTGTGAGATTTCTTACTTTATCACTATAAAAGGAAACCAAATCAAGAAATACAGAAGAAAACAAAAGGACAAAGCATGGATCATTTTAATTGCAAACCTCAAATACTAAAAATATTTGTACAATTTTCCTTTTTCCTTCCCTAGAGATCACGTGTGTTACTAATACAATATTATAAGCAGGCTGCTCTTTAGAAGATGGCAAAGAGTATTCAGCTATGAATGCTGTACTCACTTTCAAATATTCAAGCAAAACTAAGGAACAAGATAAGGCATGGAGAAATAAAGTTTTATTATTTCAATGTTTCATAGCTTAGTGAAGGCAAAATTACAAAAGAATATGAAAATCCACTGCTTGCTTGTTTTTTATTTTATTTGTTTTTAATTTTATTATTTTTAAGAGTCAAGGCCTTCTTGCTCTGTCACCCAGGCTGGAGTGCAGTGGCACGATCGTAGCTCACTGCAGCCTCAAACTCTCAGGCTCAAGCAATCCTCCCACCTCAGGGCTACAGGTGGGTGCTACCACGCCTGGCTAAGTTTTTTATTTTTTGTAAAGACAGGATCTCGCTATGTTGCCCGTACTAGTCTTGAACTCCTGGCCTGAAGAGATCCCCTCACCTCAGCTTCCCAAAGTGCTGGGATTATGGACGTGAGCCACCACATCTGGTCTTTGTTAATTTAGCTCTAATTAGTGCAGTATCATATCTGACACACAGTAACAACAAATGAGGGAATAAATAAATACCATACCAATAACAGTAATAATATCAACCCCCAATTATTAACAGCCTACCATGTATCAAGCACTTTTCAATGAGCACTATGTTTATTTTTTAATTTATAATGTAGGACAGCTATATACAGATAAAAGAGCCACATTTTTCAAGTGAGGAGACAAAATCACACAAAGCGCAACTAATTTCAGCCAAGATTACCCAGCAAACTATGAGAAAGCTGGGATCAGATTCCAAGTCGAGCTAGCACAAAGGCACCTGTTCTTCCCTTCAAGCCACACAGTCAGTCATCCAGAAGTCAGTGTTTTCATACCTGTGTGTATCCTAATGTGTCGCGTTAACTGGCTTGGCTTTTGAAACGTCTTTCCACAGTGCGGACACGAATACGTGAATCCACTTCTGTCGATGTTCCGGTTATAAGACCTTGTACTTGATACCCTAGTGTAATAAACGGGGACAAAATACACGGTAAGATGTCTCCCTTGTACCTTGTACCATAATTTCAAAATGAAAATCCTACCAGAAAATTTGGCTGACTAGTCATCAGAACCTGTTTTAATGATAAATCAATCACATATATGTATGTGTCTGTGTGTATATGTGTTAGTTTTAAAAATCATAAAACTCATTTTTCTCTATTTTTTGATGAAAAAAAATTTGTTTTTTCCAGGTCAAAAACTGAAATTGGGGCAAGGGGAGCAAAATGTCTCTTCTAGACAAAGCTTTACCTGTGATGGTCAGAAACAAAGATGCTACGGGTATAATTTCTACACTGACACCTGACCCACACCATCTCCTCCAGTCTCTTGCTCTCCATACCATCTGCATACCAATGATGTCCAAACTCCTACCTCCAGCAACTCTGCCTCCTCCTCTGGCTCCAGCCCTGGACAGCCAACTCACACTTGGCATTGCCTCATGGGTGGTGTCCAAAATAGAACTCTTCATTGATTCCCAACCTGCTCCTGTCCACATCAAGACATGAAAGCTCCCTCTTGCATAAGTTTAAGTCTCAGGAGTCATACTGGATTTTTCTAGTCCATCTCCAAAAGCTGCTGGTCTTACTCTGAAACACCCCCAAATGTGGATGTGTCTCTCCACCCTCCAGCCACCATCGCGGCCTCAGAACGGGTTCGGCTCTCCAGTGCACTGCTTCCATAGCCTCCAAAAAGGTCTCCCTGCTTTTGACTCCTGCCCACACCCCAGGCCCAGTGCCACCTGAAAGTCTGGTCACGCCATTCCCTTTGTGCAAAACCCTCCAAGGGCTCCCATCCCACTCACGGGAAATGCACATCCGCAGCCCCGCTGGGCAGGCTCTCCTCACCCCAGCCACCTTCCTGCTTCTCAGACCAGGGAGGCTCACTGCTTCCACCAACACACTCCTTCAGCCTGAAAGCCAGGTCCCCTAAGGCTGCAGGGCTCCCTGCTCCTCACCCCAGTCTCCTTCCAAAAGCCCCACTCAGAAAGGCCCACGTACAACAGCTGCCTCCCCAGCCTCCCTCAGCCACGCTGCACACACCCATCCTGTCCTTCTTTCTTGACACTCACCACTATCTGAAACTGTGGTACTGACTAACCCACTCACTTGGTCACTGCCTATCTCCTTACTAAAGGGCAGTTCTGTGGGGGCGAGGCTTCGTCTGTCTGGTTTGCTCCTCAGTCTGGAAAGACCTAGAAGCCAAGACTGTCTGAGTGCCACAAGCACCCAAACATCTTCAATCATCTTTCAAACCTCCAAGGAAACATCAAAAATGCCTGGGTTAAAGCCTCATCAGAATAAAAATCTGGAGTGTATAGAGACCATGTATTATATTTGGGGGTTTAAAAATCACTCAAATTACCATCAAATTGGTTGGGGAAAAAAGAAAAAAAAATCACTGAAATCATAAAAGTATTAGGTGCGTACCACATTAGTCAACAAGAGGCAAAATGAAAAAGAAAGACAGGAGACAGCTGATCATACAGAGATGTCCAGTCCACATTTCTCAAATGCAATGTCTAAGAGGATAAATAAACATTAGTCTTCAGGCATTTTATAAACTGTGTTAATCAACGGGCATGGGACTTCTTGTTGTTAAGAAGTACAGATATTTCCTAAACATTGCAGCTTAAAAGGATGGCAAGCTAAACTGATAATATAGTAGTTAAAATGATAATTGATACTGCCTTTATTTTATTTTTTTTGGAGACAGAGTCTCGCTCTGTCGCCCAGGCTGGAGTGCAGTGGCACGATCTTGGCTCACTGCAACCTCCACCTTCTGAGTACAAGCAATTCTCCTGCCTCAGCCTCCCGAGTAGCTGGGACTACAGGCATGTGCCACCACACCCGGCTAATTTTTGTATTTTTAGTAGGGATGGGTTTTCACCATGTTGGCTAGGCTGGTCTCAAACTCCTGACCTCAGGTGATCCGCCTGCCCTGGTCTCCCAAAGTGCTGGGATTACAGGCGTGAGCTACTGTGCCTGGCCCAAAATTGCCTTTTAGAGTTTGTTGGAGAAATTAGCTAAATTAGTGTGAAAACTGATTATCACCATCACCTAACTTGAGCAAAGGGCCAGGAAGAATATTTTATTTCACTTTATTAAGAAACAGAAACATCAGTAAAAATATATTATCAGGAATTAGGCAAAATATAAAATTTTTAAAAACATGTTAAGTTTGACTAGGAATAAATGTATAAATGCATTCAAATATAGTCAGTTGTTAAGATTATGAGCTCTAAAATCAGTCTATTAGAGTTTAAATTTCAAACTCCTGACTTATAAGCTACAAAATCTCATAGAACTACTTGGTCCCTCTAATCTTGGTTTTCTCATCTGCAAAATGGGAACATAAAAGTACTCTGGCCTAACAGGGTTGTTTGTAATGATGAAATGAGGTTCTGTTTATATACACGCTAAGAAGAGTGTCAGGCACATGAGTTTTAACAGTTGGGTACCACAAACTAATTTATTAAAAGGAGTACTAATTAAACCCTTGTGAATCTAGTTTACATATTTTGTTACCTACCCATAAACATGTATTGCCAGTACCCTGTTCTACAGCTTTCAACATTATAATACTAGGTAAACACTTCTTCTCACATAGCCTGACACTATTCATTAATGTGTAGGGAGGTACCATGTATGTTATAAAAGATATTCTGACACCAAATTATCTGTGGGGTTCCACTTTGCTGGGTTCTTGCAGCAAATATTTCTAGGGGGTCGTAGCAAAGTGCGCCAGCTTTTAACATATTAGATGGATTTTTGACCAAGCCCATGTAATGACTCATACCTAATTTTGTAATGAGTCTTCATATGTTCCTTCAGCTCCGAGGAGGTCTCGAACTCTTTCTTGCAGGCCTTGCAGGCATGCTGCCGGGTTCCAGCCAGCTCCTGGCGGTGCTCCTCCATGTGCACGGCCAGCTGACTCTGCAGAGTAAACTCATCCCCACACTCAGAACAGATGAGATTCTGGAACAGAAAACCCATCGGTGAGCAGAGCAAACCTTTCAAAACCACTCCTTCAAAGAACTGGTATGATCAACAGTTAATACACAAATTAAATGAAAACTACTTGGTCCCTCTAATCTTGGTTTTGATCTAATACTTTCCCCTGGAACAAGCATCACTTTCACCTCTCAAAAATGTATTTGCATATATAAAAATCGTTTCTTTATTGGAAGAAAAAGACAGAAACGTTGGGAAAAAGGTGAGAGATTGACACAATTTTTGAGCAAGATGAGTTCAGTTTTGAACTGGTGTTGGGTAATGGCACTGGGTCCGCCTATTCTTTGAGCACTTTAGAGAGAAGTAGGATGACCTCAGCACTACAAAGGGTCAGGAAAGAATTCAAACTAAGATTATGGTTTAAGAGATGACCTTGAAACAAAATGACAGCTTTCAAGTTTTTAATAGATAGATCACATCATTGTCTCGCTTGGTTTAGAGGCACAGCAGAGCGCAGGCTGTGGCCTGACTTACTGAGCTTGTGAACCAGGGACCCTCTGAACCAAGGCATGGGGTAACTGCAGAACACACACACACAGGAGTTCAAAGACTCTGAGCAAAAATACAAGAATGATAGCTCAGTAATCTTTAATATCTGAGTTCATATTTTGGACATATTTTAATAAATATATTAACATTTATTTCACCTGTTCGGGGTTTTTTTTTCTTTTAAAAATGTGGCTACTAGAAAATTTTAAATTACTCATCTTTCACTTAGATGATGCTGGTCTAGATGTTCTGCAGCTGGGTCTAGGTTCACCTTAAGGCTGCCAATCACTAGCTAACCTGCTAGTTTGGGTGTGCTGCCCACCCTGAGCCTATGAAACAGGGATAACAATAACCCCTGCCCTCACAGGGCTGTTATAAGGTTAGACAAAATGACAGATGTAAGACGCTGACTGTGCGTGGCCTAGAGTGAGTACTCAATAATTACTTCATCAGTAGCCACTGCTGACTTAGTACAAATTTCAGTTAATTCACTCATTTGGAGTTCCATCACACAATTACAGTATTTACTTAAATGATCCTCAAAATGAAATGTACAAACATGAAAAAACATGACCTGTCAATGAGCATAAACTGTTATTTCCAAATAAAATACATTGATTTTTTCCTCAGACTTTTTTCTGATCTGCATATACTAGTCTTGTAAATAAATGTTTGTAAACCTCATTAAAATGAGGCTGTTAATTGATACTACCTCTAGCTACACTGCAGAAAAAGACAAAGAAAAGTGAAATATTTTGAGAAATCCAAAAATCATTTAAGTAACTTTAAAGTAGTATTATTGTATAATAATTTAAGGAAATAATAAACTACTAGATTTTTAGTGACTTGTTGATAAAAGAAAATTTGTTCTAGGAAACTCCCCACACAAAAAAAATCATAATTTGATGCAGCTCTTTAAAAAAAAAAAAAAAAAAAACCTCTGCAGTCCTGAATGCATCTGAACAAAATGCACTGCTTTCATTACCAATGATTCCCCACTACACCTCCTGTCTCAAAATCACATCACGAAACCCCTCGCAGCCCACTCCTCTCCATACTGTTACTGCCCTGGCTCACACCCACCCTCTTTTCACTTACTCTTTTACCAGATGATCTGATTCATGTGTTTCAGGGATATCTACATGGATATTACTCAGGCATTTGTTGGATCTGTCTGAGTGACAACCCCAGTTTATGCACAACGTGCTCAGATGGTGCGAGCAAGATCCAGCACCTCCCAGGCCACAGCCAAGACCTGCCAGCTTACAGACGGCTACATCACTGTCTTTCTGCTTTCTCTCCTGCAAGCCAAAAAGAGCCAGGATGCTCCTCCCTCCCCCTGCCCGCCCTGGCAACACTTGAGGAAGTCTTCTCAAGAAGAACAACACCCCATGTATAGTCACAGGCCACTAGGACAACAGACCTTCCACTTACTGCATTCTCCATACAGAGTTAACATCACATCTCTCACCTAGAAGCAGAGGCTGTCCTGGGGTAATTCTCATGATGCTAAGTGGCCATGGGAAATCATCAAGATTTCTTTTTGTGTTAGGGTTTTCCAGAGAAACAGAACAAAGAGAACGCGTGTGCCTGTGTATGTATGTGTGTGTAAATATCTGTTGGCTGGGTGCGGTGGCTCACGCCTATAATTCCAGAACTTTGGGAGGCCAAGGCGGGCGGATCACCTGAGGTCAGGAGTTCAAGACCAGCCTGGCCAACATGGTGAAACCCCGTCTCTACTAAAAATATAAAAACTAGCCAGGCGTGGTGGTGGATGCCTGTAATCCCAGCTACTCTGGAGGCTGAGGCAGAAGAATTGCTTGAACCCAGGAGACAGAGGTTGCAGTGAGCCGACACAGTGCCACTGCACTCCAGCCTCGGCAACAGAGTGAGACTGTCTTAAAAAAAAAGATACTTGTTTTAAGAAATTGGCTCATGATTATGGAGGCTGACAAGCCCCAAATCTGCAGTGTGGGCTGGCGGATGGAGACCTAGGAGAGCTGATAATGTAAGTGACAACCAAAGGCCGTCTGCGGGAGAATCCCCCTCACTTGGGGAAGTCAGTCTTTTCATTCTATTCAGGTCTTTGTGAAGGAGGCTCACCCACATCATGGAAGGCAATCTGCTTACTCAGTGGTTTAAATGTTAATCTCATCCAAAAACACTCTCCACGTTCACACAGAAAATTAACCACCACATCATTCTTCTTTCTTTTCTGAAGTTCCAAGCCTCCTTCCGGTGTCATTTCCTTTCTGTTTGGAGGTCTTTTAGTGATTCTTCAAGGTAAGTCTGCTAGCAAGAGTTTGTTTTCCTTCATCTAAGAATGTCTTTATTTCTCCTTCGTGCCTGAAGGACATTTGCCACATATAGAATTTGTAGCCAGGCATGGTGGCTCACATGCGTAATCCCAGGACTTTGCAGGCAGAGGTGGGAGGATCACTTGAGCCCATGAGTTCGAGACCAGCCTGGGCAACACAGCAAGACTCCGTCTCTAATTTAAAAAAAAAAAAAAAAAGGAAGAAGAATTTGTAATTGACAATTCTTTTCTTTCGGCAATTGAAAAATTTTGTGCTATTTTCTTTTAGCTTCCATGGAGGCAGATGAGAAATTCGCTGTCACCTGAATCAGTGTTCGTCTGTAAACAACAGATCATTGCTCTCTAGTCTCTCACAAGATTTTTTTCTTACGTTTAGCTTTCAAATGTTTCATTATGATATGTCTTGGTGTGTATTTCTTTGGGTTTACCCTGTTTGGAATTCTTAAATCTGTGAGTTATGACTTGTACCAAGTCTGGGCCATTTTCAGCTATTATTTCTTCAAATACATTTCCAGCCCCACACTCTTTCTCCTATCCTTCGTGATGATCACGATGCAAATGTAGAATTTTCTGTTATTGTCCCAAAGTTCCCTGAGGCCCTGTTAATGTTTCTATTTCTTCTCTGTTGCTCAGCCTAAGTCATTCCTGCTGCTCTATCTTCAAGTTCTCCTCTGATTCTCCTCTGTCCTCTCTGGTCCATCAGTAAGCCCTTCTGCTGAGTTCTTTAGTTCAATCACGGGATTTTTCAGTTCTGTAATTTCCCTTTGGTTATTTCTTCTATTTCTTTCTTCTATTTTTTCATTTGTTTCAAAACTCATAAAGCATTTTCTTGACAGCTGCTTTAAAGTACTTGTCAGGTAATTCCAATGTCCAGGCCCTCTTCATATTGATACCGCTCTTTCCTTGTTCCAGCAGGGACTGTGCTGGCTTGTGTCTGTGTCCTGGACACTTTGGGTGTTAAACTGTGGGACCAGTTCTTGGGCTCTCCTTTGACCAGCAGTTGCCCTGTTCAGATGCAGTGTAAGGACCAGCAGCAGTGGATACCCATTTCGCAGCGCCCCACTGACCCCGGGGGGAGGAAAGCACAGTGCAGACTTGTCTGTCTTGCATGGTTCTGTCTCATCACTGATGGGGAGGGAGGCCCAGCTCCCTAATGGACCTACTGACACACTCTGGAGGGAGAATCAGAACACTGCCTGCTTCTGCTAAGGGAGGATGGAAGGCGGGCTTCCAGATAGACTCTGCCAACACACGGGAGGGGAATTCTGTCTCCTTCCTCTGCCAGGAGAATCCCCCTCCTGGATGCAAGGTTAGCTCCCTGCTTGGGCCCAAGCACCGGGGAAATCGAAGTGCTGCCAGCTCCCAAGGGATGGGGGCAGAATGGGATAGAAGTGCAATGCTGCACTCGGCTCCGCTGAGCAGCTTTTCAGTTGGCATTTCACTGGAATTGAGTAAACACCATAAAAAGATTTTCTGTTCTGTTGGACCAACCTTTTCCCAGTACTGGCTAAGGGAAACCAGCTTTTCTTAGAGTGTTTTTTTTCTCCGCTTGTTGGCAGAAGGCTGCAGGCTTCTTCAAAACCCTGTCCAGGTGTCTGAGAGGAAAAAAAGAAACCCAGGCCGGGCACGGTGGCTCATGCCTGCAATCCCAGCACGTTGGGAGGCTGAAGCGGACAGATCATGAGGTCAGGAGATCGAGACCATCCTGGCTAACACGATGAAATCCCATCTCTACTAAAAATACAAAAAACTAGCCGGGCGTGGTGGCGGGCACCTGTAGTCCCAGCTACTCGGGAGGCTGAGGCAGGAGGATTGCTTGAATCCAGGAGATGGAGCCTGCAGTGAGCCGGATTGCACCACTGCACTCCAGCCTGGGCAACAAGAGCGAAACTCCGTCTCAAAAAAAAAAAAAAAAAAAAAGAAAGAAAGAAAAAAGAAACCCAGGGAGCTGACAGCCACGTTATTCCTCAAGTCCCTCCAACTGTCCACCACCTCTGATGCCTTCCAGAGTCCTTCTGTGCCTGTTGGCTGGTTATCTCTAACAATAGTGATACAGGGGACCCCTAGGAGAAGGAAGCTGCTCCATCGTGGCTGGAACCTTAGAGGTTATTTTTAAATACAATTAAAGGTAAGAAATTATCCCTCTAGTTACTATTAATATGCCATATTCAAATCAATTAACTGAAAAATCAAACACAAAATGCAAAGGCAGCAAGGAATGTATTATTTTGACATATAGGGAAAAGACTTATAATTGTGCTCCAATATTGATTCTTCCTTTCTTATGCAATAATAGACTTATTGGCTGAGCATACAGCTAATCAACTCAACACTATTTCGCAACCGCCCCAACCACTAGATCATTGGCCTGATGACTATGTTCTACCCAACTGGATGTGAGCAGGACTGAAATACATCTTCCAGATCACGCCTTTAAAGAGAAGCAGTGCACCTTCCTCCTCCTGTTCTCACTGTAAACCATGGTTCAGAAGCAAAGAACTCGGAGATAGCAAATGAAGATGTTGGACAAGGCTGAGGGTACGGCTGCCCTACCAGCTCTGTACCACATACGCCAGCCCGCCAGGTGAGGCACAGTCACAAACTCTGAGCTAAGCGTTAACACAACGGTTGGAAAAAAGAGAGCCAACATATTGCCAACATGTTATTACGGAACAAGCACAATGAGGCCTTTTTCCCCTCTGCTCATGTAAATCTTGAGCTCAGTATGAGGTTGCTAAGTTCAGGTGGCTGAATATGACAGCCCAACTTCCAGAACCCTTCCTCTGGCAGCACGGACACGCGGTGCCAAGGAAGCAGTGAAGCATCCTCACAGCTCCCTCACCAGCTTCACGCCAGAGTTCAGCAAAGCCTCTTCCATGACTCTTCCCCGCTTTCTTCTCCTGTTAGCACTTATTAATCAAAGACAGCCTGCTGTGTGCTGAAGGGAGAAACCAGAAGCAGGGGTGAGTAGTAATAGAAATGTAAAGTCAAGCGATTTCAGAAGACACATATTTCTCAAAAACCTTTCCAAAAAAATTTAAAAAGGAATCAGAAGCGGAGGAATGTGTAAGTTCTTACAACCACAACAGCGAGAGACAAAGGGAGCTGGAGTTTTACAAACAGAACTGAGGGTTTGGATGAGAGCAGGCTGCACAAAGTTCAGATGACGTGGTCCTACTCAGGAGACCACGGCATAACAAAACCACACAACAGCAGAGGCAGGGACTGAAGCAAACAGCAAAGAATGTGAGCACCACTGTGGGAAGTGATCTGGAAAAGAACCTGGCCCATCTGTGGAAGAGAAAACAGACAAAGGGAAGGTTTTCAAAATAAGGTATAAATACTTTAGAACATCTGCGAATGACAGATAACAGCTGTTTCTCTTTCCAGTTATGGAGGAAATCACAGTGAATTATTAAAAGGCACATCTGAAGGAACTTCAGAATGGAAAACGGTAAAGCTCACTGTTCTGGTGACCCCTGTAGATGGGTGTAGCCTTAGAGGTAATCTTTACCCTTCATGTCATCCTCGGGTTGGGCCACCCAGAGCGTGTGGCATGCGCAGATGTCTTCAACCACCTTTACCTACCTGTGTCATCCTAACAGAGGGTTCACGCACACCCCTCAAGTTTCACCTCTCTGCCTAGGCCACACGGCTCAACATTTCAGCTCTCCCGCCAACGTTCCCATGGCCCTGACTCCTTTGTTATTCCACAGCACACGCTTCAGAAGCCCCCACCTCCAGGCAAACCACCATCTCCACTCCTCCCAGCGGTTGAGCCGTGGAAAGGAGACCACACGCCCGCCCAGCCCAGACTCCACAACCAGATGGGCTCTCAGCTCCCAGGGCCGCCCACGGATGTGCCCCACTCAGGCTCTGCTCCCATTTCCCAAAATAGGCCCCCCATGCAGATCTCTAGATGCCTCAGGCCACCCCATGTTTTTGGTGAAGACAAAGTAATGTTTCCATTTCCCAGAGAAATGTGGGCTCTAAGGCCTCAGCCCCAGCCCATGAACTGAGGCACCACAGTGCACCATAACAAGCTTATGAGGAGTCCCAGGAATAGGTCGCATGTTCAAGAGAAACGGCGGTGCTCCACGCTTGTCCAATAACACCCAGAAACTAGATTGAGGTACTTCAGTTTCAATAACATCATGTCTTTGTGAAGCTAAGTTTCCGCGGTTGCTGTGGTTAAAGATCAAAGATGAAGTGAAGAACCACGTGGAAGAGAAAACTCCAAAATCAATGTGCAAATGATTGTAAATAGGAAATGCAAGGATATAGACACTGTGCAGTACCCAACACACCCGGGTTGGTCTTTCAAACAACTATTAAGTTATTAAGACAGAAATACTTACTAGATCATACAGATCTAACTGGTTAATACACAGACCCTTGGGTTCTCCCTGAAAGTCTATGAAACACTTCATGAGACACTAAGAAAGCACAGTCTGAGGAAGGCTGGGAACACATGCAAGACACACCAGGAGGAGCTCCACTTCCGCCTCCAGCTGAGCCCTCTCCCCCTTCCTCCTCCACCTGCACCCGCCTCCAGCTGAGCCCTCTTCTACTTCTTCCAGGCTCAAAAGAGAAGTATCTCATCTGTTCAAAACTAACTGCTCCCCTTGTAAAATGTCACTCTTTTCCCCTCCAGATAGGGACCTCTGAAAACGGATATTATAGCAATGTTAAACTGTGATCACTGTTCTGTGAAATGAAGAAAAGTGTCTTTGTTTTTAGGGGCTACATCCTGAAGTATTTAGTGGTAAAATAACGTGAAATCTGTAGCTTACTTGAAAATTGTTCAAAAAAGGGAGAAGGGGGGAGGTGAGATCTGGCAAATTTATCAGTTGGTGAGTCTAGGAAAAGGTTATACAAATATCAATTGTACTATTATTTCAAATCTTCACTTAGGATTGGAATTTTTCAAAATAAAAAGTTAGGTGAATATGCCATCACTACACACTACGAAAACAAATAAATGATATAAGCGTCATTTTTTTTAAAAAACTGCGCATATGCTAGTTGCAACAACACAGAACCAAAAACTTACTACCCGATTATTACCTGTAGATGAGGCTGCATAGAGAATCAGGGAGGATGGCAGGGAAAACTAACACACACAAATGCATCACTTTCCTACAGGCACGTAACACAACATATGGCCAAAAGACCTCCCTATACAATATCATTAGAATCTTAAAATACTTAAGAAATGTAAAAAGTGTACTGAATCCATAGTAACCAAACATCGCTGATGTTTTCACATTCCATGTTCTCATAAAGATTCAACATTATAAACATGTTCAGTTCTCCCCTGAATCTAAATATTTAGTACAATAAAAATACCAGCCTATATTTAACTATATAAAATTCTAAATTTCACATGTTATGATAAGCCAGAAAAAGAAAATAAGAAATACAAACATTTGCTTCTCATTACAAAGAGAGACACAGCAGAGACACACTAGAAAAGCAGGAAGGCAGCCCGGGAAAGGCCAAGGCGAGTGGGCGGGCAAGGGTGCAGGAGACGGGCTCTCCTCCAAGTGTACCTGCCTGTGTCACTTTGACTTTTAACAGTTGGTTAATATCCAAATATTCAAAAACTAAACCCCGAGCCTTCTACTCTCCTCTGCTTTGGACTGTCTTTTGTGTCAGATAATGTAACCTGAAGGAGAGTGGTTAACTGAAGGCCTGGAATCATAAGAATGGGAAGGGAGAGGTCCTACATGGCAGCAAACTGAAGTAGGTGACCCTGCTGACTTCACAAAACCACAGCAGAGGAGGAAGACCATATCTAATTATGCCTGCCATCTGAAGTAGGGTCGGGGGGCTGGCTTGAGAAATGTGGACATCCTGAGGGCTGTTGGATAGGAAGACCATGGGGGTCCCGGCTGAGCAGACAGCTCCTTCAGAGCATCCAGGATGAGAGAGTGAGTAATGATGCTGGTGCTGCCAGGTGCTGGGTCCTGGGAGAGAAAGAGCACACACAGGAACCGGGGGAAGGCCCTGCGAGAGAAGGACCCCACATAGGAATTACGGGGAGGAGGGGAGGCCCTGCAAGAGAAGGAGCCCACACAGGAACTGGGGGGACATGGGAAAGACCTGCGAGAGAAGTGGTCCACGTGGGAACTAGGGGGAGGCAGGGAGGCCCCGCGGGGATGGGCTACACTGCAGCATCTGTGTGGATGCATCCCTTCCATGCAAGTTCTGCTGTGCATGTATGAGGATCTGTACCAGGCAGATCTGTGTGGGATGTTCCAGACGTGTGGGATACTTTAGAAAATAATTTTAGAATTGGGAAGCATTTCTAATCAAGCCACAAGAACCAGAATCCATAAATGAACAGATTGAAAATTTGAGTCCATGACAATTTAAAAATTTCTGCCAGGAAGAGAAAAATAACGAAACCAGAAACCAAGAAATAATTTTGTCATGCAAGGCAGAAAAACCTAACTTTCCAGGAATGTAAATACTTCACACAAGTTTGCAAGAATAAGACCCATAATCCCCACACATCCACCTTGCAAAAAAAAAAAATTATTTAATTAACATAAAAATATTATTCATGGCTAATAAACATGGAAAGATGCTAAACTTCACTCATAATTAAAGAAATACAAATTAAAACAAAAACATACCATCTTTAAATTACCAGATTGGAGGAGACAACTTTTACAACAGAGTATTGAAAATGGTATGGCCGGCCAGGTGCAGTGGCTCATACCTGTAATCTCAGCACTTTGGAAGGCCAAGGCGGGTGGATCACCTGAGGTCAGGAGTTCGAGCCCAGCCTGGCCAACATGGCAAAGCCCCATCTCTACTAAAAATACAAAAATTAGCCGGGCGTGGTGGCAGGCGCCTGCAATTCCAGCTACTCAGGAGGCTGAGGCAGGAGAATCGCTTGAACCCGGGAGACAGAGGTTGCAGTGGATTGAGATTGTGCCTCTAGCCTGGGCAACAGAGCAAAACTCTGTCTCAAAAAAAAAAAAAAAAAAAAAAAAAAAAGAAGAAAGAAAATGGGCTGGGCACAGTGGCTCACGCCTGTAATCCAACCACTACTTGAGACCAGGAGTTCAAGAGCAGCCTGGGCAACATGGTGAGACCTGATTTCTATTTTTTTTTTAAAGTAAAAATTTTTTTAAAGAGAAAGAAAATGGTATGAAGAAATGAGCAATCTTATACACCATTTATTGGCTGGAGGATAAACTGATAAAATCTCTTTGGAAAACAATTTGACAATATGTAAATTTTGCATTCACATATCCTTTGACCTAACGACTCCATTTCCAGGAATATGTCTCACATTTCTATTAACCCAGGGTTTCCTCAACCTCACACTACTGCTGTGCTGGGAGGTCACTCGTAGCAATGGAGGCTGTGCTGGGAGGTCACTCGTAGCAATGGAGGCTGTGCTGGGAGGTCACTCGTAGCAATGGAGGCTGTGCTGGGAGGTCACTCGTAGCAATGGAGGCTGTGCTGGGAGGTCATTCGTAGCAATGGAGGCTGTGCTGGGAGGTCACTCGTAGCAATGGAGGCTGTGCTGGGCACTGCAGGGTGTTCGGCAGCATCCTCTACTCACAAATAACAGAAGCACCCCATCCACACCCAGCCCCACAACGGTGATAACCAAATGTCCTCTGGGATACCACACTGCCCATCTTGAGAACTCAAACATGGACAAAAATATTTGATCACCATAGCTTTGTCTGGAAAAGGCTGGAAACGACCTATATGCCTAACAGCAGTGACTTGCTAATTATGATACATAAATAAACAATATAATACCATGCATCTCTTAAAAAGAAAGCGACAGCTCTCTGATTAACAGATGTGGAATTACACTTAAGACACATAGTTAACTGATGAAAAGGCACAGAATATTATGGGTTGACTAATAAGGGTACGGAGGAGATTTGTATAGGCATAGAATGTCCCTGGAAGGATACAGAAGAAACTGCTAATGAAAGTTGTTTCTGAGGAGCAAAACTGGAACTTAGGAACCCAAAGGAGACGTAACTTTTTGCTCTCTATAACCTTCTCCGTTGTTTGATTTCTTACTGTGTGCACGTAGGACTTATTCTAAGATATATTAATACACCATTATTTAATACATTTTCAGCTTTTAAGAAATTAAACTGGGCGGGGCATGGTGGCTCATGCCTGTAATCCCAGCACTTTGGGAGGCCAAGGTGGGTGGATCACGAGGTCAGGAGTTTGAGACCAGCCTGGCCAACATGGTGAAACCCTGTCTCTACTCAAAATAAAAAAAAAAAAAATTAGCTGGGCGTGGTGGCACGCACCGGTAATCCCAGCTACTTGGGAGGCTGAGGCAGGAGAATGGCTTGAACCTGGGAGGCAGAGGTTGTGGTGAGCCGAGATCGTGCCACTGCACTCCAGCCTGGGTGACAGAGCGAGACTCCATCTCAAAAAAAAAAAAAAAAAAAAAAATTTAAACTGGCCAGGCACAGTGGTTCATACCTGTAATCCCAGCACTCTGGGAGGCTGAGGTGGGCAGATCACTTGAGGTCAGGAGTTCAAGACTAGCCTGGCCAACATGGCGAAACCCTGTCTCTACTAAAAATACAAAAATTAGCTGGATATGGTGGGGCGCCTGTAATCCCAGCTACTCGGGAGGCTGAGGCAGGAGAATCACTTGAACCTGGGAGGCGGAGGCTGCAGTGAGCTGAGATCACACCACTGTAGTACAACCTGGGGGACAGAACATGACTCCTCCCCCTCCAAAAATAAATAAAAATATAAATATAGCTATAGTCATTTTTGAATAGCACTATCAATAAGTGACACAGGCATTCCTAAACTCTGCAAGAGAAGGTGTTAAATTGGCATGTACTTTCTAGAATGTCATATGGCATTCTATAAAGAACTTGGGGGAAAAAAGTCTTATTTGTTAATCCAATTAATCTAACTGTAGGAATCTGTCCTAAGGAAATAATTAAAGATGCATAAGAAGATTCACATGCAAAGATATATTACTTACAATATTAAAAAATATAAACAATGTAAATGTTAAACAATGATGAAAATTATTAAATTTTATTATGCTAAATCCACATGCTGAAGACTTTTTTTTTGTAGTGATAGTCTATGTTGCCCAGGCTAGTCTCAAACTCCTGAGCTCAAGCGCCTCGGTCTCCCAAAGTGCTCGGATTACAAGCAGGAGCTGCCACACCCACCCAAGATACTGCAGATTTTAATAATTTAAAATATTAATATTTGATAATGAGTAATAACTTTGAAGATGAGTGAAAAGAGGGAGCATGTATTTACAATAGGTTATGGAAAAAGGTAGGTTACAAAAGTAGTCTGCATAATGACATAATCCTACTTTTGTATTTAAAAAACTATTTTAAACATAAACTGTTAAGAAAAGCATGTATAGAAAAAACAGTTTAAAATACCACAAATGCATTCTCTCCACATAGTATGTTTTCTTTCTTATAATTTTTTTAACTAATTGATTTGTAAATTGATAAGTAAAACTGTACGTATTTATAGTGTACCACATGATGTTTTGGTATAAGTATACGTTGAGGAATGGCTAAATCAACCTATTTTGCATGCGTTATCTCACATATATATTTCTCATGGAGAGAACACTTAAAATCTACTCTCACAGCAATTTTCTTTTTCTTTTCTTTTTTTTTTTTTTTTTTTTTTAAAGACAGAGTCTTGCTCTGTTGCCCAGGCTGGAGTGCAATAGCATGATGTCAGCTCACTGCAACCTCCACCTCCCGGGTTCAAGTGATTCTCCCGCCTTAGCCTACTGAGTAGTTGGGATTATAGGTGCCTGCCACCACGCCCGGCTAATTTTTGTATTTTTAATAGAGACAGGGTTTCACCATGTTGGCCAGGCTGGTCTTGAACTCCTGACCTCAAGTGATCTGCCCACCTTGACCTCCCAAAGTGCTAGGATTACAGATGTGAGCCACTGTGCCCAGCCAGCAATTTTCAAACATACAATGTATTCTTATTAACTTAGTCCCCATGATGTACAACACATCTCTTGAACTTACTCCTCCCGTCTAACTGAAATATTGTGGCCTTTGACCAACATCTCCCCAATCCCCCCATCCCCCAGCCTCTGGTAACCACCACTTTGCTGTTTCTATGTGTTCAGCTTTGTTAAAGTCCACTATGAGTGGTTTTAATGTTACCTTTTTTACTAATTTTTTTCCAAAATAAATACGCATTACTTGTATTATAAGATTTTAAGAGATAGAAATAAATTACTTTAAAATAAAAACTAAAGACATTGATAAAAACAGGATCCAAAATCACGTAGAAAGTATGAAGTCAGGCGGGGCGTGGTGGCTCACACCTGCAATCCCAGCATTTTGGGAGGCCATGGCTGGTGGATCACCTGAGGTCAGGGGTTCAAGACCAGCTTGGCCAACATGGCAAAATCCCATCTCTACTAAAAATACAAAAATTAGCCAGGTGTGGTGGCAGGCACCTGTAATCCCAGCTATTCGGGAGGCTATGGCAGGAGAATCCTTTGAACCCAGGAGGTGGAGGTTGAAGTGAGCTAAGATAGCGCCACTGCACTCCAGCCTAGGCAACAAAAGCAAAACTCCACCTCAAAAAAAACAAAAAACAGAAAGTGTGAAGTCAGTTTTCACAATGTAAATTTTATACAGGTGCTCCCTGATTTACGATGGGATTACATCCCGATAAACCCATGGTGAATTGGAAATATCACAAGCCAAAAGCGTGTGGCTGACAGGGAGTTGCAGTTCGCTGCCTCTGCCTAACATCACAAGAGAAGTAAGGTTTCTACGAAATGTGTGCTTTCACACCACCGTAAAGTCAAAAAACATTAAGTCTAAACCATCTTCAGTCAGGAATCGTCTGAATATGCAATTTCAATACTGTGTTTTTCTGTCTCTGGAAGAAAATATACCAAATAGTTATCAGTAATTATCTCAAAATTAGAGATGACTTTCTCCTTTAACTTTCTGTATCTTCCTAATTTTCTACAGTAATAATGCAAAGGGAGTTCACAGAAGGTTTTCTTTTTCTTTTTTTTTGTTTGGTAGAGATGGGGTCTCACTGTGTTGTCCAGGTTGGTTTCAAACTCCTGGCCTCAAGCAATTTTCCTATCTCAGCTTCCCAAACACTGGGATAACAGGCATGAGCCACTGCACCTGACCAAGAAGGAGCATTGTTTTAAGCAACAGCCATTGACACTTTAGATTCAGCCCCCACCCCAGCACTGTGGCCTGTCATCCTTAAAGCTGTTCTAGACATTGGGCCTGTGGAGCTCCCAGGAGTGGTCACTTTGGTGTATAAGCTGCTTTGGGCCATCATGAAATGATTCTCTTCCCTCAGATTCTCACAGGTCAGAGGACCCAGGAGCAAGCAAGGAGATTCTACCATGTTCAGAAGCAGAAAAGTTACTTTTGGACATGGCAGAATCGTATAAAAGTTAGTTTCTGTTTACAAAGAGGCGGGTGAGGCGCCAGGAGGAGCCTCTACCAGCCAATGTGGATATATTTTGATCCTTCAAATATACTACACATTAAAATGTCTCTACCCTAAGGCACTGACAGGGCCAGAAAATAAAATATCTTATCAGTCAACTAGTATCAAGGCAAATCTAATGACAATTCACTCCTTGAAATCTACACAAAAGACTTTTAAAACGAGTTTATATCTAAAATCCTCCTGAGTCATGATCAGATGTATTTTAACAATCAGTTAACAAAGTATATGCAAAATGACGACGATTACCTCTTCCTTTTCATGTAGCATAATATGCGCTTTGAGACTAGCCACTCTGGAGAATTTCTTGTTACACACAGGGCAGGTAGGATCTTCCCCGCTGTGAGTGCATTTATGAAGTGTCAGGTTGAATTCAACATTAAATGTTTGGGGGCACTGGTCACATCGATGTGGCTATTTGGAGAGAAAAGTGAAGAAGCCACTGAAATACAATCTTTTCACAGATGCTTGCTCAATAAATGTTATGAAAATATTAACAAGTACCATAATGTACAGACAATCTACAGAAACTTCTGAAGTCTCCTCTTAAGTCAATAAATCCAAAATAAACACAGTAAAGCACCTGATAGAATTACTGAAAGGATTATAAGGATGAAAACACATACATACACATAAGAAATATTTCTAATAAGAAAAGCTGTTTTCTTTCAGTGAGTATAAGTGACAATGAAACACCTTTCAAAGATAACCTTTAAAACATGTTATTAAAACATATTTCTGTGCCCAGGCACAGTGGCTCACGCCTGTAATCCCAGCACTTTGGGAGGACGAGGCGGGTGGATCACTTGAGCTCAAGAGTTCAAGACCAGCCTGGCCAACATGGTGAAACTCCATCTCTACTAAAAATACAAAAATTAGCCAGGTATGGTGGCAGGCGCCTATAGTCCCAGCTACTTGGGAGGCTGAGGCAAGAGAATCGCTTGAACCTGGGAGGCCAAGGCTGCAATGAGCCAAGATTGCACCACTGCATTCCAGCCTGGGCAAGAGGGTGAGACTCTGTATCACGCAAAAAAAAAAGTTTCTTTCTCCATGTGTTTGCATGACATGGGTTTGTGTTGAACATCTAAGTATGCATGCTTACATTTGTCATTTGTAAGTGTCTGTGGATACCGCTGTAAAATGAACACAGAAAGAAAGAAACATATTCTAATAATGTATTCTCAATGTTTTCTTCCAAACATTTTCTCTGTCAAACTCTTCTATTCATTGAAATAATAGAGTTTATGATGAAGCTTTAAAAAAAAAAAGAAAGAAAAAGCTGCGTATAAATTTATTCGATTGTAGTCTCTGAAAAATTTCAACTCATTAAGTTGGATTTTTCCCTCCTATTTCTGACCAAATCTACTATTATAAACAAAATTACTTCAAGCAGGCCAGGGGTGGTGGCTCACGCCTGTAATCCCAGCACTTTGGGAGGCCGAGGCAGGCGGATCACCCTGAGGTCAGGAGTTCGAGACCAGCCTGGCCAACACGGCGAAAGCCCGTCTCTACTAAAACCATAAAAATGAGATAGGCGTGGTGGCGCGTGCCTGTAATCCCAGCTACTTGGGAAGCTGAGGCAGGAGAATCGCTTGAACCTGGGAGGAGGAGGTTGCAGTGAGCCGAGATGGTGCCACTCTCCAGTCTGGGCAACAGAGTGAAACTCATCTCACAAAAAAAAAAAAAAAAAAAAAAAAAAAACCACACACTTGAAGTAAAATAATCATAAAAAATTTTACTAGATTTTAACAGAGTTGCTTATCTAGGTCTAAGACTTTCCCAAAATGGAAGGTATTCTGCTATTCACTTGTAAAAAGATAATCACCGGTATTTATCTCTGAAGTAACAAGATCCTTGATACTGAGGAATAAGTCAGCATCTTCAGATTGTCAAACCTGAGAAAATAATACTGGTGCATACTGGTATATTATATTATCATAGCCACAGCAGCACCGTTTGTGCTGAAAGTCAAGCCTGAGGTGGTCATATCCTGTTCTCTAAAGGAGGTCCCTGGTGTTTTTCTGGTCTCAAATGGCTCACTAGCTTACATGCTCCTACCTAGAGAAAAGTTGACAATCACTTTTTTAATTATAGTTTTAACCGCCACTTTCCATCTATTAGGCAAATCATTCCATTAAGGCACTAAAATTCTTGACATATCCCACAGGAGGTACTGCAAAAAAAGAGTTCAAATTTCTATTTAAGATAGTATCTAATATTTGCTTCCTCCTGAAATACAACCTAAAACATCTAGAATACCATTTTTAAATGTAAGATCACTTAAAGATAAAACTCCCCACTGGAGAAAAATACTACAAAACACACCACTTCTGTGTTCAGTCATACAGGAAATTGAAACTACTTTTAAAAAGTCATATTTATTTGTCCACAAATAAATAACTTCAATATACAAATTCACCAGGACAAGCTCTCACTCTCTCACCTTATCAAATAATAGCTAGGAATACAACTACAACTTTTAAAAAGGCCAAAATATTTATTTGTAGAATATAAAATGTTCTACTATTTAGGAACCTAAATAAAAGTTTTGATTTTACTTGTTCATTTTTACAATACCTCCAGTTTCAACGCTCACATTCCTGACACCACCTTTGAAAATACATACCTTGTCATTTCGCTCGTGATCCCTCATGTGGCGTTGAAACTGGGATTCTTTTGGAAAAGATAGTAGACAGATTTCACATTTATGGAAGTTTGGAACTTGATAGGCATAATTAGTGTTCTCCGCATTCAATGTTAAAACTCCATCTATAAAATTGCATAAGTATAGACAATAAATACCAGTTGTTATTCTCATCACATAAATAAAACCAAATTATTGGTTATTGTTTAAAAACCAAATTATGTCAGAGATTTATGAGAGATTTTAGATGAAATTAATGATATACTTAATTTTTTTAACTGACATGTTTTAAAGTTAGAAATGAGAAACATTGAGATGACTAAGATATGGGACAACAGAATTCTAAATACATATTGGTGGGCTTTTCAGAAGCTTAAACTAAATTCCTGAGGCTGCACTGCCACACACACCAAAACACACAAAAGCCATAATGATGCTTCTTAAACCATGTGAACCTACTGTATAGTGTTTCAAAGTCACTACAAACCACTGACGCATTTCACCCCCAAATCACTTTAAGATTTCATCAATAATCCACATTGTTTCTTAAATCACTCAGTAAACAAAACTCCAGTATCTTAAATCACTCAGTAAACAGAACTCTAGTAGAAATATTAAAGCCTTTAAATGCTAATTCACAAACTCAATGTCTCAAAACTGCTGCAAAACAAGATTAAGTAAAAAAGAAAAACTGCCACGCACAGTGGCTCATGCCTTTTATTTCAGCGCTTTGGGAAGACAAGGCAGGAGAATTGCCTGAGGCCTGGAGTTCAAGACCAGCCTGGGCAACACAGTGAGACCTCATCTCTACTAAAAAATTAGCTAGGCATGGCAGCACGTATCTGTAGTCCTACCTATTCGGGAGGCTGAGGTGGAAGGATCTCTTGAGCCCAAGAGTTTCGGGCTGTAGTGACCTATGATCGCACCACTGCACCCCAGCCTGGGCCACAGAGAAAGACCCTGTCTCTTAAAAATAAAACCTTTGCTCTCTCATATATACACATGGCTTAGGAGGTTTCAGGAAGACAAGAGACTGCAATGCCTCAGACAATCCTCAATTTTTACAAAGAGTTTCTATAAACCCACCCAGGTAAAGTGCTTTTAACTTAAAAGTATTTTCAAATAAGACTATATATGACAAATAACAGATCACAGAATAATCATAAAACTTGTCAAAAATGCCATAAAAGAAAGATGCCCTAAATCTCTACAATTTTTAAAAATAAATATACTTCAAGTGTTATAATTTGGACATAAATATGTAATATACTTTGCTATGTGAAGACCAGAAATATGTTGCACACAGCTATTTGTATCAAATTTGATCCAAAAATATGAGACTTCACAAACTTGGGAGTAGAGCACGGGGTAAGCTGAAGAACCAAGTAGCTCAAGAAAGGCCCTTGTTCTCAAGAGTTTGTGTGGTAAACACGGGCACTCGAAATGTTCTATAGGCCTTGAAATCTTTGTTTTGAGAAAACAGCCTGCAGTTCCCATTTCTGCCAAAAGTCTCCTCGCCGAAGGTTGAATCTGCCTTGTAGCAAGGACCTGGAGATTCCAAAAGACAGGAGGTAAGTGAAGCCCACGAGGGAGGGGCACAGAGACAGGGTGGAGGAAGTCAGCAACAGCTGCAAACATTATTCTGCAGAACCTTGAGAAAGGCAAACTCCGGCTTCAAGAAACACAATGCAATTCAAAAGACTGCAACTTCATACATAAAAAGTGAGTCTACTAAGAAAAAGATATGCATAGTTTTTATTCCATTTATTCTTAACTATATTCACATCCTGTTCAAAGACGAAACTTTCAAAATTTCTACACTAAAATGAACAGCAAATGTTTTATGACTTCCCAGGCCCAAATCAAATGATTGTGGGGGCCGGGCGCGGGGCTCACGCCTATAGTCCCAGCACTTTGGGAGGCGGGAGGCCGAGGCAGGCAGATCACAAGGTCAGGAGATCAAGACCGTCCTGGCTAACAAGGTGAAACCCTGTCTCTACTAAAAATACAAAAAAAAAAAAAATCAACCGGGCATGGTGTTGGGCGCCTGTAGTCCCAGCTACTCGGGAGGCTGAGGCAGGAGAAAGGCGTGAACCTGGGAGGCGGAGCTTGCAGTGAGCTGAGATCGGGCCACTGCACTCCATCCAGCCTGGGGGGACAGGGCGAGACTCCGTCTCAAAAAAAAATTAATAAAAATAAAATAAAATAAAATAAAATGATTGCTGGGCCCCTAGCAATTGATATACAATTCCCTTGGAAAACTGTGTAGTATGGTAAAAAAAATAGCTTCGAGGTTAGGAAGAGACAAAATGTCTGTTGAAAACTGGGTTTTCAGAACACAGTTACAAGTGTTTTAACCTAAAGGCTGAGTACATTAATAAAAGAGCTCCTCAACTTAATTTCTGAAATGCAAAATTAAAACACTATCTCAGGATGATAAAACAATTTTTACAGCCTCTATGTTGAAACTACTTAATATGCTGCCCAAAAATGAGAAGGAATTAACTGAAATTGATAGATAAAACCCTAGGAGACATGGAATATCCATTTAAAATTGAAAAATGATGTTGAGGCCGGGCGCAGTGGCTCATGCCTGTAATTCCAGCACTCTGGGAGCCCAAGGTGGGCGGATCACCAGAAGTCAGGAGTTTGAGACCAGCCATGTATTTTTCTCTGCGAAAAATACAAAAATTAGCCGGGCTTGATGGTGCACACCTGTAATCCCAGCTACCAGGGAGGCTGAGGCAGGAGAATCGCTTGAACCCAGGAGGCAGAGGTTGCAGTGAGCCGAGATTGTACCACTGCACTTCAGCCTGGGCAACAGAGGGAGGCTCCGTCTCAAAAAAAAAAAAAAAGAAAGAAAAATGTTGTTGCTTTACTTATGAATTAAGACTTTTCCAGAAAAAGAGTTATCTTAAGAAGCAAGACTTTGCACCTTAACAAACTCAAAAAATAATTATTATTTCAGTAAGTCTCTTCTTCCAAACAGTGATATAACGCAGTATTAATTTGGTTCAGACACAAACTTAAAACAATAATTCAAATTAAAGTATGACTGGAAAATTGTTTAAAAACAACAACATGGTTTAGTTTCCACACTGAGCATAATTTTGAAACCCAATGGCGGTCTAGACTCTTGCTCTGCCTAGGGGCACACCTTTGTACAGGCAGCCAGTTCCCTTCGCTCTGCGGAAGCACCTTCCACCCTGACACCTCCCTGCCACGACATGGTGACCTCCACTGTCCCCACTTCGCTTGCTTTCCTTCTGCTCAGAGTCGGCCCTTTCTGGGCAGTGTCCCAGGCCTCAAATAACACCTTTGGTCCATCATGCCTTCAAGTTCATTCAAATTTCTGGTCCCCAAAATATCTGTTGTTCAGAAAGAGGTCTATTAAATTAATGCATCCTGGCTGGGCGTGGTGGCTCATGCCTGTAATGCCAGCACTTTGGAAGGTGGAGGCAGAAGAACTGCTTGAGGCCAGGAGTTTGAGACCAGTCTGGGCAATATAGCAAGACTGTCTCTATTTTTTAAAAAGAGACAGTCTTTAATTAATGCATCCTTAGATAAGGGGCTTTTAACTGAGAGGAGCCCCAGCTAGGCTGCAGGAGACTGTGGACCCTGCTGGAACAGCATACCCACACCTGCACATATGCACACATGTCTCCACACACCTCCATTGTGCAGGGGTCTCTGCAGACACAGAGGTCATCAAATCCATTAGGAGACCAGTGATCAAAGAAAGATGTGATCAAGGGCCGGGCGCGGTGGCTCAAGCCTGTAATCCCAGCACTTTGGGAGGCCGAGGCGGGCGGATCACGAGGTCAGGGGATCGAGACCATCCTGGCTAACACGGTGAAACCCCGTCTCTACTAAAAAATACAAAAAATTAGCCGGGCGTGTTGGCGGGCGCCTGTAGTCCCAGCTACTCGGGAGGCTGAGGCAGGAGAATGGCGTGAACCCCGGGAGGCGGAGCTTGCAGTGAGCCGAGATCGCGCCACTGCACTCCAGCCTGGGCGACAGAGCAAGACTCCGTCTCAAAAAAAAAAAAAAAAAAAAAAAAGAAAGATGTGATCAAATGAATGACCGCCTCTTCATGGGATGGCCTTCTGGGGGATAGCTGAATTTTTTTTTTTTTTTTAAGATGGAGTCTCACTCTGTTGCCCAGGCTGGAGTGCAATGGTGTGGTCTCCGCTCACTGCAACCTTCACCTCCCGGGTTCAAGTGATTCTCCTGCCTCAGCCTCCCAAGTAGCTGGGATTACAGGTGTGCGCCACCACGCCTGGCTAATTGTTGTATTTTTAGTAGAGACGGGGTTTCACCACGTTGTTCAGGCTGGTCTCGAGCTCCTGACCTCGTGATCCACCCGCCTCTGCCTCCCAAAGTGCTGGGATTACAGCCATGAGCCACCGTGCCCAGCCCCAGCTGCATTTTTTCTTAAAGGCAGCTAAAAGAAGGACTTGAGGTTTTTAGCAGCAGACATTCCTAATGCCTCCCAAGTCAGAATAGGTATTCTCTGCCACTCATGCACAAACACACAAACCAAAATATGCACAAAGCTGCCTGCATTTAACTGTTATCAAATCTAAGATCTAGAACAGTACTTTTCAGCTATGTGTTTCTGCCCCCTAAGAAGACAGAGGGTAGGTTACTGTAAGAGTTCACTGTACACAGGGGGTGCATACATAGAATTCCAAGGCAGTTTACCCACACAGCCACCTCACACATAAAAATATGACCACTGTTTGCTTTAATTATTCACTCTTTCTGCTACCAAGAACTTTAAACTACCAAATTAAACAAAAACTGATTGCACAATGATCAGAAAATGAGCAGCTTTGTTTGCCTTAAGTAGAGACTAGTTTCAAAATCAGTTTAAGGCTTTACATAAATATTCTAAATAGAATAATAGCTGTCTACCACCCCAAAAATAAGAAAGCCTATCTCAGAGTTGTGCGGAATAAATAAGACAATGTTTCCTGTAGCTACTGGGACAAGGGCCTGCCAATAACTTAGGACCACGGCCATCTCTTTATTCAATGCCCTACCCATCACTCCATAATCCTTCTATTCCATGACTGTATTCAGGCCTGGTTTGTCATGACTTGGAACCAGATAAGCGATCTTAAAAATTGCTCTTCTACCCCGATCAGGCCCAGCAATCAGGCTAACCAGCTAAATCTTAATGGCAAAGGTCTTTTATTCCCCACCTAGAGACCCTACATTGATTTATACAAAATGTCTACTGGATGCCAAGTTCCAACAAAACTTACTGCATTTATAGCATTCCATGGATTTAACTCAAATTGGCCTCTTATGACAAACTCTTAAGCAGTGTGCATTTAAAATCTCAGTTATCCATAAATGTTAATGATGTATTTCATATTAAAATGAGAGATATAACAGTTTCAGTTTCTGAGTACTTTCTAAAATAACTGACCTAACCCCCAGGCTTTTTATGTTTTTGTTTTTACATTTTGAATAAAAATTGTTCTAAAATATGGTTGATCTTCCTCACTCTGCTCTCAGTGTGCACCACGCTCAGAACCCTACTCCGTCACCCACTACTCCTCCAAGACAACAGCCCTCTGGCCAGGCACCCACACTGCTCCCACCCTCTCATCCTGAGACCAGATGCTGTCGTCACAAGTATGCCTGGAACACCTGACAGGCATCAGGCCACTCCAAATTGCTACCACTTTAGGTCATCTCTACCATCTTTTCTCTACTTTTCCTTTTTTTTTGAGATGGAGTCTCACTCTGTCACCCAGGCTGGAGTTCAGTGGTGTGATCTCCACTCACTGCAACCTCCGCCTCCCAAGTTCAAGCGATTCTCCTGCCTCAGTCTCTGGAGTAGCTGGGATTACAGGCATGTGCCACCATGCCCGGCTAATTTTTGCATTTTTAGTAGAGACAGGGTTTCGCCACACTGGTTAGGCTGGTCTCAAGCTCCTGACGCCGCCTCGGCCTCCCAAAGTGCTGGGATTACAGGCGTAGGACACTGCACCCGCTTTAATTTAAAACTCCCTTCTACCTTCTTCCCTGTGCTGGGATTACAGGCATGAACCACTCAGCCCAGCCTCTTCTTTACTTTTATTTAAAACTCCCTTCTATCTTCTTCCCTGTGCTGGGATTACAGGTGTGAGCCACTGCGCCTGGCCTCTTCTTTACTTTTTTTTTTTGAGATGGAGTCTCCCTCTGTAGCCCAGACTGGAGTGCAGTGGTGCAATCTTGGCTCACTGCAACCTCCACTTCCCGGGTTCAAGTGATTCTCCTGCCTCAGCCTCCTGAGTAGCTGGGACTAAAGGCGCACACCACCATGCCGGGCTAATTTTTGTATTTTTAGTAGAGACAGGGTTTCACCGTGTTAGTCAGGATGGTCTCGAACTCCTGACCTCATGATCCGCCCACCTCTGCCTCCCAAAGTGCTGGGATTACAGGCATGAGCCACTGTGCCCAGCCTCTTCTTTACTTTTATTTAAAACTCCCTTCTACTTTCTTCCCTGTTTCTACTGCTCCTCCCACATTTGTCAGCATTTAGGTTTTAACACAGCTGGACTTTATCAGGTGAAACTCCGAAGTGTTTGGATCCTGGAGCCTTTTCTGCTTCACAAAGCCTGGCATGTAATCTGTACCTAATAAATACACATTAAATATTTGGAGATAGATAGGCGCTAATGGCTTTTTTTTTTTTAACCTCTTCCCAGTTGTCTGAAGCTCCCAAAACCAATTTATCTGATTCTCACCTTTCAGCCTCACCGGCTCATGCCCTCCACCTCAAAACTGCCTACGTTAGATTTAATCTTTTTCCAGCTTGTTAAGTACCCTTTGACTATTCTTATTTTATACACACATACCTGGGCCATGTGGTTGTTCCCAGGAGCCGGCTGAAATAAGTCTGCATTATTTTCTTTGTAGAGTCCCTCAGAAAACCAAATGCTCGGACTGGGTAACAGCACCAGCCACAGGCACCTGCTTTCTTCCAAGAAGGAGCTCTCACCTGTCACTCAAAAGCACCTGCACTGAGAAGCTGGGAGAACCAGAGAAGACTCCTGTCCTTTCTGAATTTTACCAATTATCTATTCAAATGTATTTACTCATAAGCGGGTACTCAAATGGAAATGAAATGTAACTCATATGGAAAATTCATCCCTAACCTGTATTCAACAGGAAAAGTAATATGTTCTGAACGGTATTGCTTTTTTTTTTTTTTTTTTTTTTTTTGAGATGGAGTTTCACTCTTGTTGCCCAGGCTGGAGTGCAATGGCGCAATCTCTGCTCACCGCAACCTCCACCTCCCGGGTTCAAGCGATTCTCCTGCCTCAGCCTCCCGAGTAGCTGGGATTACAGGCATGTGCCACCACACCCAGCTAATTTTGTATTTTTAGTAGAGATGGAGTTTCTCCATGTTGGTCAGGCTGGTCTCGAACTCCCGACCTCAGGTGATCCACCCACCTCGGCCTCCCAAAGTGCTGGGATCACAGGCGTGAGCCATCACACCAGGCTATGGTATCACTTCTTAAAAAAAAAAAAAGTTGTGGGGGGTGGAGCAGAGATATACCATGCATTTGCTTGTATATTCAAAAAATGTTCCTGTAAAACTACAGAAAAAAAGTAGCATTGGTTCCCTGTGAAAAAGGCAACTATCTGACTGGGAATGGTGGCTGGTAAGGGAGAGGTACATAATTATCATGGGTGAAGGTTGAATGGTGATAACGTATTAACAAAAAAGAATTAAACATAAAAGAAATAAAATAAACTTTATGGGAGGTGGGGGGAAGGCCAGTCATATTGTCCATGCCCTTGTGGATAAGAAAACTAACACCCAGAGAAATTAAGCCACTTAGTCAAAATCACATAATTAAACCAGCGGCATAGCTAGTAATAATTTTCAATTAATAATCCAGGATACTCTAATTAATTTTGCTTCCACTCCTCTTAAGATAATGGCTTCTGAGATAAGACCCCAGTTGCTGGGCCAGGCACGGTGGCTTATGCCTGTAATCCCAGCACTTTGGGAGGCCGAGGCAGGCAGATCACCTGAGGTCAAGGGTTCCAGACCAACCTGGCCAACATGGCAAAACCCTGTCTCTACTAAAAATAAAAAAAAAATTAGCCTGGCATGGTGGCCTGTGCCTGTAATACAAGCTACTCAGGAGGCTGAGGCAGAAGAATGGCTTGAACCTGGGAGGCAGAGGTTGCAGTGAGCCGAGATCGTGCCACTGCACTCCAGCCTGGATGACAAGAGTAAAACTCCATCTCAGGAAAAAAAAAAAAAAAAACCCAGTTGCTACTTTGAGCCTAGTGTAAAAACAATAGACAAATTTGGATTTTATCAGCAAGGATGTATACTAATATGTAAGCCTAAGACTGTTTATTCAATTAAGAGCCAAGCCAAAGTACCCAATTATCAAAGGCATAAGTAGTTTCAATGAAACAATTATATTCCAAAACTTTGGTATTTGCCATAATAAATGTATGAAATATAACTGTGACATGATAAATATCTGTTCAAAAACTCATTAAATGGTCCTTAATAGTGTCGGTTCGCTCATATTCTTACAGCAGACTGTTTTCCAAGAAGAGATTCACCTGGCCGGGCACGGAGGCTCACGCCTGTAATCCAACACTTTGGAAGGCCAAGGCAGGTGGATCACCTAAGGTCAGGGGTTCAAGACCAACCTTGCCAACATGGTGAAACCTGGTCTCTACTAAAAATACAAAAATGAGGCCAAGTGCGGTGGCTCACACCTGTAATCCCAGCACTTTGGGAGGCCGAGGTGGGCAGATCACGAGGTCAGGAGTTAGAGACCAGCCTGACCAACATGGTGAAACCTTGTCTCTACTAAAAATACAAAACTTAGCCGGGTGTGGTGGCACATGCCTGTAATCCCAGCTACTCAGGAGGCTGAGGCAGGAGAATCGCTTGAACCCGGGAGGCGGAGGTTGCAGTGAGCCGAGATCACACCACTGCACTCCAGCCTGGGCGATAGAGCAAGACTCTATCTCAAGAAAAACACACACACACACACACACACACACACACACACACACACACACACACACACGTTATAAAGACCTTGCTGATAAAACAGGTTGCAGTAAAGAAGAATCACTTGAACCTGGGAGGCGGAGGTTGCAGTGAGCCAAGATCGCGTCACTGCACTCCAGCCTGAGCGACAGAGCAAGACTCTGTCTCAAAAAAAAAAAAAAAAAAGTTCACCTTTACCCAGGTGTTCTTTCAATGCTAATTTTGTCAGTATCTGTATGTATTCGTTGTATTCGTGTAAACTCTTTCTTTTCATGCTTAATGTTATTAATGTTTCCCTCTTTTTTTTTTTTTTTTTTTTTTTTTTGAGACAGAGTTTCACTCTTGTTGCCCAGGCTGGAGTGCAATGGCACAATCTCAGCTCACCGCAACCTCCACCTCCTGGGTTCAAGTGATTCTCCTGCCTCAGCCTTCTGAGAAGCTGGGATTACAGGCATGTGCCACCACGCCTGGCTAATTTTGTATATTTAGTAGAGAGGGGGTTTCACCATGTTGGTCAGGCTGGTCTCTAACTCCCAACTTCAGGTGATCCGCCCGCCTCGGCCTCCCAAAGTGCTGGGATCACAGGCGTGAGCCACTGCACCCAGCCGTGAGCCACCGCACCCAGCCGGTCTCCCTCATTTTTTAAAGAAACATCAATCCCCTTTGAAATACTTGCTTTACTACCTGTAAATTTGTATTTCCAAAGAAAGACTGTAAACTTGGGTAGATGTTCATGCAATACACACACATTACCCAAATTTAAAAAACCACAGCATATTAAATTATAACAAAATAACACCTCAAGTGCCTATAGCCTCACCTTTAACCAGAACTCTAAGAATTCTAGGCTCAGGATCTGAAAGTAACGGGGCCTTTCTGAAAATGATCCAGCAGCATATTGCAAAGTAGAGTGCTTCCGTTGACAATGCAAAAAACTAATTTTCTATATATAACATAATTTATTTTGTTTGCTGTCATTATTCTGTTTTCACCTCTACAAACATACAATTTGTGTGAACATCAAAACAACACAGGTATTAACTTTTAGATAAAGTAGAGCTAAAGAGCGCCACAGAGAACTGTGGAGAGCCCATTCTGAGATTCTGTCCCCATTTTCAGTAAAACATGCATCTTGAAAGATGGATATCTGTACATCAAAATACAGATACACAGCAGAGACTGGGAAGACACTGATAAATACGGCACTTGGAGTCACACAACTTGAGGGTGAGTCTCATTCCTGCCAAGTTATGAGTTGTGAGTCTCCAGCAAGCCAAATAAACTCTATCAGCCTGATTCTTCACCCAAAGATAAGGATAATGATTTCTGTCCTACCTACTCACAGGGTTGTTAAGATCCAAGTTATATAATAAATGTGAAATAACTTTTAAAATACTTTTTAAGGTGCACACCCATCAGATGGCTACAACTAAAAAGACAGACAATACCACAGACTGATGAGGAAATTAAGTAACTGGAAATCTCATATATTGCCAGAGGGCATGAAAATTGCTATAGCCACTCTTGAAAGCTATTGAGCAGCATCAACTAAAGCTAAATACATGCATAACTTATAATCCAGCAGTTCCACTCCTAGGTACATCTACAACAGAAATGTGTATGTATGTGCACCAAAAAGCCAAGTTTAAAGCATTCACAGTAGCACAATTTATAACAGCAGCAACAAAAAAACAACACAAATGCCCTCCAACGACAGAACGGGCAAATATGTTGGAGCAGATTTTACAATGGAATACTATCAAACAGTGAGAATGAGCAAACTTCTGCTCTACATGAAAACACGGACAAGGGTCACATTTTTACCAAAAGAAGCCAGACGTAAGAAAACAATCTGCATGGTTTCATTTTATCTAAAAAGTTCAACAAACAGGCAAAACTAACCTATGTTGTCAGAAATCAGGAAAGTGGCTAGTTGCAACGAGGAGGGTCCTTACTGGGATGGAGCACAGTGAAGATTTCTTAGGGTGGCACTAATGTCTTCTTTCTTAATCTAGGCACTGACTACATAAGTGAGTTCTCTTTGTGAAAAATTCATTGAGCCAACCACAATTTCTGTTCTTCTCTGTGTGTTATATATCAATATAGTTTACTCAAAAGTAAAGTGCCATAATACATAACTTTCTTTTCTCTTCCTGTCTTTTCCTCTAGATTGGGAGTCAAGTAACTATGGCCTAGCCTTTTTTGGTACACAAAGGTTTGCTGAAACTCAGGCATATAGCAGATCTGAGTAGTCACGACAGAGGCCGTACAACCTACAACGCCTAAAACATTTACCATCTGACCCTTGACATAAAGAATACTTGCCAACTCCTGCACTAAACTGTAAACTATGACTCCATCTGGAATCACAGCCATCACGACTGCAATCCCTGAAATTTCCACGACTTTCCACAGGTCACAGTACTCCTCCCACCACAGTGAAGTCCCTGAGAAATAAAGGCATTAAAGGTTTACATGCACTATGCATTATTTTCTTTTTCTTTTTTTTTTTTTTGAGACGGAGTCTCTCTTTGTCGCCCAGGCTGGAGTGCAGTGGCGCAATCTCGGCTCACTGCAAGCTCCGCCTCCCAGGTTCACGCCATTCTCCTGCCTCAGCCTCTCCAAGTAGCTGGGACTACAGGTGCCCGCCACCACGCCCGGCTAATTTTTTATACTTTTAGTAGAGACGGGGTTTCACCGTGGTCTCGATCTCCTGACCTCATGATCCGCCCGCCTTGGCCTCCCAAAGTGCTGGGATTACAAGCGTGAGCCACCGCACCCAGCCACTATGCATTATTTTCTACAGTAAAAAGCTCTAATATTTACTTAACCATAATCTCCCTAAAGCTGATAAGGCCCTTTGTCTTAGTCATGGGATAGAAAGACTGGTTGTTCTCCTAAATAATAACTTGATGAAAATTAACACAATAAAGACAGTTGTCTCTTTCTGACTTCTGTGCCCAAGATCAATGCACTTCACTCCATATGTTTTTAACCCATCCACTGAATGTTCTCTGCCAAGCATTTTCAAGCTGATAAATGTGATGAGTATTTGAGGCTAGTTTGCTGCCCAATGATGCAAAAGTATATATTTCCTAAAAATGTGCAGTGTCTTCTAAATATGACATGTACCACCAACAATTTGTGAGGTGACGTTAAGTGATACACAAATAACTAATTCTAATGGCTATCTATCCGTTTTAATGTGTCTTGATATAAAGTATCATTGACACATCAAAACAGTATGATATTGGCAAAAGGACAGAGACACTAGTGAGAGTTCAGCAGTAAACACATATATTTATCATCCATTGATTTTTAACAAGAATGCCAGTACCATTCAATGAGGCAATAAACAGTTCTAGCCAAAGTGGATATACGCAGGTTAAAAACTGAATTCAAAGCCAGGCGTGATGGCTCACGCCTGTAATCCCAGCACTTTGGGAGGCTGAGGCGGGCAGATGGACTGACATCAGGAGTTCAAGACCAGCCTGGCCAACATGGTGAAACCCTGTCTCTCCTAAAATAAAAAATTAGCCAGGCGTGGTGGTACACGCTTGTAATCCCAGCTACTCAGAAGTCTGAGGCAAGAGAATTGCTTGAACCTGGGAGGCAGAGGTTGCAGTGAGCTGAGATTCCACCACTGCACTCCAGCCTGGGCAACAAGAGTGAAACTCTGTCTCAAAAAGAAAAAAAAAAAAAAAAAAGAAAAAGAAAAAAAGGAATTCAGACCTTCACCTCATACCATATACAAAAATTAAATCAGATCAAAGACTTCAATTTAACGACTAAAATTATAAATCTCCTACAAGAAAAACATAAGGGACAAGCTTCGTGACTATGGATTTGGCAACAGTGTCTTAAATTTGACACGAAAAGCTACAAATAACCAGGAGGAAACAAACACAAATTGCACTCTATTAAAATTTAAAACTTTTGTGAAGGCTAGGCATGGTGGCTCATGCCTTTAATTCCAGCACTTTGGGAGGCTGAGCGGGGGGCAGATCACTTGAGGCCAGGAGTTCGAGACCAGCCTGGCCAACATGGCAAAACCCCATCTCTACTAAAAATACAAAAATTAGCCAGGGGTGGTGGCACACGCTTGCAATCCCAGCTACTCCAGAGGCTGAGGCACGAGAATCGCTTGAACCTGGAAGGCAGAGGTTGCAGTGAGCCGAGACTGCACCACTGCACTCCAGCCTGGGCATCAGAGCAAGACTGTGTCTCAAAAAAACAAATAAATAGGCCGGGCGCAGTGGCTCACGCCTGTAATCCCAGCACTTTGGGAGGCCGAGGCCGGTGGATCAAGAGGTCAGGAGATTGAGACTATCCTGGCTAACATGGTGAAACTCCACCTCTACTAAAAATACAAAAAATTAGCTGGGCCCCGTGGCAGGCGCCTGTAGTCCCAGCTACTCGGGAGGCTGAGGCAGCAGAATGGCACGAACCCGGGAAGTGGAGCTTGCAGTGAGCCGAGATCGCGCCACTACACTCTAGCTTGGGCGACAGAGCAAAACTCTATCTCAAAAAATAATAATAATAAATAAATAAATAAATAAATAAACAAATAAATGAAAATAAAACCTTTGTGAATCAAAGGGCACTATCAAGAAGGAGAAAAGGGCCAGGCATGGTGGCTCACACCTGCAGTCCCAGCTACTTGGGATGCTAAGGCAGGAGGATAATTTGAGGCCAGTAGTTTAAGGGCAACATAGCAAGATTCTGTCTTTAAAAAATAAAACATAAAAATTTAGCCAGGCATGGTGGTGGGCACCTGTAGTCCCAGCTACTTGGGAGACTGAGGCAGGAGAATCACTTGCGCCCAGGGGTTTGGGGCTGCAATGAGCTATGCTCGCACCACTGCACTCCAGCCTGGGCAACTCAAAGAGTGAGACACTGCCTCAAAGAAAAAAAAAATTATAAAGACTGTATAGGCCAGGCGTGGTGGCTCACACCTGTAATCCCAGCACTTTGGGAGGCCGAGGTGGGCAGATCACAAGGTCAGAAGTTCAAGACCAGCCTGGCCAACATGGTGAAACCCTGTCTCTACTAAAAATACAAAAATTAGCTGGGCGTGGTGGTGGGCGCCTGTAATCCCAGCTACTCGGGAGGCTGAGGCAGGAGAATCGCTTAAACCCAGGAGGCGGAGGTTGCAGTAGGCCAAGATTGTGCCAGTGCACTCCAGTCTAGGCAACAGAGCAAGACTTCATCTCAAAAACAAAACAAAACAAAACAAAAAAATGTATAAATAGCAGGCTAACGGACAGAGAGGTATAAATGACATTTATACCTCTCTATTGAGCCAAAAGGAGGCAAGAAAGAAAGAAAGGGGAATATACAATGATGAATCAAGTAGAAAACTATGTCTCAAAACAGCCTTAAATGTACTTAAAATCAGCATACCAATTAAAGACAAAGATCATCAGGCCATACTTAGAAAAGTTAACTATAGGCTGCTTGCAAGAGATACAACTTACATATAAGGATAGAAAGACAAAGTAAAAGAATTGAGAAAGAAACACTATTAGAACACTAACCAAAGCAGTCATAGTGCAGGTGTACCAATATCAAACAAAGGAGGCTTTAAGGCAAAAATCATTACTATATATAAAGTATGACTTCTTTCATAATGATAAAAGGGTTACTATACCAGGAAAATATAAGATCTTTCAATTTGTATGGTTAAAAATGTAGCTCAAAATATAAAGATTGACAAAATATAAGAATAGACAAATTCACAATCATAGGAGAATTTAATATTTAATACACTTTTCTGAGTAACTGACAGAAAAAAATAGATATATGTTCTTTTCAAGTGCACATGGAACATTTACCAAATATAACCACATAATATGAAAAGACCCAAGAAGGCTTCAAATAATTAAATAATTCAAGGTAAGTTCTCTGACAACAATCCAAGTAAACTAGAAATCAATAACAATGAAGGTAATTTCAAAATTTGGCCATATCTTTTGCAATAACTTATGAGAACTCACAATAGAAATCAGAAAATAATCTTGAACTTAGTGAAGACAAGAATAAACCATATCAAAATTTGGTGGATGCAGTTAAAACTGTAGAATTGCCAATAGCCTTAATACCTACAACCTTAAATATAGATATTAGAAAGTAAGAAAGGCTGAAAATTAGTTCAGTATCCATATCAAGAAGCTGAGAAAAAAAAAAAAAACAGAAAATAAAATGTAGGTACAGAACCGGAAGCGGTGTGTATGTAGTTCTCTTCCCTTTTGTGGCCATCACTGAAGCGGGAGCAGCCCAAATGAAGTTCAATCCCTTTGTGACTTCTGACCAAAGTAACAACCATGAAAGGCATTTCAATGCACCTTCTCACATTGGCAGGAAGACTTTGTCTTCCCTTCTTTCCAAAGAGCTAAGAGACAAGTACAATGTTCGATCCATGCCCATCCGAAAGGATGATGTTCAGGTTGTACGAGGACACGATAAAGGTCAGCAAACTGGCAAAGTAGTCCGGGTTTACAGGAAGAAATATGTCCTCTACATTGAACGGGTGCAGCGGGAAAAGGCTAAGGGCACAACTGTGCATATAGACATTCACCCCAACTGTGCATACAGGCATTCACCCCAGCAAGGTGGTTATCACTGGGCTAAAACTGGACAAAGACCGCAAAAAGATCCTTGAACAGAAAGCCAAATCTCGCCAAGTAGAAAAGTAAAAGGGCAAATATAAGGAAGAAACAATTGAGTAGATGCAGGAATAAAGTAATCTTATATACAAGCTTTCATTAAAACTTGAAATGAAAAAAAAACCCTAAGGAAAGTAGAAGGAGGAAAATGATAAACAGAAGAAACTAGTGGAATATAAAACAAACATCTATAAATTGAATTGAAAGTCCAAACTTGGATCTTTGAGAAGACTGTTAAAATTGATAAACCCTGCCATGACTAAGAAAAAAATAAGAAAAAGCACAATCTCCACCATCAGGGAAAAAAGGAGGGCCATCACTACAAAGCTTACAGTCATAAAAAGATAATAAGAGATACTTATGAATAATGTTCTATTAATAAATTTTAAAACATCAGATGGTTCTTACAAACAAAACTTACCAAAACTGACACAAAGTAAAATTTTAAACTTCAGTTGTCTTATATATACTAAAGAAATTGAATCTGCAATTTAAAATTTTCCCCAAAAGGCCTAGGCGTGGTGGCTCATGCCTGTAATCCCAGCAGTTTGGGAGGCCGAGGTGAGAGGACTGCCTGAGTCTAGGAGTTCAAGACAAGCCTGGACAACAGGACAAGACCTCATGTCTATTTTTAAAATTATTTTAAAAATTAACAATATAAAATTTCTCCAAAGAAATCTCAAAGCCCAGATGATTCTAACAGGGAATTCTACCAAAGATTTAAAAACAATATAATGTCAACCTTATTATAAACTCTTACAGAAAGAAGAAAATAAAGGAAGACTTCCCAACCTATTTTATGAAGCCAGCAAAATGCTAATATCAAAACTTGAGAATGGCAATATAAAAAAAAAATTGTAGTCCAATGTGGCTCATAAACACAGATATAAAAAGCATAAAGTATGTACAAATCAAATCCAGATACACAAAAAAGAATAACATCATAACAAGTTTGATTGTATCCCAGGGATACAAGTTTGGCTTACCATTAGAAAAATCAATGTTTTTCACCCTATCAACAAAATATAAAAGAAAAATCACATGATCACCACAAAAAATACAAAATAAACATGATAAAATTTAAGACCCATTTATGATAAAAAACACTTAGCAAAATAGAAATAAAACTTATGTAATTTTATAATGTCTACCTCCACCCCCCAAAAGAACACAAGCACCCTAGTTAATAATATAATTTTCCAGCCGGGCGCGGTGGCTCACGCCTGTGGTCCCAGCACTCTGGGAGGCCGAGGCGGGTGGATCACGAGGTCAGGAGATCAAGACCATCTTGGCTAACACGGTGAAACCCCGTCTCTACTAAAAAAAATACAAAAAATTAGCCGGGCGCTGTGGCAGGCGCCTGTAGTCCCAGCTACTTGGGAGGCTGAGGCAGGAGAATGGCGTCAACCCGGGAGGCGGAGCTTGCAGTGAGCAGAGATCTTGCCACTGCAGTCCAGCCTGGGCAAAAGAGCGAGACTCTGTGTCAAAAAAATATATATATATATATATAAAATTTTCCTCCTGCAGTTGGGAACAAGTCAAGAATGTCTCTTATTCACCGCATTTATTCACCATTATAGAAGAGATCCTAGCCAGTACAATGAGCCAGAAAAAATAGTAACGAAAGTGATAAAGATTAGAAATGAAGAAATAAACCTGTTGATATTTACAAATATGATTATAGAGAAAATTCCAAAAGAATCTACAGCTAAACTATTACAAATAATAAATATGTAAAAGACTTTGGATACAATATCAATTTTTAAAAACCAATTGTATTTCTATAAATAAGCAATATATAGAAAATGAAATTTTTAAAATACCATCAACAATAGTTTCAGGAAATATCAAATATCTAGGAGGAAATTTAACAATATTTGTATAAGTCCTGTATCTTGAAGTCTCAAAACATTACCGAGAGATGATAACGAGGAAAGAAATGATAGGAGAGATCATGTTTAGATTCAAAGACTCAAGATTGTAAAGACATTAGTTCCACCCACATTATCTATAGAGTCAATATAATTTGATCAAGATCCCAGCAAGTTTTCTTATGAAAATTTATATGCTGATTCAAAAATCTACAAGAAATTGAAAAGTACCAACAATTGTCAAGATGATCGCAAAAATTAAAAACTAAACGGAGGACTTATATTTCCCATACCAGATACCAAGACTCAGAATAGCATAATTAAGACAGCGTGAAACTGACTAGCCAGGAACAAAAAAAAAAAACAATGGAAAAGAATAAGTACAGAACAATTCTTCACCTGATTTGCAACCATGTAAAAAAAAGACAAAAATGGTATTTCCAACAAATACTACAGATTAATTGGATACCTATATGTGTAAAAAAAAAAAAAAAAAAAATTCCTGACCTTTCCCACTTCAAATCACATTCAGATGAAGTGTCAATCTAAAGGTGAGACGTATGGCTGAGTGCAGCAACTCACACCTGTAATTCCAGCACTTTGGGAGGCCAAGGTGGGCGGACCACCTGAGGCAAGGAGTTGGAGGCCAGCCGGGCCAACATGGTGAAACCCCATCTCTACTGAAAATACAAAAAAATCAGCCAAGTGTGGTGGTGCGCACCTGTAATCTGAGCTACTCAGGAGGCTGAGGTACAAGAATCGCTTGAACCCGGGAAGCAGAGGTTGCAGTGAGCCAAGATCACACCACTGCACTCAAGCCTGGGTGTCAGAGTGAGACCCTGTCTCAAAAAAATAAAATAAAGACCTAAAACAATAAAGCCTCTAAAATTCAATTTAGTTCAAAAACAGGTAAAGCTGGCCGGGCGCAGTGGCTCACACCTGTAATCCCAGCACTTTGGGAGGCCGAGGTGGATGGATCACAACGTCAGGAGATCAAGACCAGCCTAGCCAACATGGTGAAACTCCATCTCTACTAACACACAAAAAATTAGCCAGGTGGCCAGATGAAAACATATGAAAATATTACAGTGGTCAAATATTATTTAAATAGATCCGAAAAGTACTAAAGGACTGACAAATTGGTATTAAGAACTTGTTTAATTGATTAGAAGGTATCTTTAAAAGAGTGAATAGGAGACTATAAAAAAACTCATCCAGAGTATATAAAGACCTCCTATAAATCAGTAATAAAACAGCATATAGCCCTTCACCAAAGATACACAGATGGCAAATAAGCCTATGAGAAGATGCTCAATATCATATGTTGAAAATTAAACACATGATGGAAATTGCAAATTAAAATGAGATACCCAGTACACTCCTAACAGAATGGCTAAAATCCAAAAAACTAATTAATTCCAAAGGCTGGTGAGGATGTACAACAGAAACTCTCATTCATTCCTGGTGAGAGTACAAAATGGTACAACCACTTTGGAAAACAGCTTGGCAGCCTGTTAGAAAAAACTAAACATGGTTTTTCCCATACAACCCAGCAGTCACAGTCCCCGAGCTTTACCCCCAACGACTTGAGAACTTACATCCAACACAAACCTGCACACAAATATTTATAGCAACTTTACTCATATTTATCATATTACTAAAAACCGGAGGCAACCAAGATGTCCTTCAAAATGTAAATTGATAAATGTGATAAATCCATACAGTAGAATATTATTCAGCAACAAAATGAAATACCTATCAAGCCTTGAAAAGACATGGAGGAATGAAAATGAATGTTGCTTACTCAAAGCAAATCTGAAAGGTTGCATACTGAATGCTTCCAACTATGTGACATTCTGGGGAAGGCAAAACTATAAGGACAGTAAAAATATCAGTGTTTGCCATTGGTCAGGGAAGGGATGGATGAATAGACGGAGGAAAGGGCAGTGAAACTATTCTGTATGACACCGTACGGCAGATATGCATTTGTCCAACCCATGGGATACACAACACAGAAAATACAACCTAATGCAAACGATGGGCTTCAGTTAATAACAATGTATCGACATTGGCTAAATTTACTACACTAATGCAAGATGTTACTAATAGGAGAAACTGTGAGGAGAGACAGAAGGTGTCTACTTACTATCTGCTCCATATTATCTGCTCAATTTTGGGTAAGCATGAAACTGCTCTAGAAAAGAAAGTATTAATTTTAAAATATGTATGTC
The DNA here is from genome assembly GCF_006542625.1 of Nomascus leucogenys. Taxonomy (NCBI): domain Eukaryota; kingdom Metazoa; phylum Chordata; class Mammalia; order Primates; family Hylobatidae; genus Nomascus; species Nomascus leucogenys. Next base: position 3,290,889 of record NC_044384.1, read on the forward strand.
CCAGTAGAAAAACAGGCCAAGGTCTTCAATAGGAGCTTAGCAAAAGAGAACAAATGGCTGACAAACATAAAAACTGTATTAGCATAGAACTCAAAATAAAAATCAAAATGAGATACCACTATACACACCCAAACAGCTAAACAATAAAGGAACAGGCCAATCTTGTCCAATCCACAGTCCACATGCAGCCCAGGATGGCTTTGAACATGGCCCAACACAAATTCGTAAACTTGCCTAAAACATGATGAGGCTTTTTTTGCGATTTTTTTTTTTTAACCTCACCAGCTATCATTAGTGTTAGCATATTTTATGTATGGCCGAAGACAGTTCTTATTCCAATGTGGCCCAGGGAAGCTGAAAGATTGAATCCCCGGGGAGAGGCGATACTAAGTGCTACTGAGCCTGCAGAAAAGATGCACGCTCATCCCCTGCTGGTAGGATAGAAGGCAGGACTGTCACTGGGAGACTGGCTGGCTGTATGCACTATGGCCATAAATACATAAAAGTTTGTAGCAACACTTATTCAGAAGAGCCAAAAACTGGAAATAACCCAAATATCAAGAGAAGAGCAATTTATGGTAGGTTCATATAATGTAATACTATATACTTATCAAAACACAGTTCTGCTGCATAGCAACAAGAATAATCTCATAAAAATAAATATTGAATAAATCAAGCCAGAAAAAAAAATGGGTTCATACTATAAATTCTATTTAGTTCAAAAACAGGTAAAGCTGGCCGGGCGCAGTGGCTCACACCTGTAATCCCAGCACTTTGGGAGGCCGAGGTGGATGGATCACAAGGTCAGGAGATCAAGACCAGCCTGGCCAACATGGTGAAACCCCATCTCTACTAACACACAAAAAATTAGCCAGGTGGCCGGGCACGGTGGCTCACGCCTGTAATCCCAGCACTTTGGGAGGCTGAGGCAGGCAGATCACAAGGTCAGGAGATCGCGACCACGGTGAAACGCCGTCTCTACTAAAAATACAAAAAAAAAATTAGCCGGGCGTGGTGGCGGGCGCCTGTAGTCCCAGCTACTCGGGAGGCTGAGGCAGGAGAATGGCGTGAACCCGGGAGGCGGAGCTTGCAGTGAGCCGAGAGTGCGCCACTGCACTCCAGCCTGGGCGACAGCAAGACTCTGTCTCAAAAAAAAAAAAAAAAAAAAAATTAGCCAGGCATGGTGGCGCGTGCCCATAATCCCAGCTACTCAGGTGGCTGAGGCAGAAGAATCACTTGAACCTGGGAGATGGAGGTTGCAGTGAGTGGAGATTGCACCACTGAACTCCAGCCTGGCAATAGGGCGAGACTCCGTCTCAAAAAAGAAAAAACAAAACAAAAACAGGTAAAGCTAACTTGTGGTATCAGAAGCCAGGACGGTGCGGGGAGGGCCAGTGACTGCGAGGGGCACGCACACCCCAGGTGCTGGCTTGACAGGAAAACTCATGAAGCTCCTCACCTAAAACCTGTGCGTTTTTCTAGGCAGATGTTTTTTGTGACTAAAATAGTTACTTAAACGTAACAGCAAAGAGGTTTCAAATCAATATACACATTTCTGGCTTCTCTTAGCAATAATAAACTGGCTGGGCGCCATGGCTCATGCCTGTAATCCCAACACCTTGGGAGGCTAAGGCAGGGGATAGCCTGAGTCCAGGAAGTTGAGACCAGCTTGAGCAACATGGCGAAACCCCATCTCTACAAAAAAATACAAAAATTAGCCGGGCGTAGTAGCGCGAGGGTGTAGTCCGGGCTACTCAGGAGGCCGAGGTGGGAGGATGGCTTGAGTCCGGGAGGCAGAGATTACAGTGAGCCGAGATCATGGCACTGCACTCCAGCCTGGGCGACAGAGCAAGACTCCGTCCAAAAAAAAAAAACCTCCCCCAGGAGATTCCATAATGCGTGAGCTGCCAAGGGTGAGAGCCACGCTCCAGGCCTTGCCATGATACTTCATGTGAAGAAAAGTTCTATGACAAAACATAGCTTGAAAAACACTGCTACTTTCTTGAAAGCAGACACGCACTATCTCTGTACACACAGACAACATAAAGGCGTGAAATGTAAAAAGCATTCCAAAAGTTTGGAATTGACTTTATCTATTAAGGAATTATGGTTTACACTACAGCTTTTCCCAAGCTCGTTTTGCATGAAAGACCAAGGTTTTATTTTTATTTATTTATTTATTTATTTATTTTCTTGAGACAGAGTCTTGCTCTGTCGCCCAGGCTGGAGTGCAGTGGCGCAATCTCGGCTCACTGCAAGCTCCGCCTCCCGGGTTCACACCATTCTCCTGCCTCAGCCTCTCCGAGTAGCTGGGACTACAGGCGCCCACCACCACGCCCAGCTAATTTTTTGTATTTTTAGTAGAGAAGGAGTTTCACCATGGTCTCGATCTCCTGACCTCGTGATCTGCCCGCCTTGGCCTCCCAAAGTGCTAGGATTACAAGCGTGAGCCACCGCGCCCAGCCAAGACCAAGGTTTTAAACCCATGTGATGTCACTACTTAATGCCAGGATTATAAAATCTTTAGGGGTTATCTAATCACACTTCCTTCAAAATACTAAATACTCCACGGTGGCTCACACATGTAATCCTAACACTGGGAGGCCAAGGCGGGCAGACTGCCTGAGCTCAGGAGTTCAAGACCAGCCTGGGCAACATGGTGAAACCCTGTCTCTACTAAAATACAAAAAATTAGCTGGGCATGGTGGCATGTGCCTGTGGTCTCAGCAACTCAGGAGGCTGAGACTAGAGAATTGTTCGAACCCGGGAGGCGGAGGTTGCAGTGAGCCCATATCACGCCACTGCACACCAGCCTGGGCAACAGAGTGAGACTCCATCTCCAAAATAAATAAATACATACTCCAAATTTCTGCCTACCTAAAAAGTTCAATTATGGAGAGTGGAGGGTTTCATCCTTGGATAGATACCTGATATTGTTAGAAAGTTACTATTTTAAGCAGAAGCTGTCTCCCTGAAGCAAGTAAGTACTCCACTGTTACCATAAGCCTGAGGGTATTACAGCTCTGGCTGCCTCCTGCCTCTTAAAAAGGTAAAGTGTGGCAGGCGCGGTGGCTCACGCCTATAATCCCAACACTTTGGGAGGCCAAGGCAGGTGGATCACCTGAGGTCAGAAGTTCAAGAACAGCCTGGCCAACATGGCAAAACCCCATCTCTACTAAAAATACAAAAAATTAGCCAGGCGTGGTGGCATGCATCTGTAATCCCAGCTACCCGGGAGGCTGAGGTGGGAGAATCACTTGAACCTGGGAGGCAGAGGTTGCAGTGAGCCAAGATCACGCCACTGCACTCCAGCCTGGGCGACAGAACGAGACCTTGTCCCAACAAAAAAAAAAAAAAAAAAAGAAAAAAAAAAGTAAAGTCCTACTACCCCTAGCTTACACTGGTGGTGCCCTCCTCTTGGGCTCTTGAATTCATCCAAAAAAACTGAAAATTCCTGAACTGGTAACCTCATCAGGAAAAGACTTGTTTATCCATTGGGCTCATGGTCTGCCTGTCTCCACTCTCTGGAAATGAAGTAAGTATTGCAAATATCCCTCCAAAAGGAAAAAGAAACAGCAGGAGGCCAACTAAAGGGGCAAGCTAAAAAGAAAAATTTTGCACTATTCCATTGGAAAAACAGATGGAAGTCATACAAGATTCCAAAATGTGGTTTCCCTCAAGGTCACATTATTGCTAAAATAATTATGATAAAGAAAAAAAGCGTATCTCACTCATCCTTCTATCCCCAGGATAGTGCCAGGGACACATCAAGTGCTGAATGAATGCTGCCCCATCGATGCCCATGAGACTCACTTCTCACGTCCTGACTACTTCAACAAATATTCTTTCAGTGGGCCTCTTCTTACTCATTTCTTTAGGTTTCAATTTTAACATCATTTTCTCCAGGAAGCCTAGACTTCAAGTGCCTGATCTGTCACCATGGACACTTTCTACCATTATAAGGATACCTAGAGATCACGTCTCTTGTTCAGCTTTGTATTCTAGACCCTCGCACAGGGCTCACCTATCACAGCAAGTGCTCTAAAAATAGTTGTTCAGCCAGGCATGGTGGCTCATACCTGTAATCCCAGCACTTTGGGAGGCCACGTGGGGGGATCACAAGGTCAGGAGTTCGAGACCATCCTGGCTAACATGGTGAAACCCCCGTCTCTACTAAAAATACAAAAAGATTAGCCGGGCATGGTGGCATGCGCCTGTAGTCCCATCTACTCGGGAGACTGGGGCAGGAGAATCACTTGAACCCAGGAGGCAGAGGTTGCAGTGAGCCGAGATCATGCCACTGCACTCCAGCCTAGGCAAAAAGAGCAAAACTCCGTCTCAACAACAGGCCGGGCTCTGTGGCTCACGCCTATAATCCCAGCACTTTGGGAGGCCGAGGTGGGAGGATCACCTGAGGTCGGGAGTTCGAGACTAGCCTGACCAACATGGAGAAACCCCATCTCTGCTAAAAATACAAAATTAGCTGGGCATGGTGGCACATGCATGTAATCCCAGCTACTCAGAGGAGGCTGAGGCAGGAGAACCACTTGAACCCGGGAGATGGAGGTTGTGGTGAGCCAAGATCATGCCATTGCACTCCAGCCTGGACAACAAGAGCCAAACTCTGTCTCAAAAAAAAAAAAACAAAAAAACAAAAATAGTTGTTGAATACAGAAATTAGTGCACATGAAGAGCTTTATATTTATCAAGGCGGAACACTAAAATGCATGCCTTTTTTTTTTTTTTTTTTTTGAGACTGAGTCTCCCTCTGTCACCCAGGCTGGAGTGCAGTGGCGCGATCTCAGCTCACTGCAACTTCTACCTCCTGGGCTCAAGTGATTCTCATGCCTCAGCACTCCCAATTAGCTGCGACTACAGGCGCCAGCCACCATGCCTGGCTAATTTGGGTATTTTTTTTTTTTAGTACAGATGGGGTTTCACCATGTGGGCCAGGCTGGTCTCAAACTCCTGGCCTCAAGTGACCTGCCCACCTCAGCCTCCCAAAGAGCTCGGATTACAGGTGTGAGCCACCGTCACAGGCCTAAAATGCATGCTTTGGACTCAAATGGAGATCCAGTTCCCAACTGCCACTCACTAACTGGGTGGACTTTCCAAATCAGGTTTCCGGGCAGGTCGTGGTGTCTCACACCTATAATCACAGCACTTTGGGAGGCCAAGGCAGGTGGAACATTTGAAGTCAGGAGTTCGAGACCAGCCTGATCAGCATAGTGAAACCCCGTCTCTACTAAAAATACAAAAAAAAAAAAAACAAAAATAGCCAGCCATGGTGGCTCACACCTGTAATACCAGCTACTCGGGAGGCTGAGGCAGGAGAATTGCTTGAACCCGGGAGGTGGAGGTTGCAATGAGCCGAGATTGCGCCACTGCACTCCAGCCTGGGCAATAGAGACTCCAACTCAAAAAGAAAAAAAAAATCAGGTATCCGCTCTGAGCTTCATTCCCCTATCTGTAAAAATCCCTACATCCCTTGCAGAGTTTTCTTAGGAATAAAATTCGTAATAGGGCAACAAAGAAAATAAAACCACTTCACTTATGAGAAACGTGATTAACACAGTAAGTGATAGAGCAATGTCCCTCATTTTTGTTTCAGGAGCCCTTGATACATTCTTAAATGCAGCCTTCAGCTGGAAGCAGTGGCTCATGCCTGTAATCCCAAAACTCTAGGAGGCTGAGGTGGGAGGATCACTTGAGCCCAGGAGTTCAAGACCAGCCTGGGCAACATTGTGAGACCCCATCTCTATTTAAAACAAAACAAAAAAAAAAGAGGCCCTCGAAGCCTTCTAGTTTATGTAAGTTATATCTATTGATGTTTGTCCTATTAGATATTAAAACTAAGCAATTTTAAAAATATTTACTTATTTAAAATGTCTACATTAACATAATTATTTTTATGAAAAATATGTCTTCCCCAAAAACAGTAAGAATGGATTTCATTTTTACAAATCTTTGTAATGTCTCGATTAACAAAAGACAGTTGGATTGTCATATCTATTCTGCATTTTCTCTGGTGCAACCTGTTCTTTTTGACTGTGACACATGAAGGTAATGCAGCCTCACTCTTAGGCACCACCACCACCACCTAGATTCGTGCTAAGATGTCAGCAGTTGTGACAACAATTGCCTTTGTACAATTAGTGCAAAAATTAACCGAGTGAAAAAGCCTAATAGTCTTAGTCTATGATATTTACCTTACAGAAGCCTGAAAACATCTCAGGGAACCCCCAGGGATCCAAGAACCACAGTTTGAGAACCACTTTGCTACAGGAGGACTGGTGTTAAGAAGGGAAAGGTTACTTTTAAGCAGGTTTGAGGAAGGCCTCTCTGAAGACGCTAAATCACTTGGAGCCACAGACTAGCAAAAAGTGTTTCTCAGACTAGGAAATGGCAAATGCCCTAAGACAAAAACTAATGTGGCATCAAAGAACACAAAAGACTGCATGCCAGAGCAAGGAAAGAGAGAAGAGCCAGACAAGGCCCGATCAACAGGATCCTGGAGGAGTGGGTTTCTGTTAAATGGATGAGGAAGCCAATGCAGGGTTTTAATCAGGGTGTGGCCATCTGATTTACATTTAACAAGATCAACCACGCTGACAAGTGACGGATTTATTTATAGGAGCCCAGGACTAGCAGGGCCCAGGAAGAGGGCTCCTGCAGCTCTCCAGCCCGGAGAGGGCGGCTGGGCCAGGGGGTGTCTCTGGAGATGGAAAGAGGAGGGCCCAATGGAAATACATTCCCGAGGTAGAAGCTGCAACACTAAATTAGGAAGTGTGTTGGGGGATAAAAGAAATGGAATAATTCTTGAGGCCTGAGGGTGAAACACCAGGTGGACAGGGATACCATAGGTGAGATGGGGATACTGGGGGAATGGGTGCCCCGCCTGTGTCCGTGGAAATTTTACATTCTTTCTCTATCCTAAGCCTTCTTCCAAGTAACTGAGACACCGCACCTTACATTATTTTTGGCATATTAACAAAACAATTAAACTAACGAAATAAGGTCAAGGCCAAAACTCAAAAGTGGGAGAGGCAACAAAGACTTCCTTAAAGGCCAGACACCATCAACCACTAACCAAAATTCTGAGCACTGCTGTTATCCAACTACAGATCTGCATACCTGGGTCATGGTGCAGCCAACATCTCTCCAGCAGCCCACAAAGGCCCATGAGGAGTGCAAACGCTCGCTGAAACGCCTGTTGGTCACCAACGTTTCCCTAATATGCATGTGTGTTAACTCTACCAAGTGCAATCACGACAAGAAGAATTCCTGGTTTGGTGTGGCCTATGAGTAAGTTTACATTGATTCCTACCCATTACCTCTTTCTTCCTAAACACAAAATTAACATAATCCTTTGTAGTTTCCAGGCCCTACCTTTCTCTGGGGCACCTGTGTTGCGTGGTCACAAGCTCTTTAATGAGCCTGTTTACTCATCCCCGAGAAAAGGGGAACACTTGAGTCACTAAGTTAAGCAGTTAAATAAAAATCAATGGCAGTCAAGGTATAACCCACCGACTCCCATAGGAGTCCTAGGCGCCTACTCCCCCTCAGAGCCCCTTCAGAACCCTTTCCAAACGCAGAGCGCCGCTCCAGTTGCACGGGTGACCACGACCAGGGACCAGGCCTGCAGGGGGAGACTCGCGTCCAAGGCCGCACGGGAACCACAGCGCCCGCGACAAAAGGCGCGGCGCCCCCTACCCCACTGCCCTCGACCTGGGAACCGCGGCACCGGCGAGTGCTCCCCGTTCCCCCTGCGCAGGAAAGTCCGTTCCTCAAGCTCCGGGCTGGGGCTTTGGAAAGCAGGTCAATTCCTGACTGCTGGAAGGGCCAAGGTCTGGGGGTGCCCGGTTGTGTGTTTCCCTGCTTTTAAATTCTGGGCCTTTCTCCTTCCTTGGAAAACAAAATCCGACTTATTTCATGACTTTAGCAAAGTACCATGGAGCATAAATTACTGGGGAAAACACTTCCTGACGCCTACTGTGTGCACGATCTAGCGCTCCCCACCTAACACTGACGCCTACTGTATGCACGACCCACAGCGCTCTCCAGAAGCTCCGGGTTCAAGCTACCCGGATCACAAGGGCGCCTACTGTTTGCACGACCCACAGCGCTCTCCAGATGCCCAGGGTTCCAGCTCCCCGGATCACAATGGCGCCCACTGTATGCACCACCCACTACCCACAGCGTCTGCAGAGGCTCAGGGTTCAAGTTCCCGGATCACAATGGCGCCTACTGTATGCACGACCCACAGCGCGCCCCGGATAACACTGGAGCACACTGTGTGCACGACCCTGCGCTTCCCGGACAACGCTGGCGCCCACTGTGTGCACGACCCTGCGCTCCACGGCCTCCCTGTGGGCCGAGACCAACGTCCCCGGGGCAGCCGGCGCCGCGCAGGGTCGGGCGGGGGCGCTGTCCGGGACGAGCCCGGGGCGCGGTATCCGCAGGCCCGGGCTCTGGCCAGGCCGCCTCCCCGGCGCGCCCCGTAGCCCTCCCGCCCCGGGACGGAACACGGGGCGGCCACTTTCCCTCAAGTTCAGCGCGGGCCGCGGCAGGGCCGGCGGGGGCAGGGCGCGCGGAGGAGGCGACCGCCTGCTCCCTCACCCGCCTCCCGCCTCCCGCCTCAGCAGCCGCCCGGCCCAGGAAAGTAGGCCCAGCGCGCGGAGGGGCCGGGCGGCGACTCGCCCGTATCATTCCGCCCGCGCTGCGGCCCGCCCGGCCAGTCGGCGGCGGCGGCAGCGGCCCGGGTCTGCGCGGCCCCCGCCCCCGCCCCGCCGCTCCCGGCGCCCCCCGCGCCGCATCCGGGGACTGGCAGGGCGCGGGCCCCGCACCGGCCGCCGGCGGGGCGCGAGGGCGCGGCCGCGGGCCTTACCGGAGTCGCCGCGCGCCTTGCTCTCCCTGGGCTTCGGGGGGCGGCCCCGCGGCATCGTCGGCGGCCCGGCTCGCACCCACACCCACTCACACTCACACTCACACGCGGCGGCGGGGGCGCGCACGCGCGGGCACGGGGCGGGGGCGCGCCCAGCCGGCGCTAGAGGCGGGCGGAGCTGCCCGGCGGCGGGCGGCCGTGTCCGAGCGCCGCCGGGCTCACGGGGGAAAGGCGCCCGAACGCGCGCACCGGAGCGCTCCAACCGCGCCGGCCTCGGCGGGTTCCATGGCCCGCGGGCCGCGGTGGGGGCGTTGGGCGCGGGCGCGGGCGCGGTGGGGGCGGGGGCGGCGCGGGGCGCATGCGCGGCGCCGCGGGGCCTTAGCGGACGGAGGGGAGCGCGGGGGTCACCGGGCCGGGTCGGGAGTCCTAGAGCTCGGCCGGGTGGGGACCCCAGGCCAGCCCCGCGCGTTCGTGGCCCGGGCGCCTCGTGCGTGTCCGCGAGCTCGCGTGCGCGGGTCGCCTCGGACCGCACCATGGCCTGGAGGGCGGCCCTACTCGCGCCGCCCTAGTGCTGCGAAGGGCCTCGGAGCCCAAACCCGGAACCGCCACCTGGGACTGGGAAGACGACAAGGCCAGAAGTCGGTAATATTCCTTTCCCTGGGGGCAGTGCATTAAAATGGACCATTTCACGTGTGCTGGTCTTGTGTGTTGTTGCCCGCGCTAACTTGCACGAAATGGCAACGGGAACAGGCAGCGCAGCAGCCGAGCGCTGGGTGGAGAGGCCGGCCGAGCCCGGGGAGAGCGACCTTACTCTGTTACCTGGGCTGGAGTGCAGTGGCGCAAATTAAAGTGCAGTTTGATACATTTTGACACATGTATACACTGTGAAACCATCATCACAATCAACAGTGAATATGTTCCTCCTGTCTCTCTGTAACCCTTTCCTCTCTCCCTCCTTCCCTCCTCCCCCTCCCACCCATCTGCTTTTTGTCGGTATAGTTTGAATTTCCTAGAGTTTTTAAATGTCTTTCTATACAGACTGGGTCTCGCTTGCTCTGTCACCCAGGCTGGAGTGCAGTGACACGATCGGGGCTCACTGTAGCCTCAAACTCCTGCCCTTAAACAATCCTTCTGCTTCAGCCTCCTGAGTAGCTGGGACTACCGGTGAGCACCGCCATGTCTAGCTTTTTTTTTTTTTTTTTTTTTTTTTTTTAAACACATGGGGTCTCTGTGTTGCCCAGGCTGCTCTGGAACTCCTGGCTTCAATTGACCCTCTGCCTCAGCCTCCCAAAGTGTTGGGATTGCAGGTGTGAGCCACTGTGCCCAACCTGTTTTTCTTGGTGTTTTATATAAATGGAATTATATCGCATGTAGTCTTTAGGGAAGTGGGGGCTGTTCATTGAGCATAATTATGTTGGAATTCACCTATATATTGATAAATACTTAAGTCCTTTTTATTGCTGAGCGGTGTCTAGGAGTTATTCTTGCTTACCCTTTCCCACTGCAGCCTTCACTCAATCTCATCAAAGATCTAGCTCCAATATATAAACCAAATCCAAGCCATTCCCACGTATATTACCCCGAGCCATGCTCTGTCACCTAGATTACAGATACAGCCTAGTACCTGGTCATCCTCCATCAGTTTTGTCTACAGCCATGCCAGTCTTCTTTCTATGCCTTAAATAAGACAAATGTATTCCAGCTCTTTTGAATATTTCCAATTACGAAATGTTCCTCTTTAGTTCTAATAATGCTTGCTATTGTCAACTTTGCCTCATATGTAAATAACACCACCAGCTTTCTTTCCTGTGTGTACCTTTAGAGTTAAGGTGAGTTTAAGAAGTGTGTGTGTGGCCGGGCGCGGTGGCTCACCCATGTAATCGCAGCACTTTGTGAGGCCGAGGCGGGCGGATTACGAGGTCAGGAGATCGAGACCATCCTGGCTAACAGGGTGAAACCCCGTCCCTACTGAAAATACAAAAAAAAAAAAAAAAAAAAAAATTGGCCGGGCGTGGTGGCGGGCGTTATGTAGTCCCAGCTACTCGGGAGGCTGAGGCAGGAGAATGGTGTGAACCCGGGAAGCGGAGCTTGCAGTGAGCCGAGATCGCGCCACTGCACTCCAGCCTGGGCGACAGAGCGAGACTCCGTCTCAAAAAAAGAAGTGTGTGTGTATGATGTTTGTTTGTTTTTAAAACAGGTCGGGCTCTGTTGCCCCGGCTGGAGTGCAGTGACGCTGTCTCTGCCTACTTCACTCTCTGCCTCCCCGGCTCGAGTGATCCTCCCACCTTAGCACCCCAAGTAGCTGGAACTGTAGGTGCTCACCACTATGCCCAGCTAATTTTTTGCAGAGATAGGGTTTCACCATTTTGCCCAGGCTAGTCTCAATCTCCTGAGCTTACCTGGCTTCCCAAAGTGCTGAGATTACAGGCATGAGCCACCGGACCTGGCCAAGTATTTTTTTAAAAATCCAATTTGATAATCTTTGTCTTGAATGAGAGTGGTGGCTCCCAAATTTGCTGCACTTTAGAATAATCTGGAAAGCTTTTAAAAGTCCCAGTGCCCTGTTCATACCTCACATCCATAAATCTGACAGGAATGGGAACTATTCATTGGTGTTTTGTTATTGTTGTTTTTTAAGATCTGCAGGTAATTTGACGATGTACAGCAAAATTTAAGGCTAGACCATTTAGTACATTTATACAAAGTAATTACTGTTATTTTTACATATAAAGATGTCTTTTCACACTTTCCATTTGACTCATGTTTTATGTTCTTTACTCCTTTCTTGCTTTCTTTTGGATTACTGATGTTTAAAAATTATCAGTAATTTTTAAATTAAATTAAATGGTGAAACCCCATCTCTACAAAAAATTAGCTGGGCATAGTGGTGAGCACCTATAGTCCCAGCTACCTGGGGTGCTGAGGTGGGAGGATCACTTGAGGCCGGGAGGCAGAGAGTGCAGTAGGAAGAGACAGCGTCACTGCATTCCAGCGAGGTGGATCACACCTGTAATCCCGGCACTTTGGGAGGCCAAGGTGGGTGGGTCGCTTGAGCTCAGGAGTTCATGACCAGCCTGGGGGACATGGCAAAACCCCATCTGTATCAAAAATACAAAAAAATGGCCAGGTATGGTGACGTGTGTCTGTGGTCCCAGCAACTCAGGATGCTGATGGGGGAGGATCACTTGAGCCTGGGAGGTTGCCGTGAGCTGAGATTGTATCACTGAACTCCAGTCTGGGTGACAGAGTGAGACTGTCTCAGAAAAAGCTTTATATATATTTTTATATATATGAATATTTTATATATTACATATACGCTATATTACATATATTTTTATAAAGCTATGTATATTTACATATATATAGCTGATTTATATATCAATAGCCTTTAGTGGTACACTTGAGATTATAACATGCGTTCTTGACTTATGGATGTCTAATGTAAATTAGTATTTTTTCCTCTTCCCAGACAATGCTAAAACAGTTTATTGGATATTTTAGTTATTTCTATATTTAAAACTCCACAAGACACAGTACTGTTGATGTTCATTTTGATGGCCCACATCTATGCCACTATCATTGCGTTTTATCCTTCTGTGACTTTCTAGGGTCATTTCCCTTCCACCTGAAGTACCCCTACTATTATTTCCTTTAGAGGAGGTCTGCTGATCATCTCAGTTGTGTTTGTCTGAAAATATTTATGTTTAATTTTTATTCTTAAAAAATACCTTTTCTGAGTATGGAATTCTAGGTTGTCAGCTGGTTTCTTTCAACACATTAATGATGTAACTCCACTGTTCCGTGCATCCATATTTTCTGCTGTTTTTTGAAATAAATACTTTCCTCTGACTGCGTTTAAGTTTTTCTCTGTCTTCAATTTTCTTCAGTTTTACTATAGTTTATCTGGATGTATATGCCTTTTTATTCATCTTATTGGGAATTGATTAGACTTACTGAGTGTCTGGATTGTTGTATGTCTTCAATTTTGGAAAATTCTTGGCTATTATATATTCAAACACTGCTTCTGCCCAAATATCTCTCTTCTAACCTACTAGAGTTATAATTAAACATGTGTTGGAGGCCAGGCACTGTGGCTCACGCCTGTAATCCCAATACTTTGGGAGGCCGAGGCAGGCAAATCACGAGGTCAGGAGTTTGAGACGAGCCCGGCCAGCATGGTGAGACCCTGTCTCTACTACAAATACAAAAATTAGCCGGGCGTTGTGGCGCATGCCTGTAGTCCCAGCTACTCCGGAGGCTGAGGCAGGAGAATCGCTCAAACCCCGGAGGCAGAGCTTGCAGTGAGCCGAGATCGTGCCACTGCACTCCAGCCTGGACAACAAGGCGAGACTCCGTCTCAAAAAAAAAAAGAAAAAACATGTTGGATCATCTTATACTTTAAAAAAAATTATTCTATATGATGTTTTTATCTTTTTGTTCTTTTATCGTTTGTTCTGGTTTATTCTGATCTATCCTCCAGTTTATTTTATTTTATTTTATTTTTTGTCTTTTTTTTTTTTTTTGAGACGGAGTCTTGCTCTGTCGCCCAGGCTGGAGTGCAGTGGCGCAATCTCGGCTCACTGCAAGCTCCACCTCCCGGGTTCAAGCCATTCTCCTGCCTCAGCCTCCCGAGTACCTGGGACTACAGGCGCCCACCACCACGCTCGGCTAATTTTTTGTATTTTTAGTAGAGACGGGGTTTCACTGTGTTGGCCAGGATGGTCTCGATCTCCTGACCTCCCACCTCGGCCTCCCAAAGTGCTGGGATTACAGGCGTGAGCCACCGCGCCCGGCCTATCCTCCAGTTTATTAAATTGCTCTGGGGCTATGTCACAACTACTGTTGAACATACCCATTAAGTTCTAAAGTTGGGTTTTGGATTTTTCAGTTCTTGAATTTTAATTGACTGTTTTTCACGTCAGCAGGGTTTGCTTTGTTTTGTTTTTTTGAGATGGGGTCTTACCCTGTCACCCACGCTGGAGTGCAGCGGCGCAAACACGGCTCACTGCAGCCTCGACCTCCAAAGCTCAGGTGATCCTCCTGAGTAGCTGAGACTGCAGGTGTGCACCACCATACCTAGCTAATTTTTTTTTTTTTTTGGTATTTTTTGTAGAGATGGGGTTTCGTCATGTTATCCAGGCTGGTCTCAAACTCCTGGGTGCAGGTGATCTACCTGCCTCGGCCTCCCAAAGTGCTGGGATTACAGGCATGGGCCACCATGCCCAGCCCAAAGTAATTTTTTTAAAATATGTTGGCCGGGCACGGTGGGTCACGCCTGTAATCCCAGCACTTTGGGAGGCCAAGGCGGGCAGATCACAAGGTCAAGAGATCGAGACCATCCTGGCTAACACGGTGAAACCTCATCTCTACTAAAAATACAAAAAAAAAATTAGCCGGGCGTGGTGGCGGGCACCTGTAGTCCCAGCTACTCGGGAGGCGGAGGCAGGGGAATGGCGTGAACCTGAGAGGCAGAGCTTGTAGTGAGTGGAGATTCACACCACTGCACTCCAGCCTGGGCCACAGAGCAAGATTCCGTCTCAAAAAAATAATAATAATAATAAAATGTTCTAGGCCGGGTGCGGTGGCTCACGCCTGTAATTCCAGCACTTTGGGAGACTGAGGCAAGTGGATCACCTGAGGTCAGGAGTTCGAGACCAGCCTGACCAACATGGTGAAACTCTATTTCTACTAAAAATACGAAAGTTAGCCAGACATCGTGGTGTATGCCTGTAATCCCAGCTACTTGGGAGGCTGAAGCAGGAGAATCACTTGAACCTGGGAGGTGGAGGTTGCAGTGAGCTGTGATCATGTGCTCCAGCCTGGGCAACAGAGTGAGACTGTCTCCAAAAAAAATATATATATATATATGTTCTATTTCATTTTAACCTCATGAGCCTAATTCCTGATAATTCTACTGTAGGGAATGCCTGTGTGTCTTTTTTTTTTTTTTTTTTTTTTTGGTTTCTAATTTGTGCTGGTTCTTCTTGTGTTGCCCTGCCTTCTTGTTTGTCTAGATATATACAAGAAATGACTTGGAGAATTACTTAAAAAGTAATTTAAGGTATAAGATGATATTCTTCAATAAAAGATTTTCATCTGCTTCTGCCAGCTTCCTGGCATTCTGTGACCACCTTTGTTTTATTTCAGACTGGACAGCCTGCACCACCCCGTGATTCAAGGATGGCCATAGCCCAGTGCAGGAGCAGATTTGCTTCCAGTTTGCGCTTCCTCCTAGGTACAGTCCATGGAGTTTTCAGCTCTCAGTGCTTAGCAGTTTCATAGGGCCCCCAGCCTTAGTACTCTGGATTTAAAAAAAAAAAAAAAAAAAAAAAAAAAACACCTAAGGCAAAAACAGCTTACGAATGCTGACTTAACCTGTCTTCTCTCGGATCCTGGGCTGACAGTTTCTAACTCGCTTGTGAGTGCTTCGTTGCCCTCAGTAGGAGCCTTAGTCTGATTCACCTAGTTGGCCACAACCAGGAGAGAAATGTCCTTATATCCATTCTCTCTAACCCATGTCAATCAGGCTCCCACCTACCCCATGTCACACCTTCACTCATGTGACTTCACGGTCACAGTGATGTCCACACTGCCAAACAGTGGTCCATGCTCGTCCTCCGACCTCCCAGGTGCATCTGGCAGCTCGCCACTTCCGGCTCTGACTTCACTGCCGTCCTCAGCCTCCTGGGCTGGTCCCCAGCTCCTCCCAGCCCCTTAACACTGCAGGGATCATTCCTGGGCTTCTCTGTTGTACCCACTCCTTGATGATCTCAATTACCTGCCTTCACACATCGGCCCTGTGCTGATGGCTGTCTACCTGCATCTCCACCTAGCTGAACTCCAGGCTCCAGCCCAGAAAAGCAAGAAAAGAGCAAAACAGAAGTTATTCACATGTGCATCAGGTATGCACACGGGAGTGCTCAAAGGAGTCGTTAGAATTTGAGATCTATTTATTTATTTATTTATTTTTGAGACAGAGTCTCTGTTGCCCAGGCTGGGGTGCAGTGGCACAATCTCCGCTCACTGAAACCTCCACTTCCCGGGTTCAAGCGATTCTCCCACCTCAGCCTCCCTAGTAGCTGGGATTACAGGCATGCACCACCATGCCCAGCTAATTTTTGTATTTTTAGTGGAGATGGAGTTTCACCATGTTGACCAGGCTGGTCTCGAACTCCTAGCCTCAAGTGATTCGCCTGCGTCAGCCTCCCAAAATGCTGGGATTACAGGTGGCAGCCACCACACCCGGCCTTAAGGTCTAGATACCTAACTTAGGGAAGAGGAGTGGGGAGAAAGGACACTTGTAGAAAATAAAATGACTTCTTGGAAAGATAAGGGGCCTTTTAGAAAAATAAGATAGCCGGGTGCGGTGGCTCACACCTGTAATCCCAGCACTTTGAGAGGCCAAGGCAGGCAGATCACTTGAGGTCAGGAGTTCGAGACTAGCCTGGCCAACATGGTGAAACCTCCATCTCTATTAAAAATACAAAAATTAGTCAGGCATGGTGGTGTGCATGCACCTGTAATCACAGCTACTCGGGAGGCTGAGGCTGGAGAATCACTTGAACCCGGGAGGCAGAGGTTGCAGGGAGCCGAGATCACGCCACTGCACTCCAGCCTAGAGGGCAGCGAGACTCTGTCTCTGATAGTCTTGTGTCAATGCCTGGGTGTGGTGCTGGCTCTTCACCACTGAGATTAGAGTTGCTTTTGGGAGGGGATTTATGACAATTCTTTATGGAGGCTCTGCTTTTAGTCAGAATAGGGATTTCAGAAATTCAGGTGCCTTTAAAAAAAATTCAATTATGTTAGATTCAGGAGGCACACGTGCAGGTTCGTTCCATGGGTATATTGTGTGGTGCTGAGGTTTGGGGTACAAATGATCCCATCACGCAGGTATTACAGTAAGCATGGTACTCGATAGGAGGTTTCAACTCCCCCTTCCTTCTCTCCCCTCTAGTAGTCTCTAGTGTCTTGTTGCCATTTTTATCTCCATCGTACCCAGTGTTTAGCTCCCACTTTTAAGTGAGAACATGGTATTTGGTTTTCTTTTTTTTTTTTTTTTTTTTTTTAAACAGAGTCCTGCTCTGTTGCCCAGGCTGGAGTGCAGTGGCACAGTCTTGGCTCACTGCAACCTCCGGCTCCTGGGTTCAAGCAATTCTCCTGCCTCAGCCTCCCAAGTAGCTGGGATCACAAGCGTGCACCACCACACCCAGCAATTTTTTTTTTTTTTTTTTTTTTTTTGTATTTTTAGTAGAGACAGGGTTTCACCATGTTGGCCAGCCTGGTCTCAAAACTCCTGACCTCAGGTGGCCCGCCCACCTCAGCCTCTCAGAGTGTTGGAATTACGGGTGTGAGCCACTGCACTCCGGTATTTGGTTTTCTATTCCTGCGCTTAGGATGATGGCCTCCAGCTGTATCCATGTTGCTGCAAAGGACATGACTTAATTCTTTTTTATAGCTATGTAAACTGTCTTCAGCTTGAAATAACTAATATGCCAACATGGCATATTTTGGGGTGCCACGTCCTGCTCCCTTTCATTGGTCTCCCTACCAGTTTCCCTGCTTCTTCCCTGTTGACTCCTTCTCTAGTAAGAGAAGATGGAACATATCAGCATTTTGTGAGGATTTTACATGATAAAACATGTAGAGCATCTATCGAGTGGCAGGAAGCAAGCACATTGATCATTGATGAGACTCCCGTGAGTGTTGCTGGTGACAGTACAACATCAGAGCCACTCCCACCACCTCACTCAGCCCCTTCAGTGGGTGTCCTTCCTTTCCAGAATGAAAACTCACAAAAATCCCATTATTTTGCTGATGACTTTTAGATATTAATGTCCTGAAGTCACTTTCAGTTAAGTCGACCGGGCCTGGTGGCTCATGCCTGTAATCCCAGCACTTTGTGAAGCTGAGGCAGGTGGATCACTTGAGCCCAGGAGTTCGAGACCAGCCTGGGCAACATGGCAAACCCCATCTCTACTAAAAATACAAAAATTAGCCAGGCGTGGTGGTGGGCACCTGTAATTCCGGCTACTAGGGAGGCTGAGGTGGGAAAATCAATCACCTGATCCCGGAGGTCGAGGCTGCAGTGAACTGAGGTCCTGCCACTGCACTCCATCCAGCCTGGGCAACACAGCAAGACTCTGTCTCGAAAAAATAAAGTATTAATTCCATCTAATATACTAATCAATTTTCCTCTTATTGAAAAAAGGCTACATGGTAAAGGATACAAAGGTAAACTTCCCTTCCTCCCCAGTTAGGACCACTTGTAGCTATTATTATTTCTGCCTGGTTGGTGCTGCAGGCTTCTCTCTTTCTTCGTAATATCTAGAGTATTTCTAATTTTTTAACAGCTTTACTGAGGCATAAATGAGATACACCAAGCCACACATATCTAAAACTTACAATTTGATACATTTTAGCATACGTATACACCCATGAAACTACCTACCACTCCAAGATAATAAACATACAGCCGGGTGTTGGCTCACGCCTGTAATCCTAGCACTGAGGGAGAGGCCGAGGTGGGCAGATCCCTTGAGGTTAGGAGTTCGAGACCAGCCTGGTCAACATGGTGAAACCCCGTCTCTACTAAAAATACAACAAATTAGCTGGATATGCTCGCTGGAACCCAGGAGGCGGAGGTTGCAGTGAGCCGAGATTGTGCCACTGCACTCCAGCCTGGGCGGCAGAGCGAGACTGTCTCAAAAAAGGATAATGAAGATAGGCATCAGTCCCGAAGATACCGCTTGTTTACTGTCTCTCAGACATCAATGTTCCTTGCTGTCTGACGTCTAAAGTCATGACTGATTTTTTCATGTGTTTTGTCTAGTTTTTTTAGAAATTGGGTTAAATTCAGTCCCTTTCATTCCATCTTGAGTGGGGAAGACCCGAATAAAGGGAATGAATGAATACCTCACTATATTAGTTGGGGTTCCCCAGAGAAACAGAACCAATAAGCTACATAAAAGATATAAAAGAGGAGACTTATTATAGGAATTGGTTCACATGATTATGGAGGCTGAGATGTCCCCCGTCTGCAAGCTGGAAAACCAGGAATGCCAGTGCAGTCATTCATTCTGAGGCCAAAGGGCTAAGAACCAGGAGCTCAATGTCCAGGGGACAATGGAAGTCACAGCTTGAGGTAAAAAGGCAAAGTGGCTCTTCTCAACCCTTTTTGTTGTTCTGTCTGGGCCCTCAACCGATGAGATGTTGCCCACCCTCGCTGCTGAGCGTGGAGTTTCGTTACCCCGTCGACCAACCCAAATGCTAATCTCTTCTGCATATGCCCTCACAGACACACCCAGAAATACATAAAATTAACCTTCACCCTCCTTAAAATCATTAAAAAGCATTAAAAGCAAAAGAAGTTTGATTGTTGAAAACTTGCTTGTTGGTCTGCCTTAGCCCTGCCAGTTTCTGAGTCTTTCAAAAGTTATGTAGTTGGACCCAAATAACTATCCTTCTTGAAAAAGAAGGATATAATTGAAAGCCTCATGTTTCTTGATTTCAAAACCTACTACAAAGCTACAGTAATTAGCTCCGAGAAGTGGTGTATGCTTAAAATGCCAGCTACTTGGGAGGCTGAAGTGGAAGGATCACCTGAGCCCAGGAGTTTGAGGCAACATAGTGAGATTGTGTCTCTTGAAAAAAAAAAGAAAAGCAGTCAGGTGCAGTGGCTCATGCCTGTAAATCCTAGCACTTTGAGAGGCCGAGGCAGTAGGAATGCTTGAGGCCAGGAGTTCAAGACCAACCTGACCAAGCTGATATAGTGAGACCACATCTCTGAAAAGAAAAAAAAATAAAAATAATAAGAAAAAGCTACAGTAACCAAAACTGGCACTGACAAAGACAGATATACAGTCCGATAGAATGGAATTGAGAGCCCAGAAATAGTCCGTCACGTGTTGGTCAATTTTCAACAAGAGTGCCAAAACCATTCCATGGGGAAAGGACAGTTTTTTCAGCAAATGTCATTAGAAAAGCTGGATGTTCACATGCGAAAAATATACTGTTGGACCTCTATCCTCTACCACATACAAAAATTAACTAAAAATGGATCAAAGACCTAACTATAAAACATAAAAAAGCTAAAACTGTAAAACTTTTAGAACTTAAAGACCTAAAAAAGCTAAAACTATAAGACTTTTAGGAGAAAATATAGGAGAAATGCTTCATAACATTGGATTTGGCAATGATTTCTTGGATATGATACTGTCAGAGGGCATGTGAACCAGAGCAACTCCATCTTGAATAGGAGCTGGGTAAAAGGCTGAGACCTACCGGGCTGCATTCCCAGATGGTTAAGGCATTCTAAATCACAGGATGAGATAGGAGGGTGGCACAAGATACAGGTCATAGGCTGGGCACAGTGGCTCACGCCTGTAATCCCAGCACTTTGGGAGGCCAAGGCAGGTGGATCACTTGAGGCCAGGAGTTCAAGACCAGCCTAGCTAATGTGGTGAAACCCCGTCTCTACTAAAAATACAAAATTAGCCAGGCGTGGTGGTGCACGCCTGTAATCGCAACTACTCGGGAGGCTGAGGCAGGAGAATCACTTGAACCGGGGAGGTGGAGGTTGCAGTGAGCTGAGATTACACCACTAAACTCCAGCGTAGGTGATAGAGTGAGACTCTGTCTCAAAAAACAAACAAAAAAAGGATACAGGTTGGCCAGGCGCAGTGGCTCACGCCTGTAATCCCAGCACTTTGGGAGGCCAAGACAGATGGATCAAGAGTTCGAGACCAACCTGGCCAACATGGTGAAATTCCGTCTCTACTAAAAATGCAAAAATTAGCCGGGCGTGGTGGCACATACCTGTAATCCCAGCTACTTGGGAGGCTGAGGCAGGAAAATCACTTGAACCCGGGAGGCAGAGGTTGCAGTGAGCCGAGATCGCACCGTCGCACTCCAGCCTGGTGGACAAAAGCAAGACTTCGTCTCTGAAAAAAAAAAAATACAGGTTATAAAGAGCTTGCTGATGCCAGGCATGGTGGCTCACACCTGTAATCCCAGCACTTTGGGAGGCTGAGGCGGGCAGATCACGAGGTCAGGAGATCGAGACCATCCTGGCTAACACAGTGAAACCCCGTCTCTACTAAAAAATATAAAACATTAGCCAGTTGTGCTGGGCATGCCTGTAGTCCCAGCTACGCGGGAGGCTGAGGCAGGAGAATGGCGTGAACCCGGGAGGTGGAGCTTGTAGTGAGCCGAGATTGATCGCGCCACTGCACTCCAGTCTGGGCAACAGAGCAAGACTGTCTCAAAAAAAAAAAAAAAAAAATTCAGGCCCGGTGCAGTGGCCCACACCTGTAATCCCAACACTTTGGGTGGCCAAGGTAGGAGGCTCTCTTGAGCCCACGAGTTGGACACCAGCCTGAACAACATAACGAGACCCTATTTTTTCAAAAAAATTAGCCAGGCATGGTGACAAGTGCTTGTGGTCCCATATTGAGAGACTGAGGTGAGAGGATCTCTTGAGCCCAGGAGGTCAAGGCTGCAGTGAGCCATGATCATACCACTGCACGCCAGCCTGGGCGACAAAGTGAGACCTTGTCTCAAGAAAAATATATATATAAATATATATTCATGACACTTGTTAAAGACAATAAGGAAGGCTTTAGTCAAGCAGGGGCATGACCTTTACTCAAGGGACCCCTTTGTAGGGACCTTGAGTAGGGACCACTTTACAATGGGGCATAGAGATTGGTCCCAACTCCAAATACAACAAGAAACTGTGGGTATTTATAGCTAAGGAGAAGGTGGAAAGTCACTGGATGGAAACTTACGAAGAGGAGACATCAGAGGTGAGGGAGGACTCTGGCTAAGCCAACCTCACAGGACCTGCAGAGGGCAGGCCAGGAAGATCAGACATGGCCTGGCGGAGGGTGGAGGATGAGGAAACTGTCAGATATCGAGGGTGGGGGGTGTAGCTAAACTGGCTGAGCAGGACTCTTGCTAAAATTGGACAATGCCGGGATAACACAGAAGTCCAGAAGTCAGGACCTAGTTGAAAAAGCACCCAGAGGCTAGAAGGGAGAGAAGAAAAAAAGAGGGAAAACGCACCCCGAGGAGCCCGAATGGAGTTAGGTGGAGAAGATGATCGTCTCCGGCATCGTTCATCTCTGCACTCAGCACTAGTGCTCAGCACCCCTGGGAAGCCTACAGAGATCACAAAGGTGAAAAAGTGCTTTCATCCTTAACCCAGTCCTTATCCACAAACCCCCCAAGGGCATGACAATGCCAGTGCTCCTGTTCCCTAAGCTGGCCTCTGTGGGGAAAGAAGAATGCGTTTCATTTGAGATTAATGGGACACACACAGTGGAATGTCATTCAGTGTGAATGGGATACAATGATGAAAAAAAGCCCACCCCCAGTCTTAAGAAACTTGCAGGTTTTGTGGGAAAGGGAGAGGCAGCAAATACTACGACACAAGGGGGAAAGGTAAGTGGAACTGGAGAGATCAACCTGTGGCCTCCCTTCCAGAGCCCGGTGACCCCAAGGACCCTGGATTTTGAAGGCTGATCAAGTGCAGTGCATGGGAGAGAACGGAAGGAGACGCCTTCAGCTTCACAGGTGTTTGCTGGGGTGATAGCAGCTTCGAAAATCAAGACCCCTTGGAGACTGGAAAAAAACCTACATGCAAACAGTTGCTCTGGGAGTTGTAGCAGTAAAGTCGCTTCTGCCTTTTATTGCATAATTAAGATACTCCATAGAATAACTTTTTTTTTTTTTTTTTTTTAGATGGAGTCTCGCTCTGTCACCCAGGCTGGAGTGCAATGGCACAGTCTCAGCCCACTGCAACCTTTTTTTTTTTTTTTTTTTTTTTGAGACAGAGTCTCCCTCTGTCACCCAGGCTGGAGTGCAATGGCGCGATCTCAGCTCACTGCAACCTCTGTCTCCCGGGTTCCCACCATTCTCCTGCCTCAGCCTCCCAAGTAGCTGGGACTACAGGCACCTGCCACCCATGCCTGGGTAATTTTTTTTTTTGTATTTTTTAGTAGAGACAGAGTTTCACTGTGTTAGCCAGGATGGTCTCGATCTCCTGACCTTGTGATCCACCCACCTCAGCCTCCCAAAGTGCTGGGATTACAGGCATGAGCCACTGTGCCCGGCCTACACCCAGCTATTTTTTTGTATTTTTAGTATAGACAGGGTTTCATCATATTGGCAAGGCTGGTCTCAAACTCCTGACCTCGTGATCCACCTGCCTCGGCCTTCCAAAGTGCTGGGATTACAGGCGGGAGCCACCGTGCCCGGCCATAATAACTTTTTAAAAAGGATGTCAAGTTAATGGAATGTATTCTGCTTTAGAAAATAAAACTCTTAGGTTTTCAAAAATTAGCAACATGGGATTACCAAGGGCCTGCTTACTGTTTACAGTATGTGAATCCTACTTCCTTTTCATGGTTGTAAAGACTGGGATTTTCTGGGAGCTGAACTGCAGGAGTCCACAGGCCACCTGTTAGGACTGTGCACGCTCCTCCACAAACATGCCTGTGGGGGGATCCTTGGCTCTCTCTGCAGGGGTGCGTTGGGTGTGCACGAGCTGGGAAGGAAGGATCTGTCGGAACTGCAATCAAAGCCACGGCAGGCCTCCCAGGATCTTACTGATGGTGAAAAAAACCAGTTTCCTCGTCCCTCCCTTAATCATGGCAACCACCGCCCTCAGACTCAGAGATACCTGGAGGAGTGTGATCGGGCTGACCTTTTGCTGTTATCTGGAATTCTTTTAGGGTGATGGGAGATCACTTTTTTTTTTTTCGAGACAGGATCTTGTTTTGTCAACCAGGCTGGAGTGCAGATTCAGGTGATTCTTCCGCCTCAGCCTCCCCAGGCAGCCTGAGTAGCTGAGAAAACAGATGCACGCCACCATGCCCGGTTAATTTTTGGACGTTTTGCAGCCATATGGTTTCACCATGTTGTCCAGTCTGGTCTTGAACTCCTGAGCTCAAGGGATCCTCCCACCTTGGCCTCCCAAAGCATTGAGATTACAGGTATGAACCACTGTGCCCGGCTACCCAGGAGATTACTATTTTTTGGCATAAATCCATCCAAAACTATTCATTAGTTTATCCACTCAACATTGATTTATTATTCCTGACTGCAGCCAACAACATCGTGAATACTTTCCCTGCCTCAAGCTCTGTTCTAGGTCCTAGAACATTTATGACAATTTGTTTCTCTGCCCTCTGGCAGGTGAGAAAACTTTGTAAGAACTTTCAATGCAAAAAGTATGAGAAGATGTACAACAAATCTGGGACTATTTGTAACATACACCCGGGCGGAGGATGTAGGAGCAGAGGTGGAAGAAGGCCTTGAAGAGGGTCCTGTGCACACCGGGCAGGCCTCCAACGGAGAAAACACAACCTGGCCAGGCACAGTGGCTCACGCCTGTAATCCCAGCACTTTGGGAGGCCAATGCGGGTGGATCACCTGCAGTCAGGAGTTCGAGATCAGCCTGGCCAACGTGGTAAAACCCCCGTCTCTACTAAAAATACAAAACTTAGCCGGGCTTGGCACAGGCTTGCAGTCCCAGCTGAGGCAGGAGAATCGCTTGAACCTGGGAGGTGGAGGTTGCAGTGAGCCAAGATCACGCTTCTGCACTCCAGCCTGGATGACAGAGTGAGACTCTGTCTCAAAACAAAATAAATAAAATAAACACGCAATCCATACCACAGCCACCAGGGTGATTGTCCAGGTTGTATTTCTGCTGATGTCGACCCTTCATGCCTTCCTCTTGCTGCCCCTTCCAGCTGCACCTCCCTCGGTCCTCTTCGGAGGAGGAGGAGCCAACACTCAGGCTCCTGTGCAGTGCATCCCCATGGGGATTTACCCAGTGATTTTGTTTATTTTTATTATTATTATTATTTTTGAGACAGAGTTTCACTCGTTTCCCAGGCTGGAGTGCAATGGCACAATCCCAGCTCACTGCAACCTCTGCCTCCCGGGTTCGCGATTCTCCAGTCTCAGCCTCCCGAGGAGCTGGGATTAGAGATGTGTGCCACCACGCCCAGCTACTTTTTGTATTTTAGTACAGACGGGGTTTCGCCAAGTTGGCGAGGCTGGTCTCGAACTCCTGACCTCCAGTGATCTGCCCACCTTGGCCTCCCAAAGTGCTGGGATGACAGGCATGAGCCACTGCTCCAGCAATTCTTAATCAGACAAAACTCAGCCCTAACTCCAGTAGTTGATGCAGGGGTGGAATTTCATTCTGCTTCTTCCTTACTGTTATTTTATGCAAGGGGGTGGAGCGTGTGCGTGTTAGGGACGGAAAAGTGCGAAAGGCAAATGGTCCACTGGACCAGAGGGGTCATTGTATAGGTCAGAAATCAGGTTACTCTTGGAGACAGAAACTACTGAGAATCAAGCCAAAGGGAATTAAATGAGCACCTGTAAAGGAATGTGGGGACTCAATAAGCATGGGGCCGAGAAGATGCCATCGGGCAAGGGTAATTCCGGTAGTCGGAGGCAGCTGCTCCCTGATATAGCAAGGACTGAGGCTCGCATTTCACAGCCAGTCATCGTAAAATGACCAAAACCTATTCAACCACATCATCATCTGTTGAAAATTAAACTGAATTTTAATACATTATTACACTTTTATTCATATTTTTAGGGTTAACCTAAGGGGCTACTCTGCTTGAAGCCTGAACAAAGAGAAGTCAGGATTAAACTTTTGTGCAAAGGAGACATCAAATTTGGGGAGCATGAATGTCTTGAGCAATGGAGAGGCAGGGTCTGAGGCTGCTCAGCAATTTTCCAGGCATTCCTTAGCACACTCAGCTTTTCTCAGATTGCATTCAGTGGTTCTTAACTCAGAGAGATTTTGCCTCTCAGGACATTTGGTGACGTCTGGAGACATTTTTGGTTGTCACACTGAGAGGAGGCACTACTGGCACGTCATGGGTAGAGACCAGTGGTGCTGCTAAACTTCCTACAGTACACAGAATAACCCCATGAAGAATGACCTGGCTGGGGCCTGAGATCATTTCTTTACCCGGAGGTGCAGCCAGTCAGCCAGGGGGAATGAAGCAGTATTTGTGGGCTGAGCAGAGAGGACCCTGGGCAGATCCTGGGTGTGTGCACATGAGGGCCCCGGGCAGGGCAGGGCAGAGGAGGTTGGGACACCGAGTCAGAGGTATGCTCCTGAAGGCAACCCACACGGGGGCCGCTTCGTGGAACTGCAGGCCTGATAGCAGCATGGTGCGGAGCTGTCTGGACAGGCCTGCAGAGAAGGGCGCCTGCCTTACCGAGGTCAACCCACACACAGGCAGTAGTCAAAGGCTGCTGTCGCAACGCGGTGCCTGGCCTATCTTGTGATGATGTTTGTTTTTATACATAATGTTATGCTTTGTTTATGGACAAGTAATGGAGGCTGGTGAGGCTGCCCTAGGCCTGTTACACACCCAGAGGGCCCTGTGCCCACCTCAGGCCTCATTCTCTCCTGAGAAGAGAGCCCAGTGGCCGGAAGACATCCCTCCCCTCTTGTTTGTTCTCTCCTGCCCTCTCTCTGCTTCCGCTTTTAAGAAACACCTGTTGGCCAGGCGCAGTGGCTCATGTCTGTTATCCCAGCACTTTGGGAGGCTGAGGTGGGCAGATCACGAGGTCGGGAGTTCAAGACCAGCCTGGCCAACATAGTGAAACCCCTGTCTCTACTAAAAGTACAAAAATTAGCTGGGCGTGGTGGTGCGCGCCTGTAGACCCAGCTACTCGGGAGAATGAGGTGGGAGAATCACTTGAACCTGGGAGGCTGAGGTTGCAGTGAGCCGAGATGACACCACTGCACTCCAGCCTGGGCTATAGAACAAGACTCCCTTTAAAAAAAAAAAAAAAAAAAAAAAATGATGATCTGGAAGCCCGAATGTAGCTAACTGGTACACAGATGAAAGTGAAATGTGTGATGTTTCCTAAGACCCCCTAAGACTTCCCTGAGCCACGGGAGGCTCTCACGAGTGTGTAAGCCAGGGTTTTGGGGAAGGGGTGGACAGGTGTGTCTCGCATTTTCCCAGCTGCCTCTCCCTTCCCCTTCCTCCTTGCTCCCCGAGACTTCTTTGTGGATTCCTTCCCAGGGCTTGGTCTGAATTCCCTAATAGACGTTCTCCTAGTGGGATGAGTCCCCCTTTACAGCACTCAGGAACTGCCTGCTCCTCTAGCTGTCTCTGATCCACCTCTCCTGTCTTTCAACTAAAGCCCTCATGTGCCAGACCACCGTTGGTGGATCTCATCACCAGCATGAAGTGGGCCCTTGGAGTTGCCGGCTGACTAGGTTCCCAATTAGTGACTCATAGCATCTCACTCATTTCCTCGTCATCAGTAGGAGGCAGCAGTCTGCACTTTTGCATCACATTTGGAAGACATCTGTGTGTTTGTCCTCGTGCTATTTCTAACCTCTAGGTCTATTGTAACCTCCAGGTCCATGAATGACCCTCATCCTCAGTAAAAGTGGATTCACGCTGGCACTGTCTGCACTTGTCTCTCTTTGACACATAGAACATTATAGGTTTTGGTGAATAAAAACTAACTTAAAGTCATTCTTGTAAAATGGAAATACATTTTTCTGCTGTTCTTAACTTTATAATATAGATACACACTATGTCTTATGAAATAGTAAATGGAAAACACGATTCAAAAAGCTCTATTTTGGTAAATAATTTGCATAAAGGGCATATGGACAACACAAGTCCACAACACAATAGACAACAGACAACACAACCTGTTACACAGGCACTCAAGTTCGTCTGCAGATTTGGTTTTCTTTTTTTTTGAGATGGAATTTCACTCCTGATGCCCAGGCTGGAGTGCAATGGCACGATCTTGGCTCATTGCAACCTCCGCCTCCCAGGTTCAAGCAATTCTACTGCCTCAGCCTCCCAAGTAACTGGGATTACAGGCATGCACCACCACGCTGGGCTAATTTTGTATTTTTAATAGACACGGGATTTCTCTATGTTGGTCAGGCTGGTCTTGAACTCCCGACCTCAGGTGATCCGCCCACCTCGGCCTCCCAAAGTGCTGGGATTACAGGCGTGAGCCACCACGCCCAGCCTACAGATTTGGTTTTCAATATCACTTGACATGCACAAGGTACAGATGAACAAGCACCTTTATTTTTTCTTTTTCTTTTCTTTTTTTTTTTTGGAGATGGAGTCTCACTCTGTTGCTCAGGCTGGAGTGCAATGGCACGATCTTGGCTCACTGCAACCTCTGCCTCTCAGGTTCAAGCGATTCTCCCACCTCAGCCTCCCAAGTAGCTGGGATTGTAGGCGCAGACCACCACGCCTGGCTAATTTTTGTATTTTTAGTAGAGACAGGGTTTCACCACGTTGGCCAGGCTGGTCTCAAACTCCAGACCTCAGGTGATCTGTCCACCTCGGCCTCCCCTCAGCTGGGATTACAGTCGTGAGCCACCGTGCCCAGCCACAAGCACCTTTTTTATCTCCTGTGTTTGAAATTAAAATGAAAAAAATGTATAAACATTCTTATTTAATTAACAAGTGAGGAGTCATTTTTAGTAAATGGATGTAAATACCTTAAGAAAGCCATCAAGTGTCAAATAGAGAGATGTAAGCTACCATGGAGAGCCTTTCAGGACGTATGGAAGGAACCAGTTTGCAATGACAACATGGTGTGGGTGGTACCTACTTACACTGAAAGATTGGGATGGGCTTTTCAGAGTGCCCTCTTCGCTGTCTTCCTTCACCCAGCCCACCTGCTCTTCCAGGACTCCAACGCCACTTTCCTCCTGCGCCCCCTGGTGTCTGTCTGCTTTTCTGTTCCCCCCATTTCTACCTTAGGACTTTTCTGTGCCTTTCATTCATCCTCCATCTGCGTTTCCCATGGTACTGACTTCAGAGCCCCTGACTGCACCGAAACTCAGTCGTGTGAACGAGGACTGCAGTGCTGCTGGGGATGTATTCTCCATTTGTACTTAGAGAGTTATGTCAAAACCTAAATCGTAGGACTGACAGATAATGATAATTTGTCTATGGCAAAAACATAAAAACATAAGCTTAACTGCCTATCCTAATATAACAGGAAACTAAACTATTTATACTGAACTGAATTCTCCTACACTTACAACTCACATACCTGCAGCTTCCTGGACAGGCAGCAGACACTCCGAAACCCCGCTGTATCCTAGTATATAATACTTTCGACCAACCTACATGTGTAACTGACATCATTTTCAGAATTGAATGCTTCAAGTGGCATTCACATTCATAGACATTAATAATTTAAGCAATGGAATTAACTGGTACAGAATATATAGGTAAATAATAAAAGAAGTAATTAAAAATCTTTGTTCCATCAATTCATATTAGCTATATATGTTCTCAAGTCTCAAAGAAAAGGTATTATTTCAAAGCAATTTAAAAAAATATTTAAAGATTAGCACCCTATAGTTCTCACGTAATAAGTTAAATGGGTAATTAATTGGCATTTTATTTCAATAGAAGCTTATTTCAAAAAGCTTTCTGCAGAGTTATTTTGTGTAAAATGGTAATTATGCCCACGGTTTTCTAAGTGAAGCTTGCAGAAAGGGCTCATTTTCCCATAAACATAATTTTCATTGATGTTTCCCTTAAAGACAAATGTTTCCTTCACTGAAATAGACTTTTGGAAATTGTTTAATTATTTTTACATTGGCAATTATGTCACCTTCCTCGAGTATCCGTATCCTCATTAATTATACTACATTGCCACTGGTACCTCAGAAGTATTTGGTGTTTTCTTAAGTTCTTTAAGCTCTTCATTTTGTTTTATTTATTTATTTATTATTTATGTTTTGAGACAGAGTCTCGCTCTGTCGCTCAGGCTGGAGTGCAGCGGCCTGATCTCGGCTCCCTGCAACCTCTGCCTCCCGGGTTCAAGTGATTCTTCTGCCTCAGTCTCCGGAGTAGCTGGGATTACAGGCTCGCACCACCAAGCCCGGCTAATTTTGGTATTTTTAGTAGAGACAGGTTTTGCCATGTTGCCCAGGCTGGTCTCAAACTCCTGACCAAAAGTGACCCGTCTGCCTGGGCCTATTTTTTTTTTTTTGAGACGGAGTCTCGCTCTGTCGCCCAGGCTGGAGTGCAGTGGCGCAATCTCGGCTCATTGCAAGCTCCGCCTCCCGGGTTCACGCCATTCTCCTGCCTCAGCCTCTCCGAGTAGCTGGGACTACAGGCGCCCGCCACCGCGCCCGGCTAATTTTTTGTATTTTTAGTAGAGACGGGGTTTCACCGTGGTCTCTATCTCCTGACCTCGTGATCCGCCCACCTCGGCCTCCCAAAGTGCTGGGATTACAAGCGTGAGCCACCGCGCCCGGCCGGGCCTAAATTCTTTAAGCTCTTAATGTAGAGTCTGAAAAGAGGGTTTCAGTCTGGGATTAAGTGCCTTTTTTTTTTTTTTTTTTTTGGGACGGAGTCTCCTGCCTCAGCCTCCCTAGTACCTGGGACTACAGGCGCGCACCACCATGTCCAGCTAGTTTTTGTATTTTTAGTAGAGACTGGGTTTCGCCATGTTGGCCAGGCTGGTCTCGAACTCCCAACCTCCGGTGATCCGCCCACCTCGGCCTCCTAAAGTGCCGGGATAACACGTGTGAGCCACCACTCCCCGCCAAGTGCCAATTACTTAATATTCCTAACTTTTTAACATATCCTAAAATACAACTCGACACCCAAGTTCAGGCGTTCGCGGAAGGTCTTTTGTTGGCTGCACTCCTCTCTGCGGCTCAGCTCCCGCCCAGCCCCAGCCTCCGACACTGGGCGCACTGCTGTGCAGAGGAAGCTGCGCCGCACCGGCCTCTGCCGCCACCTGGCGCCCGGCCGGG
The DNA here is from genome assembly GCF_006542625.1 of Nomascus leucogenys. NCBI lineage: Eukaryota > Metazoa > Chordata > Mammalia > Primates > Hylobatidae > Nomascus > Nomascus leucogenys. Next base: position 3,321,584 of record NC_044384.1, read on the forward strand.
GCACGACGCCCTAGACAGCCTCCCTAATAATATGAGCCGCACGCTCCCGTGGGCGCCCCTGTCCATGGCGGCCGCGCTTCTCAGCGCCCCTTCCGTGGGCTGCGGCTCTCACCCCCCAGTCCCACTCCCACGTGGGCCCAAGTTCCCTCCGGGTTGAAAGCAGGGAACCTGCAGGGCTCACTCATCCTAAAAACGACCTTAATCCCTTTTTTTTGATTCCAAAAGGATTTTTCAACTAAGGAAATGTGTTTTCTGGCCAGGTGTGGTGGCTCACACCTGTAATCCCAGCACTTTGGAAGGCCGATGTGAGTGGATCACCTGAGATCAGGAGTTCGAGAGCAGCCTGACCAATATGGTGAAACCCTGTCTCCACCAAAAATACAAAATTAGCCAGGTGTGGTGGCACATGCCTGTAATCCCAGCTACTTGGGAGGCTGAGGCAGGAGAATCGCTTGAACCCGGGAGGCAGAAGTTGCAATGAGCCGAGATCACGTGCCACTACACCCCATCCTGGGCAACAACAGTGAGACTCCATCAAAAAAAAAAAAAAAGAAGAAAGAAAGAAGGAAGGAAGGAGGGAGGGAGGGAAGGAAGGAGGGAGGGAGGGAGGGAAGGAAGGAAGGAAAGAAGGAAGGAAGGAAGGAAAGAAGGAAGGAAGGAAGGGCGGGAGGGAGGGAAGGAGGGAGAAGAAAGAAATGTGTTTTCTGCAAATAAAGAGTTTTACTTTTTCCCCAAAACTGGAGCATTTAATTTCTTTGTCTTGCTTTACTGCACTGGCTAAAACCTCTAGTGTAATGATAGATAGAAATGGTAACAGGAAATATTTGTTTTGATTTCCTGCTATTAGAGAGAAAAATGAGTCTTTGACCGTCAATTATTATACTAGCTGTAGTTTTTTTATAGAAGCCCTTTAGCCTGTTGAAGACATGCCCTTCCTTTCCTAGTTTGTGAGTGTTTCTACCATGCATGAATGCTGGATCTGCTAAAATTGTGTTAAGAAGTTTTGCATTTATATTCCTGAGGGCTCTCAGCCTGTTCTTTTCTTGTTGCCTTTCTTGGAACATGTTTTTTCGGTCTTTGTATCAGGGTAACACTGGCCTCTGAATTGGGAAGTATTTCTCTCTCTTGACTCTTAGGGAACACACACTTTTCAAGTCATAGAAACGATGTTTCAGCTTTTGAATTTGTTGCTGTTACGGAACACACACTTTTCAAGTCATAGAAACGATGTTTCAGCTTTTGAATTTGTTGCTGTTCCTGCCTTTTGTTCTCAGCTGCCAAGGATGAAACACCAGCAGATAGGGTGCAAGCTATGCCAGGGTAATGAAGAAGGAAAAAGGTTTGGCATCGATCATTTGCTACCAGACACTGTTACAGGTGGTGGTTGTTGTTGTTTATTGAGACAGAGTCTCATTCTGTTGCCCAGGCTGGAGTGCAGCGGCATCATCTCAGTTCACTGCAACCTCTGCCTCCCGGGCTCAAGCAAGTCTCCTGCCTCAGCCTCCCAAATAGTTGGGACTACAGGCATGTACCACCATGCCTGGCTAATTTTTGTATTTTTAGTAGAGATGGGGTTTCATCATGTTGGCCAGGTTGGTCTTTAACTCCTGACCTCAAGCAATCTGCATGCCTTGGTCTCCCAAAGTGCTGGGATTATAGGCGTGAGCCACCGCGCCCGGCCTGTTACATATTTAATCTCCTTTCATTGTCTCACAATTTCCTGAAGAGTGTACGATGACTCCCATTTTACAAGTTTGTTAAGAGAGGTTAAATATTCGCCTAAAGTGACACAGTAAGTCTTGGAGTTGGGATGGAAAAGCAGCCTCAAGGCCTCTAGAGGCCTTGCACTCTTTCTTACATCAGGTAAGCAGAGTGAAGAATATACCTAGTAGTTCAGGAAACTGTGATCTAGAAATATAATTTGAGTTCACTCCAGAGTTGTTTAATTTCACAGATTCCAAATTAAACTAAATTCTGACACTGGCCTGAAGTTTGCTAAATCAAGTTTCGCCTAAAGCTGCCTCCTAACATATTTTAAGTTCGGCCTAAAGATTTCTCTGTATGTCTTGTGAACTATATAGCACATGGAGGTGTAAACAGATCATAGCCTACACCTATTTTGGCCAATCAAATGTATCCAACTGTTTGAACTGTGTTTGTTTGTTTGTTTTTTGACAGAGTTTCACTCTTGTTGCCCAGGCTGGAGTGCAATGGCATGATCTCGGCTCACCACAACCTCCGCCTCCTGGGTTGAAGGGATTCTCCTGCCTCAGCCTCCCAAGTAGCTGGGATTACAGGTGCTAATTTTGTATTTTTAATAGAGATGGGATTTCTCCATGTTGGTGAGTCTGGCCTCAAACTCCCAACCTCAGGTGATCCACCCACCTCGGCCTCCCAAAGTGCTGGGAATACAGGCGTGAGCCACCTCACCCGGCCTGAACTGTGTTTAAATAAGGCAAACGCTGAGTTGTAACCAATCTGGCTGTTTTTGTACCTCACTTCTATTTTCTGTACATCTCTTTCCTTTTTCTGTCCATAAATCTTCCACCATGCGGATGCGTTGGAGTCTCTGTGAACCTGTTGTGATTCTGTGGGCTACCTGATTCACAAATCGTTCATTGCTCAATTAAACGCCTTTAAATTTAGTTCAGCTGAAGTTTTTCCTTTATCAAGTTGAAACTGTCTGGAGTAGTTCCAGGGGTAAACTAACTTAGTTTAACACCTAAGCAAATAGAAATAATATGATAATGAAAATAATACTAATAATAACTTATAACAAATAGATAAATAAAATGGTTGCTAAATCCAATCTGAAATTTGTAGCAATACCAGGCAACCTCATCCCATGACTTTCTAGGAAGCACTTGGCAGCCCAAGAAAGTGGACACAGTTCCACATGACAGGGATCATTGAAGGGATCATGTGAGGAACAGCAAGGAACTGATGGGGGCTGGGGGTGAGGGGCTGGGGGGAAGTTAGGTTGCTAACAAGAGCGTGATTTCAAAAAGCACAGTCAGCTGGTCTGAAATAAGGAACAGTGTTATTCCAATGTAACCTCCCAGTGGGTTCACCTTGCCTGCTGCCTAGACAGAGTCAACTTATCAAGACAGGGGAATTGCAATAGAGAAAGAGTAATTCACGCAGAGCCAGCTGGGCAGGAGACTAGAGTTTCACTATTACACAAATCAGTTTCCCACGCATTCGGGGAGCAGAATTTTTAAGGACAACTTGGTGGGTGGGGGGAAGTCAGTGAGCCAGGAGTGCTGATTGGTCAGAGATGAAATTAAAGGGAGACAGAGCTGTCTTCTTGCACTGAGTCAGTTCCTGGGTGGGGTACCACAAGATCACATGAGCCAGTTCATCAATCTGGGTGGTGCCAGCTTAAGTGCAAGGTCTGCAAAATATCTCAAGCACTGATCTTAGGAGCTGCTTAAGGAGGGTCAGAATCTTGTAGCTTCTAGCTGCATGACTCCTAAACTATAATTTTCTTTCTTTCTTTCCTTCTTTCCTTCCTTCCTTCCTTCCTTTCCCTCCCTCCCTCGCTCCTTCCTTCCTTCTGCATGACTCCTAAACTATAATTTCCCCTCCCCTCCCCTCCCTTCCTTTCCCTTCTCTTCTCTTTTCTTTCAACAGAGTTTTGCTCGTCACCCAGGCTATAGGGCAATGACGCTATCTCCGCTCACTGCAACCTCCGCCTCCCAAGTTCAAGCAATTCTCCTGCCTCAGCCTCCCAAGTAGCTGGGATTACAGGCATGCCCACCACCACGCCTGGCTAATTTTTGGATTTTTAATAGAGATGGGGTTTCACCATGTTGGCCAGGCTGGTCTCAAACTCCTGCTTCAACCTCCCAAAGTGCTGGGATTACAGGTGTGAGCCACCACGCCCAGCTGTTTAATCTCTTTTTAATAAAATATTTCATTGTGTTATCATTTGATTCTCACAGCACCATCTGAGGTATATGAGTGGTGTTAGTCCAATTTTAACACACTTGCTCCATTCGTGGAAAATGAACAGCAGAGCTGTTCTCCAGAGATGTTCAGATCCGCAGCCCAGTGCTTTTTTCCGTATGATCTTTACCCAAAACAGCTCCGACTCCAATTTTTTGAGTTTATACCTGGATCCTACACCACCCTTCTCCAGCCCTCTGGTCCTTGACATTGTTTCTTTATTCATCTGCACCATTCATGCAGAAGGAAGGAAGGAGGGAGGGAGGGAAAAGAGGGAGGGAGGTAAATGAAGGAAGGAAGGAAAGAAAGAAGGAAGGAAAGAAGGAAGGAGAAAGAAGAGAAAAAGGAAGGAAGGAAGGAAGGAAAGAAAGAAAGAAAGAAAGAAAGAGAAAGAAAGTAAAAGAGAAAGGAAAGAAAGAAAGAAAAAGAAAGAAGGAAAAGAAAGAAAGAAAGAAAGAAAGAAAGAAAGAAAGAAAGAAAGAAAGAAAGAAAGAAAGAAAGAAAAGAAAGAAAGAAAGAAAGAAAGAACTGCATCTGAGGCGGAAGTAACACTGTTTCAGCAACATCTACATTCAGAACATACTAGAAGATACAGCACGCTTCTTACACGGATCAGCAAGTCAGCAATATTCTCTTTTCATTGTATTGCTTAGAGCTTCACGTTGGTGGGAAGCGTGTTTGGTCATAAAAAGAACTGCCGAGCACAGGTACGCTATGACCCCACAGGTTCCTGGGGAGAGGCAACACATCTTCCTTGGAGAGGACAGTTAAATACGTCCCCTCTGACACAACTACACAGACCCTTTTCCAAGCTCTGCAGCCATCCTCCCCGCCTCATGAAATAAAATGTAGATTTCTGTTAATTGCACTTAATAAATCTTTTTTTTTTCTTTCAACCACTTTGAGTAAAGTTTGTATTGTCAATAAATCTTTTGAGTTTCCATTTCTATAAAACATTCTGGGGCAGTGTACAGTACAAACTTCAGTGACATAAGCTACCATTTGTAAGTATGATCTATGTGTGTATTTCCACTTAAATAAGTAAGAACCTGTAATGTGCTCCATCGTCCATGGAAATGTTACCCTGTAGCAATTTTCCAGGCCCCCTAGCCTTCAGCCTTCACTAATGGCTTCAGTTCATTCTTCCAGAAAATTAAAGAAGCTGTTGTCATTCTGTGGTGGATATAAAGTTAGATAATTTTTCTCCCAAAAAGATAAAACACAAAAACATTCTTATATTTGGAGGCAGGAAAACCTCATCTGTTCAATTCCTCCCAGAAAATGAGAAGTTTAATGCAAGCTGAGCCTTCCTACCAGCCAATTAACTTCACCTGCCCAGGGGGACAGGAAGAAACAGCATGGACTATTTCCCTTCCACACACCCACACACCCTCTCCTCCTGATCACTTTACTTTCATTAATGTATTTATTTTAGAGACAGGATCTCACTCTGTTGCCCAGGTTGCAGTGCAATGATGTGACCATAGCTCACTGCAGCCTTTAACTTTAGGGCTCAAGCGATCCTCCCACCTCAGCCCCCCAAGCGTGGGGATTACATGCATAATTACAGCGGACCAGCCACCCATGCTTACTTTATTTTTATTTATTTATTTTTTTTTGAGATGGAGTCTCGCTCTTTCGCCCAGGCTGGAGTGCGGTGGCACTATCTCGGCTCACTGCAAGCTCCACCTCCCAGGTTCATGCCATTCTCCTGCCTCAGCCTCCTGAGTAGCTGGGACTACAGGTGCCTGCCACCGTGCCCGGCTAATTTTTTGTATTTTTAGTAGAGACGGGGTTTCACCGTGTTAGCCAGAATGGTCTCGATCTCCTGACCTCGTAGTCCACCCGCCTCGGCCTCCCAAAGTGCTGGGATTACAGGCGTGAGCCACCGCGCCCAACCCTATGCTTACTTTAAATTGCAAGAAGCAAGAACGTTCTACAGCCAATGTTTTAGGGAGTAACGGTTGCTCTGTAAAAATTAAATTCCAATTAAAAATTGGAAAATTAAATTAAAAATTCCAACATATTTTCTTCCGTAGATTCCTGAAAGATGCTGAGAGCCTTTCACTTCACAGAAAAATACAGGTGTCAAGCCGTGTGACCCCAGGAAAAATCACCTGACCTTTCTAGGTCTCAAATTGTAAAATGAGAAAGTTGAATTAGCTGCTCTCTAAGGTCGTCACAAAGTTTAATATTCTATGACTTTTCTAGGATTGAACCATAAAACATCAAGCACTTTTTTTTTTTTTTTTTTAGAAAATCTGTTGGATGATGGTTAGAAGTCAATGGCCCTGGAGCCCATCCCCTTCTAGGGTTCAGAGTGTTCCTGTTTGCTCGTTTGATCACAGCTGTGAGAGCCCACTTGGCTATAATAAAAATAAAAATGTACTAATGATTCACGAGTAAACTTACAGCCATCCTTCTTTATGCGGATCACTGACAGCACGGAACTGTCCCTCTCCAGGGAGATAGAGTACACAGAGGGCAGCCACCTCGAAAGAGAAGATAGCCCTCTCCAAGCCCCTTCAATCCTCAACTCAGCCAGTCTATTGCCGACCAGTCTTCATCTGGAGCCCAAGGTACACAGGAAAAGAGGTGCTGTTCCTCCCTGACCATCCCAGCCTTCTCCTCCTGTCCCTGCTGATCTCAGCCCCACTGGCCAGCACGCCTGCTGAGTGTAGCTCTCCCTCCACCATCCCCCCCCCCCCCCCCCCCCCCCCCCCCCCCCCCCCCCCCCCCCCCCCCCCCCCCCCCCCCCCCCCCCCCCCCCCCCCCCCCCCCCCCCCCCCCCCCCCCCCCCCCCCCCCCCCCCCCCCCCCCCCCCCCCCCCCCCCCCCCCCCCCCCCCCCCCCCCCCCCCCCCCCCCCCCCCCCCCCCCCCCCCCCCCCCCCCCCCCCCCCCCCCCCTGGTTCTCCCCCCACCATCCCAACCTTCTCCTCCTGTCCCCCCCACCTCAGCCCCTCCTACCAGCACGCACACTGAGTGTCACTCTCCCCCCACCATCCCAACCTTCTCCTCCTGTCCCCCCCACCTCAGCCCCTCCTACCAGCACGCATGCTGAGTGTAGCTCTCCCCCCACCATCCCAATCTTCTCCCCATCCCCCCCACCTCAGCCCCTCCTACCAGCACGCATGCTGAGTGTTGCTCTCCGCCCACCATCCCAACCTTCTCCCCAATCCCCCGCCCACCTCAGCCCCTCCTACCAGCATGCATGCTGAGTGTGCTCTCCTCACCCACCCCCAGGACTGCTTGCCCCATCATCAAGACTCCCATGGTGCCTTCAGCTTCAAAACCTTATCAGGGGCATCCTCAATTCTCCTTAGTAGACCCAGGTCTCAGCTCACACCTGCACCTGCCATGGGCTCCGTCACAGACGCGTCTGCCTACCATGGAGCCCTCTGGACTTCCTGGCAGCTGCTCATGCCACTTTGCCCCGGGTTTCCATGCAGCTGTGCCATGCCTGTGTTCCATGCCTCACACCCTGGGGGCTCCTCTGAAGCTCACCCTCTGAGCGTCCTCTCCTCAAGCTCCTGTGCTGTCCTTCCCATTCCCTGCGGGTGGGCACTCCTCAAGCTTCCTGCCAGCCCAGGCCCCCCACTGCTCCTCTGGGATGCACTTCTGAGGGCACATCCGTGGCTCCCCAAGTGCACTTCCAGTCCTGAGCCCTCCGGTGCACCCCGGACCTACATTTCCAAATACCTGGGGGTCCGCACAGCAAAGTCCTACCAGCACACTACAGTCATCCTGTCACACCCAAACTCCCTGCTCCATCCAATCTGCCTCTCTTCTAGCAACCATCTTGCTTCCCTGGGTGGCACTCCTTGATTCCCTGGCGAATTTGTCTGATCAGTCAGCTGGCACAGACCACTGTTGCGGGAAACTGAGGACTAGAGAGACTGACATGGAGAACAGGAGGATTGTTTATTTCAGGTGCTCACTGGCTTAGTGGATTCATATCCAAAAAGCTGAGCACTGAACAAAGACTGAGCAGGGTTTTTATAAGCAAACTTACAGAAGCAAACAAAAGCAGTTAATCACATGGTAGGTCACATAATCTATAGCATAACCACTTAACTTGTGGCCTTGCATAGCTTGTAGCTTGTAACTGCATTGAAAGAAAAACAAGAACTGGCTAAATTATAGACGTTTGTAAAACATAGTTATGCTTAAGAAGCCAGGGAAAGGAGTAACAGTAAAGGAATTTGTCTTTTTCCCTTTTTTGTCCTTCAACTTTGCCCTGGAAGGCGGGGTGGGGGGGTTGTCTGGAGCCCATTCCTTCGGGCTCGGTTTTTTAAACAGCACTATCCTGTAACTGGCTTTCAAGTGAGCTTGCTAGGCAGAAGAAAACATGTTGTTTTCTTTTTAACCCTTGCCTTGCCTGTTACTTTTCTTGGAGTGAATAAATGCATATTTATTTATTTATTTATTTATTGAGACGGAGTCTCGCTCTGTCACCCAGGCTGCAGTGCAGTGGCGCAATCTCGGCTCACTGCAATCTCCGCCTCCCGGGTTCATGCCATTCTCCTGCCTCAGCCTCTCCGAGTAGCTGGGACTACAGGCGCCCGCCACCACGCCCGGCTAATTTTTTGTATTTTTAGTAGAGACGGGGTTTCACCGTGGTCTCAATCTCCTGAACTCGTGATCCGCCCGCCTCGGCCTCCCAAGGTGCTGAGATTACAAGCGTGAGCCACCGCGCCTGGCCATGCATATTTATTTTTAAATTTCTGCCTCACCATGACGTCACTGGCATGGTCGCCAGGCTCGGTTTGCCACCTCTTCCTGTGTCTGGTCCTGCTGCCAGAGCCTGGTGTGACACCTGCATCCTCTTGACCCTTGGCTTTTGTCACCTCATGAACCTCTGCTTCCAGGCTCTCCTCTCACAGTCCTTCTGCTCTCCTGCCATCAGAGTCCGAGCTCTGACATTTAAGCCTGACCTTTTCACTCCTAAGCTAAAATATTATGATGGCTTGCCAATTCCTGCACTAAGGATTTAAACATAGAACCTGTGATACTCAAGATGTGCAAAATGGTAGAAGTCTTGCTATTGACACCTGCATGCCCATCGGCACCTCCATGACATGAGGCTGGAGCCCTGTGTCCTCACAGCTGCTGCAGTGCCTAACTCCAGGGCCCCCGCCCAGTCCTGCTTGCTATGCCCAAGAGTTGTGCTGTGAAAGGAGGCCTGCCTATCACTCTCCCCTCTTTTCTTCCTCCCTTGGGGAAGTGACCCACAGAGAGAGCAAGCTAGGAGTTTATCATTACCGGCCATTTCTTTATCCTTTGCTGCCTCTTATCTCTAAGCTACATATAACACTGTTTTGCTTGCTTTATACAAGTGATAGCATGTTGTACATGTCTTTATGCATCATTTTTTACTTTCAATTTCTTTTTCTTTGTTTCTTTCTTTCTTTTTCTTCTCCTTTCTTTTCCTTTATTTCTTCCTTTCTTTCTCCCTTTCTTTCTCTCTTTCTTCCTTCCTTCTTTTCTTTTCTTTTTTCTTTTCTTTTTGGAGACAGAGTCTCACTCTGTCGCCCAGGCTGGAGTGCAGGGGCACCATCTCGGCTCACTGCAGTCTCTGCCTCCTGGATTCAAGCAATTCTCCTGACCTCAGGTGATCTGCCCACGTTGCCCTCCCAAAGTGCTAGGATTACAGGCATGAGCCATCGCGCCCAGCCTCAATTTATTTGTAATAGAGATAGGGTCTCACTCTGTTGCTCAGGCTGGAGTGTGGTGGTGCAATCACCACTCACTGCAGCCTCCATCTCCCGGGCTCAAGGGATCCTCCCCTATCAGAGTCCTGAGTAGCTAGTACCACAGGTGTGCCCTGCCATGGCTGGCTAATTCACTTTCAATTTTGTTCATTTTCACTGCTGTGTTGAATTCCATTGTATACTATACAATAATCTTTTCTCCTGTAGATGGAATTCAGCCAATTTCTAATATTAAAAAATTATAAATAATATTACTTTAGTTTATGCCACTGCACTTCGGCCTGGGCAATAGAGCAAGACTCTGTCTCAAAAAAAAATCACTTTAAACATTCTTGTGCATGTCTCTGTGTATATAAATGTCCCGGAATGTAAGAGTGGACATTCTAGGGTTTAAGTCATTTTCAACATGATTGAAATAATTTACTTTCTTGCCAGCAGTGCCTGAAAATTCCTGCTGTGCATCTTCCTCTTCATTTGGAGTGATTAGAATTCCCAATATTTACTAATCTCTGGGATTTTCAGTTTTGGGAATTTCTAAGGAGGTTAAACTTCTCTTCATTTTTCTTTCCTCCTCACTGATCTGCCTTTTTATTTTTCTCTATTTTAAAAATAAGGCGTATATATTTTAATCCAGCTATTATAATGATATATTCTAGATACTAGTATTCTATCAGATAAATGTGTTATAAATATCTTCGCCATTCTGTGGCCTAATTTAGCTTATTTTGTCACTTAATAAATTCAAGTTTTGAGTGTAATGTAATTTTTTTTGATGGAGCCTGGCTCTTGCTCAGGCTGGAGTGCAGTGGCACGATCTCGGTTCACTGCAACCTCCGCCACCCGGGTTCAAGCAATTCTCCTGCCTCTCAGCCTCCCTAGTAGCTGAGACTACAGGCACCTGCCACCACGCCCAGCTAATTTTTGTATTTTTAGTAGAGACGGGGTTTCACAGTGCTGGCCAGGCTGGTCTCAACTCCCAACCTCTGGTGATCCACTTGCCTCGGCCTCCCAAAGTGCTAAGATTACAGGCGTGAGCCACCTCGCCCGGCCTAATGTAATTTATTGTACCAACTTTTTCTCATGAAGGGCGGGAGGGCCTGGGGTGTCTGTGCATTGACGGATCCCATGAGGAAGGCCCATGGGGAGCGTGAGGAGTGCGAACCGCGAGTGTGGCTGGGGAGGGAACGTGGGGTGCTGCTGGGGCAGGTCTGGGCGCTGAGAGGCAGGTCTGGGCACGGAGGGGCATGCGGGTGCCCGGGTTCCCAGGTGAGAGGTGACAGTGTGCTGGCAGCCCTGGCAGCCCTGGCAGCCCTCACTTGCTTTAGGCACGTCCTCTGCCTGGGCTCCCACTTTGGCGGCACTTGAGGAGCCCTTCAGCCCACTGCTGCACTGTGGGAGCCCCTTCCTGGGCTGGCCGAGGCCAGAGCTGGCTCTCTCAGCTTGCTGGGAGGTGTGGAGGGAGAGGCGCGGGCAGGAACCGGGGCTGCAAACGGCACTTATGGGCCAGCGCAAGTTCCGGGTGGGCGTGGGCTCCATGGGCCCCACACTCGGAGCAGCCGACCCACCCTGCCAGCCCTGGGCACTGAGGGGCTTAGTACCTGGGCCAGCAGCTGCTGTGCTCGACTTTTCTCCAGGCCTTAGCTGCCTCCCCGCAGGGCAGGGCTTGGGACCTGCAGCCCACCATGCCTGAGCCTCCCCCTCCCCGCCGTGGGCTCCTGCGCGGCCAGAGCTTCCCCGACGAGTGCCAACCCTGCTCCACGGCGCCCAGTCCCATCGACCACCCAAAGGCTGAGGAGTGTGGGCGCACAGCGTGGGACTGGCAGGCAGCTCCACCTGAGGCCCTGGTGCAGGATCCACTGGGTGAAGCCAGCTGGGCTCCTGAGTCTGGTGGGGACTTGGAGAACCTTTATGTCTAGCTAAGGGATTGTAAATACACCAGTCAGCACTCAGTATCTAGCCCAAAGTTTGTAAACACACCAGTCAGCACCCTGTGTCTAGCTCAGGGTTTGTGAATGCACCAATCCACACTCTGTATCTAGCTGCTCTGGTGGGGATTTGGAAAACCTTTGTGTCCACACTCTGTATCTAGCTAATCTAGTGAGGAAGTGGAGAACTTTTGTGTCTAGCTCAGGGATTGTAAACACACCAATCAGCACCCTGTCAAAACGGACCAATCAGCTCTCTGTAAAACAGACCAATCGGCTCTCTGTAAAATGGACCAATCAGCAGGATGCAGGTGGGGCCAGATAAGAGAATAAAAGCAGGCTGCCTGGGCCAGCACTGGTAACCCGCTAGTGTCCCCCTTCAATACTGTGGAAGCTTTGTTGTTTTGCTCTTTGCAATAAATCTTGCTGCTGCTCACTCTTTGGGTTAGCACTGCTTTTATGAGCTGTAACACTCACTGCAAAGGTCTGCAGCTTCACTCCTGAAGCCTGTGAGACCACGAAAACACCGGGAAGAATGAACAACTCTAGACGCACCGCCTTAAGAGCTGTAGCACCGCGAAGGTCTGCAGCTTCACTCCTGAGCCAGCGAGACCGCGAACCCAGCAGAAGGAAGAAGCTCCCAACACATCCGAACATCAGCAGGACCAACTGCGGACACGCCGCCTTTAAGAGCTGTCACACTCACCGTGAGGGTCTGCGGCTTCATTCTTGAAGTAAGACCCAGAACCCACCCATTCCGGACACACAGGCTCCTGCAGGGAGGGCGTGCTTTCCCCAAGGCGGAAGAAGCTGGGGAGCGCAGGTTTAGGCTGAATCCCGGCTTCCCTGCGCGCTTGCTCAGAGGCCTCCAAGACCCCGCCTTGGGTCTCGCCTTCGCCATGCTCGAGGGCGGGACCCGGGGACAAACGGGTGACAACAAGGAAAGGGCACAAGCAAAAAATCTGAACGGGATTGGAAAAATGGAGAAGAGAGACAGAGCATATGTGGCGCAGGCCACCAGGTGGTGGTAACGGGTCTTTCCCGGTCCCGGGACAGCGCAGCTGCGCCCGATTAACGGTGCAGCCCAGACCCCGATGCAGGGTGGGCGTGGCCTGAATGTGCACCTAGCAGTGAGTGAACACTGATGCAGGGGTTTTCTTTTTCTTTTGCGTCATAAACTCCACCAAGTGGTATGAGGTTTTCTGAAATTTTATTTTATATATATATTTTTTTGAGACTGGGTCACTCTGTCGCCCAGGCTGGGGTGCAGAGGCGCAATCTCTACTCACTGCAGCTTCGATGTCCCAGCCTCAAGCGATGCTCCCACCTCAGACTGCTAGGTATCTGGAACTACAGGCATGAGCCACCACGCCCAGTTAATTTCTAAAAAAATTTAGGTGTGGTGGATCATGCCTGTAATCCCAGCACTTTTGGAGGCCAAGGTGAGTGGATCACTTGAGTTCAGGAGTTTGAGACCAGCCTGGCCAACATGGCAAAACCCCGTATCTACTAAAAGTACAAAAATTAGCTGGGTGTGGTGGCGTGTGCGTGTAGTCCCAGCTACTCAGGAGGCTGAAGCAGGAAAATCGCTTGAACCAAGGAGGCAGAGGTTGCAGTGAGCTGAGATCACGCCACTGCACTCCAGCCTGGAGGACAGAGTGAGATGCCAGTCTCAAACAGAGAAGAAAAAAAGTGTGGCATCTTGCTGTGTTGCCCAGCCTGGTATCAAACTTTTGGCCTCAAGCTATCCTACTGCCTTGGCCTCCTAAAGTGCTGGGATTGCAAGGCGTGAGCCACCATACCCAGCCTAGTTTTCTAAAGAAAAATTAATAGACAATTTTGTTTTTACAGTTTTAGATTTACGGAATATTTGAGCAGCTAATAGAGAAAGTTTTCATCTACACTCTCCCCACAACATTTCACGTATTAATATTATCCTGCATTCGTGTGGTACAGTTAATTTGTTACAATTTTTTTTTTTGAGTTGGAGCTTTTGCTCTGTTGCCCAGGCTAGAGTGCAATGGTGCAATCTTGGCTCACTGCAACCTCCACCTCCTGGGTTCAAGTGATTCTTCTGCCTCAGCCTCCTGAGTAGCTGGGACTACAGGCATATGCCACCAGGCCTGGCTAATTTTTGCATTTTTAGTAGAGATGGGGTTTCCACCATATTGGCCAGGCTGGTATCGAACTCCTGACCTCATGATCTGCCCACCTCAGTCTCCCAAAGTGCTGGGATTACAGGCGTGAGCCACCACACCCGACTGGACTTGGCAATTTCTATCTCCAAGATCATGCTCAATTTTCTTTTTTTTTCGAGATGGAGTCTTGCTCTGTTGCCCAGGCTGGAGTGCAGTGGCGCAATCTTGGCTCACCGCAACCGCCGCCTCTCGGGTTCACGCCATTCTCCTGCCTCAGCCTCCCGAGTAGCTGGGACTACAGGCACCCGCCTCCGTGCCTGGCTAATTTTTTGTATTTTTAGTAGAAACGGGGTTTCACCACGTTAGCCAAGATGGTCTCGATTTCCTGACATCGTGATCCGCCCGCCTCAGCCTCCCAAAGTGCTGGGATTACAGGTGCGAGCCACTGCACCCGGCCTCAACCAATCACTGATGGAAAATATTAAAAAAAAAATAAAAGTACAAATAAGCAATACAGTATAGCAACAATTTACATAGCATTTACATTGTATTCAGTATTATACATAATATAGAGATTATTTAAGTATACAGGAGAATGTGTGCAGATTATAGGCAAACACTGCTCCATTTTTATATAAGGAACTTCAGCGTCCTCAGATATTGGTACCCATGGTGGGGAGTCCTGGAACCCACGCCCTGTGGGTGCCAAGCGAGGACTGTCAACTGTGCATCCACCAACCACAGCCGTGAGGCTGAACAGCTCCAGTAGCACGGCGATCCTGGCGTCGGCGTTTTATGGCCATACTCACTTCCGCACCCACATTCCTAAGCCCTGGAAACCACTAATCTTCCTCCATTTCTAAAATTTTATCAGTTTGAAAATGTTACAAAGGCCGGGCGCAGCGGTTCATGCCTGTAATCCCAGGGCTTTGGGAGGCCGAGGTGGGTGATCACGAGGTCAGGAGTTCAAGTCCAGCCTGGCCAAGATGGTGAAACCCTGTCTCTAACTAAAAATACAAAAATTAGCTGGGCGTCGTGGTGGTTGCATGTAGTCCCAGCTACTCGAGAGGCTGAGGCAGAGAATTGCTTGAACCCGAGAGGCAGAGGTTGCGGTGAGCCGAGATGGTGCCACTACACTCCAGCCTGGGCGACAGAGCGAGACTCCATCCAAAAAAAAAAAAAAAAGAGAGAAAAGAAAATGTTATGTAAATAGAATCATCTGTATATAACTTTTGGTATTGGCTTTTTCCAGCTAGCGTAATTCCCTGGAAACTGACCCAAGTTGTCACACGTACCATTAGTTTGTGCTTAGTATTGCTGAGTAGTATTCCAGGTATGGATAGCCCTCAGGTGTCTCACCATTCACCTGGGTCCATTCTGTCAACCCTATTTTAAGTACAACAAATTAAAGAAGGAAGAGGGTTTTCAAATAAATGTAAAATCCAAAGGAATCGTAAAGTTGTATTTCTGTTATTTGCAAAGAATAAACTTATTTCAAAATACTTTGCTTTGAAAATGTTTTTTAAACTTACCCAAGTTGGGCATAAATTGGTGCAATCTCATTGGACAATAATGTAGCATTACTCTTAAATATTCACAAATCTTATGACCTAGCAATTTCCTTCCTTGGTGTAGAGCTGTTGTGTGTTCCTCGAAAGAGATATGCTGAAGTCCTAATTCCCAATATCTGAAACTGTGACCTCATTTGGAAAGAGCCTCTGTAGAAGTAATCCAGTTACGATGAGGTCGAGGTCGGACTGCACGAGGGGCTCGTCCACCCAGTGACTGCAGTTCTTGTAAGAAGATGCAAATTCACACAGAGGGAAACAGAAGTTGAAGCGATGCAGCCACAAGCCCAGGAACAGCAAGGATTGCCCAGAAGAGGCAAGAAAGGATCCTCTCCTGCAGCCTTCAGAGGAAGCAGGGCTCTGTGGACACCTGGATCTCAGATTTCTGGCCCCCAGAACCTTAGGAGAGTAAATTTCTGTCATTTTATGCCATCCAGTCTGTAGTACTTTTTTGAGATGGAGTCTCTCTCTGTCACCCAGGTTGGAGTGCAGTGGCATGATCTTGGCTCACTGCAACCTCTGCCTCCTGGGTTCAAGCGATTCTCCTGCCTCAGCGCCTCCCAAGTGGCTGGGATTACAGGCACCTGCCACCATGTCCAGCTAATTTTTGTATTTTAGCAGAGATAGGGTTTTGCCATGTCGGCCCACCACCATGCTCAGCTAACTTTTGTGTTTTTGGTAGAGAAGGGGTTTCACCATGTTGGCCAGGCTGGTCTCAAACTCCTGATCTCGGGTGATCTGCCCACCTTGGCCTCCCAAAGTGCTAGGATTACAGGCGTGAGCCACCGCGCCTGGCCAGTCTGTAGTACTCTGTTATGACAACTCCAGGAAACTAACACAACACTCCAAAAAGAAACTTGCAAATCTACATACAGCAGCAGATGTATACAAGAATGTGCTATGCATGCTTGAATAGCAGCTCTGTTCTCAGGAGCAAAAACCTGGAAACATTTCAAATGTCCATTAATAGAAAAGTAGAAACATAAATTATGATTTAATCAAAACATAAAAGCAGCCCAAATGGAGAAATTACAGTAACATGCAACAATATGGATGAATATGGGCAATACATATTCAGCAAATCAAATAAATTTCTTTTTTTTTTTTTTTTTGAGATGGAGTCTCGCTCTGTCGCCCAGGCTGGAGTGCAGTGGCGCGATCTCAGCTCACTGCAAGCTCCGGCTCCCAGGTTCACGCCATTCTCCTGCCTCAGCCTCCGGAGTAGCTGGGACTATAGAGGCCCCCCACCACGCCCAGCGAACTTTTTTGGTATTTTTAGTAGAGACGGGATTTCACTGTGTTAGCCAGGATGGTCTCGATCTCCTGACCTCGTGAGCCGCCCGCCTCCGCCTCCCAAAGTGCTGAGATTACAGGTGTGAGCCACCGCGCCTGGTCAAAATAAATTTCAAAGATGACACACAGTATGAGGTTAACTTTTTTTTTGCAGAGTTAAAAGTTATCAGTTAGACATCGTCTTTCTGGAATGTATACACATAACACATGCTAGACTACACTACCCTATACTACCTTACACACACTACCCTACGCTCTCCTACACTACACTACCCTAGACTACACTACTGCACGCTCCCCTTCTCTACACTACACCACACCACACTACCCTACCCTACACTACTCTACACTGCTCTACACAGCACTACTGTCAAAAGGAACACAAGGGAAAGAATAGTCCAGGGTCTGGGCAGTCAGGAGGTGGCAGAGAGGCAGCACACAGCGTGGGGAAGACGCAAGTAGACACAGTTATTGCCAAGTTCTGGTTTTCACGCTGGGTAGTGGGTTCACAGGTGCTCATTACGTTTTTACAAAGGAAGATGTCTGTAAAAAGGGCCGCACCTGGGCTAAGCAGGATGATTTATCGTGAAGCAAGGGTAACGATGAACTCGTTAATGTGAACCAGTCAAGTTGGTGCACGTGACTCCAGTAAGAAAAACAAACAAGTGAACATAACTTAGTTCTACTGCTGTGGAGGAGGAGAGAACAGAAGTAGGGAAGAGCTAGCGGTTTCTGCCACATCCCTTTGATCTGCTGTTTAGGTAATTTCCAATTCCTTGCCTGTGGAAAGCGTCGTGATGACGTGACACACACGGATTTATACAGATGCACAGCTTCTCCTGAGGGGAAAGAGTAAATGTGTGGATGTGAGATCCGTCAGGTCAAGGGTTTATCTACCAAGATGAGTGAGACTCACACTCCAGAGAGTGACATCCTCGATTCCACCCCACGAAGAGCACAGAAGGTTGTCAGTTTCCCAAATTTTTACTTACACTAAGCATTACCATGCGGGAGGAAAAAAATCCTTGCCATCTTGTGCAGCCAAAAAGGCACATTTTAACCATATTTTTACTTTGCATTTCTTTAGCAACTTTTAAGTTGAACGTATTCTATTAGCTCGTTGGCCTTTTGAGCTTCTTCATTTGTGAACACTTGTTTGGATCCTTAACACTTTTCTCTGGAAGTGGGGTGATGGGGTTGCCTTTTTCTTATTGATCTGTGAGAGCATTTTATATATCAATCATTAGGAACATTGCTAAAGCGATTAATCATTAACTCTTTCAAAGTGCTTTATCATCTCTGATGATCAACTTGATAGAAAATGTCCGACCCTTGAAGGCCCTGAACTCTCTTCCTTTATTCACCACTGCCCTTGAAATACGCTTGGGGCGGGCTGCGTGTTTCCCAGAATCCTCCCGGGTCCCAAGGGCGAACGTGGAGGCAGGAGGAGCCAACAGCAAAGGACTCCACTGAACAAATGTCCCCTCTCACTATCGCCCTGCTCCAATTCCGTCTTCCTCATTGCACAAAGAGCACTAAGCCTTTTGCAGAGATTAACAAGCCACACATTATACTTTAAGAATTATTTGACATTTCAATCGCCCTGAAGTGTGAAAGGGTTCTATTGTGTACAGATTCAAATTCATCATGAGCTCTCATAACGTCCTGGGTAGAAGCCTGCTTTTCATTTTCATCTATATATCACAGGCAATTTCCTCTTGGAGTTTGAAGACAATGTTTCAGTTACGCATCCAGAAAAGAACAATTTGTGCATGGTAATTAAATCAATGAATCCCTAATCCTCCTTAAACCGGACTTAGTGCCTCAAAAAGAGCCTTCAAAGGTTCCTTTCCCCACACGTTATTTAACCAGGGTCTCCACTGGTTAATAATTAAAAGGAGGCTGAATGCAGAGAGAATGGATGGGCAGATTGAGCGCAACAGAGAATAGGAAGAAAGGGAAGTTTACAAGCATGAGGGAAAGTATCTTACCCTCCTTGGAGGTGGACAGTCTGACCCCTTTTAAAAGAGAAAGCCATAAATTTTCATTCCCACTCAAATTATTTTATAACATCTACAAAAAGGATATGCATTTTAAAAATTTGTTATTTTTCAAGTAGAACTAAGGTATGTTTATTCACAGGGAAGACATTGAAGTGACTGATGCAATGAGGAAGTGGCCCTCATTCTTCCAGCGTGCCCTCCATCACAACCTGTGGCCGGGCTGCAAGTGAAGAGACTAGTTCTCTGGGAGTGGCTCTTTATGCTGCCCTGTGTCAAAACACACCCTTTTCCCTTTTGCCCTGTATTGACCAGTGCACTGGGCAAAAGAGTAAAGAAAATGCTTTTCTCCAATCTTGCTAATCTAGCCCCAAGGGAAGCAATTTCTCTTGAGAAAATCCCTGTGGAGCGGGTGGGACCAACGTGGTGCCGAAAGGTGACCAGAGACACGGGAAGGGGCTCGCCATGCTGCACACCTGCAGTGCTGAGTGCCACGTCAGAAGCGGCCGCGGTGGGCAGCGAGGGGAGCAGCTCCCCACAGCCGGCAGGTCTCCTCCGTCCCTGAATTTAACACACAGTGTCACAGTCAGCCTGGGGGCCATCGATGCTGTCTGTTCTCCTGGGCACACAACTGAAAAAATCAGGCCCAGAATGTGGCCCCAGATTCAAAACCGCATCACCCTCCATTCATAGATTAATTGTTTTTGCTGACTTTTCAGATTTACTACAAACACCTCCAGGGGTGCGGGGCTCTCTGCCACCATCACCAATGTCGGATAAGGCCGGTACTCGGGGTCTCCAGCATCTTCCTGGCTCCAGATGTGTCACATCTGGCAGATTGCGGAAATTCCACAGAGGTGCTCTTTGTGCAATTTTCACAATCTTGGAAATGGAGACAAAGCCCTCACAAGACACTGAACCTGCTGGCACCTTTCTCTTGGACCTCCAGATCCCAGAACTGTGAGAAATAAATTTGGGGCCAGGCACAGTGGCTCATGCCTGTAAGGCCAACATTTTGGGAGGCTGAGGTGGGAGGATTGCTTGAGGCTAAGAGTTCAAGGCCAGCCTGTGCAACATAGTGAGACATCATTTTTACAAAAGATAAAAATATTAGCTGGGTGTAACGGCTGGCACTCACCTGTACTTGGAAGGCTCAGGTGGGAGGGTCACTTGAGCCCAGGAATTGGGGTTGCAGTGAGTTACTGTAGCACTACTGCACTACAGCTTGGGCAACAGTCAGACTCTGTCTCCAGAAAAGACATAATAGTAAAAATTCTGCTTTTTATAAATTACCTTGTCTGGAGTGTTTTGTTATAGCAGCACTCATAGACAGAGACACACAGCACCAATAGGTAAATGGAGATGATACCATTAGAACAAAATAGAAAGGAATTCAAATATATAATAACAATTTGGTACCTTTTGTGAATTCTTAACAACTACAAATATCAATGCTGTCTACTTTTCTTACAGCTAATGCTTGGACATGCAGCTCAGAGCAGTAGGAGAGAAAAAGGCTTTTCTGCAGAGTCACATGTCAATAGCATGCAGCCATGCATCTCATTCTGTGCTGAGGACAGTGGACTCCTCCAGCTCTGCTCCTTGGCTTACTTGCCCCACTCCCCTAGCTAGCTTTCATTGGCTCAATTTCTTCATCATCACAAATTGTCAAGTGTCTACTAGGTGCCAGCCTGGTTCCACATGCCTAGGGTAAAGTACTGAGCAAACTGACATACCTCTGCCATTGAGGAGCTTCTATTCTAGGACAGAGAGACAAAGCAAAGCAACTAGCCAGCGTAAATAAAAGGACAGGGGTAAGCGCCATACGAAGTATGAAAATACAATTATGTATGGCAGGTGATTGTTCAGTGAAGACCTCTCTGAGGAGGAGACAGTGGAGCTACGATTTAAGTGAAAAGGAGGCAGCTATTGCAAAAATGGGGGGGAATTGGAAGACTTAATATTGTTACCATGCTAAGATCACCAGAGTAATCTACACGTTCAATGAAATCCCTATCAATATCACTGTGGCCTTTTCTGAAGAAATGGAAACGCTGATCCTAAAATTCATATCAAATTACAAGGAATCACAAACAGCCAAAAAAAGATCCTCGAAAAGAGTAAATTGGAGGACTCATACTTCTTGATTTCAAAACTTGCTATAAAGCTAAAGCAATCAAAAGAGTGTGTCACTGGCATAAGGACAGACATAGATCAATGTTATAGAACTGAGAATCTAGAAATAAACCCATCATCTATGGTCAACTGACTTTCCACCAGGGTACCAAGACTATTCCATGGAGAAAGAATAATGTCTTCAGCAAACGGTGCTGGGATGATTAGACACCCACATGCAAAATAATGAACCTGGAACTCTACCTCACACCATGAACAACAATTCACTCAAAAGGGGTCAATGGCCTAACCATGAGTGTACAAAACTCAGAGGAAAATATAGGGGCACATCTTCATGATTTTGGATTTGGCATGGATTCTTAGATATGACACCAAAAGCAAGAACAAGAAAAGAAAAAATAGATAAATTAGGTTTGATCAAAATATAAAATTTTTGTATGTCAAAGGACATTATCAAGAAAATGAAGACAACATATAAAATGGGAGAAAATATATGCAAATCATATGTCTGATAAGCATCTAATGTCTACAATATAAAAAGAGCACTTTCAACTCAACAAGACAAAAAACTCAACTAAAAAATGGGCAAAGGACTTGAACAGCCAGTTCTCCAAGGAAGACAGAGGATGGCAAATAAGCACATGAAAAGATGACAAATGTTTCCTTACTCACTAAGGAAATGTAAATCAAAACTATAGTGAAGTACCACTTCATACTCAGATGGCTGTAATAAAAAAATGGAGAAAATAAAGTCAGGATATGTAGAAATTGGCACCTTCTCTTGTGGAAATGCAAAACGGTGCAGCTACTATAGAATACAGTTTGGTATTTCCTCAAAATGTAAACATAGAATTACCACATGACTCAGCAATTGTACTCCTAGGCATATATCTAAATAAACTGAAAACAAGTACTTAAACAGAAACTTACACACAAATGTTCATAAGAGCACTATTCACAATAGCTGAAAGGTAGGAATTGGCCAAATGTCACTGACTGATGAATGAATAAACAAAATGTGAAATATCCCTACAATGGAATATTATTCACCCCTGAAAAGGAATAAAATTTGATATATGCAGCAATGCAGATGAACCCTGAAAACGGTATGCTAACTGAAAGAAGCCAGACACAAAAGGTCACGGATTGTGATTCCGTTCATATGGAATATCCAGGAGAGGTTAATCCACAGGGACAGAAGGCAGATTTGTCGTTGCCAGGGGTTGGTGGGAGGGGAGAATGGGGCGTGACTGTTTCATGGGTATGGGGTTTCTATCTGCAGTGATGAAAAGGTTCTATAACTAAGTCATGGTGAAGGTTGTACAGTAGTGTATATCTACTTAGTGCCACTGAATGGCACAGTTTTAAGATGGTTAATTTTATGTTATGTGAGTTTTACTTCAATAAAAACAAAATTGGGGGAAGCTCAAAGGGTAGGAAAGGATGGAATGTTTGAGAATCAGAATTCTCTACGGGGCAGGAGTATATTGCACCAGGCGAGGAAAGGAGAGAGCCATTCCTAGCGCGCCTTCGAAGTTAGGGATTGGCGTTACAGCCATGCACTGAGGAGGCGCTATGAGTGTGAGCCAGGGAATCACATGGCTTCATGGCTGCTCAGGAAGCACCCACTCTGGCTATTACAGTCTTGTGGTTTGAGGGGTCAGGCATGAAAGCGTGAAGACTAGCTGGCAGCCAACGCAGCTCCCAAACCGGCAGGTGCTGAGACAAGAGTGGTTGCTGTGAGAATGAGTAGATGTAGGCAGATTTAGATATTTAGGGGTGGAGGCCGGTAGAAGTTACAAGACTTGGTGATGGGTTGAATACAGGAGCAAAGGAAGGAGGCCAAGTTTAAAATTTGCACACTTCCTATTAAGTGTATTGAAGAAACCAAAGAGGAAACAGCCCCGTAAGTGATATAACCTGGCCTCATACAGTGCTTTCACTCTTGAAAAAAGTTTGTGTTCTCTTTGACAGAAAATAATTTTAAAAGAACAACAGATCATAGCGAATTCCACAGATGATGAGCATATTACAATTCTAGGATTTTCTCATGGAAAAAGACCGTGGAGATCGTTGGGTTCAACTTCTTCACGCTACAGATTAGGCCGCAGATCCAGAACGCCCAGTGACTTCCCAAAGACAAGCAGCTGTTTAGGGGCTCAGACCCAGAACCCATGACCAGGGTGAATCCTATGTAGGTCCCAGGGTCTTCAGAGGCTGCAGCTCTACCCCACGGAAGACCCTCTCTCCTCCTGCCTCCTACCTTTTCAGCTTTCAGGACTTTTGGTTTTCACTTCATCTAACTGCACAAAGCTTGTGACGCTCATCCCATTTGAGATGACTCTGGACTCTAGAGCCACACTGTCTGGGCGCAAATTCTGGCTCTATCACCGTGTAGGGTGACTGCAAGCAAGTCACTTAGCCTTTCTGCTTCTCAGGGTCTCACCTACTAAGCAGGGACTGGGACATTGCTTTTCCCGTGGAGTGGGGCCAAGAGTTTAATGAGTTCGCTCCCGCTCTCACCTTGTCTGTCTGACCACAGCTGGTTGACCCCAAGTTCAAGCTGAGGTCCTTCACTTCTTCACCCACAACCAAGGACCCCTGAACGCCATGACGCTGCCACGCACCCGCCACACAGCGGGCAGGCCTTTTCCAGCTTCACGCAGCTCTCCCTTCTCTCCTTCAGCCCCTGCCACTGTGAACTATTTCCAGGCTCCCTCAGGCCACAATGGGCACTGGGGGAGTCCTGTTTCCGACCTTCTGGCTTGAATACTCCTCCGTACCGTCAGGTTCCGAATGGACTACATTTGAGGTTAGCTCAACTGTAAATCGAGCAATACAACTTTGTGCAATGGAAAGACAGCCAGTTTGGAGGCGTGAGTGTGTGTGTGTGTGTGTGTGTGTGTGTGTGTGTGTGTGTGTGTCTGTGTGAGAGAGACAGCGAGAGAGAGAGGAAGATGGGGAGGAGGAGGCAGCTGGGGTGATGCCATGCTTTGTTTTTGGAACATTATTATTTTCTCTTCTTTCCCTAAAGAACAGCACTTTAAAAATCAATTATTTAATTCTGAAAGAGCCCCGTGGCATTTTAACTGTACAAAATTAGTCATGATGACATTAAATCCTGATTCAGGAACCTTTCCGATCAAACCATTGTGCTCCTCCAGAATGGCTGGAATAAGACACTACCTTGGCAGACGTCTCTGCAGTGATTAACACTTATGTCATCCTGAAGCAGTGATTGCTTTACATCTGATCTCAGTGTGATGCCGCCTGAAAATTTCCCAGGGAAGGAAAAAAAAAAAGATTCTGCAATATAGTCAAAAATAATGCTATTGTCAGAAGTAATGGTCTCTGAAAGTCGTATTTCATATTTAGTATGATTTTTTTGGCTTCCTCTGAGTGCAAACACAGAGAAAGTGAATTAGAGTAACCTCTCTATATTTCAGCTCCAGTCTCTAAGGCAAAATGTACCTCTCAATGCTATTTATTACTTTATTTCTTACTGGCTTTTTATGTTGAGAGAATGAAGGGTAAAGTAAATGAGGTTTTAACATTTCATGGCTCTGTGTTTAGGGGAAAAACTTAAAATCTAAATGTTATTTTACTTCCTGCCTTCCATTCTGTCTTTCTTTCCCATTTTCTTTTCTCTTAAAAATTTTCCTACTCATTTCATTTCCTGTGACTCTTATCCGTTTTTTAAAACATTACAGGTTCCCGAATCAGAGTTTTGGTTAAACATGGTAGATCGCACACATATGTTACTTCAGCATCCTCCTGAAACCTTACCAAAGTGACCATACGGGGAAAAAATGTTATAAGCCCATAAGAACAAAGAAAATGAGGCCAGGCGTGGTGGCTCGTGCCTGTAATCTCAGCACTTTGGGAGCCTGAGGCGGGCAGATAACCTGAGGTCAGGAGTTCAAGACCAGCCTGGCCAACATGGCACAACCACGTCTCTACTAAAAATACAAAAATTAGCTGGGCATGGTGGTGTGCACCTGTAATCCCAGGTACTCGGGAGGCTGAGGGAGGAGAATCGCTTGAACCAGGGAGTTGGAGGTTGCAGTGAGCTGAGAGTGTGCCACTGCACTCCAGCCTGGCGACAGAGCGAGACTCTGTCAAAAACAAACAAAAACAAAAAACAACAACAAAAACAAACAAATAAACAAAACAAATAAAAATACAATATCTGTGATTTGGGGAAATGGGGAGGAAATGGCTGAGGAGTACTTGACTTCATAGTTGGAGAAAGCTGAAGCTTTCTTCCCGTTGCCTAATGGGAAATAACAGGACGTGGCTGAGGTGTGAAACCCTCAGGATTGGAGGCAGTGTAGCCTCTGAGAGTAGGTTCAAGGATACCCTGAAACCAGGTTGGTCATCAGAACTCCCAGTTCCCCTCCCACAATCTGTGTGTACCGGCGACAACTGACCCAAACAGGGGCAGAGGGGAGTTATTCTCTGGGGACCCTGTCTCAGGGAGGCTCTGGCCTCAAGGTCTCCAGGCACAGCTGAGGGAGGGGGCCGGGCATGATGCCAGGGGCTGGCGAGTCCAGCTGATGGGCCCTGCCAGGCCCGCCACCTGTTTCTGCAAGGTTCTGCTGGAACGGGGCCACACTCATCCGCTTTTGTATTGCCTATAGCCCCTTTCGCATTATAACACGCTACAAGGACTGGGTGGAGGTGGAGTTTGCAACAGAGAGCAGATGGCCCACAAAGCTTGAAATATTTACTATTGGTTCTTTATAGAAAACGTTTTCGACTCCTACCCTGGAATGCGAGCCACGGGTCCACCAGAGAACCTCCGTCGGCTTTAACTCTCCCTCTTCCAGTCAAGACTTACTCTTCTTAAACATGGACTATTAAATATTACTAGATATCTGAGAAAACATTTCAGCAAGACAGAGATGAGGAACTCAGAAAAAAAAAAAAAAGCATAAAGAGAAAAAGAATACTTCAAAAAAATTCTACAATTTATGTCCTGGTAGACACAGGAGAATCTATTTTATCCATGAAACATGAACAAGATACTGTATAAAAGGAATATTAAAGAATAAAAAAGTTATTGGAAATTAAAATATGAAAACAGAAACAAAATAATTCAATAGAAATATTGGGAGGTATGGTTGAAGAAATCTCTCAAAAAGCAAAACAAGAAAACAGATATAAAAGTAGAAGACCAAATTAGAGGACCAGGCCAGGCACAGTGGCTCCCACTTGTAATCCCAGCACTTTGGAAGGCGGAGGCAGGAGGATCACTTGAGGTCAGGAGTTCGAGACCAGTTTGGACAACATGGTGAAACCCTGTCTCTACTAAAAATACAAAAATTAGCCGGGCGTGGTGGTGGGCGCCTGTAGTCCCAGCTACTCGGGAAGCAGAGGCAGGATGTTGCAGTGAGCCGAGATCATGTGACTGCACTCCAGCCTGGGCGACAGAGTGAGACCCTGTCTCAAAAAAACAAAAAAATAGAGGATCAATTCAGGGTGTCCAATTGCTGATAAATAAAATTTCCAGAAAGAAAAAAAAAACACAGAGAAAAAAATCATCAAAGAAATAATTCCAGAAAAGCCCCTCAAATAAAAGGACAGAGCGAGATCTTGTCAAAAAAAAGAAAAAGGGCTGGGCGCGGTGGCTCACACCTGTAATCCCAGCACTTTGGGAGGCCGAGGCGGGCGGATCACGAGGTCAGGAGATCGAGACCATCCTGGCTAACAAGGTGAAACCCCGTCTCTACTAAAAATACAAAAAAAAAAAAATTAGCCGGGCGTGGTGGCAGGCACCTGTAGTCCCAGCTACTCGGGAGGCTGAGGCAGGAGAATGGCGTGAACCTGGGAGGCGGAGCTTGCAGCGAGCCTAGATCGCACCACTGCACTCCAGCCTGGGCGACAGAGCGAGACTCCGTCTCAAAAAAAAAAAAAAAAAAAAGAAAAAAAAGAAAAAGGAAAAAGGATCGATTCCGAGTGTTCAACTGCTGATAAATAAAATTTCCAGAAAGAAAAAATATATAGAGAGAGGAAAAAATCACCAAATAAATAATTCCAGAAAAGTCCCTAAATAAAAGGACGTAAAATATTAAAAGAAGCTACCAAGGGCCGGGCACGTGGCTCGTGCTGTAATTCCAGCACTTTGGGAGGCCAAGGTGGGAGGATCACTTGAGCCCAGGAGTTTGAAAACAGTCTGAGCAACATAGTGAGATCTAACCTCTACTAAAAATAGTAAAAAAAAAATTAGCAGGGCGTGGTAGCACACACCTGTAGACCCAGCTATTAGGGAGGCTGAGGCAGGTGAGGCAGGGGGATTCCTTGAATCTGGAAGGTCGAGGCTGCAGTGAGCCATGATTGTCCCACTGCACTCCAGCCTGAGCAACAGAGCGAGACCCTGTCTCAAAAACAACAAAACAAAAACCAGAACCCACCTAGTCTCTACCTGTTGAATAGACAGACATAGGGTACACTGCCGTGTCATTTAAGAATGGTGCTAGTAAAGGTAGGGTCCTAGGGTTTCCCAGAAAGAAAGAGAAAGAGGAAGAACACAGGTTACTTTAATAAGTTCAGCAGTCAGAATGACATTGGACTTTACAAAAACCAGCCTGGCCAACAAGGTGAAATCCTGTCTCTACGAAAAATACAAAAATTAGACAGGTGTGGTGGCACGCACCTGTAGTCCCAGCTACTAGTAGGGAGGCTGAGGCAGGAGAACCACTTGAACCCGGGAAGCGGAGGTTGCAGTGAACTGAGATCGTGCCACTGCACTCCAGCCTGGGTGACAGAGTGAGACTGTGTCTCAAAAAAAAAGAGAATGTCCCAGATTTATCACTATCGGAAGAGAAAGAAGAAGAGCAATGATAACAGAAACTACTTGCATTTATTTTGTAACTATTTGCAAATAGTATTAATTATAATACTGTAATCACTTAATTAATAATTTAAGAAAATATTCTGATTTAAAAAATCTCAAAGACACTGCCATTGGATTGGAAGGAAAAGGATCTGTCATCCAAAAAGATTATTCTGAATTTGGGATGTTTAATTTGCGCTCTATAATTTCAACTTAAAATGTCACAGGCTGTAAATGCTGCCAGCAGTTTAGATCCGATGCCTCCGAGGAGCTGGCCTTTTGAGAACATAATTTAAGCGTCAAGAAGATGTGGGTGGTGAGTCAGTGATGACTCAGGCAAGGAGGCACTCTCGGTCCTGCTGTACTGCACCTTCTTTGGGAACAGTCACTTGGCTTTTTCAATCTTTCTTCTTTATTTTCTTTTTTCTTTTTCCTTTTCTTTTTTCTTTTTTTTTTGAGATGGAGTCTCGCTCTGTCCCCCAGGCTGGAGTGCAGTGGCGCGATCTCAGCTCACCACAATCTCCGCCTCCTAGGTTCAAGTGATTCTCCTGCCTCAGCCTCCTGTGTAGCTGGGATTACAGGCAGGAGCCCCCATACCTGGCTAATTTTTGTATTTTAAGCAGAAATGGGGTTTCACCATGTTGGTCAGGCTGGTCTCGAACTCCTGACCTCAAGTGATCCACCCACCTCGGTCTCCCACTTCTTTATTTTCTAAGTGACCTTAGCGTGAATCGTGGTGGGTGGTCTGCCTTCAAGTAGAGAAGCTTTTGATCGTAATGAACAAAATGTCTCTTCAATGTCTCAAATGACCCTTTCAGATATCTGACATGAGGTTAATTGGGATGTTTATTGGTTGCTGGAAGTGCCACTCTGCTCTGAGAGATGTTCTCAATCCGGATGGGATCCAGAAATGGAAAAAAACACCCAGCCAGCAAAGGTGTGCACGTGGAGCCCCCTGTTCCCTTGTGCGTGTGTGAGTGTCCAGAGAACACCTCTGGGGTCCCCACTGGGAGACCTGAAGGCCTCATCTCGCGATTGTGCGCTGCATCCCCTCAATCGGTCTCTGTTGGGTTCTCAACCTGGAGAGAAGCAAACCAGCCAGCTGGCTCCCATCTCAACCTGGTTCAGGACTGCGCTGTCGGAACACCACCCTCACGACGCTGTGTCTCCCTGTTCACACCTTCTCACATGCTAGGACTTCACCCCACCAGCCTCATCTGTGCCTTCTCTACGATGACAGGAAGTGAAAAGAACCTGAGCATCATGAGGGGCCAGGGGCTGCCCAAGCAATCTCCCTCTTTGCTCCCATGTGGGCCACACAGCAGGAGCTTGTTAAAAATGCAGATTCTCGGGCCCACCCCAGATGTGCTGAGATGCGGGCAGGTGGAAGCGAGAAGCACTGGGCTGGGCGACCCT
This sequence comes from Nomascus leucogenys, assembly GCF_006542625.1. Classification (NCBI taxonomy): domain Eukaryota; kingdom Metazoa; phylum Chordata; class Mammalia; order Primates; family Hylobatidae; genus Nomascus; species Nomascus leucogenys. The sequence goes on from NC_044384.1 coordinate 3,350,554, forward strand.
CTCTGGCCTTGAGCTGTCTGGGGCGCTAAGCAGCGTTAAGAATGCAGGAGGCTGCAGCAGGTCTAAGTGTGATTGTGAAAAAAAAGGCAGACTGAGGAAAAGTATGATTGGAGAAGAAGGGAGGGAGGAAGGAAGGAAGGATGAAAAGCAGCAAGGGAGGAAAGAAGGGAGAAAGGAAGGAAGAAAGGCAGGGAGGGAGGGAGTACAGGAGGGAGGGAGGAAGGAAGGAAGGAAAGGAGGGAGGAAGGAAGGAAAGGAGGGAGGAAGGAAGGAAAGAAGGGAGGGAGGGAGGGACAAAAGGAAGGGAGGGAGGGAAGAAAGGAAGGAAGGAAGGAAAGAAGGAAGAAGATATACAGGAAGATGAATGTGACTGAACACTGAAGGGCTATGAACAAGGCTTAAGACTTTAGGTCCAAACAAAAGACACAATAGCACTAACTTGTCTTCAGGTTATTCAATCTAACATGGAACTCAAGGGCTGAATAACAGAGTTTCTCTTGACATGTGCGTACTTTGTGCCTCTTTGTAAGAATTTGGGACGTTATCAGAACAATGGGCCATGACTCGGATTCTAATTGTTATTTTCAGAAGATATACTTTTTCCTAATACAACTTTAGGTTTGGAACCTTATCTTCCCGTTTTCTTTGAATGCAAAGAGGGGTTATAATATCTTAAAACCTTGTATTGTATTGAGGAATATTGCTTCCCGCACTCCCTCACTCCCATATTGAGACGAAAGGAGCGGCTAGACAGCCACTGGGCGTCAGCCTCTCATTCACACAACTGCTCCGTCAACAGGCCTGGTGTTTCCAAATAATGCAGTTTATCTTTTCAAAGATATAAATTTTTTAAAATTATGAATTTAGGGCATTTTTCTGTGGCCACGTGTGACCAAACAACAAATGTTAGTAATTGGAAGAACCGTCAGAGTGCTTCTCTTTGTGGCTATTTTTGGTATCAATAGTCGAATGCAGTTTACTTAGGGGAAATGGTGAAAACCTACAGAGGCCAAGGACTGTATTTCCCGCAATGCTGAACCTCCACGTCCCAGTGAAAATCGCTTATCCAGTGACAGGCACACAATAAGCACTTGATAAATGTTTACTTAATGAATCTGCATGATATTTAGCCCCGAAAGTTGTCTTGTGCCTCAGTCAAGGAGAGGAAACCTGAGGCCCCTGCACGGCTGTGCTTGCTGCCTGAGCAGGGGCTCTACTGGGAGGCCCCCCCAGGGCCTGGGGGTCCCCTTGTTTTCCTTGCTCGAGATGTGCCCTGAATTGAACAGTCTTCCCCCAGATTCACACCACCTGGAGCCTTTGCATGTGACCTTCTTTGGAGATAGTCTCTTTAGATATGATCCAGTTAAGATGAGGTCATAGTAGATTAGAGTGTGGGCCCTAAATCCACGGACCAGTTATGTCCTTAAAAGAAGGGGGACATTAGAACACAGACACAGAGAGGACCTTGAGCGCCATGCAAAGATGGAGGCAGAGATCAGAAGGATGCAGCTAGAAGCCAAGGGGTGTCAAGAAGTGCCCAGAACCCCCACAACCCGGGAGAGGCAGGAATCCATTGCAAATGAGGCCAGGCACCCAGGAGTGCAGATGTGTCAGTCAGGGAGGCTCAGGCAAGGCACAGGATCCAAACAAGTTAATCAAAGGCCCAGGCCCAGCGCCCTTGACTCTTGGGAACAGCACCCTTGGAAACAGTGTCTGGCTCCCAGTGGAAATGCAATCATCCATTCTATCAATGAATCAATGACTCCCATCCTCCACTTTGGGGGATCCACTCTATCAATGAGTCAATGGAACCCATCCTCTACTTTGTGGGGAATGATCAACTTATTCCAGCGGATATCTTAACATTTTGAAAGTATTTCCTTTCACATCTGTGTGGGGGAACTCAACAATTCACCATGGAATGAGAAACCTGAAAGGTCGATTATACTCTGGAGGCCTCGATGAAGAGCCAGTTCTTGGTGGAGAGCGGGTGGGGGTTGCACAAAGACAGTTTTCAAGTCTGAGTATAAGTAAATGTTATGTTTTGGGACACACCCACCAAATCGACCCCAGAACTGCATTTGCCTCCTGGAACTGTTCAGCAAGGTCTGCCATGAAATGCAGCTGGGACCCCTGGAATGAGTGCGGATTTTAACAAAACCCTGATCTCACAGGCACTGGGATTCTGTAAGCAAATTGATACTCGACACAGCTTTAGCTACAGCGGTTCTCAGAGGCTCACCCACAGCCCAGTGCACGTGTCTTTCTTAGGTCATGAATCACCAAGTCATTCTTCTTGGATACTCCAATGGCCGGTGAGAGGTAATATGGTTCCCATCTGCAGTGAGGAAACTGAGCCTCAAGAGGTTCAGGGGACATGAAGACCCCCAGGGCTTCCACACCGCCTCAGTGCCAACTCCCCACCACCGCACTGAGAGGTGACCTCTTCCTCATAGAGGGTGGGCTGTACCCCACACGCAGAGGACGCCGCGGTCAGTCCCAGCCGACGACCCTGCACTCCCTCCTTGGCGTGTCCTAGATACATGTATGCAAGGTCTCAGTGTTAATTGTGCTTTTGTTGTCAACAGGGCCACGCAGCATATTCCAAGACCATGCTTCATTTCATCTCCAGGATGAAAGCGGATAAAAGGCTTTTCTGTCCTGTGCTGCTGTTTGCTGCTGCCTCAAAACAATTCTGCAAAACTGGTAAGAAGCGAAGCTTTTGTTGCTGCATATGGGAAGGAGAGTGTTGCCTGTCGGCTGTGGCATGTCCTGTCCTGGGTGCAGCTGGTCACCCTTGCAGGGCGAGCTGCAAAAGAGACAGTGGAATCCTTTGCCATGTTCTTGCTGCCTCTCAAAATAGAACTGCTTTAAAGTTGTCACTCTTGAAGTCACTCCATTAGTTTGTTCCTGATATCTGCTTATTTTATGTCTGCCTTTAACTTTCTTTTTCAAATGTCACCACATTGTGCTTTCTCTTCCTTTAAAACGATTCCAGGGCAGTTCTTTCTCTCCCATCCTCACTATGGCATCTTTGGCTTGTATTTTCAGCACTTGCCTCCTTTTAAAAATTGCTTGACCCAGGTGGGCATGGTGGCTCATGCCTGTAATCCCAGCACTTTGGGAGGCCAAGGAAGGTGCATTGCTTGAGAGCAGGAGTTCGAGACCAGCCTGACCAACATGGTGAAATTCATCTCTACTAAAAATAAAACATTAGCCAGTTGTGCTGGGCATGCCTGTAGTCCCAGCTACTCGGGAGGCTGAGGCAGGAGAATCGCTTGAACTCGGGAGGTGGAGGTTATAGTGAGCTGAGATTGTGCCACTGCACTCCAGGTGGGGTGATAGAGCAAGTCTTCGTCTCAAAGGCAAAAAAGAAATTGCCTTACCCGTTTTGTTTTGTTTTGTTTTGTTTTGTTTTGAGATGGAGTCTCACTCTGTTGCCCAGGCTGGAGTGCAGTGGCGCAATCTCGGCTCATTGCAAGCTCTGCCTCTGGGGTTCACGCCATTCTCCTGACTCAGCCTCCCGAGTAGCTGGGACTACAGGTGCCCCACCACGCCCAGATAATTTTTTGTATTTTTAGTAGAGACGGGGTTTCACTGTGTTAGCCAGGATGGTCTCGATCTCCTGACCTCATGATTCGCCTGCCTCAGCCTGCCAAAGTGCTGGGGTTACAGGCGTGAGCCACTGCACCGGCCTTTTTTTTTGGAGGGAGTTCTTAAGACTTTCTCCCAAGAACACCCTGAAAACTACTGATGGACTTGAGAGCTTCTGGATTCCACGAACTTCTGGACAAATGCATCGGCTGTGGGACAGCCTCAGCTTTGAACTTTAAGATTTTAAACCTGAGAAAAATGAGAAGCAGAACTTCAGTTTGGACATTCAGATTTTATGTTTTTCAACATTAAACTAGGAATTTTCCTCTCATCTCTGTCCAGTGAGCCCTTCTAGAAATGGGGACCATTCAGTCCTCTGTCTCATGGGGCTTTTGTGTACAGACTGGTGGCCGATTGCCTGTAAGTCTGGGAACACCCATGCATGTTGACGGTTCCAACATCCTCCTGGCATACCAGCCAGCTGACCCCTTAATTGGATTAAGGAAGACCTAGAAAACTGGCCAAGCATTATTTTTGGATGTGTCTGTGACGGTGTCTCCAGAGATTTGCATGCGATCTGCGTGGACCTGGCGGAGAATGTCCACCCTCAATGATGTGGGCAGCAACCACCCAGTCAGCCGCAGACCTGCAGAGAAGGAAAGCAGAGAAAAGGCGAATGCGCTGGTCTATCTGCTGGAGCCGAGATACGCCCTTCTCTTGTCTTCAACATCAAAACTCCAGGCTCCAGCCTTTGGGCTCCAGGACTTACACACCAGTGGCTTCCCCAAAATACCCAGGTTCTGAGGCCTTCACCCTTGGACAGAGTCACCTGATCAGCTTCCCTGGTTCTCAGGCCTTCAGACTTGGACTGAGAGTCACTTGATCCCTGGTTCTGATGCCTTCAGCCTTGGACTGAGCTGTGCTCCTTGGATTCCAGTGTCTCCAGCTTGCGGACAGCCTGTCATGGGACTTCTCAGCCTCTATAACTGCATAAGCCAATTCCGCTAATAAATGCCCTGTCGTCTCTCTGTCCATTTATCCTATTGGATTTGCCTCTCTGGAGAACCCTGATGAATGCAGTGAGTCTGAAGGAAAGCAGGAACCAGGGTCCTGGTAACAGCGAATGCCAGTCAACTGTGTTCTTTCTACTCCTAAGCTTATCCTACAGGAGGAAAAATACCACTCTCTCTTCTCAAGCAACCTAACTTAGTTTTTCTCTAACATGCAACCCGACCCAATTTTAGTTGATATACTCCTCCTAGTCTCTCAGCCTCCCATTTCCTATCAATAAAGTCATAGCAATTTTATCTCCACAACAGCTCTCAAATCTAGCCAGGTGTTTGGCAGGGTGCAAAGTGCAGTTTGCAGGGCGCAAATGGGGTTTCGCCATGTTGGGCAGGCTGGTCTCGAACTCCTGATCTCAGGTGATCCACCTGCCAGGGGTGAGCCACCGCGCCCAGCCTTAATCATAGCTTTAATAGTGGCTGTCCTAATACTTTTGCCATCCACAAACATTTTGTCTAGCTTTGGTCCTTTTCAAAAGGCAGTTTATAATCAGATATAGGACTCTGAGTGCAGGTCCCAGATAACTTTAAAAATTGTGCTATTTGAATAGAGGAAAAAAAAGCAAACTTTTTTTTTTTTTTTTGAGACGGAGTCTCGCTCTGTCGCCCAGGCTGGAGTGCAGTGGCGCAATCTCAGCTCACTGCAAGCTCCGCCTCCCGGGTTCACGCCATTCTCCTGCCTCAGCCTCCCAGGTAGCTGGGACTACAGGCACCCGCCACCACGCCTGGCTAATTTGTTTTTGTATTTTTAATAGAGATGGGGTTTCACCATGGTCTCGATCTCCTGACCTTGTGACCTTGTGATCCGCCAGCCTCGGCCTCCCAAAGTGCTGGGATTACAAGCGTGAGCCACCGTGCCCGGCCAAAAAAAGCAAACTTTCAGGACTCTCATGGAGAATGAACGTGTTAAACATTGCTAAACCTTTTGTTTTCAGAGTTAAGATAACTTATTTCTTTAGAGCTATTTGCAACTTTTAACAAGTGAGTAAAATATACTCCTGTGAAAAAATTTGCAGCATATTTGTTTCTCTCTACCTGATTTCTCCAGAATTTGGAAACTATTTCTGAGTATTCTCAATTTATGATAGTATAGTTAATTGTATAAGTGCAATAAGAATCTGTTTTCTTTAGTAACAAGACACAATTGGAGAAATTGGTCATTTTACCAAGGGTTTGGCTGGAATGGCACGCTTTCTTTAAAGAATCAAAGTTGACTTAGAGTCAATTAAAACCCACTGGGGAATCTGGCCTCACACCTTGTCCACATCCCTTTACAAAGTTTCTGGCCTGCAGTAAGTAAAGAATATCACTTTCTAACAGGCTCAGGAACCCCAAGTTATCTTGGGACCTCAAGAGAAGAGGAATTTACTCAGCTCATAGGTATTTGAGAGTACATACCCGTGGCTGGGCTCAGCTTTTAAGAAGTCTTATCTGAGATGCTTCGTGGAACAGAGTTCCATCAAAGCCAATTAAAGCCTGTGTGAAAAATAATTATTCTTGCTGCATTTTATGCAAATAATCAGGCCAAGTACAGTAAGACTAAAGTTTATTTTGTAAACTGTAAATCAGTTCTATCATGATTTGCTTAAAAAAAAGGGGGGGCGGAATGGGCCGGGTGCAGTGGCTCATGCCTGTAATCCCAGCACTTTGGGAGGCCAAGGCAGGCAGATCACCTGAAGTCAGGAGTTTGAGACCAGCCTGACCAACATGGAGAAACCCTGTCTCTACTAAAAATATAAAATTAGCCAGGTGTGGTGGTGCATGTCTATAATTCCAGCTACTCAGGAGGCTGAGGCAGGAGAATCACTTGAACCCGGGAGGTGGAGGTTGTGGTGAGCCGAGATTGTGCCATTGCACTCCAGCCTGGGCAACAAGAGTGAAACTCTGTCTCAAAAAAAAAAAAGAAAAGCTACAGTACACTATTGTTAGTTGCTCTTGAGGCTTTTTCTGCAGTTTAGATGAAATTATAAATTCTTTGTGGGTTAAGAGTTCTCAAACTAATGCTTTTGTTTTTTTTTTTTTTTTGAGACGGAGTCTCTCGCTGTCGCCCAGGCTGGAGTGCAGTGGCGCAATCTCGGCTCACTGCAAGCTCCGCCTCCCGGGTTCACGCCATTCTCCTGCCTCAGCCTCTCCGAGTAGCTGGGACTACAGGCGCCCGCCACCACGCCCGGCTAATTTTTTTTGTATTTTTAGTAGAGACGGGGTTTCACCGTGGTCTCGATCTTCTGACCTCATGATCTGCCTGCCTCGGCCTCCCAAAGTGCTGGGATTACAAGCGTGAGCCACCGCGCCCGGCCAACTAATGCTTTTAAATATTTTCTTTTAAAATTGGGGATTGTACTCCTCATCCTAGGACTCGTTATTTACCTTATAGTGTGCTGTTCACTTAAATACTGTACTAAAACCATGGATGAAAGTAATAATGTTTTTACCATGCAAGTCTCGGAAGCCCAGCCAGGCCTGCATGAGTCGCTCAGACAGTTGCAAAGCAGTTCCACTCTTCTCACCTTGGGGTTCACTCCCATTCCCACTATGTCCCCTGCCAGCAGGAAGAAGCCAGGGCAATCTATGGCCTTCTCCCATCTTCATAGCCTACACTTTAAGATTAAGGTGTTATAAAACCCAAAGGGAGGGATTGAAACCACCTTTGCAGAATTATGACTGAGACTGTGAAAGAGATGTAGCTTAACTGACTCCATCTTGCTTCTAACCTCCAAGCTGCCCTTGTTTATTCCTGGGCGTAGGCTGGACTAACTTTGGGAGAAATTTAGTTTACAGTTTATAATTTAAACAAAGACGGTAACAGCCCTTTCCCAAAACAGACCTCCTTCTTGCCAGGGGGCTAGATGGCCTTTGTAGGACTATCATTAGCCATGGGATTAGGCATTATGGTTTAGGAGTCATGCAGCTAGAGGCTTCAAGATTCTGACCCTCCCTAAACTGCTCCTAACATCGGTGCTTGAGATAGTTTGCAGGCCCTATGCTTGATGGATCAGCTGTCACCACCCAGATCAATAAGCTGGCTCATCTGATCTTGTAGCCCCCACCCAGGAACTGACTCAGGGCAAGAAGACAGCTCCGCCTCCCTGTGATTTCATCTTGACCAATCAGTACTCCCGGCTCACTGGCTTCTCCTTACCCACGAAGTTGTCCTTAAAAGCGCTCCTCCCCGAATGCCTGGGGAGACTGATTTGAGTAATAATAAAACTCCGGTCTCCCGCAGAATGAATGAATAAATAAATAAATAAATAAATATAATAAAAACCTAATGAAAACTAATTTAAAATTTTGTTACCTGCGATAACAGTATTATTTTAAAACCTGACCACTGTTAGTGGTGTTTTCTCTGCACAGGCTGCCGTGGATAGTAACAGACTCACACTGAGGCAGGCAGAGCTCTTTTGCTTGAAGTACACGTCCCAGTTCGAATCAAAGGGCTGATCAGAAGGAGGTCCTGTGGAATCTCTGGAGCACGACAGAGATCCAAGGGCAGGAACTACCATACAGTGAGCTGCATGGAAAACGGAGTTGGGACGTGGCCAGGAAGTTTCCTCTTTCTGCCACCACGCTTCCTCAGTGGCTCTCACACGGCCTCTAAGCTCTGTTTCAAATTCAGCTCTCCAGGACTTCCTAGTTACCATGTCCAACAGGCAGCTTCACTCTGGGTCTTTTATTTTAAGTAGTAGGGAGGTTGGATGGGATTGGTTCAGCCTGTCTTTCAAGCTAGACACACAGCTAAGCTGTGGCTGGCCCCACTTTCTTTGGGTATCTGCTTTGGAGTAATCAGCAGTGTTCAAGGACAGGGGCCCGCCATGTCCACCAGGGCTGTGCCCACCAGGAGAAAGGTGGGTGTGGGTGCAGCGGGGGAGGATCCACCCTCAATGATGGATACATTTAGGGTTTCATATTGATAATTTTTTTTTTGAGAAAAAAATATGTGTAGCTTAATTTGGATAGAATTAGCATATTCATAACATTGAGTCTTTCAGTAAAACAACATGGCACATCAATTCACTGATTCCAGTGCCTTTGTATATGTTTTGATAAGGTTTTCTGGTTTTCTCTTTATGGGTCTTTCACATTTTGAAATGAAGACTCAGATTCAAAAGCAACGAATAAAATAGAAATAAAACAAATAAATAATAAAATAAAAAAAATGAAGAAAACAAAGGAATCCTTGGAATTCCAGGCTTTAGACTATGTGGCTCACCAACCAAAAAATGTAGCAAGTAGCTAATGGGGCAGAAACATCCCAGAAGGGCACGAAATTTACAAAGCTAAAGTCACTCTGCTCATGATGGGAAAAGGTCTGTTTTATGATTATGAGAGCAGTGAGGGTCTTCTGATCCCTTCATTGGTGAAGGAGGGATTCCCCTACCCTCAGCAGTAGGAGAGGGCTGAACACACAACCAACACCAGTGAGAGAAGAGCAAACAGACGCTTGTTCACAGAGCACATTCACAGCCTGGAAGAGGAGCACATGGCCCACGAAACAGTGCTAGCAGGGGCAGTGCTTAGGGACAGGGTGAACAAGCAGGGACCACTGCAGGCAGGCTTCGTAGTAAGAAGGGAGGTGACCCTGGTTTCTGTGGATGGATGCGACTGGATCGTTTGAACAATTCCACGGGCTGCAGAAGGTGGCACCCGTTGGGTTTGGGGGCCAGGTGGGGTGCAGCTGGTCTGGGGAACCAGCCAGCTGAGGAGCCTTTCTCCCTGGCTGGGGGCATATCCAGCAAAAGCAGGGAAACTCTCCAGGCCTGTGCAGCTCCAAGAAGTCAAGACAGTACTTGAATTTTCAGTGTCACAGTACATAAGGTTCTAACACATCAGTACTGTGAATGTCAGAATACAGTTGTTTTTATTAGCATATCAGTAACATAGCTAACAGATGAATGGCTCAAGTTCTCTTTTATTTGGGGGACAAATATTAGGGTGGTACAGTTTGTTTATCTCAAGGTGCAAAGCATTGTTTTCTGTCCATGGCGTGTGGTATATGCCTGATGACTCCCAGAGGAAGCCGGGCAAAGTGTTGGCTCTGCTTCCATGTGAGTACAAACTATTATTTGGACCCAAGCTCCGTTTCTTGGCCATCCCTACATTATAAGACCACACGTGTGCAACACGTGCATGCACTCACACACACACGGGTGCTCTTTTCTCCCAGGCCAGTTATTTACTGGACTATCAGAATCTGTAGCTGCCTAGGACCCCAAAGATCATTTAAAGTCGAGGTGCCAGAGAGGCTGGTCCTAAACTAGGACTGGGTGAAACGAGGGGTTTCAGAATCTGGGATTCATAGACCTTAGACATGAAAAGCCTTTAAGTCTTCCAATCCAGTCTTCCCTGCCTGTTGTAGAGACGGTTCTGAGAGAGGAAGCGACCAGCAGCATCCAAGGGCTGGCACCTTCCAGCTCTGCATCATCAGCGCCTGCGCAAAGTCAACACTTAATAATTGTCACTAAAGTGAAGCATAAAAATGGAGCAGGAAGTGGGATGGAGACAAACCCCAAGCCTGACATTCACTGGCTCCTGTAGAGCGGGAGATAACACCTACGTCATGATCACACTGCCTTTCAGTTGGGACATTCAAAATTTGTTAGTTTCGGCCGGGCGCGGTGGCTCACGCTTGTAATCCCAGCACTTTGGGAGGCCGAGGCGGGCGGATCACGAGGTCAGGAGATCGAGACCACGGTGAAACCCTGTCTCTACTAAAAATACAAAAAATTAGCCGGGCGTGGTGGCGGGCGCCTGTAGTCCCAGCTACTTGGAGAGGCTGAGGCAGGAGAATGGCGTGAACCCGGGAGGCGGAGCTTGCAGTGAGCCGAGATCGCGCCACTGCACTCCAGCCTGGGTGACAGAGCGAGACTCCGTCTCAAAAAAAAAAATTGTTAGTTTCAAGGCAACAGATTTTGTTCTAACCTGATTATCAGTGTCTAATGGAAAAGCAGTAAATTTGTATCAGCAATGCACAAATTCATTAAACAAGCCAATTATTTTATTTTGAAAGTGGCCTAATATTCTGAGGTTAAAACATTTAAATAAAAGAATTTAATGGATTTGTAGTTTTAGACAAAATGCAACAGAGGCACTTCATCCTATTCCTCTCACTAAGGACAGCAAAAAATCTCAGACACTTTATGTAAAACAAGCACACAAAGACTCTCATGTTGGAGAGAAGAATGCAGACTGGCCAGGGACCTCAGGACCCAAATCATGACACCATGGTGGGTGCCCTGGGTTTTCTTTTTGCCTCCTGTATACCACACCAAATTCCAGAGACAGTGGTAACCTGGAAATGCCAATAGGCACAGAAAAGAAGTCCAGGAAAAGCCTGCTGTCTATCCCTAAAGAGTCAGGAAAGGCTTAGCCTATCAAGACAGAACACTTTCAGACAATAACCACCCTACCAACCACGTCAGGGAAAGGTGCAGCCCATCTCAATTCCCATTAGCAAAGGCTGACTGAGGAGCCTGCATTTCCCCCTTCACCCTCACGTAATGATCTGACTTTCCTTTTTTTTTTTGAGACGGAGTCTCGCTCTGTCGCCCAGGCTGGAATGCAGTGGCACGATCTCGGCTCACTGCAAGCTCCGCCTCCCAGGTTCACGCCATTCTCCTGCCTCAGACTCCAGAGTAGCTGGGACTACAGTCGCCCACCACCACGCCCAGCTAATTTTTTTGTATTTTTAGTAGAGACGGGGTTTCACCGTGTTAGCCAGGATGGTCTCGATCTCCTGGCCTCATGATCTGCTCACCTCGGCCTCCCAAAGTGCTGGGATTACAGGCATGAGCCACCGTGCCCGGCATGATCTGACTTTTATTACATCCTCATCCTGTCACCCTCATTCTGGCATCAGAGCAGACTAAGTGGGGAGCTGGACTTTCCTCCTCACCTGGCATTAATGAGGCTTCCTCGACAGTGTCATTGGAGGCTAAGAAAATCTCAACTTGAGTGAGAAATACAATCAATGGACACTAACAGCAAGATGACAGACATACTGGGATTATTTGACAAGGGTTTTAAGACAGTCATCATAAAAATGCCTCAACAAACAATTACAACAAACTTGAAGCAAATAAAAAAATAAGAAGGCTGAGCAAAGAAATAGTAAATCTAAGAAGAAACACATGGGCATTTTAGAAATTAAGATTACAATAAATCCATCCACTCCACGGATCAGCTCAGCAGCAGAATGACAGAGGAAAGAAACTAGTGATGTTGAAATTTCTTATGTTCTATCATTAGAAATTACCCAATCTGAACAACAGAATAAAAGAAACAAGCTAAAAAAAATAATGAACAGAGCGTCAGGGACAGAGCCTCAGGGACAGGTAGGACTATAACAGAAGACCTCATGTTCATGTCAGAGTTTTAGAGGAGAGGAGGGAGAGGGTGGGGCTAAAAAGTATTCAAAAAAATAATTGAGGAAAAGTTCCAAAACTTAGCGAGACTTAAACCCACAAATCCAAGAAGCTGAGTAAAAGTTCTGAACAGAATAAACCCCAGAACTACACAACAAGACTCATCAGAATCAAACTTCAGAAAACTAAGAACTAAAAAAAAAAATCTTGAACACAGAGATAAAAAAATCAACACCTTACCTACAGAGGGGCAAGTTGAATGACAGTAGATTTCTTGTGAGAACCATGAGAGTCAACAGGAAGTGGGATAATCATTTAAGTTCTGAAAGCAAAGAACTGTCAATCTGAAATTTTATATCTAGGAAAATTATCCTTGGGATGAAGGAGAAACAAAGATATTTTCAGAAGAAGAAAAATTGAGAAAATTTATTGTTAGCAGACTTGCTCTGAAGAATAGCTAAAGCAAATTTCAAAACAGAAAGGAAATTATAAAAGAAGGAATCTTGGAACACGGAAGGAAGAAAGAACAGGAAGAGCAAAAATATGGACAAATACAATAGGCTTTCCATTGAAAGACAGTGAGTCTTTCAAACTACATTCGACAAAGAAAGCAAAAATTATAATGCATTCTGATATGGTTCTAAATATATGTAGAAGAAATGCTAAAATAATTATCAAAAAGGGAGTCAAGGGATTTAATGAGAGTTAAGATTTCTACACTCCACTCAAATTGGTGGAATGTCAACAGCAGTAGACTGGTAAGTTATATATATATATATGTGTGTATATATATTTATTTATATAATGTAATACCTACAGCAACTCTTAAAAAACCTATACAAAGAGATACACTCAACACATTATAGGTAAATAATGGATTCTAGAAAGAGTTCAGGAAAACAGGAGAGACAGAAATAACGAACATGAAACTAAAAGATGAAATGGCAGCCCCAAGCCCTAACATATCCATAATTACTTTAAATGTAAATGGTCTAAGTACACCAATTAAAAGACAGAGGCTGACAGAGTGGATTAAAAAAATGATTCAACTATATGCAAGGGTATTGTGCTACTGACAAAAAGTAATCTCAAAAATTCACACAAGGCCAGGCACGGTGGCTCACGCTTGTAATCCCAGCACTTTGGGAGGCTGAGGTGGGTGGATCACAAGGTTAGGAGATAGAGACCATCCTGGCTAACACGGTGAAACCCTGTCTCTACTAAAAATACAAAAAAAAATTAGCTGGGCATTGTGGCGGGTGCCTGCAGTTCCAGCCGCTTGGGAGGCTGAGGCAGGAGAATGGTGTGAACCCGGGAGGCGGAGCTTGCAGTGAGCCGAGATGGTGCCACTGCACTCCAGCCTGGGTGACAGAGCGAGACTCCATCTCAAAAAAAAAAAAAAAAAAAAAATTCACACAATATATGATTCCGTTTACATAACATTCTTTTTTTTTTTTTTTTTTTTTGGGACAGAGTCTCAATCTGTTGCCCAGGCTGGAGTGCAGCGGTGCAATCTCGGCTCACTGCAAGCTCCGCCTCCCAGGTTCACGCCATTCTCCTGCCTCAGCCTCTCCGAGTAGCTGGGACTACAGGCGCCTGCCACCACGCCTGGCTAATTTTTTTGTATTTTTAGTAGAGACGGGGTTTCACCGTGGTCTCGATCTCCTGACCTCGTGATCCGCCCGCCTCGGCCTCCCAAAGTGCTGGGATTACAAGCGTGAGCCACCGCGCCCGGCTACATAACATTCTTGAAATGACAGAAGCACAAATGGAGAAGAGATGACTAGTTTCCAGGGTTTGGGAACGGTGGGAGCAGAGAGGCAGGTGTGGCTCCAGAGAGGTAGCAAGAAAGAGATCTCTGTGGTGACAGGACAGTTCTGTATCTTGATTGCAGTGGTAATTACATGAAAATATGCCTGCTAAGATGGGTTAGAACTATACAAACACCCAGTACCAGTGTCAGTTTCCTGGGTTTGATGTTGTACTATATTTACATACAATGTAACCATTGGAGAAAACCAGGTAAAGGGTGCATGTCTCTCTAAGCTGTCTTTATAACTTCCTATGAATCCAATGTTATTTCAAAATAAAAGTTTAAGACACAGGACAGAATTTTATATGTGGTGTGAGTTCAACCACACAAATAATTTTATTTGGGTAGAACAAAATACCAGCAATAAATGCACTTTTTAAAAAAGTTAACAACAGAGCCTTCCACAGTGGCATCAGCAACAGGGATTATAATTTCAGTGACACCAATATTCAGCATTAATGGAAACGATTTTCTTTTCTGGTTTATAAAATGATGACTTGGCAAGAAAATGTGAGTTATTAGTAAGCAGTGAAGCCGGAAGACGTTTCTGTTCTATTTTAGTGAACTATTTTTGTCTCCTCTTTGTAAACCAAGTGGTTGTCCTTATTTTTAAGTATGTCTTGGAGCACAACAAGACTAGCTCAGAAATACATTTCTTGTCTGGTACAGATCATTTTCTAAAGAAATGGTGGTACAGAATTAGATAAAAAATAGGTCAACTTTACCCAGTAGGTTACAACTCTGTAGGGTCAAAAAAGATTTCAATCAGGTTTGTTTCATACAGGGAAAAGTATTACAGGATACTTTTCCTGGAGGATACGAAATTTCAGATTTTCCAAGAGAAGTAATTTTTTATTCTTTGTGACACAAACAGTTCTTTTTTGGATTATATGATTGACAAAGATGTAATGTATTATAGTTGAAAACGTGGATTCAGCCTAATTCTTAGGCCACGTGTTTTTTTGCTTTGTTTTGTTTTTGTTTGTTTTGAGACAGGGTCTCACTGTCACCTAGGCTGGAGTGCAGTGGCATGAACATGGCTCACTGTAGTCTCGACATCCCAGGCTCAAGTGATCCTCCTGCCTCAGCCTCCCAAATAGCTGGACTACAGGTGTGCACCACCATGCCTGGCTAATTTTCTTTCTGTTTTTTTTTGTTTGTTTTTTTTCTTTTGGAAATGGAGTTTTGCTCTGTCACCCAGGGTGGAGTGCAGTGGCACGATCTCAGCTCACTGCAACGTCTGCCTGCAGGGTTCAAGTGATTCTCCTGCCTCAGCCTCCTGAGTAGCTTGGGTTACAGGTGCACACCACCACACTCGGCTAATTTTTTGTATTTTTATTACAGATGGAATTTCACCATGTTGGCCAGGCTGGTTTTGAACTCCTGACCTCAGGCAATCCACCCACCTCAGCCTCCCAAAGTGCTGGGAGTACAGCACTGTGCCCCGCCAGGCTAGGACCTTAAAGGCATTCACACTATATATTACTCTAACACACCATTTGTTTATTTATATTCACCAGCCATGTAGAACTGTTACATTGTTTTACTACCTCTTCCTGTGCCTTAGAGCAGGGGTCCCTGACCCCCAGGCCATGGACAGTAGCAGTCTGTGGCCTATTAGGAACTGAGCTGCATAGCAAGAGGTGAGCAGCAGGCAGGTAAGGGAAGCTTCATCTATCTGTATTTACAGCTGCTCCCCATTGCTCACCTTACTACCTAAGCTCCACCCCCTGTCAGATGAGTGGCAGCATTAGATTATCCTAGGAGCTTGAACCCTATTGTGGACAGCATGTGAGAGGGATCTAGGTTGCTCTCTCCTTTAGAGTCTAATGCCTGATGATCTATCACTCCCAGATGGGACCATCTAGATGCAGGAACACAAGCTCAGGGCTCCCACTGATTCTACATGATGATGAGTCATATAATGATTTCATTATATACTACACTGTAATAATAATAGAAATAAAGTGCACAATCAATGGAATGTGCTGGAATCATCCTGAACCACCCCTGCCACCATCTGTGGAAAAATTGTCTTCCACAAACCAGTTCTTGGTGTCAAAAAGGTTGGGGACCACTGCTTTAGAGGAGATTAGAATAAGAAGGATCCAGACAATGGGACAAAGCTGAAAAGTCTCATGACCAGATAGCCCCTCCTTTGTGCTGGTGGAGGTGCTTGTAATTTTCCATTCCAGTTTTGAATGGGGGTCTGACTCTAGCTGTTACACACGTTCAGAGGTGTGAGCAAACAAGTTTATTGTTTTAGCTACAAAGAATCCCCCAAAACACCAAGCAACTAACCCTTGGTCAATAGCTGTTTATTTGAACACAGCTGCTCCATTGCCATCAGACTGAACATGACTATGCAAGAAACCCTCCAAAATGCTACATTTTGAACTTTATAAAACTTACAGCTGCAATAATGCCAGATACTTTATCAGGCATCTGGCGTTACTGCAACTGTATCTAACAGATTCCACGGGGCACTCTCCAGGGTTTCTTTTTTTTTTTTCTTTCTTTCTTTTTAATATACTTTAAGTTCTGGGATACACATGCAGAACCTGCAGGTTTGTTACAAAGGTATACACATGCCATGGTGGTTTGCTGCACCCATCAACCCCTCATCTACGTTAGGTATTTCTCCTAATGCTCTCCCTCCCCTTACCCCCCACCCCCTCGACAGGCCCTGGTGTGTGATGTTCCCTTCCCTGTGTCCATGTGTTCTCATTGTTCAACTCCCACTTCTGGGTGAGAACATGCGCTGTTTGATTTTCTGTTTCTGTGTTAGTTTGCTGAGGATGATGGTTTCCAGCTTCATCCATGTCCCTGCAAAGGACATGAACTCATCCTTTCTTATGGCTGCAGGGTTTCTTTTAAGATAGAAACTCATGACAGATGATTTTTACGCTGGATCCTGGGAGAGGGGGTTCTCTACCCTGTCTTCTCGCTTTTACTATCTGAAGACTCTTCACTTGAAGTCCCACATGGGGAAGCAGAGATCTCTGTTAGCACCTGCTAACATTTACGGTAAAGAACATCACCTTCTATGTCCCGGCGCTACACTGAACCCATCATCTTACATCATCCTCCTGAGAATTCTGTGGGCTGGGCACTGTTTTACTGCTCCCCATTCCTGCCATTTTAGGAAGAAAGCAAGGCTTAGAGGGGTTACATTTTCCCAAGAGCATATAGCTGTTAAGTGGATTTAAATCTGATCTCCTAAAATTTAAATTTGAGCATCCTAGTGATTAAATGCTTTCAAGGAATTGGACATTTTTGGTCAGTCAGCACCGCCTAAAGGCCTCAGTGCTGGAGAGCCCCCATAACCCCATTCACCCACCCTACTCCCCATCGGTTTGATCAAATGTTGCAGATCCCTACTCGCTTTTCCTTTCTCTGTGCTCTGCAGAAGCAGAAACAACTAGGAAACAGGAAGACAGGACCCAAGCACTATTTTCATCCTCTCTGACTCTCCTTTGCAGAAAAGGGCCCAGTTTCCTTGCCTACTACACTGAATAGGAGGCAAAGAACACTGCTATTTCTACAGCCGTGTTACCAGCTCTTCCCCACTTAGCCTCTCAGGGTACGCGGCCTGGCAATGCCCTTCCTCAAGCCTGATTTTTATTTTGTCTTTGCGCTCAGCTTGCAGGAGCCCGTTGAGCAGCAGGAAAGGGGGAGGCCCAGGCTTTGAGGACGAGTGGCTCGGCTCTGACTTGGCTGTGTGCTGGCATTTCACGTTGCGGAGCTGTGGTTGTTTCGTTTGTCTGTATACAGCAGCCACCATACAGTTTCCATCGCAGGGAACCGGATGTCAGCCCTTACCCCCAAGCCCTGTCCAGGGTCTCCCCACTGGTGCGGAAAGGTGGGAGAGATTTCCTCTCCAGCCCCTCTGCTTCTCAGGGCGGGGGGCTCCCCAGCCACCAGTTCTGCTCCCTTGGCTGCTAGGCTGGCCTGGGTGTGCTGGGCGCCTGTCCCACTGGTGCTCCCTCCACAGGCATCAGGGTGGAGCCTTTATAAAAGTGGTTCTCAAGGTGTGGGTTTCAGACCAGCAGCATCATTGCCACCTGGGAACTTGTTAAAGATGCAAACTCTGGCCGGGCGTCACCACGCTCACTCTTCTAATCCCAGCACTTTGGGAGGCCGAGGCAGGCAGATCACGAAGTCAGGAGATCAAGACTATCCTGGCTAACAAGGTGAAACCCTGTCTCTACTAAAATACAAAACATTAGCCGGGCGTGGTGGCGGGCGCCTGTAATCCCAGCTACTCAGGAGGCTGAGGCAGGAGAACGGCGTGAACCCGGGAGGCGGAGGTTGAAGTGAGCCGAGATCATGCCACTGCACTCCAGCCTGGGCAACAGAGCGAGACTCCATCTAAAAAAAAAAAAAAAAAGCAAACTCCAAGCTCCCTCCCACTGCCTCTGGACAAGCTCTGTGTCTGACACGCCTACCTGATCATTCTGACCCAACTCAAACTGAAGGCCACCACCACAGTGGTGAGGGTTAGAGTGGGACCTGCAGTGGAACTGCCTGGGCCCAGGTCCTGGCCCTGCTGCTCTGTGATCTCAGGCAACTCAAGGAACTTCTCTGTGCCTCAGCTTTTCCATCTGTCAAGCAGGGACAATAGTGATAAAGCTAGTCCGTGAGGTTCTGGGGTTCCAATGGGGCAGTCCGTGGAAAATGCTCAGAAGTTCTAGCACGCAAAAGCTTCACCGGTGTTATTTTTACTAATTAACACTGTTTAGTGTTACCAAATTAACACTAATAATAATTAATAATAACATGGATTTTGCCAGGTTTGGGAAAACTGAAGGAACTTAGAATAAAGAGGAGAAAATCCCAATTCAGCTATGCTACATATGGCCATCCACGGTCCAAGGGGAAAGCAGTGGAATTCGCCTGGCCCCTTACAGCATAGCGCTCTGCTCCACCTCCTGGTGCTTGGCGGTGCCCCTCTCCCTCACAGCCTGCTGACGGCCTGCTGCCCCACCATGCTCCGGAGTTTAGGGAACGCCCTCTCCACTCACAGGCACTGGGGGCCTTCCTTCCAGTCCCGCTGTCTCCCCAACCCCACAGCAGCGATCCTTTGTAAGGCTCAAGTTACTCCATCGACACTGAGCCCCAGGGCAGGGCTGCCTGCTGTCTCTAGGCATGGTTCTCAGGGACCTCCTTGTCCTGACCCAGGGCTCTGCACCTCTGTGGACCCCCATAGGACCCAGGCCATGGTCGAAGGCTCCGGAGGCTCTGCAGGCCCCAGGCAGCCCTGGCTGCAGGTTCACGGATACCTGGTCCTGCCCCAGGCTCAGGAGGGTGCAATCGTGGACGTGAAGGCTTTTGCATGTTCCAGAACTCCCCTGACCTGTGCAAATATGTCATGCTTAGGGTCGGGGTCCAGCCCCAACTGAGGTCCGAGGAGAGTGGGTGGATGTGGGGCAGGGAGCTGGAAGAACATTCAAGAGACAGCAGGTAAATGAGACATGGCATTATTCAGCAGCTCCTTCACAGGCTCAGTGCTACATTTACACACTACACAAACAATAGTGGCTAAGAGCCAGGTGGGGAGCTTCTCTATGTCATGTCTACCTGGCTATGATTATATAAGACATGGGACTGTGTGCTTGCGTCCCAATCCCGCTGAGTCAACCAGGCTGTTTACCTCAGCCTATGCCTGCTGCCCCTATGCCTGCTGCCCCTATGCCTGCTACCCCATGCCTGCTGCCCCTATGCCTGCTGCCCCTATGCCTGCTTGGCTGCAGCTATAGCCATGTTCCTTACAGGATGTTTCTAAAGCTCCATTTCCCAAATCACGATTGGGGCTCTGAAGAGAGAGGACGAACAAGGGCCTGCTTCGTATCTAAGCCTTGTTCTCATTCTGTCTCCCCTTCTCCTTTGCATCGTCTCTCAGGACTGGAAGAGAAAAACTCCAGAGTTTTCTTCAACACCCTGGCTTCCTTCTGGTCGGGCGGTAAGATGGGGGCCTTGTGGTTCCGGGTGGAGGGCCCCACATTCTCCGCTCTGCAGAAGACCCTCTGTGAAGGCAAGAGTCCAGCCTGTGTTCTTCAGTGTTGAACGATTTTAGAAAACTGTCTATTCCACGCACTGTCATTCTTACTTTCTGTCTTGGTCTTAACAGAGCTTGGCTTTCAAGCCCATTGTATTGCTACACAATCATACTAAAGTTTATATTGACATCAAAATGACTTGGGGCTCTTGCAGGTACCCACCTTTCCCAGAGGCTCAAAAGCCAGGACAACAAAGTTTAGAAGATACAGGATACTACTGAAAATAGATTTCAAAGTTCCTGATGGCTGCTTTTCCTACAGCAATCCCCTCATAACCCCATCTTTCCCCCGCCCCTACTGTGCCTCACGTGGCCCACCAGGACTAAGGTGGGACCTCTCGCTAAGCCACATCCTTTCAATAAGGATTTCCTGTGGTTACCCCATGCTTTGAAATGACTGCTCAGAAGCACTCAGTTCATTCTTAGCCAAGACCCCGCCCAGGGTGCTGTTTGTGGGGAGGAAAGGAGGTGACCTGCACTCTTGTATTTTTGTAACGAAACTCCTCGGCATCTGGTGCCTGCTCGATTCATTGTAGCAGCTGTTACTATTTTGCCCATTAAATCTCTGCAGCACTGAGCTCACTCACCTTCTCATAGGAAGTTATTCTGTGTCTATTTCCACCACCCCCGCTGGACCACAACACCCCTGGACAACACTCTTCACCAGCTTCCTCAGGCATAAAATTGAGATTATAATACTATTACCTCATAGGACTATCTTGATAACAAAACAGGCAATGTCTCTAACTCACATAGTACAGCACCTAATACAGTGTTTTAAAAAGTAGTTATTGGCCGGGCGCGGTGGCTCACGCTTGTAATCCCAGCACTTTGGGAGGCCGAGGTGGGCGGATCACGAGGTCAGGAGATCGAGACCACGGTGAAACCCCGTCTCTACTAAAAATACAAAAAATTAGCTGCGCGTGGTGGCGGGCGCCTGTAGTCCCAGCTACTCGGAGAGGCTGAGGCAGGAGAATGGCGTGAACCTGGGAGGTGGAGCTTGCAGTGAGCCGAGATTGTACCACTGCACTCCAGCCTGGGCGACAGAGCAAGACTCCGTCTCAAAAAAAAAAAGTTATTGATATTAGCTACATATTTTTAAATAATTTATTGAAATGAAATTCACATAACACAAAATCATTTTAAAGTGAACAATTCAGTGGCATTTAGTGCATTTGCAATGTTGTGCAAACACCACCTCTAGCTCCTAAAAGTCTCCATATTTCAAAACAAAACCCTGTACCCATTCAGCAGCTTCCCTTCATTGCCTTTCCTCCCAGCCCCTGGCAACCACCAATCTGCTTTCTGTCTCCATGGAATTATCTATTCTGCATATTTCATATAAATGGAATCATATAATATGTGACCTTTTGTGTCTGGCTTCTTTCACAGAGCATAATGTTTTCAAGGTTCACCCATGTTGCAGCATGAATCAGTAACTCTGTGTCTTTAGGGGCTGAACCCTATTCTATTGTATGGATGCAACACAATTTGCTTATCTGTTGGTCAGTTGTTGGATATTTGGGTTGTCTCCACCTTTTGGGTACTGCGAATAGTGCTGTTATGAGTATGTGTGTACAGGTATTTTTTTCGCTTTCTGCTTTCAGGTCTCTGGGGTATATGCCTAGTAGATTTCTGTGTCATATGGTATCTCAATGTTTACTTTTTTTCTCTGTGTGCAAGTATTTTTTATTGTAGTAACATGTATATAACATTTACCATGTTAACCATGTGTGTTTGTTTGCTTTTGAGATGGAGTCTCCTGCCCAGGCTGGAGTGCAGTGGTATGATCTCGTCTCACTGCAACCTCTGCCTCCCAGGTTCAAGCAATTCTCTTGCCTCAGCCTCCCAAGTAGCTGTGATTACAGGCATCTGCCACCACGCCCGGCTAATTTTTGTATTTTTTAGTAGAGATGGGGTTTCACCATGTTGGCCAGGCTGGCCTCGAACTCCTGACCTCAGGTGATCCTCCTGCCTTGGCCTCCTAAAGTGCTGGGATTACAGGCATTAACCATGTTTAAGCATACAGTTCTGTGCATTAGGTACCTTTGCACTGCTGTGCACCCATCAACATTATCCATCTCCAGAACTCATGCATCATCCCAAACTGACACTTTGATCCACTAAACAATAATTCCCCACTCCCCCCTCCCTCAGCTGCTAACTGGCTTTTGACTTTCTGTCTCTATGAATTAGATTGCTCTAGGCATGTCATATAAGTGGAATCATACAAGATTTATTTTTTTGTGAGTGGTGTATTCTACTTAGCATAATGTCTTCAGGATTCATCCATGTTATAGAATGTATTAATATTAGAATTTCTTTCCTTTTGAAGGAGTATTGTGTGGTATACACCACATTTTGTTTATCCATTCATCCATTCATGGACATTTCAGTTGTTTCCAGCTTTTTGCTGTTGGGAATAACACTGCTGTGAATACCAGGATATAATCTGTTTGAGTCTCTGCTTTCAATTGTTTCCCATATATACCCAGAAATGGAATTGCTGGATCATACGGTAATTCTATTTTGGATTTTTTTAGGACTTGCCATACTGTTTTCTATAAGGGCTACACTATTTTACATTTTCACCAGCAGTATATAAGAGTTCCAATTTCAGGCCAGGCACGGTGGATCACACTTGTAATCCCAGCACTTTGGGAGGCTGAGGCAGGAGGATCACTTGAGGTCAGAAGTTCAAGACCAGCCTGGCCAACATGGTGAAACTCCGTTTCTACTAAAACTACAAAAATAAGCCAGGCAGGGTGTTGTGCACCTGTAATCCCAACTACTCGGGAGGCTGAGACAGGGGAATTGCTTGAACCAGGGAGGCAGAGGTTGGAGTGAACCAAGATTGTGCCATTGTACTCCAGCCTGGGTGACAGAGCAAGACTCCATCTCAAAAAAAAAAAAAAAAAGGGAATTCCAATTTCTCTATATCCTTACAAACACTTATTATTTTTCATATTTCTAAATTATAGCTATTCTAGTGAGTAGGAAGTTTGCTTTATATTTGTAGTTCCCTAGTCACTAATGATGTTTAGCATTTTTTCATGTGCTTGTTGACCATTTGTGTGTATGTGTGTGTATATATATATATATGTCTATTTCAGTCATTTACCCATTTTAAAATTAAGTTTTGTTGTTGTTGGGTTATAGAAGTTCTTTATATATTCTGGATATTAATCCCTTGTCAGATATTTTGGCCAAATCCAAGGTCATGAAGATTTGCCCCTTTGGTCTTGATCTTTTTTTTTTTCTTTTTTTGAGACGGAGTCTCGCTTGTTGCCCAGGCTGGAGTGCAGTGGCACAATCTCGGCTCACTGCAAGTTCCACCTCCTGGGTTCATGCCATTCTCTTGCCTCAGCCTTCGAAGTAGCTGGGATTACAGGCGCCCACCACCATGCCCGGCTAATTTTTTTGTATTTTTAGTAGAGACGGGGTTTCACCGTGTTTGCTGGGGTGGTCTCAATCTCCTGACCTCAAGTGATCAGCCTGCCTCGGCCTCCCAAAGTGCTGGGATTACAGGCATGAGCCACTGTGCCCGGCCTGGTCTTGCGCTTATATTTAGATCATTGACTTATTTTGAGTCAATGGTTGCATACCATGTGAGGTGGGTTCCAAATTTATTATTCTGCATGTGAATATCCAGTGATCCTAGCACCATTTGTTGAAGAGACTATTCTTTCTCCATTGAATGGTCTTAGCACCTTTGATGAAAATCAATTTGTTATAGATATGGATTTATTTCTGGGTCCTCAATTCTATTCCATTGGTCTATATGTCTATCCCTCTGCTAGTACCACTGTTTTAACTACTGTGGCTTTGTCATAAGTTTTGATATTGGAACGTGTGAGTCCTCCAATTTTGTTCTTCCTTTTCAAGATTGTTTTGGTTATTCGGGTTCACTGCAGTGCCACTGAAATTTTGATACAGATTGAGTTTGAACTTGTAGATTGCTTTTTATCTTGACAATATTAAGTCTTTCAATCCATGAAAATGAGATGTCTTTCCATTTATATCGCTCTTCTTTAATTTATTTCAGCAACGTTTTACACCTTTCAGTTCACAAGTCTGTCACAGATACATCCTCCTTCATTAAATTTATCCCTAGGTATTTTATTCTTTCTGATTCTATTGTAAATGAATTTTTTTTTTTTTTTTTTTTTGAGATGGAGTCTCACTCTGTCGCCCAGGCTGGAGTGCAGTGGCATGATCTTGGCTCACTGCAAGCTCTGCCTCCCGGGTTCACACCATTCTCCTGCCTCAGCCTCCTGAGTAGCTGGGACTACAGGTGCCCGCCACCATGCCTGGCTAATTTTTTTTATTTTTAGTAGAGATGGGGTTTCACCGAGTTAGCCAGGATGGTCTCGATCTCCTGACCTCGTGATCCGCCTGCCCCGGCCTCCCAAAGTGCTGGGATTACAAGTGTGAGCCACTGCGCCCAGCCAAAATTTTAATCTTAATTTCCTTTTTGAATTTTTCATCGGTGATGTATTGAAACACAACTGATTGTGTTGATCATGTATTCTGCAATTTGGCTGAATTTGTGTATTAGATCTGTGCTGTGGTTTGAATATGTCACCCCAAAATGCATGTTGGAAACTTAATTCCTATTGTAACAGGATCAAGAGATGGGGCCTGTGATTGTTAATACTAAGTGTTAATTTGATTGGATTGAAAGATGCTAAGTATTGATCCTGGTGTGTCTGTGAGGGTGTTGCCAAAGGAGATTAATATTTGAGTCAGTGGGCTGGGGAAGACAGACCCACCCTTAATCCGGGCGTGGGGGGTGGTGGGAGGACCATCTAAACAGCTGCTAGCAAATATAAAGCAGGCAGGAAAATGTAAAACGGTTAGACTGGCCTAGCCTCCCAGCCTACGTATTTCTCCCGTGCTGGATGCTTCCTGCTCTCGAACATCAGACTCCAGGTTCTTCAGTTTTGGGACTTGTACTGGCTCTCCTTGCTCCTCAGCTTGCAGATGGCCTATTGTGGGAACTTGTGATTGTGTGAGTTAACACTTAATAAACTCCCCTTTATATATATCCTATTAATTCTGTTCCTCTAGAGAACCCTGACTAATACAGGGCCTTTGGGAGAGAATTAGGATGAGATACGGGGCATCACATCATCCATCACATCCGTGTGGGGCCCTGTGATGGCTTCCTAGGAAGAGGAGGAGAGACCTGTGCTGGCATGCCCTTGCCCCCTTGCCAGGTGATGCCCTTTGCATGTTACAACACAGTAAGAAGGCTCTCACCAGATGTGGCACCTTGACCAGATGAATGAAATAAAACATTCACGTCTCCTGGAATTTGATCATGACAGAATCTGAGAAGAAGCAGGGAGCTGGAGGAAGCCAGGCCTCCTGACAGCGCCAGCGACCTCAGACACGCCTGATACGAGTCTGTCCCTTGTATCAGGTAGTGCTAGGGTCATGTTCTATCTTTGCCATATTTCATCTTTGACCTTGAACTTCCCAGATTCCAGAATTGTAAGAAATACATTTCTTTATAAATTACCTAATTTTGTAGTATCCTATAATAGCAACAGAAAATGAACTAAGATCATCTAGAAGTTTTTTTTTTAATTTCTTTAGGATTTTTCATAGAAGATCATGTAATTTGCAATAGAAATAGTTTACATCTTCCTTTCCGATTTGTATGTCTTGCCTAAGTGCTTTGACTGGAACTTCCAATACAATATTTAATATCAGAGGTGAAAGCAGGAATCCTGTCTTTTTCTTATCTGAGGAGTAAAGCTTCCAGTCTTTCTAGCTATTTATTTTTATTTTTATTTTTATTTTTTTGAGACAGAGTCTCACTGTCATCCAGGCTGGAGCAAAGTGGCACGATCTCAGCTCACTGCAATCTCCACCTCCCAGGGTCAAACGATTCTCCTGCCTTGGCCTCCAGAGTAGCTGGGACTACAGGCACGTACCACCACACCCGGCTAATTTTTGTATTTTTAGTAGAGATGGGGTTTCACCATGTTGGCCTGGCTGTTCTCGAGCTCCTGACACTATTTTTAAAGAAACCTTATTCTTCCTTTTCCTAACCATATACAACCTTCGTGAGAGCTTTGAAACCAGTTTCACCACCTTTAATCATCTTTGTAACAACTTTTCTACTTATCAGGAGCATAAGCTTGGATATAAAAATAGCATTGTTTTCCTCTTACTTTAGTTTACAAATATTTATAATATTCGTAATTATCCCATCTCTTTTACATCATATTCTCAGTTCATGTCTGACATAAGTAAGTACTGATTGAGGTCATAGTTAAGCGCTCCACCCATCTGAATACTATGTAATTTTTGTCTAACTAAATTCTCTTTTCTCTGATCAGCAACATTTTTCAAACAGAGATAGCTTAGTGAAAGTTTGAGCCATAAATTTAGCTAGTTTCATGTCATGCCTCCCAGATTTTCTTCAACACAAACAGGCAAAACCGCAGTGTTTAGAGCATGCTGGGGTCTTCTACTGCCTGGCTTTCATCACAAATGTCTGCCCAAAACGTGCTGAAGAGGGGCATTCCCAAGAAGCAAATTCAGGTTGCTCTAGGCCTGCCTAGATCTGGCACACCTGCTTTGGATTTCATTATAACTTCAAAATGTTAGGGCAGGCGATGCTCTGGTGCAGCAGAATCTCCAGGGCACTCTGCGCAGCCCTGAATGCTGCCAGACCGTTTGAAATAACATGTCAGTGAGTTTGGAAAGACCTACTTTAAGAATACAGTCAGAGCAAGAGACTCTTCATTCCCCCGAGTCAGGTCCAATAAGTGAGCGAAAAGATCATGAAAGACTCTGAAGGCAAAAGAACACTAGGACGGCTTGTGGTCCATCCGCCTCGAGAACGGCGGGTGTTTCCCACTAGGACTGCTCGTGACCCATCCGCCTCGAGAGTGGCGGGTGTTTCCCTGGAAGCCTAGGACCCTGCAGTGTGCTGGCGGCTTTGCACGCATTATCACAACTCTAAGAGGTGGATACTGCTAACCACTTTCTACTAATGAGGAAGCAGAGGAAGCAGGCTCAGAGGGACACAGCATTTGCCTAAGGCCACAGACCTGGCACCAGCAGAACAGGGATTAGGGTGTGGGACTTACGGTAGTGTCTATGCTCTTTCTCCTGTACCAGGGGTTGGCAAACTAGGCCTCGGAACCAATCACACTCCCTATTTACTGTTTGTAAATAAAGTTTTATTGGAACACAGCCACGTCCACTTACTTCTGTATGGTGTGTTGCCACTTCTGCCACAGAACCAGACTGTAGTCTACAAAACCTAAAATATTTACTATCTGGCCCTTTACACACACAAAAAAATGTGTTGTTCTGTGTTCAAGACCATAAGACCTTTCCTTACTCCTGGGGTTTTCCTTCACTTACTCTACCCCCGTCCAACAGGAATCCTAGAAAAATCTGCCGTGTGTCCTAAAATAGTGACTCCCGCCCACTCCCCGCGCTGACAGAGACAGACACAGGAGGGTGGCTCCTTCAGCCTCACGCGGTTTAATCCCCATCACCCGCATGCAGGTGCCCAGCACATACCCAGCCTTCCCTTCCCTGAAAAGTGTTGCTTAGTGGCCCTGACCTCGTCACAGGCACTGTCTGATGGCCAGCTGTCAGGGCTCTTCTGTTAAGGGAGAGACTGGGCTGTCTCAGCTTCCCCCTCCTTGCTCACTGCTTCCTCCCATGGCCATAGTGGCAGCTTTGTCCCAGGACCCAGGTTCCCTCAATGGAGGACCTGAAATGAAGGGGAAATAACCCACAAGTTCCATGTGTTAGAAATGACTTGGAGGAGTCCTAAGAATCCCATGTGCATGAGTGTGTCCCTAAGCCCGACTGGAGAGATAGGCTTCATCGCCCTGGTAACCACCATCAACAGTGCTCCTACTATCTGCTGGTTATTGGCACATTATCTCCAGGCCTCATAACAGCCCCTGGGATAGGTGCAAATATTTTCATTTTATAGGAAAACCATGGGCTCAGTGCATGCTAAGATCATGTCTTAGTTCATTTGTGTTGCTACAACAAATACCCGAGACTGGATAACGAAACTAATTTCACGTAGTTCTGGAGGCTGAGAAGTCCAAGTTCAAGGCACTGGCAGTTAAATGTCTGGTGAAGGCTGTTCTCTCCTTCCTAGATGGTGCCTTGATGCTGTGTCCTCTGAAGGGGAGGAACACTGTGTCCTCACATGAGGAGAGACAGAAAAGAAAGACACCAAACCCTGTGTGAAGCCTCTTTTATGAAGGTCTTCATCCCATTCACAAGGGAAGAGCCCTCACGGCCTAATCACCTCTCAAAGCCCCACCTCCCAACACCATGACATTAGGCCTTGAGTTTCAACATTTGGATTCTGGAGGAGACACGTTCAGACCACAGCAGACCCTGATGCAGGGCACATGCTCAGTCAATGCTCTAGGTCAGCAGTCACGCCTGGTCATGACCCTTTGTCAGTTCCACTTGCCCCTATACAATTAGGTACAGAAGTATAGTGTCTGGTAAGGACTACACCGCAAGACCCTGAAGCGGCAGGAGAAGTGGGCCTGGTCTCCTCACTGTCCTGAACCCAACACTCCAAGGCTCAGAGCAGGGCTGGGCTTGGTGGCAGGGTCACTCTACATGCCCAGGCTGATGGAAGATGCAGGTGCCCTGGGCAGGGGCTGTGGGCTCCCCCAACAATTTCCCCACAACCTCACACTCCCTCAGACTTGGGGGACAGTGTTCCCCTCCCCAGCTGTTGGGTCTCTGTGTCTCTCTGCCCAGCCTGTGAGCTCTGTCTCCTCACTCTCAGCAAGGTGGCTGTGTGCCTGCTATGGGACAGGGCCAAGCAGGCACTTCCCAAACTGCAGTGACCCGCACCATGGAAGTATCCAAAAAAGGCACAAGCTTGCAGCACTGGGTGGTCCTGAGAGGTGACAGTGTGCTGGCAGTCCTCACAGCCCTCGCTCGCTCTCGGCACCTCCTCTGCCTGGGCTCCCGCTTTGGTGGCACTTGAGCCCTTCAGCCCACCGCTGCACTGTGGGAGCCCCTTTCTGGGCTGGCCAAGGTGGGAGCCGGCTCTCTCAGCTTGCAGGGAGGTGTGGAGGGAGAGGCGCCAGCGGGAACCGGGGCTGCGCGTGGCGCTTGCGGGCCGGCTGGAGTTCCGGGTGGGTGTGGGCTTGGCGGGCCCCTCACTCAGAGCAGCCGGCAGGCCCTGCCGCCCCCGGGCAATGAGGGGCACAGCCAGCGGCTGTGGAGGGTGTACTGGCTCCCCCAGCAGTGCCAGCCCACCAGCGCTGCGCTTGATTTCTCACCGGACCTTAGCTGCCTTCCCGCAGGGCAGGGCTCGGGACCCGCAGCCCGCCATGCCTGAGCCTCCCACCCCCTCCATGGGCTCCTGTGCGGCCGAAGCCTCCTCGACGAGCGCCACCCCTGCTACACGGCACCCAGTCCCATCAACCACCCAAGGGCTGAGGAGTGCGAGGGCACGGCGTGGGACTGGCGGGCAGCTCCACCTGCAGCCCCAGTACGGCATCCACTAGGTGAAGCCAGCTGGGCTCCTGAGTCTGGTGGAGATGTGGAGAACCTTTATGTCTAGCTCAGGGATTGTAAATACACCAATCAGCACTCTGTATCTAGCTCAAGGTTTGCAAACACACCAATCAGCACCCTGTGTCTAGCTCAGGGTTTGTGAATGCACCAATCGACACTCTGTATCTAGCTGCTCTGGTGGGGCCTTGGAGAACCCTTGTGTCCATACTCTGTATCTAACTGATCTGATGGGGACGTGGAGAACCTTTATGTCTAGCTCAGGGATTGTAAACGCACCAATCAGCGCCCTGTCAAAACAGACCACTCGGCTCTACCAATGAGCAGGACGTGGGTGGGGCCAGATAAGAGAATAAAAGCAGGCTGCCCGAGCCAGCAGTGGCAACCCACTCGGGTCCCCTTCCACACTGTGGAAGCTTTGTTCTTTTGCTCTTTGCAATAAATCTTGCTACTGCTCACTCTTTGGGTCCACACTGCTTTTATGAGCTGTAACACTCACTGCAAAGGTCTGCAGCTTCACTCCTGAAGCCAGCGAGACCACGAGCCCACTGGGAGGAATGAACAACTCCAGACGCGCGGCCTTAAGAGCTGTAACACTCACCGCGAAGGTCTGCACCTTCACTCCTGAGCCAGCAAGACCACGAACCCACCAGAAGGAAGAAACTCCAAACACATTCGAACATCGGAAGGAACGAACAACTCCAGACGCGCCACCTCAAGAGCCGTAACACTCACCGCGAGGGTCCTCGGCTTCTTTCTTGAAGTCAGTGAGACCAAGAACGCACCAATTCCGGACACAGTTCTATCCCATCAGGCTCTCCCTATCTTCCTGCAGAGTTTATCCTTGTTGCTGCCTCTGTCTAACCTGATGCTGATGCCGCCGGGGTCTCCACCACCAGGAAGTGTCGCCCTCTGTCTTGGGCAGTCTGGAGGGGCTCATTCAGGCCTTTGCAAGTCCATGGCCTCCAGACGGCAGACCTCACCAGCTGAGGTTGAAGCTCAACGTGCGCATTATTTATGGGCCACGTATGACCCAGTGTTGTGTTTGCAGGACTTGCTGCTGGGGTGCAGGACCATTCCTCATGAGTTTGGAGACTGGCCGTCTAGAGATTTATGGCCTGAGTAGTTAGAAGAGGAAGCTGTAAAGCGCCTACAGAGCAGCTCTAAAAATTAAGACGTCTGCTTCCTGCACCCACAGGCGGGAAACGCTAGACCCCTGCCGCCTGGCTTGGTCTCCTCACACCGAGCTCATTCATGCGTGAAGTGAGAAAGAAGGACAGGATGCATTTCATGCAATTTTGTCAGAGAATCTTCCTTATTTTTAGTTCTTGAAATAAAATAGAACATTCAAGTTTCCTGGGAAGTTGATCATGACAGAATCTGAGAAGACGCAGGGAGCGGGAGGAAGCCAGGCCTCCTGACAGGCCCAGCGACCTCAAGGCCTCAGATGCGATGCGCCTGAGAGGAGTCTGTCCTTTGTATTCGGGTGGCGCTAAGGTCATGTTCTATCTTTGTCATGTACTTGCTGTCTAACTTGGGCCACATATTAGTATCAAATTCTCTGGGTCTTGGTGTTTCACTTCACAGCTTTTAATAAGGGGACCGTAGTGAACGG
This sequence comes from Nomascus leucogenys, assembly GCF_006542625.1. Taxonomy (NCBI): domain Eukaryota; kingdom Metazoa; phylum Chordata; class Mammalia; order Primates; family Hylobatidae; genus Nomascus; species Nomascus leucogenys. The sequence continues at coordinate 3,381,593 of NC_044384.1, forward strand.
TAGAGCCCCAGGCCTCACCTTAGATACGCAATTAGTCCCCTTTCTTTCTTCACCTCTGCCCTTCTCCTCCCCTAACCTGGCTCAGCAAAGCCTAAGGCCAAAGGCCTCAAAAAGTCTGAAGTGTTAAAGTATAAGCTGAGGGAACGCAGGGACCCGAAGAGCAGGGGTCACTCACTGAAGGGCACGGTCGGCTCTGCAGCGTGGTGAATCACTGTGCGTCCTGGGCCTGCAGCACAGGTGAGCGTCAGGTCAATCACTGCGTCCTGGGCCTGCAGCACAGGTGAGCGTCAGGTCAATCACTGCGTCCTGGGCCTGCGGCACAGGTGAGCGTCAGGTGAATCACTGTGCGTCCTGGGCCTGCGGCACAGGTGAGCGCCAGGTGCTGGGCATCTTCCCCAGGCACAGAGTGGGGAAAGGCAGTGAGCACAGACACCGAGAGTCTCCGGTGTTTGCTGGTCTCAGCCCCGGCTAAGCACTTACCTTTACACACAGTGTCCCAATTTAGTGCTTCCAATAACCCTGTTCAATGCTATTATTGCCTTCATTTACATCTAAGGAAAGTTCAGCCCAGAAAGGGCAGGTTACTTGCCCAGGTACCCACGGCTGGTAGCTAGAACGAGGTTTTGGCTCAAGGTTTCGGGGGCCCCAGATCCTAATCTCTAATCCACTGAAGGCCAAGCCAACTCAGAAGGATTGAGTTTTAGGATGAGAAAAGCCTTCATCATTTTTTAGGGCCAGCAAATGTCAAGAGAAGGAGGGTCAAGAGGCAACCTCACAGAGCACGTCCTGTGTGCCAGCCATGGAGCCACAGGCAGGGCGAGAAAAATCAGTCTGCTGCCCTTCCCAGGGCACTGACCTGAGACAGAAAGATGATCTCAGTGAACTCTCCTGGGCTGCGGATGGCTGGGAGGTTTGGGGAACTGTTGGGATAGGCAGAGCCTATAAATCTAATGCAGAGGCCTTACTTACACTGAACCAGTTACAAGAAGCAACTCTTGCTAACTCCCGACTTAAAAGGCCAACAGCCTGGATTTCCCATGGCCTCACCTGCCCCACTCCACCCAGCTAGGCTGCTAGCTAGCATCAGGAATTGGCCAACATTTTGGGGAGTGAAATGACTCTGACAAGTGGGGCCCTCTGGAGAGCCTGAGGCCTTCAATAAGTCCTCAGAGTCCTGATTCTGGATGATCAAAGGAGTCTTGGGTCTGCCTGAAATCACCCAGGAAGTGGTTGTTTGGTGTCATTTCCTGCTAGCCAGGACAGGCCCTGCAGGCTGCCCAGAGCCGCCCCTCTGCCGAGAGCAGGCATCTGTCAGTGGCCCTGGGGTGATTATGGCTGGAGATGAACATTTTTAAACTTGTTTTAATGATGTTCAGAAGAGAGGAGCAAGAGTGCAGGTGGTGCCCGATGCACACACTCTCGAGCCAGGTGGGGCGGCCACCTGGTCACCCTGCCCAGGACACAGGCCCTCGGGTAGCCCCGCCTGGGGGGTTTCCTTCAGGGTATGTTCACCTGCTGGCACTCACCTGTTGGCGCCCTGCAGCTTGGCACCGCCTCCCTCTAGTACCCCACACTGTAATGCAAATGAGGCACATGCAAATGATGTAATGCAAATGATGAGAGCTTGCTCTCTAGGGAGCTCCACTTCCATCTCTTTTTACCAAAAAGGCAAATGAGTCACAAGTGCAGAACTCGCGCGTGATGAAGATACGCCAACATGCCGGACACAGGTGTGGAGGATTATTTTCTGGAGGGGCCAGTATTATATTCTTTGCGGGTTCTACTCAAAGCCGGGGTCCCTTGAGTCTTGTCCAGGGCAAGGGCCGGGGGTTAAGTGTCGAATCCAGTCAGCCGCAGTTGTCTCGATTTCAGTTTAGACATTATTAAAAGGGTTCCTTGAAAGCAACTTGACATTCGAATGGAGAAAAAAAGAGTAAAGTAGACAATCCCAAATGTTAGATAATACAAATAATTGGTATTCTGTGTGTCTGGCATACGTGTGGTTCTTTCATTTTAGGTGGGCCTGATACTCTAGGAATTCAAAATATTTCAAAGAAGTAAACACGCAGTTCTACAAAGACTCTGGAAATTGTCCACATTCCCTATCCTGCCTGCTCCTCACCTATTTCCCTTCCCCTGTCATGTGTTTTGACTTTTCTTAACTTTTTCAGGCTCACGTGTTCAACTTTTAAAAGGGTTTTCCCTCATCCCTCAAAACAATAATTAAAAAAAAAAAAAAAAAAAAAAAACCCTGGAGCTGTAATTCGAGCGTAGGGCCACCAGATGGCAGCGGAGCATAAGTCACAGGCTCCGCGCTGCACCGGAAAGAAGAGCCTTGCTAGATCCCGCCGTGGGGAAGAAGGGCCCGGAGTATATACACGCGGGTATAGACTGCACAACGGATTTAGGAGGAGCCTCAGCCCAGACGGCTAAGCCGTTTATTCTCAATCACGTGACTCGTCAGTAGCAGGAGGCGGACCTGACTCAGGCCTGCTGAGCGCTCAGGCTACCTCCAGGGATGCGGAACCAGACAGCTCCTTGTTCCTGACCCAAAGAGAGCTCTCATCTGGATGTTTAAATGTCAAAAATATTGGCCTCTACCCAAAGCTTTAATTGGAAAATCTCGAATATTTCTAACTTATTTCTAACTTATTCCTCTTTCTACCGCCTGGCCCTAAGCCCACAGGCCCCGTCTGCTGTCCTTGGAAATGCCTGTACAAAAATCATCCCCGCCCTTTCTGTTCAATAACGTGACGTTAGCACATGCTAGTCTCAGGGATTCAGAAATGTCAACTATTCTCTCCTCCTTTAAAGATTTTTTTAGAGTAAACCAAGTCCCGGGTAAAATTTTATCTGAAGGAATTCTTAACTTACAGTAACTTCTAAAGCTCGTTTTATACCCAAGTTAGAGTTAGAAAGTTCCTTGGATGCCCTCCCTGTTTGACCTGGCAGGGGAGAAGTTTCTAGCGCGCTTGTCTTTCCTTGCTTCTAGTCTAGCTGGGTTATTTCTTCCTCAGGGACTGGCCCCAAGGCCCCACAGGTGTGAGGGTTGGGGGCCTTGAGAGGCTTGGGCACCTGGCCCAGCAAGCACCCGGGCCTAGAGTCCACCCCAGGCCTTGGGGTTCTTTACAGACTCTTGTTCCGGGTTACCCCAGATTGCTTCATCCCGTGCAGAGGTGAGGCCTGTGAGACCCCCGCCGCCCCCTCCTCTGCAGCTGTGACCCCAGAATCCGGTTTTCCTAAACTTGATGTAACAAGGCCCTGGCAATGGCCCGGGCGCCCAGGCCTCAGTGTGGACTCGTTGGATCTAGGAGGGCACCTGAGCAGAGACAGCCATCTCCCCTTCACATGACCACCACTTCCGGGTCACGTGATGACACTCTCTAAGCAGCCACGTGACACTGCGGAGCATGGCAGGTAGGCATGTCACGTGGAAACCAAGATCTATCTCTTCTGGCAGTCCCGAGTCGTCAGCCTTTGTTTCACAGAACGTTCCTGCGGCTTCCCGGAGCAGCCTCGCCACAGTCCAGACCAACAGGACGCTGCCCACCCGGCTTAGTGTGTTGGGGGTGCTAGGCCAGGAAAGGGGCCCACGCGAGATCTGCGTAGTGATGACCCAGCCTTGTAGGGGGCTCCCACAGCAGCTGAGGACAGGCCTCGGGGTGGTCGCCCACAGGCGGCCTAACCCTGCCTGCAGCCTCGGGAGCAGCCAAGGTCGGATGGGGCAGTGGGAGGCCTGCGGGGGTGCGCAGACTGTGGTGGGGGTGAGAGCCCTTCTTTGATCCGCGCCGGCAGGGGAAAGGGATTTGGATCCCGGGTATGACAGTTGTAAAACAGGAGGCTGAAAATCCACGATTCTGAGGCCTGGGTGGCCCCTAGCAGAGGGCCAGGCCCAGCCCATCCCTGTTGTCTGAGCTGGTTCTCAGGCCACCTCCCGGAAGCCAGAGCCCCTGGCAGTTGGGAGCACAGACCCTGCGGCTCTTGCTGTTAAGGCCACGGCACCCTGAGAGAACTAACACTTGTGTTAGGAAGGCAGGTTCACAGCCGCTTCCTGAGCAGAGCGCATCAGGCCCACCTGTGTGGCTGTTGGGCTGCAGTTGTCTCCTGGAGACATGTCAGGGACAGGCGCCTCAGAGAAGGATGATCTGGAGTCAGGCACTCATGTGTGAGGCACTGCTGGAGTGAGAGGTCAAAAGAGGGAATGGATTTGTGATTTTTTTTCTAAAGTGAAATGTCTCCTGGGCATTTCCACCTTCCTCCGAATTTGCCTATACTTTAACCCTTTGCTAAGCCTTGCCTCAAGCACATCCCCACTGCCACCATCTGCACTTCACTGTTCTCAGGGCCGTAAATGTCCGGTATTAGCCACAGCCTTTTACTGGATTTGCCTTTGCCATCTTACATTGAAAACAATGCCTTAAAAGGGAGACCGAGATTTCTGCAAGACGAGTTTCAGCTCAAATTTCTCGCCCATGAGGAATAGGGAAAACAGGTCCCTCTCCCCCTCAGTGGGCAGGAGCTGACAGTGTGACTTATTGAGTGAGTCCAGAGTGTTCTTTACTAAAATGTTACACATCCTCCCCCTCCTCCTGCAGCCCAGAGCCCTGCTATCCTAAGACCACAGCTTGAGTTTTAGAAGGGAAGAGAAAAGAGAGACCGCTACAGTGAATGGCTTTGATAACTGGTGTTATCTAAACATTTGTGCTCCTGTTCTTAGCAGCTCCAGACCTGGATTCACTGTGCTGCAGGGACTGTTCTTTAAACAGTTTAGCCTAGAAGGTAAAATTTTCTTTGATGGCCCATTGAAGAGGACCCAGGCAGGGAAGGACACTGAAATTCCAGTCTACTAAGCAACCTTTTCCAAAGGAGCTCCCTTCCCAGGCTGTCTTCTTTGCAGGAGCAGCCTCCTCAAGTCCTTTGAAAGCCAGCAAGGCCGTGATGGTGGTCGTAGGTCCCCCACGGGTCCCTTCCGTGGCCCTGGGAGTCCCCTAACTGTGTGTTTCGAGGGTCACAAGCATTTGTAAAAGTTGTAAAAGTAAGACTTTTTTTTGGTGTTCTTTTTCTTAAAGAGTTTATGCTCCTCAGAAATTGTAGAAGTCCTACGCTCTACAGAACCTGGATCTGAGCCTGTTCTTGTTTTAAATGAGGCATATGAATCAGTGAATGCACCCCATAAATAACCGAGGTGCACGCAGGAAGAGCCATTAAAACTTCACCTGGGCCGGGTGTGGTGGCTCACACCTGTAATCCCAGCACTTTGGGAGGCCGAGGCAGGCGGATGACGAAGCCAGGAGTTTGAGACCAGCCTGGCCAACATGGCGAAGCCCCATCTCTACTAAAAATACAAAACTTAGCCGGGTGTGGTGGCACACGCCTGTAGTCTACTCGGGAGGCACGCTGAGGCAGAAGAATCTCTTGAACCCGGGAGACAGAGGTTGCAGTGAGCCAAGATTGCACCACTGCACTCCAGCCTGGGCAACAGAGCGAGACTCCGTCTCAAAATGAAACAAAACAAAAACCACAGAAAAACAACTTCATCTGTTCATTTTTTTAAATCAAATAAGAAAATCACGTTTTACGAATGTTACATAGACTGGTCCCTTATCCCCCCAAATGCATGCATGTCAGAGGAGCAAGGACATCCCCGAAGAGTGAATGAGGAGCCCCCACTGGAGGGTGGGGACAGGGTGCGCTCACTGGCTCTTTCCTTTCAGCATTTGGTGTATGTATTCAATTGACATGGGAGCAGCATATTCATTCTTGCTGCTTGCACTCAAAACACAAGTTGGAGTCAGAGCAAAAACACTTTTAAAGTTAAGATAAAATATTGTTTATTTTTGTTATAACCTTTAAAATGTGTGTGTTTATAACAAAGTATATTAGTGCAGTAGCTGTGCATATATATGTAAAATCAATAACTTACTTGGTGGGTGCTTTCTAAAAATCTAATAGGGGTGCACCATTGAAAGTCTGGAAATTACAGTTTTAAAGTACTGTACAGGTTGAGCATCCCTAATCCAAAATTCAAAATGCTCCAAAATTTGAAACTTTGAGTTTCCAAATCCCAAAAGTTTGATATGATGCCACAAGTGGAAAATTTCATACCTGACCTTGTGACACATTGTGGTCAAAACTTTGTTTTATGCACAAAATTATTAAAAATATTATATAAAGTTATCTTCAGGCTATGTGTATAAGGTGTATATGAAACACAAATAAATTTCATGTTTTGACTTGGGTCTCATCCCCAAGATACCTCATTATGTATATGCAAATATTTCAAAATCCAAAAAACATTCCAGAATCTGAAAACTATTACAAGTTTTCTGGTCATGACAAGACAGGAGGTCAATCATACCTCAGTACACTTCTTTCTTCACTAACCTTTGCGAGACCTTTTTACTTAAGAAATAAACAGAAACCAGTCCTGGAAAACAAAGAACGAAGACTCCTCTGCTGAATTCAAGCAACCTCCTGATGCTGCACCCAGACTCCCCTCCCCTTTCCCTGGTTTTGACATAATAGCTGACCCGTTTACATGATCACAATCACAGACTGGTTCTGGCTGGTTTATGGAGGATGTGCACACAGCACCTTTGTGTCCTATCTTTCACCTTTTGACATAGAGCCTAATTTTACTGCATTTTAATATTACATCTTCATCCCAACTGAACATGGGACACATGTAACATATATGTTTGCTTCCCACACAGGTGTATGACCTTTCTTCATGAATATTCATAGATTCTCCTATAACCTGTTAAATATGTATATTTAGCTAACCTGTTTAACATAAAACTGTCCCACCCTCCTTCCCTCCAAGCACCTGCTTTCAGTCTCAATGGAAGGCTCCACTTCCTAGCCTGCAGGTTGCAGCCCATCATAAGAAATAAAGCTCTCTAAATAAATTTACAAGAAAAAAATAACCCCATCAAAAAGTGGGCAAAGGATATGAACAAACACTTCTCAAAAGAAGACATTTATGCAGCCAACAGACATATGAAAAAAGGCTCATCATCACTGGTCATTAGAGAAATGCAAATCAAAACCACAATGAGATACCATCTCATGCCTGTCAGAATGGCAATCATTAAAAAGTCAGGAAACAACAGATGCTGGAGAGGATGTGGAGAAATAACGCTTTTACACTGTTGGTGGGAGTGTAAATTAGTTCAACCATTGTGGAAGACAGTGTGGCAATTCCTCAAGGATCTAGAACTAGAAATACCATTTGACCCAGCAATCTCGTTACTGGATATATACCCAAAGGATTATAAATCATTCTACTATAAAGACACATGCACACGTATGTTAATTGTGGCACTGTTCACAATAGCAAAGACTTGGAGCCAACCCAAATGTCCATCAATAATAGACTGGATAAAGAAAATGTGGCACATATACACCATGAAATACTATGCAGCCATAAGAAAGGATGAGTTCATGTCCTTTGCAGGGACATGGATGAAGCTGGAAACCATCATTCTCAGCAAACTATCACAAGAACAGAAAACCAAACGCCACAGGTTCTCACTCATAAGTGGGAGTTGAACAATGAGAATACATGGACATAGGGAGGGGAGCATCACACACCGGGGCCTGTCGGGCGGGGAAGGGATAGCATTAGGAGAAATACCTAATGTAGGTGACAGGTTGATGGGTGCAGCAAATCACCATGCTACGTGTATATCTATGTAACAAAACTGCACGTTCTGCACATGCACCTCAGAACTTAAAGTATAATAAAAAAAATTAAAAGAAATAAAGTTCTCAGTTGGGACCCACATGGGCGGTGGGCAGAGCGGCTGTGGCCACACCCGGGAGCCTGAGGCTGGGCTTCACCAGCAGGCACTGACCTGGTTGGGTAGTGAGTGGGCATGGCCTGGGCGGTGAGGCCTCCTCCCCACTGTGCCCTCCAAGCAGGTTGGGCTGCAAGCAGGCTAGGAGTCTTAGGGCTGCTGGCCCACTCTGGTGGGTAAGGCAGCAACAACGGATGCCTTAGAAGAAAAGAGCTTTATGCTGTCTCTCTCCTCCACCTCTGATGCAGAATTTGAGGCTGTGGTGGAATATTTAGAGGACATATCATGGATGAGGAGTTCCAGTTACTATGGAGAAATTTCATGGACAGGTACTACCAGGAATTTGAAGACACAGAAGCGAATAATTTCACCTACATGCTATTTTTAATGAATTCATTTGATAGAAAAGTACATTGAAGAATCACTGCTGGAGTGGATTCCTGGATTTAACATGGCAGCTTTTACAGCAGCCTTGCAGCACCATGAAGATAAAGGCTGGTGACGTATTTGACATGCTGCTCACATTTGTGGATTTTCTGGCTTTTGAATAAATGTTTCTGGACTGCAAAGCAGAAGAAGAAGGCTGGAAGCCGGGTGCGGTGGCTCACGCCTGTAATCCCAGCACTTTAGGAGGCCGAGGCGGGCACATTACGAGGTCAGGAGATCGAGACCATCCTGGCTAACACGGTGAAATCCCGTCTCTACTAAAAATACAAAAAATTAGCCTGGCGTGGTGGCGGGCACCCATAGTCCCAGCTACTCGGGAGGCTGAGGCAGGAGAATGGCGTGAACCCAGGAGGCGGAGCTTGCAGTGAGCTGAGATTGCACCATTGCATTCCAGCCTGGGCGACAGAAGTGAGACTCCATCTCAAAAAAAAAAAAAAAGAAAAAGAAAAACGAGGCTGGAGACTGGACTCGAGCAGAGGTTTAGTCGTGACTTTGTTGTGCAAATCATCTTCTATGTCAGCTTCCCAAGACAGTCTGTGGTGCTAGGTTTCCAGGCAATGAATGGGATCGTCGTGGATGTTACTGACCCAGTAGATCAATAGGCTTAGCTAATGGTGACAGAATAATACATCTTGGAGAGACTTTGTTCTGTAACTCTTTATTCATGGTAAGTATTGATAGGTCAAAAGCAAAATGACCTAACCCTCCTAGACTTATTTCTCCTGAAACACCTTTTTGTATTAACTTAGTGCTTAATAACCCTGGAACTCCTCCCCTGCCCGTGTGGATCCAAGTAAATCCCTCTCTCCTCTCTCGGTGCTTCTGAGGCAGACTCCTTGGGAGTAAACCCATGCCAAGCATTCCACCTGGGCCTCCTACCCCAGCATGCATGTTGGTGTGCCAACAGTGTGGAACGACCCTCCGCCACGACCCTCCGTCCCAGTGTGGAACGACCCTCCGCCACGACCCTCCGTCCCAGTGTGGAACGACCCTCCGCCACGACCCTCCGTCCCAGTGTGGAATGACCCTCCACCACGACCTTCTGTACCAGAAGGTTTTGCGTGAATCTTTTTGTGCACTCACAGCTCTTTCTCTCTCTCTTCTTCTTTTTTTTTTTTTTTTTTAACGTGGTCAGAGTTTCAGTCCTTCAGCCTCAGTGGGGTTTTTGATGTTTGCGTAGGGTGTTATTCAAGCCAGATGTCCATCTTGAGATTTCTGAATCTCCCGTGATCACAGCTTGTCTTGCCTATAGGAATTAACTGAAAGAGATCTCCTTTACTTAAAAGCTATATGTGAAAATCAACTCCTTGTCTTAACATTTGTAGTCCTTATGTCACTGTCTTCTGCTTCTCCTGGTGTAGTCCTACTGTTTTCTAGAAATCTCTTTTAAGCATTATTTTTGAAAAAATTTTTATAGGTGAATATTCATGCTAACCTAGTGGGTATGATTTTGGAGCTTCCATGATTCCCCACTTGAAGATCAAAGTATGAGATGCTATGTGCTCTTTAGTTGTTAGTGCTATGAAAGCAAAAATGCTTTTTTTTTTTGGGGATGGAGTCTCGCTCTGTCGCCCAGGCTGGAGTGCATTGGCACAATCTCGGCTCACTGCAAGCTCCGCCTCCCGGGTTCACGCCATTCTCCTGTGCTAGCCTCTCCGAGTAGCTGGGACTACGGGCGCCCGCCACCACGCCCGGCTAATTTTTTGTATTTTTAGTAGAGACGGGGTTTCACTGTGGTCTCGATCTCCTGACCTCGTGATCCGCCCGCCTCGGCCTCCCAAAGTGCTGGGATTACAAGCGTGAGCCACCGCACCCCGCCTGCAAAAATGCTTTCTACGCTGGTGTTTGTTACTGTTTTACTGAGCACTAATGAATGTATGCTGTGTGCTGGAAATCGACTGAAAGGGATCCTGTTCTTTGCATGTTTGTTGAAAACCCTTTCTGCATAAATTAGTTAGGTCGTCTATCTGCTTTAGTTTAGTGCAGTGTTTGGTAGAGTATTACTTACCAGAAAGCATGTATGTCATTTCCAGAAAGAAGAAAAACATAGTAGTTCAATTTCCAACATGTACTTTTGATTTTTTATTTAAGTAAAATTCTGTACTGATTTTTCACTTGGCAATACTGGTTTTAAAGGATGAGCTACAAGTGATGTGTTTTTCTATACCGATGTGTCACTTATTAAATTCTTTTGTACCATGAGTTAAAAAAAAGAAATCAAGTTATCTTTCCCAAATGTATAGATCTTGTGATTTTAAGTAGACTCTTGACATGTTCATACCATGACTTCTGCCTTTCAGACAGTTGGAAGCTTCTGGAAGCAGCACGGAGAGTTTACATTGCCCTGGCTTTGAGTTTCGAAGCATGGGTGCCCCACTCTTGTGGGATTTTTGGAGCTTCTGATGAATGCACATGTTGAATCAGAGTGCTCCAGAGTATTAGAACCAGAAAGTCATTTAGAGAACACATGAAGCTTTATTTCACAGACAGGAAGCTGGATCAGAAGCAGTGAGTGAGGATGCGCCTGGGGTGAGCCTGGAGTGGGAATTCCCATGCTATCCTTTATTGCTTATCAAAGACTCAGGTGGGATCTTTAGCTTCCCCAGACTCTGTTACCCCACAGAATCCAGTTTCAGGATTATCTTATTACTGGTGACAACTCATGTGCAAATACTTGTCGTGGTATGTGCACATAATTATATTAGCATTGAATAAATACACCCCACCCCAAACATTTGACTCAGATCATGAGCTAATTGGGCATAATCCCAGCCCTAAAAGGAAGTGGAGAGGATCAGACCCTGTATATATGTTTATTTTATTTTATATTATTTTTGAGACGGAATCTCTGTGCCCCAGGCTGGAGGGCAGTGGCACGATCTTGGCTTACTGCAAGGTCCGCCTCCCGGGTTCACGCCATTCTCCTATCTCAGCCTCCCGAGTAGCTGAGACTACGGGCGCCCGCCACCACGCCCAGCTAATTTTTTTGTAGAGATGGGGTTACACCGTGTTAGCCAGGATGGTCTCGATCTCCTGATCCTGTGATCCACCTGCCTTGGCCTCCCAAAGTGCTGGGATTACAGGTGTGAGCCACCGCGCCCGGCGTTTGTTTTTTATGTTTTTTTTTTTTTTGAATGCCTTGCCCAGATGCCTCCCACCTAAGAAGAGATTTGGGGAGACAAGATTTTTGTCCCAAGACGGCCATTTGGTTATGAGTGGGAGGATTAAAAGCCACATATCAAATTAAAATTTGCCCTACCTCAGCCCCTTGCATTTTATTAGTGTTACTCCTAAACATTGCTGCTGCAAACATGCCCACACACAGCTCTGTCTTGTGCATTTCTGATTATTTGCTCATGTAAATTCCTAGAATGAAATGTCTCAGTTTTAAAGTGCAATTATAACTTTACCCTTTTGAAATACAAAATACAATTATTTTCTGACAGTTTCTACCAACTTATGTACCAATTAGCTACTTATTCCATTTCCCTTTTCTCAAAACACACATTAAAACTGGATATTTTAATTTTTAAAATGTTTGAACAGTATATTTGTTATTTTAAAATAAATTTTTAAATGTTAGAATAGTTTTTTTATTATTTATTTATTTATTTATTTTTTATTTTTTTTGAGACAGAGTCTCGCTCTATCACCCAGGCTGGAGTGCAGTGACACGATCTCAGCTCACTGCAAGCTCTGCCTCCCGGGTTCACTCCATTCTCCTGCCTCAGCTTCCCAAGTAGCTGGAACTACAGGCGCCCGCCACCAAGCCTGGCCAAGCCAAGGAACCGAGATCACGGTGTGGCATAGAAAACACAGCCTGTTGAACAAGATTCTGCAGACCGCCTGCCTCCGTGGATGGGAGGGCCTGACAGGTGTTTATTTCTCCATTTCACATTAACTGGGAGGCGACAGCAGCTCATGGCCACTGCACCCGGCTGCCATGTGGTTCATCGGACATTTCAGCTGTCTTGAAAATTGATATTGATTACTTCAGAACGTGCCGTCCATGGAGCGATTCATCTTGGCAGTTACAGGGGGCAGAATGGTTAGACTCCTCGCGCCACAGCTGCATTCCACACTTCTGCCTGCTCCTAGGCTTGGTTTTAGAGGTCTAATTAACACGCGCCATCCAGTGATCTTGGAGAACATTATGCTAAGTGAAATAAGCCAGACACAGAAGGACAAATATGCCTGACGCTGCTTGCATGATGAATCTAAACGAGTCAGGCTCATAGCAGAGAGTGGAACAGTGTTTGTCAGGGGTGGGATGAGAGAGGGAGCGTGGGGCGGGGGGATGGGATGGGATCAGTCAGGGGGTGCAAAGTTTCAGTTATACAAGATGAGTAAGTCCTAGCAATCTGTTGTATAACATGGACATATCATTAGCAACACTGTATTGTATACTTAAAATTTGCTGAAAGGATAGATCTTAACTTGTGTTTGTATCACAGAATAATTAATAACAATAATCAATTCAGAGCGTGGAAGGAGACTGCTGGAGGTGATGGATATGCCTACGGCATAAATCATGGTGATGGTTTCACAAGTGAGTACTTATCTGCAAACTCACCAAGTTGTAGACATGAAATATGTACAGCTTTTTGTATGTCAATTAGACTTCAATAAAGTGGCTTTAAAAATAAATAAATAATAAATAAATGGCAGCTTTTACTTAAGTTTTATTTTCTTCTTCTTCTTTTTTTTTTTTTTTGAGACAGGGTTTGGTTTTGTCAGCCAGGCTGGAGTGCAGTGGTGTGATCTCAGCTCACTGCACTGCAACCTCTACGTCCTGGGCTGAAGCAATCCTCCCACCTCAGCCTCCTAAGTAGCTGTTGCATGCCACCACATCAGGCTACTCTTTGTATTTTTTGTAGAGACAGGGTCTCACCATGTTGCCCCGGCTGGTCTCGAACTCCTGAGCTCAAGCAATCTGCCTGCCTCGGCCTCCCAAAGTGCTGGGATGACGGGAATGAGTCACCATGCCTAGCCAGCTTTTACTTAATTTTAACTTGTGGGGATCCCACTCAACCAAAAAAGAATAGCATTGATAGCACTTTCAAATGTTCTAGTTATTTTCCTGTACCATTAGATCTAGATAGCGAGTTCCACGAGGGTTAGAGGCATGCCTTGGTCGTGATAATCATCATAGCTATAGCAAGCATATGTGGGGCACCAGGGAACAGGCGGCTGCACGCCGTGCTTGCGGCATCCCATTGATCCTCGTAGCAATCCATAGGGGTGACACGATTCTTTGCATTTTCAGGTATAAAAAAGGAGAGAGAAAGAGATGAAGAGATAGAGATGGAGAGACAGAGAGAGAGAGACAGAGAGAGAGAGACAGAGAGAGACACAGAAAGACAGAGAGAGAGGGAGCGCATGCAGGCAATGAAATCCAGCTAGAAAGGGTCAGAGCCAGGGTTTGGTTCTGAGTCTCACTCCGCAGCCTGCATGCTTAACCACACCTCCTTAATGCCGACTATTAATTGGTGTGAGAGATATCAGTCCTGTCTTACTGTGGCAGCCCCAGTACCTAGAACAATCAGTAGCTTAGGGGACCGTCACGAAGCTTGGTGAATTAATGACCGAATGAATGCATGAGAAGATTGAGGGGATGAAGGTAGAGATGGGCCACAGGGGCTCGATACCCTGGCAGGCTTCACTCTTGGCTCATGTGAGAACTACACTTTAAGCCAGCAGGGGCCTAGGAATTTCTAGAACATTCTTTGGGTTTTTCTTCAAGAGCTGAGCCAGAGAGTCACTGCACCAATTGTGTGTGTATGTGTGTATATGTGTGTGTGTATGTGTGTGTATGTTTGTATGTACGTTTGTGTGTATGTGTGTGTGTATGTATGTGTATGTGTGTATGTATGTGTATGTATGTGTGTGTGTGTATGTTTGTATGTGTGTATGTGTGTGTGTACGTGTGTGTATATGTGTGTGTACATGTTTAATTTCCTGCTCATTGCCCTGCAAGGAGGTCCCCTGCTCCTGAGAGGGAGTGGAGATTTTGTGAGATGATACCCATTAAGGCCTTTCATGCTCGCCATTTTGTAACAAACCGCATCTGGAGCTTGGGAGGAGTGGGGAGCCTGGCTGTCCAGGAGGACAGATTAAGTGTCCACCTTTATAAACCAAACTCCTGTGATGTGGGTTCAGAGGTCACCAACAGCAAATCCACGTCTTGTAGTTTGGGGTAAAGCAGGAAAAAATATTATTTTAAGATTTAGGATTAAATTGCAAATACCCAGAACACAATTCCTATATGTAAAACACACATTCTATTTAAATGTTTTTATTTTAAAAAAAAATCTCATTTCTACGTGGCCAAAAATAATAATTGTGAAAGATAACTTGGTCTTATTTATATTCAAGGACCAACTCAGATTAAAGCGATCTTTTAAAAAGGCTTGAAAAGGAGAATAAATCAGTATTGGTGTCAGTCTGTCTTATTTTAACAGTAGTCACTATGGAAACGAATCACCCACCTATTTCTTTTCCTACCTCCAAGTAAACAATAGGGTTTCCACTTTTCCTGGTATCCTGTTTCCTCTGCGCAGGAATTTCTTGTACAGAACGTCTGTACAGTGCTTCTAATTGAACCTATGGTTTTCCCCACATGCCTGTTTCTGTTGTTTTAAACCTTCTCCGCCCCGTGGATTTTCACTCTGAAACGCTGAGGATCCTTAACCCCATCCTCTGGAATCCTGAGCGTTTTGTCTGGGGCTCCTTGTCTTGCTCAGGGGTGGAGAATCCAGCTGTGGAGGCAGAGCGGGGCCAGCGTGCCCCAGACAGCCACAAGGTGCCCTGCCCGAGACTCGGCGGAGTCTCACGGAGTTTCCTTTCCTTCTACGCCCCACTTGGATTAGACAAATGGGAGTGCCCCAGAGGGTCATTTTCCATACTAAGCTGCCGATTCAGGAAAGAACAAAACGCTAACGTGTGTGTGCTTTCTTCCTGTCCTGAACCCACACCCCAAATTCATTGTACATTTGGTTGAAGGCCTGAAGTTTCTGGACATAGAGATTGCTGTCTGCCCAGTGCACGGGAGTCCCGCAGAGGGGCTCTCTGTGCCCCATGGACGCCTGGGGCCCCTCACCTGCACCCCCACCTGCTCTCGTCTCCAAGGACACTCTTTTGTTGGAATATTAAAAGGAAGTGGACTATGTCTAACTTTGTTTATTGCCTGCTATTTTTATGACCTGTACTCTTAGGTTTTTATTTTGTGAGATGGAAAATTACAGAAACATGCTAAGAAAAACACACACACACACACACACACACACACAACACCCAGTTCTGTATAGCTGCAGTGTTCTCAAACAGAGCAGTAAAGAGGGCACACACCAGCAACTAATACAAAATGTATTAAAAATGAGAATAAAATGGCCATAGAGAATAATTTTTCTTATTTGAAAATCTATTTTTAAAAACAAAGAGGCTTGACCTAATATTCCAGTGCCCCAAATGTGCCTCAGGTACCTTGGGAAGACTTTGGGATTTTACCACTAATACTACTTTATGCTCTTACAGAGCCATGATTTTCCAAACAGCCACATCAACATGATACCAAAGCAATTGTTTGGAAATTAGGGGAAAAAATTAATGCACCTGGGCCGGGCGCAGTGGCTCACGCCTGTAATCCCAGCACTTTGGGAGGCCGAGGCGGGCGGATCACGAGGTCAGGAGATTGAGACCATCCTGGCTATCATGGTGAAACTCTGTCTCTACTAAAAATACAAATAATTATCCGGGCGTGGTGGCAGGCACCTGTAATCCCAGCTACTGGGGAGGCTGAGGCAGGAGATGGTGTGAACCTGGGAGGCAGAGCTTGCAGTGAGCCGAGATTGCACCACTGCACTCCAGCCTGGGGGAGAGAGCAAGACTCCATCTCAAAAAAAAAAAAAAAAAATTCATGCTCCTGAAAACTTGGCATATAAATTGCAAACACGGTTTCCATTCTCCACATTTTCCTGATCCATGCCCTCTGCAATGTGCCTTTGCTGTTCCTCTCAGTAAGAGGTAGAGCCTATTTTATCACCCATTGAATCTAGGCTCTCCTGTGACTCTCTTTAGCCATAGAATATGGCAGAAGTGATAACATGTTAGCCCTGGGCTTAGGTCTCCAGAAGTCTTACACACTTGCACTCCTTTTTGGCGTACTTCAGGATAAGAGAGCACAGAGAGGCCGGGTGCGGTGGCTCACGCCTGTAATCCCAGCACTTTGGGAGGCCAAAGCGGGCAGATCATGAGGTCAGGAGATCAAGACCATCCTGGCTAACACCGTGAAACCCTGTCTCTACTAAAAATACAAAAAAATTAGCCGGGCATGGTGGTGGGCACCTGTAGTCCCAGCTACTCGGGAGGCTGAGGCAGGAGAATGGTGTGAACCCAGGAGGTGGAGCTTGCAGTGAGCCAAGATTGCGCCACTGCACTCCAGCCTGGGAGATAGAGCAAGACTCCATCTCAAAAAAAGAAAAAGAAAAAGAAAAAAGAGAGAGCACAGAGAAAAACCAAGACCCCCAGCTGACCCACAGCTGATGACATCCCCATGAGGGAACCCAACTCCAACCAAAAGATCCTCCTAGCAGAGCCCAGCCTGAGTTGCTGACCCATAGAATCACGAACTCAATAAATGGCTATCATTTTAAGCTATGACGTTTTGGGCTGGCTTGTTACACAGCAATAGATAACTGATACACACCTTTTCTTTCTCATTTCCCCAACTCTTCATTGCCCAGCAAAAGGTTATTGTTGTGCAAAAGGTTCTGTCAAAGAATCAGGATTTGGGCCGGGCATAGTGGCTCACACTTACAATCCCAGCACTTTGGGAAGCTAAGGTGGGCGGATCACCTGAGGTCAGGAGTTGGAGACCAGCCTGGCCAACATGGTGAAACCCTGTCTCTACTAAAAATACAAAAATTAGCTGAGCATAGTGGTACGTGCTTGTAATTCCAGCTACTCAGGAGGCTGAGGCAGAAGAATTGCTTGGGAGGCAGAAGTTGCAGTGAGCCAAGATTGAGCCACTGCACTCCAGCCTGGGTGACGAGCAAAATTCCATCTCAAAAAAAAAAAAAAAAAAAAAAAAAAATCAGGAGACCTAGTCCTAGTCCTGTTTCTGAAATATTTAGCTGTGACTTTGATCAGTCCTGTTCCTTTTCCAAGCATCAGCTGCTTTGTCTGCATGTCTACACACAAAGTATTTGTTATTTCTAGCTAGAATATCTGTGTGGAAGAAACTGACAGAGCAGCTTGAATTCTTCCCCACTTTGGTGTGAATGCCTTTAAGAATCATCTCAGACAAATCTATTCACATGACAAATATACCATTTGACTCAGCAGTCCCACTTCCTTGCCCTTATGCTATGAAAGTACACACGTGGATATGCAAACATGATGTTCTAGAGTGTCTGGAGCAGCAATCTTTGTGTGGCAAACATCAGGAAATAACCTGAATGCCCACTGAGGAACATGGTTGCACAAATCGTGGTGTATTTATACTATAAAATACTGTACAGCTGTTTAAAAATTCTCTGGAAGAGCTTTTATAATGTATTTTTTAAATGAGAGAAACAGGTTGCAGGGTATAATACTGTTTCTGTAAAGGAAACAAAATGACAAAATCCTCTATATGTGTCCCTGGTTTCTGTGTGATTGGCCATGGAGAATGATTTGGAAGGAAGCCGACCAGGCTGCTCTCTGGGCTGCAGACAGAGGTAAGAGGTTTCCAACGGCAAATGTGTTGGAACGACCTCAGAGTTTGGGTATACGGGGTTAGTTAATTTCAGGATGGCACATCCATACAGTGAAATAATATTCAGCTGTTAAAAATAGTGATAATGATAACTGGGCATGGCGGCTCATGCCTGTAATCCCAGCACTTTGGGAGACCAATGCAGGTGGATCGCTTGAGCCCAGGAGTTTGAGACCAGCCTGGCCAACGTGGCAAAACTCTGTCTCTACTAAAAATACAACAATTCGGGGCACATGGTGGTGTGTTGTGCCTGTAATCCCAGCTTCTCAGAAGGCTGAGGCACGAAAATTGCTTGAACCAGGAGGCAAAGGTTGCAGTGAACCGAGTTTGTGCCACTGCCCTCCTGCCTGAGTGACAGAGTGAGACTTAGTCGCCAAAAAAAAAGAAATAATAATGATACATAAAAATAATTACATATAGGCCAGGCATGGTGGCTCACGCCTGTAATCCCAGCACTTTGGGAGGCCGAGGCGGGCAGATCATGAGGTCAAGAGATAGAGACCATCCTGGCTAACATGGCTAACATGGTGAAACCCCGTCTCTACTAAAAAAATACAAAAAATTAGCCGGCCATGGTGGTGGGTGCCTGTAGTCCCAGCTACGTGGGAGGCTGAGGCAGGAGAATGGCGTGAACCCAGGAGGCAGAGCTTGCAGTGAGTGGAGATTGTGCCACTGCACTCCAGCCTAGGCGACAGGGCGACTCGTCTCAAAAAAAAAAATACATATAATATATTTAAAATAATGAAATTAATGAACATAAAACAGCATTAAAGGAAGTAAAAATGTGTGAGCCTATGCATCTGGAAAATGTTCAGGATGGACACTCATCAAATATTCATGGTAATTATTAGTAATTGTGAGCTTATGAGTGGCTTTACTGTTATTTTTACATACTTACATTCTATAATTTTGCTAAATTAATGTAGAAAAGAGGAAAGAGGTGGAGAGAGGCAGGAATGTTTAGTAATTCAAAGGTGTTTATTAATGTGGGGCAGAAAGAACCAAAAAGGACCGAGTCTTTCATAAACTCAACATCTCTGAATAATAAAGAGGTGAAAGTATTTTGAAATGCTAATGATTACATGTGGAAGGTGGCTTTAGATACTTAGCCTAGTGAAATGGGTGACTGGCCATCTATAATGTCTTTCGCTCACACAAAGTGATGAGGATGAATGAGATAATTAATATTTATAAAGACCTTTAATATCCTGCAGAAAAGGCTGTTGCATCAGATAATAGTGTACGCCACGGCTCAGTCTTCTGTCTCTCCTCGGACGGGACCCAAGCAGCCTCTTTCTGATGGTCTCTTGAAAGATCACCCATGTATCTCCGGAGGAGTAAGTGTGGTCTTTGTTTCTGTAAACAAGAACACATCGATTGGTGATATGGTTTGGCTGTGTCCACACCCATATCTCATCTTGAATTGCCACGTGTTGTGGGAGGTAATTGAATCACGGAGGCAGGTCTCTCCTGTGCTGTTCTCATGAGAACGAGTAAGTCTCATGAGATCTGATGGTCATTAGAAGGGGGCATTTCCCTGCACAAGCTCTTTGCCTGCTGCCACCCACATAAGATGTGACTTGCTCCTGCCTGCTTTTGGCCACGACTGTGAGGCCTCCTAGCCACATGGAACTGTGTGTCCAATTAAACCTCTTTGTTTTGTAAATTGCCCAGTCTCGAGTATGTCTTTATCAGCAGCATAAAAATGGACTAATACAACTGGAGAAAGACATTACATCTTTTTCCCCTTAAATTTTATAAATCCAAACAAGAACTACTTTTTACCTTCTGAAGCTACATTTGTACTTGGATAGATGTTTTTATTGAAATATCAGCCTTGAATAAACTGTGTCTCAACCCAGCTTTACAGACCTTGACACGATAGGAATTTGTAATTAAGCGGAAATAATTAGCATACATTAAAATGGAAATTAACTTAGACCAGGTGGATGTCATTAGAATCAAAAGGAAACAGGGATATTTCCACTATGGGGCTTCCATTCTCCTACTTCTAGATGCCAGCATCCAAGCAGCTCTTCCCAGAGCCTGGAATTTATACAAAGATCCTAATCTATACCTAGACATGGAATTCACTGGTATTCTAGCTAAAGAACCAGCTAGAATGAAAAGAACACATTGTAATGAAAAGACCATGTCTGAGAATGGCTTTATCCGCTGGTGAAATGCACCCTGACCTTTGTGCGTGAGCACCTTCTTATTCTTCAGTCTTTGGTGACTAAAGATTCTACAAGGCTTATAAGGTCTACAGGGGCTGGTGAGTGAATAACAGGCATCCGCAGACCAACTTAGTGTGTTAGTATCATCTTTTTTTACTCTGGGAAAGGGAAAAGGAAAAACTTATTTTTTTCCACTTAGACTCATCACAAGTCTTAGCACATTTGAAAACATTCTGCCAGGTGCGGTGGCTCACGCTTGTAATCCCAGCACTTTGAGAGGCCGAGGCGGGCGGATCTCGAGGTCAGGTGATCGAGACCACAGTGAAACCCCGTCTCTACTAAAAATACAAAAAATTAGCCGGGCGTGGTGGCGGGCACCTGTAGTCCCAGCTACTCGGAGAGGCTGAGGCAGGAGAATGGCGTGAAGCCGGGAGGCGGAGCTTGCAGTGAGCCCAGATCGCGCCACCGCACTCCAGCCTGGGCGAGGGAGCGAGACTCCATCTCAAAAAAAAAAAAAAAAAAAAAAAAAAAAAGAAAACATTCCAACGACAAAAATGGTCGTTTCAGAGCATGAAGCCATTGGGTCCCAAGTTTGGCAGCTTCTCTCCTTCCTCATTATTCCAATGATCAAACAGCAACTGCTCTGCAAGCTTCTCTGTGCCCCTCCCCACTGCCGTTGTCCTACAGATGCCCTTCTCCAAAATCACCCGTGTGTGATTTCCTTGCAATAAGAAGCAGATATATAAGGTTACTCACTTTTTCCTAATGTTGAAACTTGCCTCTCAGTCACGTCAACCTGGCTTCATCCACTGTCAACACTGTCTCTCCCGTTTTACTGTTTTATGTGTATATTTTATGCTGCGAGAAAGGACACAACTATTTGTACCATAAGAAAGAACTCTTGCAACGACAAGAAAGCCCCCAAAATACTCTGTAAAACTGTGCTTCTTACAGTCCATTGTTGTTGTTGTGGGAGGGATGGTTTGTGACCAGGCTTAGAAATGTTTTCCTCAAAGATTACATTCCAAAAACAATATGAACAATCTCAGAATTGAGGAGTGTTGCCTGCATTTAACATCAAGCACTCACGGTTTTCCAACTGTGGATGTTCCACATTTCTGCACAGAAAATCTAGGTCCATGAAAGATCTGGTTCTGGACTTCATTAGGGAAAGACATTTGTCATTAGATGGGGTCTCCTCCCAGGCAAGAGGCAAGTCTGAGAACCGGCAAGTCCCAAGCACTTCCTCACGACTGCTGGTGTCACAGTCTGTGTACAGGAGGTTGAAAGTTTTCAAAAATCACTCAGGAAATATGCTGTGTGTTCTATCATGTCTTGGTATCATCAGTGTAGGTAAAAGTATGCTTTTGAGCTGGGCACAGTGACATGCATCTATGTCCCAGCTAGTCTGGAGGCTGAGGCAGAAGGATTGCTTGAGCCCAGGAGTTCAAGTCCAGCCTGGGCAACATAATGAGACCCCGTCTCAAAAAAAAAAAAAAAAAAAAAAGAGTATGCGTTTGAAGAAGTCAAACTGTTAGCGTAAGTGAGAAAATTACTCTTGCTGAGAAGTCTGTGCCCAGGGCTGTGATGACTGATTGAATGTAGCTGCTTATGAGGCTGTGGCTGACCTAAGGAATGAGTAGATAGGCTAAGCCCAGATCAGGTTAGAAGTAAACGACACAAGG
The DNA here is from genome assembly GCF_006542625.1 of Nomascus leucogenys. Lineage (NCBI taxonomy): Eukaryota > Metazoa > Chordata > Mammalia > Primates > Hylobatidae > Nomascus > Nomascus leucogenys. The sequence goes on from NC_044384.1 coordinate 3,403,455, forward strand.
TCATCTTTTGAGAGCAAACTGCTGAAAATAACTTGTCAATCAAATGTTTAAAATTGAAGCACTGATTCCAGTCATTCAGGGTCAGCAGTAGGGCTGGCAAGACGTACTACTTCCCAATGTTTTGTTATTTGTGCCACAGCATCAGGGGCCCTTCATTCAGGAAACGTCTCTTGTGTGTTACATGCACAGAGTGAAGAAAGAGTGACAAAAGCTCTGAGCTCCTGGAGTCAGGAAACTAGTGGAACAGGCCAACTTCACCTGGTGCAAATAATCCCACAAATCCGTGTCTCGCTGGAATGTGTGATGGGCACCATGAAGGAAAAGCCAAGGATGCTATGGAAGAGTAGGACAAGGGCACCCACGTCCAACTGGGTGAGGGGAGCCAGGGAGGCCGCCCTGAGTCAGGAGCACCCCAGATATCACATTCTACCTGCCCATCCTTTCTTACTAAAGGTAACATCTGGTTCACTTGATGGCTGCCATCAAACAAGTAACGTTTCCCCTGGAGTTAAACCTGCAGATCAGAGCACTGCCCAGGTGTAACTGGAGTGGAGGCAGCCAATGATTAAAGACAGAAATGAGAGACGAGATATTCCATTTGCATTGTTCGTGTATTCCAACACCACATACAACGGGCTGATCACAGAGAGCGCTGTGTAGGGACAAACATTGTCACAGCCTGTGTTTTACTTGCTCTGAATAGAAATTCACTCATGGAAGAAAAATCTACTAAGGCCAACTTACATCAGTGGAGTGTCCTTGCGGTGCCTAAGCTGTGCTCAACTGAAGGTGTCCACGATATACTGAAGGAGCTCTCGTTGCTATCTAAGGAAATGGAATTCAGAGCACCCTCCTTCCATCCCTTTGTTTTATTTTCTATTTTTTCCAACCTCTGTTTCCACCAAGCTTCGAGGTATCCAGTGTGGATATTCCAGGTAGCGGCAGCAGTTGGCACTTTATGTGAATGAGCAGCTTTATCCAGCGTTTGTGTCTGATGCATCCGAAGCTGCATTTAAGTCATTGTTTCCATCTGCATTCAGAGAGCACCCCGTCAGGGTGGTAGCTGGGTAATTCCAACTTCTACCTTGAGAACTCCTGCTTAGCAGGTGGTTTTTGGAAGAGATTTGAGAGTCATTTTAACACACCTTTTCAAAATATTCCACTTCAAATGTAGTTTTTTGTTGCACTAAACATGAATCAGCACTTTTGCATAATGATAGGATGAAAGTATGACCTCTACAAGAAATACAAAACATTGACTTCCAGGTTTAGCTGTTTATAACAAAACAGGCTCTCTTTGCTGTATGTCTTAGCGCCACTGCCTTTCCCACTTCTTCACAGGTGCCCATGTTCAATCCAGATTTCCTGAATTAGGTATTGGCACATTGCTGGATGCCCTCAGGTGACAACACATAGATCAGTGAAATAACACAGCGATTCCTAGATAGAACACATGTCCTTTTCATGTGTGTTACTGCGAAGTGTGTTCTGGTTGAGATACATTTGGAATGCAATTCATCTCATTAGCATAAATCATAGCAGTTTTCATTTCCTCAACTAGGTCTTTGTGCAATGTCAGCAAAAGTGAAAATGACACGTGCACCTTAGAAAGTCTTTCAAAGATGAGCCCTTGGGGAGTGGCTTCACGTGGGGAGTAGGCAACCTGGAGAGGGTGGGCACGAAGGCATTATTCAGCCTGTCCGTGGCGACGGCTAATCTCCATACTGGGAAAACCACGAGGAGAGAGGGTTGGGTGGTGAGGAGCTCCGGAGTGCACGCACACACATGGATGGACAAGGCACCCAGGGAAGGGAACACTACCCCCGCTCACCAGCACCAGCCTGGGGCCCCAGCTGTCTCTGATCGCAAGGGCTAAGAGGTGGAACAGAGAGAAAGGAAGCAGACAGGGACGGGAGCCTCAAGAAACCTTGACACCTTTGATTCCCAAATACGCCAGCCTCTCTCATTCATCCTCCAACCCACAGGCTTCACTCTCAGTCTCTTTTGGCAATTTTATTCCTCCCAGACATTGACCCCCTCCCTGAATATGGCTTCCCCTGGGCTTTGACAGGACCATGCTGAATCTTTATGAAATGTCGGGTTTTCCGTGCCATCCCTACTGCAGGTGGACGGGTGCGGGGAGATGGGGAGGAGTGGGGGCTCAGCAGCACCCCCGGCTGCTTCTGCTCCTCCTGCTGGCAATGCCATGAGTGCAGCAGACACACTGGGAGGATGGTATTTTGGTTTTGGGGTGAGGGGAAGGCAGACAGACATTTCTATTCCCTGCTCTCTGTGAATGCACCAAACACAACACCGCATGGTTTTGCTCTCAGACCTCTAGGAGCTCAGGGAGCAGAACCCCCTCAGTAATGCCCCTTAAAACAGGGACTCAAGTCGGTTATTCTCCCTGGACGGCAGGACACCCCCACTCTTCACTTGACAAGAGCACCAGCGTTGGGCTGTGCCGTGCACCTCTTCCCTGATAAACGTGCTCGACAGCTGGGCTCCTCACTTCCAGTCCAGTCCTTCTTCACGCCCATCAGCTCCTTCCTGCTTTGTTCAGCCATGGCTGCCCCAATTCAGTGCAGTGGCAGGCGGTATTTTCCTCCTGGGAACTGGCCAGTTCCCTTCTTAGGCAGCTGGCCTCTGGCACCTTTTAACCACTGAAAAGTCAGGAACTAAAGAGTTTCTGGACTTTGGTCATGTAGATAATGGTATGCTGTGCCCTTGGACAGGTCAGGGCACTGCTCATGATAAATCCCAGCATGCTCACCCTGTCACCTGCTGGGCTGCTTTTTTTTGAGACAGGGTCTTGCTCTGTTGCCCAGGCTAGAGTGCAGTGGCATGATCTTGGCTCACTGCAGCCTCAACCTCCCGGGCTCAGGTGATCCTCCCACCTTAGCCTCCCAAGCAGCTGAGACTACTGGCACACATCACCACACCTGGCTAATTTTTGTATTTTTTATAGAGACAGTTTTGCTATGTTGCCCAGGCTCAGGTCCTCCACCCCCCGTGGCCTTCCAAAGTGCTGGGATTACAGGCGTGAGCCACCGCGCCCGGGCTGTTGGGCTGTTTGTGTAATGCCATCCATGCCTCCTCCTGTGTGTCATGCGGCAACACCAATCATATTTTCTGATTGTATCTCTGAGCAGACATGGTATCAATGGCCAATAAAATAGGGCCTCCTGGAGACAGCGCCGGAGAGCTGTGCAAAGACAGTCAGCCACGCACCACGGTAGATGGAAGCTAATTAAAAATGACTTATTAAACACTGCAGACACCACAGCCCAAGGCTGCAGATGAACAAACACTCATGTTTCAACGCTGGCTTCTCATAGGGAAGGCAGCCATACTGTCGTTCTGGTAAGTCAGTATTTACCTCCCTGAAACTCACCAAAGGGTCTTCAGTCCTCCCCCAGGCCCCACCCCCTGCCCCTTCCGTGTGCCTGTTACAAACCCTGATATTGAAGTCATTCTGCTTCCCTTAAACTGAGGTGTTTAGAAAGGCAACAGATTGTACAATTTGATGTCAAGGACTTATTCTCAGAAAAATGACTCATCTTTATTTAAAGGGTCTATTCCAGTGAGAAATGAATCATTCTCACCTGATGGCCCTCACTGGGTGGGAGAGGGGGCGGAGGTTCGGGGAGAAGCAAGTCTCTGAGCGCTCTTTGCTGACTCTCCAGTTTAGAATCTCAAGCTTTGGGGCTTGAAAGAAAAGCTGTTTTTTAAGGCATTTGACCTAAACCAAGTTTTAAAAGTATCTTTAAGTATTTCCTTTTTTTAAGGATAATGAAACCATAGTTGCAACACCCAGAGCTTGGGCTTAGAAGCAACTTTGACAGGATCTGTAGCTGTGAAATTTGCATCTCTGTAACACAATAACTTATCATGACAAAGATCTGTTGACGTCAATTCCTTTATTACTCTTATTTGTAGGCCAAGGGAGGGACCCGGGGCCCTGATATTGTTGCCTTGGTGCTGTAAGGATTGGATCTGGGTCACTCTGACCTACAAATTGATACATGGCCCTGGAATAACCTGCACATTTTGAAGAGGAAGAAACAAAACAATCGGTTACTAAAGGCTTGGCTGACTCCAGATCGTGCAATTTCACGGGCTCCCAGGAGATGGCAGCCACTTTTTGGAAAACAGTCTCTAAAGGTACACAGAGCAACAGCGTGCTCACCCCTGGGGCCAGCTGTGGAAAAGTAGGAAGGGCCAGGTGCAGTAAGTAGCTCACGCCTGGAATCCCAGCACTTTGGGAGGCTGGGGCAGGAGGATCGCTTGAGGCCAGGCGTTTGAGACCAGCCTTAGTAATATAGCAAGACCCTGTCTCTACAAAAAATACAATTAACCGGCTGTGGTGGCGTGCACCTGTGGTCCCAGCTACTCGAAGGCTGAGGTGGGAAGATCACTCGAGGCTGCAGTGGGCTGTGGTTGCTCCACTGCACTCCAGCCTGGGTGCAGAGCAACACCCTCTCTCAAAAAAAAATAAATGAAAGAGAAGAAAGAGAAAGAAAAAGAAAAAAGAAAAGTAAGAAGAAGGCAACACTTTGATTAATCTTCGTCTTTTTTTTTTTGACAACAGAGCATTGCTGGGCGACCGGTCGAGGGGCGGGACATGCAGGATGATAGTCGCCTGCTGAAAAGGCACTTCTGACAGGCTGGGGTGCAGCACAGAGTCTGCCCTGAGAACCACGTGTGAGTCTTTAAAATGGTCATAAATACATGTAGGGATCATCACCTTATTTTTAGGGATTGCATCATCTTAGGGGACCATCTGAACTCTGGAGATCAAGCCAATGCTTGCTTGACATCCCAAAAGCAAAACAAAACCCAGCAACCCCAAGGACCAGATTCCAAAACTAAAAGCAAAAGGACAACAGCCGGATGCCTGAGAGGCCTGTGCAGCACTGGTGGCCACGCCTGCGGGGGCAGAGGGAAGGAAGGGCTACACATTCCCCAGCACCTTGAGCCTGGGTGCCGGTGGGCAGCGTGGATGAGGACTGTGTCCCTGGAGTGGTGCCCATTCACAGGCAGAGAAACCAAGCCTCATGCAGTTTGTCTGCTGCGCGTGGTGGGGGTGAGTGGAGCTGGGTAGGGACCCCCCTGGCTCTTGGACACCAGCCCTCTGACAGGTGCTCCAAGCACCTCCACCCACCCCACAAGCATGGGGACTCCCAGAGAGCAAGGGCGCGGCTGTGCCTGTTTCTCCTTGAAGGTGATGCAGGTGCGCTCTTCTCCGCTGGCAAGAAAGCTCCATTTTGCTGTTTGCTGTCTCAGTGCAAACCTTTTGTAAAATTAGCAAAGCCATACGGAGATTGAAATCTAATTTTCTCCAGTTCTATTTTAAATACCGAAAATGACCCCATGATGAATTTCAAAGCCACAGTTGGGCTTGTAGGGCTCTCAGACTCGTATAGGGGGGTCTAACCCTGGAAAACCAAGGGTGCGCCACCATTTGCAATTCTCCCACAGAGGCCTGGGGTCACTCACTTCCTGGGAATGCTGATGCCTGGAAGGTCAAAGGCAGCGCAGTCAGGCGATCTCAGCATGGTGCTTTGTGGATACAGACCTGGAGAGGGGATATGGGGACTTCAGTGATGGGGGTGGGGTCTGTAAATGCAGGGCCAAGGGATGTGTTCATTTATTCGAAACTGATGGGATGTCCTGGCAGAAAACCACAAACTCAAAGAAAAAGAAAGGCTGGCCAGGCGCGGTGGCTCACGCCTGTAATCCCAGCACTTTGGGAGGCCCGAGGCAGGCGGATCATGAGGTCAGGAGATCGAGACCATCCTGACTAGCACAGTGAAATCTCGTCTCTACTAAAAATACACACACATACACAAAATTATCTGGACGTGGTGGTGGGCGCCTGTAGTCCCAGCTACTCGGGAGGCTGAGGCAGGAGAATTGCTTGAACCCAGGAGACAGAGATTGCAGTGAGCCAAGAGCATGCCACTGCACTCCAGCCTGGGTGACAGAGCAATACTCCATCTCAAAATAATAATAATAATAATGATACTACCACTACTAATAATAATAAATAAAAAAGGAAAAAGAAAAGCTTACCAGTTTGGCACATTTTGATGATTTGCTCACCTGTAGGTTATTTTTTTTTTTTTATTTTTTGAGAAGTCTCGCTCTTTCACCCAGGCTGGAGTGCAGTGGCGCGATCTCGGCTCACTGCAGGCTCCGCCCCCTGGGGTTCACGCCATTCTCCTGCCTCAGCCTCCCGCGAAGCTGGGACTACAGGCGCCCGCCACCTCGCCCGGCTAATTTTTTGTATTTTTAGTAGAGACGGGGTTTCACCGTATTAGCCAGGATGGTCTTGATCTCCTGACCTCGTGATCCGCCCGCCTCGGCCTCCCAAAGTGCTGGGATTACAGGCGTGAACCACCGCGCCCGGCCCTGTAGGTTATTTTTAAAAGGACAATACCGGGAGGAATGATGAATACAGGACTCTGCCAATCACTGCTGAGTTGATGCAGCACAAATGCCTTGTCTTGATATAAGTGGTTCAACAAAATGCTGGGACCTGGCACTGATGGGGTCAAGGCTTTCTATGAATTAATAAGCAGATGTGTAGCCTCCTCTCCCTCCTAATCTCTGTAAGGTGAGTTACTGGGCTATGAATGACAACACAGCCAAGTGCAGAGAAGGGGAGCTTAGAGGATCCACACATTCAGGGCCCCTCTTGAGCCACTAGAAACATTCGAAGCTTCATTTAAAGCACTCCTTATGTATCTCCCAGGTGTTAGGAAGAGTGATGTCCAACCTTGGCAGCTACTGTGTTCCTAGGAGTAAAACAGAGATTCTCGGCATCATCCTCAAAAGGACCCGTGGAGATCGCTGCACTGCGTCAATCACCTGACAAGTGCACCAGGAATGCCCTGTGCCTGGAACTGGCTGCTGTGGAGCACAGACGCGCAGCATGGGGCCCTGCCAGGAGGAGCCGTGGGGCTGCCCAGCTCATCCCCACCCTCCAAGAGCCCACGTGCCTCTGCACATCAGCCACAGTCTGAGCTGGGCACAGAATCCACTCGTGGCCTCTTCAGTTTCCTCAGCGGCTCTTTCTCGACCCTGCTTTTTTTTTTTTTTTTTGAGATGGAGTCTCGCTCTGTCGCCCAGGCTGGGGTGCAGTGGCGCGATCTCAGCTCACTGCAAGCTCCGCCTCCCGGGTTCACGCCATTCTCCTGCCTCAGCCTCCCGGAGTAGCTGGGACTACAGGCGCCTGCCACCACGCCCGGCTAATTTTTTTTTGTATTTTTAGTAGAGATGGGGTTTCACCGTGGTCTCGATCTCCTGACCTCGTGATCAGCCCACCTCGGCCTCCCAAAGTGCTGGGATTACAAGCGTGAGCCACCGCGCCCGGCCAGACCCTGCTTCTTAGAAAGAGCCGGGGTGACAATTGAGAGAACTGGCGAACAGGTGAAAATGGGGAGAATGGGCTGCCAGCGCTGAGATCCACACCCATTGGGAGCCTCCCCTGCTCTCCAGGTCCTGATAATTCAGATCACAAAACACTCAGCCAGTCAGCTCTAATCCTGTAGCTGCACTGACTCTCTGTGTGTGACTTTAAAGTAAAAGCGATGCTATATGTATTGATAACACCAGTGAGCCACTTGTAGATTCTGATTCAAAACTGTCAGCTGTTTCTCATCAGACTGTCGGTGACGCCTGCCGGTGATGACACTGGTCAGGGGGCAGCCGCAACCTGGGTGAGAACAAGCTCCTGGGGGATCCTCACGTGCAGCCCGGGATGGGGACCACTACCATATGGCAAAACAGAGCTCGATTAGTGCATATTCGACTTTACTTACATTTTGATTTATTGTATTTATAATTATAGAGACAGTTATCTGCTCCTTGGGAAGTAGATTGAAGGAGAGAGAAGTAGAAAAATAGTTATGCACAATCTCATTACCCAGATATGCCCACTGTTGATATTTTGTCATATTTCCTCCTGCGTTTTTATTACTGGGTTTTTTTTAAAGCATAATTGAAATCATACAGTATATGTGATTTTGGAAACTTGAAGAAATTTAACAACATAAAAATTTCCTCATGCATTAAACAATTTTGTAAACACAAAATGTAAACGCCATTTTTAATAGCTGCATAAAACAAATATAGGCATGGACCACACTTTGAATTTTTTCCTCTTAAATTATGATGTTAATAATATTAATATTGGCTCCTTCTTACTGAGCCCTTGCTAATTGTAGACACCGTGTTTAAGCACCATACATACATCATCTGGTTTTAGCTCTCAAATCAATGCTATGGAGTAGATACTGTTATTTCCCCAATGTTAGAAATGAGGAGACCAGGGCTCACTAGGGGCTCCTTTTCCTGATTAAGGTGCCAGGGCAAAGGACCTGCACCGTGATCCATGTGAAAAGCCACTGGATTTTTCTCAGTATGTCTCCTTGGTCAAACGGAAACAGTGAGGCCTCTCGCGACTATCCTGAGAACTGTGAGAATTAAAAATGAGGCTGGGTGTGGTCTCAGGCCTGTAATCCCAGCACGTTGGGAGGCCAAGACAGGCGGATTGCTTGAGTTCAGGAGTTCAAGACCAGCCTGGGAAAGACGGTGAAACCCTATCTCTACTAAAAATAGAAAAACTAGTCAGGAGTGCTGCTGCCCACCTGTAGTCCTAGCTACTCGGGAGGCTGAGGTGGGAGGATTGCTTGAACCTAGGAGGTTGAGGCTGCAGTGAGCCAAGATCTAGACAGGGCACTCCAGCCTGGGTGACAGTGAGACTGTCTCCAAAAAAAAAAAAAAAAAAAAAAAAGGCACCCCGGTGCTTCTTCCCTCTCCATACCCTGTGCAGTAGCCTGGCAGCTGCTCCCAGGTAGGGAGAAGGAGAGGCAGTGAATGGGAGCAGCAGTTGAGGCCAGCTCTGTGCAGGGCTGGGACACAGAGGGGTCCAGGGTCATGGCCGGCAGCAGTAGTCCGGTCCTCAGTGGTTTGCACACTTTGCTGTGTAAAAAAAACCTGAACGATGAAATCAAATTCAGCCATGAAAGGAAGGAAATTTTGCTCCATGCTATGACACAGATGCACTGGAGGATACTGTGTTAAGTGCAGTGAGCCAGCCTCAGAGGGACACGTGCTGCTGAGCCACACAGCTGAGGAACATGGAGGAGTCAGGGCCAAGGAGACGGAAAGTGGAAGGGGTGCCAGGGGCTGGGGGAGGAGGAGTGAGGCCTCCATGTTTCGTGGGGACAGGGTTTGAGTTTGGGAAGATGGGAAAGTTGTGGAGCTGGAGGGTGGTGATGGCTGCACAGCAGTGTGAATGTGTGTAGTGCCACAGAACTGCACACTTAAAAATGATGAAATGGCCAGGCGCAGTGGCTCACATCTGTAATCCCAGCACTTTGGGAGGCCAAGGTGGGAGGATCACGAGGTCAGGAGATCAAGACCAGCCTGGCTAACACGGTGAAACACTGTCTCTACTAAAAAATACAAAAACTTAGCCGGGCGTGGCGGCAGGCGCCTGTAGTCCCAGCTACTGGGGAGGCTGAGGCAGGAGGATGGCATGAACCCGGGAGGCGGAGCTTGCAGTGAGCTGAGATTGCGCCACTGCGCTCCAGCCTGGGCGACAGAGGGAGACTCCGTCTCAAAAACATAAAAAAATAGATGCCTGCTCAAGGAGAGGAAAAGGGGGAAAGGGGGGGCCTGAGACGAGACCCAGGATCAATAAAAAATCACTTGGGAGTAACATGACCTCTTTCAGAGGACAAGCAGGAGAAGGTAGGCACTGCCACCTCAAGCGTATTCTCAACATGTGGGCTGAGCCCCAGAATCTGCCCCCTGCACTGGGCAGGTGCAGAACCTGGGCTGCCCCCGCCTCTGTGAGCCAGACCCTTAAGGACCTTTGAAGGCCAGCAGCTCACACAACTCATGCTCCACCCTCCGGCTTCATCTCGATATGGGATTCCAGAAATTTATGCTGATTGAAAACCACCGACCCAAAGGAACCTGCAGAATGCCAGGAAGACCCTTGGGAGAGGTGTGCAAGCTCTCACCCAGGCTTAGCTCCCTAGCGGGAGGGAAGAGTGGAGGGGAAGGCTGTGAGCTCCGTGGCTCCAGAGCAGCTGGGGTAACTGTGAGAGGTGAAACCGACCCAGCAGTCCCATAGACAGTTTTTTGGGATAAACATGGAAATTGACCCTTTTTGTCTCAAAGCTTGAAGTTTACCCAGCAGTCCCATAGACAGTTGTTGTTTTTTTGGGGGGGCGGGCGGGGATACACATAGAAATTGACCCTTTTTGTCTTAAAGCTTGAAACTTACATTTGTTTTATCTAAGTTCCTTCCTGGGAAAGGACTCCCCCAGGCCTCTGAAAAAGTATCAAAGAATTGAAACTCACCAGATCACTGCACCCACACAGTGAGAAGCCAGGCCCCTCATGCATCATGCTTGCTTCCTTACCACTCCCGAGCTCCTGTTTTCCCATACATTGTTACATTTCTTCCTTGCTATACAAACTCCTAATTTTAGTCGGCCAGCAAGATGGCTTTGAGACTGATCTCCTGTCTCATCCACTGCAGCCATTGCCCGATGAAAGCGTTCTTCCTTGGCAAGGCTCACTGTCTCAGTCACTGGCTTTCTTTGCAGTGAATGGCAGGACCTAAACTGAACCCCTGGTGTTTCCATAACAGAGGAAGGGCTGAGCTTCAGCACTTCACAGCCTCTGCAGCTGGGGCTGGAGTCAGGAATCAGCCCAGGAAGGTGCAGGGACAGCTGTCTGCACCAGGGGCAACAGGACCCAGAATCAGGAAGCAAATTCTAAAGACCTCTGAAGAGTCTATTTAGATATTAGAAAGTTCAGGTACTAAATCTTACGCCTTTTGCTGATAATAGAGCCCTCAGGCTGTCACTTCCAACCTACTTACACCCAAAAAACAATTCACACAAGCTTGGTTACATGAATTTTCAGCTCACAGTGTTATTAGAGTATTTGGGGGAGGAACTGAGGGTGCTGCCCCAGCCAGGCAGGTGGAGAGGGCTCCCTCCCTGACTACAGACCACCAGGTTTTATGCAAGGAGGAAAATAACAGCTCTGTGGCCTCAGCCATTCACAGAGGATAAACAATGTCAAGTACTGGGAATGGGAGCTCCAAGAGGAAATTTCAGGCCCCATGGTGGAATAAATTTTCTTTCTTATTAGAACCATTGTGACAATAGGGTAAGGACATTTGTTGCTGTGGGGAGCATTCCAGCAGAGCTGTGCCTCCCTGGAAGGCGGTGGAGGGCGCCTGAGCACTGAGAGGTAACGAGCTTGCCGCCCTTGGCTGTCACTGCCTGCTGGGAGCTCGTGTGGCTGCTTCTCCACTTGCGAGTGTCATGGGACTATCAGAACAAGTTACACAAACTAGCGGGCTGAAAGCAACAGGGTTTGATTCTCCCACAGTTCTGGAGGCCAGAAGTCTGACATCAACGTGTGGGAAGGCTGTGCTCCCTCTGAAACCTCTAGGGGAGGGTCCTTCCCTGTTTCCTCCAGCTCCTGGTGGCTCCCGCAACCCTCGGCGCTCCTCAGTTGGTGGATTTATCACTCCACTCTCTGCTCGCATCTCCCCATGGTGTTCTCTCATCTCCACATTTCCCTCTTCTCTTAAGGCCACCGGCCGTCAGATTCAGGGTCCGCTCTAATCCAGTATGACCTCCTCTTAACTTATGTCTGCAAAGACCCTATTCCAAATAAGGTCACAGTCTCAGATGTTAGTGAGGTGGCCATGAACTGGGGGAGATGTTATTGAACCCGGCGCACTCATTCTTACCCCTTTCCACTCCCTTCCCACCTTCTCCAGCATTCTCCTGGCTTCTGAGACTTGATGTGTGGTTCAGCCAGCCAGAGCCCAGCCACGGCGGGAAGGAACGTTCCCTGTCCTGGGCTGAGGACGAGGAGCAGGCAACACCGTGGAAGCCAGCCTGAGGACGGCAGGCACTGGTGGGAACAGAGCCACTGGCCTCCCATAAACACCCTCAGAGCTGCCTTCAGTTTGTACCCGGCACCCATGTTATTGTTGCATTTATTGACGTAGCCAAAAAAATCCCCTTCCCTGTGTTAGCTGGCCTGATTGGGGTCCCCCTTACAACCCAAAGTGTCTCAAGGGATGTCTCCCCAGGCACACTGAGGAGAAGCTGCCCTCTTTTTTTCCCCAAATGAGACAAAAGGAACTTTTCTGCTTTGGCAAAAAGTAACTGAAAAGGGACTTGGTTTTGTGGCCAGTCTATCTGCCATTGGTCCCCTCGCTCCGTGGCACAGGGCCAACTCTGGAACTGAGGGCCTTTTGGACAATTGAGGAGCTGTAGCCCCACGCAGTGAACTGAAAGCAGTATTGGTCACAAACCAGTTCTGGCGGGGACGGGAGACATGTGACACCTCTTGGCAGGTCCCAGTCCTGGGAGTCTCGGGATAGACACCAAAATGAGAAGAATCCAAATAAGGTCTGATGTAGACAGAGGAGACGTTGCTAATTTGGGCAGATCCTAAAGCAAGTCTTCAGTAGTTCCTGTGATCGTGTGTGGAAATCACATAGTAATAGACGTTAGTAATGGAAACAAATCATTAGAAATCACTAGAGGTGATGTGCCTCTCGAAGACAAATGTCTATTTGTCATTTTAATGAAAAAATAGTAAGTATTTTAAAATATGAAGACGTCACCTGATAAACGTATTCTTAGGACACTCTTGACTACGTCAGGTAAAATATAAGTCGCTGTGTGGCACCGCTATAAATGCATACATTTGCTCAGAGCGAGGAAGGACCCGTTCATGCTATTTATAATAAAGGAAAACACATGAACTGAGATATTTATTCAATACTTGCCGGGCACGGTGGCTCACGCCTGTAATCCCAGCACTATGGGAGGCTGAGGCAGGCAGATCACCTGAGGTCAGGAATTTGACAACAGCCTGGTCAACATGGTGAAACCCTGTCTCTACTTACAAAAAAAAAAAAAAAAAAAATTAGCCAGGCGTGTTGGTAGACACCTGTAATGCCAGCTACTTGGAGGCTGAGGCAGGAGAATCACTTGAACCCAAGAAGCGGAGGTTGCAGTGAGCTGATATGGTGCCACTGTGCTCCAGCCTGGGTGTCGCTGCGAGACTCTGACTCAAAAACAAAACAAAAAACTCAAGTGCCAATTTATTTTTCTCCTTTTATAAAGAATCAAGAATTACATGAAGAATGAAATGTCACTTATTGCTAATATGCAAGTTTGCATGGCTGATTAGATGAAGATTTTTCTCAGTAAATATAAATCTTTACTGCTAGGTATATATTGCAAGAAAAATGAAAACACGTTTCCACAAAAACCTGTACATGAATGTTCATAACAGGATTGATCAAAATAGCCAAAATGTAGAAACAACCCAACTGTCAACTGATGAAGAGAGAAACATAACTGTGGTATATTTATAAAATGGAATATTATCCAGCAATAAAAAGGAATGAGGTACTGACATGCTGCAACATGGATGAACTCTGAAATACCGAGTCACATGAGAGGAGCCTGTCACCAGCCACCACATGCTGCATGAGTCCATTCACCCAGAAGGCACAGAACTGGCAAATCCATAACGGCAGAAAGTGGAGTGGTGGGGATGGGGGTGGGTTGGGGACTGCAGCATGGCTGCTAATGTGTACAGGATTTCTTTTAGGAGGTCAAAAATGTTCTTTTTAAAATGGTTTGTTCATTTTTATTTATTTGTTTATTTATTTATTTGAGATACAGTCTCGCTGTGTCTCCCAGGCTGGAGTGCAGTGGCCCGATCTCGGCTCACTGCAAGCTCTGCCTCCCAGGTTCACACCATTGTCCTGCCTCAGCCTCCCAAGTAGCTGGGACTACAGGCGCCCACCACCACACCGGCTAACTTTTTCGTATTTGTAGTAGAGTCGGGGTTTCACCGTGTTAGCCAGGCTGGTCTCGATCTCCTGACCTCGTGATCCGCCCGCCTCAGCCTCCCAAAGTGCTGGGATTACAGGCGTGAGCCACCGTGCCTGGCCAACAATTTAGGATTTGTTTGACAAATTCAGACAGCAACTTCTGCTGTTGTTAAATTGAAAAACAATCTTGCTTAATGTCTTCTTGAGATATGAAACCTTAAATGACAGCTTGCTTCATTCTCTTTCACTTCTTTCTCCAGATTTCTAATCCCTACCCACAGTTACAAAAATTATGCTACTACACTGACAACTCTTTTTTTTTTTTTTTTTTTCTTTTTTTTTTTTTTTTTTTTTTTTTTTTTTTTTTTTTTTTTAGTAGGATGGGGTTTCTCCACATTGGTCAGGCTGGTCTTGAACTCTCGACCTCAGGTGATCCACCTGCCTTGGCCTCCCGAAGTGCTGGGATTAGAGGTGTGAGCCACTGCGCCCAGCCAACAACTCTTTTTAAAAATCTCCCGTGTTAGGAAAATTACGTATGGCACTGTGGGAGTATGATGTTGACATTGCTAAGTGGATGTTGATGGGTAGATGGAGATGGGAACTGTGAAAAGTTTAGATGTCAGGTTAGAAACCCTTTGCTTTTAAACTTCATAAATGCAAAATTTGCTTTAACTTTGAGCAATTTGGACACTAATTATAAAAATGAGGGCGGAAAATATCTCCATTATGTTGAAAGTCACATTAGGGAAAAAAAAATCCCACATTTTGTTGCATTGAACGCAGAAATGAGCTGTCCAAGAAGACAAAAGTATAGGGTGCCCAGTTCCGGTCACAGAGCTCTCGGGCACAAGAGTCAAATGCTTGTTTTGGAGCAACCCCTGCAATCTCCGCCGCCACACTCAGAGACAAGGCAGTCAGCTTCACAGGGCCATTTAGAGAAGTAATGGAGCTAACATCCGTGAGTGGCTCGGGACAGTGGGTGGGACCCAAAACACTTAGTAAACACCAGCTATCACTGTTGCTGTTGTCATGAGGACCGTCACCTGCTCAGGGGTCGCTCTTAGCAGAGTCCTAGGACTGAGCTTCTGGGGCTGTAACTGGCTTGGCCCTCATGGGAAGGGAATTGTCTCCTTTGCTAGTTGGGGTTCCATGCCCCACTGGAGCCTGGGGAGCCAGTTGTACAGGGGCCAGGAGGGACAGTGGGGAAGATATGTCCCCAGGTGGAGCAGGACAGTGATCAGGATTGGGCAAATGATGCTGGAGGGTCCATTCAAAGAACATCTTCAGGATGGGTGTAGGGGCAGCAGTGTGGGGCGGGGGCTGGCACTGGGACACTGTATCCCAGCAGAGCAGGTCCGAGGCAGCATAGGCTGGGAGCTGAGTGTGACATGGCAGCTGAGACGATGGAGCAGAAGGCCTTGCTGCATGGGCTGCTCTGCCGGCTCCTGTCTGAGGCCATCTCTGCATGCCCCGAGCCCTCCTGCATTCAGGCACCTTTCCAGGCTCTGGGGACACTGTGGGGAATCCCACAAAGCTCTGCTTTTATTAGGCAAGAAACCAACAGGGAAGCTGTGTAGATTTCCCAGGAAGAAAAGACATCCAGGAAAGGAAGCAGACAAGACCGGGGAGTGAGGAAGGGAGGGCCTTTAGACAGAGTGGTTGGGGGCTCAGGAGGGAGAACGTTGGAGCTGAGACCTGAAGCAGGAGGAGATGAAGACAGCCCTGAGCAGTTCTCATGGGAAAGAGTTCCAGACAGTGAGACAGGGTCAAAGATCCTAAGACGGGACCAGGAGCAACCTCATTAGGGAAAACAGAGACCAGTGGGGGACGCACGTGCTGTGAGAGGCTCAGGTCCACAGGTACGGGGTCCCAGCGGCCTTGAGAGCCTGTGGCTCCTCCTGCCTGGAGCTCCAGGAGCAACCCAGTGATGGCCTCCTGCAGGGTCCTGCACCCACGGCCCACTTCCCCTCCAGCCCGCAGATGCAGCCAGCAGGGATTCAGACCTGGTGTGGGGACCCGCGACCCTGCTCTCAGCGCTCCCCTCCTTTCCACCCCAGGAAGAAATGCTGTGCCTCCCAAGCCCTTTGCACCCTGGTCAGATGGGGTCGTTTGTGATACAAGGAAAGTCACAAGTTGATTGCTTGGGAGCTGTATTAGTCCGTTTTCACACTGCTATAAGGAACTGCTGAAGACCGGGTAATTTATAAAGGAAAGAGGTTTCATTGACTCACAGTTCACCATGGCTGGGGAGGTCTCAGGAAACTGACGCCACGGTTGAAAGGGAAGCAAGGCACCTTCTTCACAAGGCAGCAGCAAGGAAAATGAACGCAGGAGGAACTACCAAACACTTATAAAACTGTCAGATCTCGTGAGAACTCACTCACTATCACGAGAACAGCGTGGGGGAAACCGCCCCTATGATTCAATTACCTGCACCTGCTCTCTCCCTTGACCCCTGTGGATTATGGGGACGACAATTCAAGACGAGATTTTGGGTGGAGACACAGCCAAATCACATCAGGAGTGAACTGGGGCTTCTCAGCTTCTCCATTAGGTTCACAAAAGCAGGGTCTGTTGTGAAGTGGGGAACTTGGCATCTCTCACACTACTCAGAAGGCAACCCTTAAGGAAAACGCAGCTGTAAATCCATCACCCAATTATATTTCAATCAGTTACATTTTTTTTCTGGTGTCCTTAGGCTCTCACCATGCCCTTTGGCCCTTGGCAATTTGCTTTGCCTGGTCTGCCTGGTTTTCTATAATAAATGAGCTGAGAACACACAACACTTCCTCTCTCGGTGCAAGGACGGTTGCCACCAGCAAGTCAAGCCGTGTGATGATACATGGGGCGGGCGGTGACCGGGGCGGGCGGTGACTGGGGTGGGCTTCCTTAGGATTTGCTCTCTGCTTTAGGAAAGTCAGATGGATCTTTCCGGAGCCTCCTGTTAGCTTCTGACAAATGGCTGTCCGCCCGTCACCTCCACACTGAGGCAACTACAGGACACTATTGTGGGGTGAGCGGGGTCCCCCCAAAAGACGCATTTAAGTCTTAACCCCTGACCCTGTGAATGTGACCGTATTTGGAAATAGAGTGTCTGCAAACGAAATCGAGTTAAGATGAGGCTGTCCTACAGTAGGAGGCCCTGACCCAGGGACATACAGGGAGGACAGCACGTGACGCCAGCAGCAGAGAGCACGATGACAAGTCCACAGCCGGGGAACGTGAACACCAAGGATTTCTGGGGCCACCAGATGTGGAAGGATCCTCCCCGGAAACTTCAGAAGGAGCACGGGCCTGCTGACACCTTGACTTCAGACTGGCAGCCTCCAAAACTGGAAGAGAATGCATTTCTGTCATTCTCGGCCACCCAGTGTGCGGTGACTTGTTATGGTAGCCCTGGGAAATGAATACAGGCAGCGTTGACAGTTGTTCCTCCAACTAATCATGGTGAGACTGTAAAATATTGATGCATCTGCATAGCTTGGACAATAAAATGCAAAACGGTAAAAAAAAAAACTTCTAGATTTGTAGAATTATGAATGCTCTTAAACTTGTCTTTTGAGTAAATGTTTATACGTTGTCATAAAATTTAAAAAGAAAAGCAGCTACTACTCAGAAAGCAGAGTCATAGTTGGCGTAAAAACCTACATAGAAAGGCCCAGGAGCAGCAGGTTATGGTAAGGGGTAGGGAGCAGGGCTGAGGCCTATGCTATGGTTTTCTGGATAAGTGAGTTGTGTATCTGTTGCTAGAAGAGGGAGTCTTGCTCCATTTTCTGCTGCTGAAACAGAATGCCACAGACTGGGTAACCTATAGAAAAAAATCCGTTTATTTGCTCACGGTTCTGGAGGCTGGGAAGTCTGAGATCCAGAGGCCACATCCGGTGAGGGCTTTCATGCTGTGTCAGCACGTGGCGGAAGGACTAGTGAGCACGGTGAGATAAAGAGAGGCATGTGGCCCCGTGTATCCTCTTATGCTGGCGTTAGCCCATGCACAAGGACACAGCCCTGTGGCCTGATCGCCTGCTAGAGGCCTTACCTCTAATACTCTTACAATGGCAATTACATTTCAACATGAGTTTGGGGAGGGACATTTAAATCACAACAAGGGGACAGAACTTGATTTCAAGTTAAACAGATTCTGAGGCCATAACTTGCTTAAAAATAACTCACCGCCATATTGTTACAGGAAAGGGGTCCCGATCCAGACCCCAAGAGAGGGTTCTTGGATCTAGCACAAGAAAGAATTCAGGGCAAGTCCATACAGTAAAGTGAAAGCAAGTTTATTAAGAAAGTAAAGGAATAAAAGACAAAGAAAAGGTACACACACAAAAAAAAGACAGGGAGCGGTGGGACCCCTTAGGCGCAGGTAACCCTTTATTTTTTTCCTTTATCTCCATAGACAAAGGAGACCCAAGGGCTTCTAGTTGCCAATTTTTATGATTATTTCTTGATGACATGCTAAACTAGGGTTGGATTATTCATGCCTTCCCCTTTTAGACCATATAGGGTAACTTTCTGATGCTGCCATGGCATTTGTAAACTGTCATGGTGCTGGTGGACGTGTAGCAGTGAGGACGATGACCAGCAGTCCCTCTCGTCACCATCTTGGTTTCGTGGGTTTTAGCCAGCTTCTTTACTGCAATCTGTTTTTATCAGTAAGGTCTTTATGACCTGTATCTTGTGCTGACCTCCTATCTCATCCTGTGACTTAGAATGCCTTAACCATCTGGGAATGCAGCCCAGTAGGTCTCAGCCTCATTTTACCCAGCTCCTATTCAAGATGGAGTTGCTGTGGTTCACACACCTCTGACAATATGAGCATTTGAGACAAGACAGGAACAGCCCAGAGAGACGCCTCTGAAAAGACCTGGGTTCTGCGTTCCCTGAGCCTGAGCCTGGGCAGATCTCTCGCCCTGAGCTTCAGCTCTTCATGTCCTCAGTGGAGCTCTTTGTAGCAGTTTGCCAACCTCCCAGGACTGTTGCAATGGGGAGTGAAATGAAGTATGGAGATTCTTTGAAGACCAAAAAAGACAACTCAAAAAATTCACATGTCATTTACAACATTAACAAGGAGGGGAGCCACAGGACATGAGAAACTTATTTACCTTAAAATAGTAAAAACAAAGAAAAGTGCTTTTTAGGATTTATAATTAGTGTGGTTTTACTATCTGTCTTGCAGCACACATTTTAATTGAATCTAAATGTGTCATCAGCTGTTTGAAACCTACAGACTCTCCAAGTATGGATACATCCTACACAGGATCACAGTTTCACCTGTTCTGGCATTCAACTGTAAATTTAATCAGAAACCGAGAACGGGACGACCGGGGCCTGTTTTTGGACTGATCATCCCGGTAGCACATATGGTTAATTTTAGTCATCGGTAGGAGGATTGTTTTTCTTTCAGCTTGGATTACTTGGATCTTTAAAATTTAAGTACATATGTTTTCAAAGTTAATAAAAAGATTTTACATTTCAGTTGAGAGCTTAGCGATACCAACAGCAGGTCCAAAATGAAGGGAAGTTCAATGAGATGTTCCCTCCTCTCCCTGGGGGGTAGGATGGGAAGGAAACTGTGGAAACCCCGTCTCAGCTCCAGAACCACTCCAAGTCATGAGGAGAGGCCAAGGAATCCGAGGGAATTTTGGCAAAATGAATGGGAAACGTTCCTTTGAACACACAGCCTTTCCAAAGAGCGTGGTTTCCTCCCTGTTCCCACCCGCTCTGCTTTTGGCATTAACCTTTTTGTAATGGGAAATTCCGATAATGAACAAAATTTATAATGACATTCAAAGGCTAAAAAAATTCATCATTCAGATGAAGCCATGGACAGATAAATTATAATGCCTTCCCGTGTTTCCCAATTGTGTTTCATCAAAGTTTAGACAAGAGGGCCTCAGAGAAAACATCAAAAGAAGATTGTTTTGTCTGGAGAGGACAGCGGCTTAGGAAAAATGACTGCTATTTTCTAGAATGTGAAGCGCTATTATTAGGGCAGAGGCTGTCTATGATTTCCTCATCTATCCCATGGGCAGAACAGGAGAGCAGTTGCTTGGGTTGGTTTCTGGTTACCTGCCCCTAAGGGATCCCACCTCTCTCTGTCTCTTTTTTTTTTTTTTTTTTTTGAGACAGGATCTTGCTCTGTAGCCCAGGCTGGAGTGCAGCAGCATGATCTCGCCTCAGTGTAACCTCCACCTCCCAGGTTCAAGCGATTCTCCTGCCTCAGCCTCCTTAGTAACTGGGATTACAGGCATGTGCCACCATGCCCAGCTGATTTTTGCATTTTTAGTAGAGATGGGGTTTCACCATGTTGGCCAGGATGGTCTCAATCTCCTGATCTCATGATCCTCCTGCCTTGGCCTCCCAAAGTGTTGGGATTACAGGCGTGAGCCACTGCACCTGGCCTCTTCTTCCCTAATTGAGAGGTGATCCTGGCTAGGCTTCTGGGTGGGGTGGGGACTTGGAGAACTTTTCTGCCTAGCTAAAGGATTGTAAACACACCAATCAGTGCTCTGTGTCTAGCTAAGGTTTGTAAACGCACCAATCAGCACTCTGTAAAAATGGACCAATCAGCAGGACGTGGGCAGGGCCAAATAAGGCAATAAAAGCTGGCCACCCAGCTGGCAACGGCAACCGGGTCCTCTTTCGCTGTGGAGACTTTGTTCATTTGCTCTTCACAGTAAATCTTGCTGCTGCTCACTCTTTGAGTCCACACTACCTTTAAGAGCTGGAATTACACTCACTGCGAAGGTCTGCAGCTTCACTTCTGAAGTCAGCGAGACCACGAACCCACTGGAAGGAACTCCGGACGTGCCACCTTTAAGAGCTGTAACACTCTCTGCGAAGGTCTGCGGCTTCATTCCTGAAGTCAGCGAGACCACGAACCCTACGGAAGGAAGAAACTCCGGACACATCTGAACATCTGAAGGAACAAACCCCGGACACACCATCTTTAAGAACTGTAACACTCACGGCGAGGGTCCATGGCCTTATTCTTGAAGTGGGCGAGACCAATAACCTGCCGGAAGGAACAATTCCAGACGCACAAACTTTTAGCCCATTGCTACCAGAGCTAAGTTAGGAAAACTATTTTCCTGGATTGATGGGAAGAGTGGGCTGTAAAGGAAGTTGGCTCGAAGCTAAACTGAACGTCTTTATTTAATTAGCGAGCTTTGTAATTGCGCGGTATCTGCCCACCTCACAGAAAGGAGGGGATCAAAGGAAGCCACATCTGTGGCTGGGCAGAAAGGATGGCGCACAGTAGTGGAGAGGAAACATTACTCAGAGCGCAGTTCCTCAGCCGCGCTGGCCAGGCCAACTTCTTTTATGGTCATATCTACTCTCAAGAACCCTGAGAGAATTTTTTTTTTTTTTTTTTTTTTTGAGACAGAGACTCTGTCATCCAGGCTGGAGTGCAGTGGTGTGATCTTGGCTCACTACAATGTCTGCCTCCCAGGTTAAAGCAATTCTCCTGCTTCAGCCTCCTGAGTAGCTGGGATTACAGGCATGCGCCACCACACCTGGCTAATTTTTGTATTTTTAGTAGAGACGGGGTTTCACCATGTTGCCCAGGCCGGTCTCAAACTCCTGATCTTGTGATCTGCCTGCCTCGGCCTCCCAAAGTGCCGGGATTACAGCTGTGAGCCACCGCGCCTGGCCCCTGAGAGAATTTTAAAAGTTATATAATCATTTTTGCATGGTACGTAATGAAGAAGTAATTTTTTAAAGAGGTGTTTTTTGGTCAGTATGTCATTGAAGATTGTACTATACCTTCCAAATTAACACAAATACTGATAATTTGTATAATCTATAAAGACACATTTTGACTATTCCCATGGAAACAGTGATGTTCTCCATTTAATTATTTCTTATTCTACTTATTTTAAAATTATTATGTGATAAAAGCATGAATTGTTGACCAATAACGTTTTAATGTAAGATACAGCTTGCTTTTGACACATTACATATACTAAAATGTGGAAGGACATTTAGCTTCATATGTTAAAAGCAGACAAAAGTGTGGTCATAGTTTATTTGGAGTTCTTGCATTTTGTTCTTTAAAAGCCAGCTGACTTGTGTTTGTATTTTTATATGACCATGAGTGTTGCATATGTTTAGTTAATATTGCTTATCTAAAATTAAAAAAAACTGTCTTAAATTAATGATTTATATCATTTCTAACTTTTATTAAAAATGAGATGCTATTACTTTAACAATAACCCCCTTGAATACTTTTTTTTTTTTTAATAGAGTCTTGCTCTGTCACCCAGGACAGAGTGCAGTGGTGCAATCTCAGCTCACTGTAACCTCTGCCTCCTGGATTCAAGCAATTCTTGTGCCTCAGCCTCCTGAGTAGCTGAGATTACAGGCATGGACCACCATGCCCGGCTGATATTTTGTATTTTTAGTAGAGATGGGGTTTCACCATATTTCCCAGGCTGGTCTTGAACTCTTGGCCTCAAGTGATACACCTGTCCCAGCCCCCCAACATGCTAGCATTACAGGCGTGAGCCACCATGTCGGCCTTGAATACTTTCATATTGTTCTGATGAATTGCTGAGCCATAGAAAACTGTACAACTAAAAAGGACCCTGGGATATTACCAGGACTAGCTTCTTGTCCTTAGGTAGATTTCTACCTTTTACATAACAAAAAATCGTATATTATTTGTGTTTAAAGATTCCTCAGAAGCAGAAATTCCACACCTGTCCTCATGAGTCACGCCAAAGCTGTATTTCTTCACACAGCTTTGGAAAGTTACATCCAAATCATTGGCAGGAATCCTCTCTCATGAAGACCACTTTCTAGGATGTCCAGGCTCTGCCCTTTCCTGGGCACTGGAAAAAGAATAAAATCAATAAAGACAAAGTGTGAGGATGAATTGAGAAAAGGGCTAAAATAAACGTCAGAAATTCAATACAAAACACAAAATTTACTTTAGCAAAATACGAAACTTAGCCTCGAGTCCTTTGGCAACTATGGCAAAAAGGGAAACATGATGATGGACAAAAGTAATATGCCAATTGTAGGAGGCTTTTCTCAAGAACACCCTCATGATGGAGTTAGCACAGGGATGTCATTCTGTGAGCACCAGCAGCACTCACAGAAGCATGTTCTGTGAAGACCGTGGCTCAGTGCCTGTATTCCTCCCCTGGAATCTCTTTCACTCCCCTGAAGTTAGGACGGGCCTCGAAGAGCTGGCTTTCCCCAGCTTTGTTCAAATATCTTGACTCTTTCTCAGGCTGCTGGGCTGCCTAGTGGCCTTCTCAATGGCATTGCACTTCTCGTTTCCTCCGTCATGCTCCTGAAGGACCCACAGTTGCAGTGGAACTTGCTTCCAGCGGGACGTACTGTGTTCCTTGGTGGGAAGTCCATCTCTCTCTTTGCACACCTGTTCCAGCCTTAATGGGTCAGAATTGCTCACCAGAGCAGAAAAAAAGTTCAGGAAGAGGCAGCTTAGAGGAAGTGCAGGCAGTGACCATGCTCAGCTCAGGGAGGAGGTTGGAGGCTCCTTGGCTGAGAGGTTTGTGGCCCAAGGACACAGCAAATCCAGCAGTCCTCCTTCTCATCAGTGAGAGCGCCTTGTTCCCAGAGCAGGTGGAAACATGGTGACATCTACCAGAACACTTTATTGATTGATTGATTGAGACAGAGTCTTGCTCTGTCACCCAGGCTGGAGTGCAGTGGCGCAATCACGACTCACTGCAACCTCCGCCTTCCGGGTTCAAGCGATTCTCCTGCCCCAGCCTCTGGAGTACTGGGACTACAGGTACGTGTCACCACACCCGGCTAATTTTTTGTATTTTTGGTAGAGACGGGGTTTCACCATGTTAGCCAGGATGGTCTCAATTTCCTGACCTTGTGATCTGCCTGCCTCAGCCTCCCAAAGTGCTGGGATTACAGGTGTGAGCCACTGCGCCTGGCCTATTTTTTGTATATACATATATGTGTATATACAAATATAGACATAGATATGTATGTACACGTGTGTGTGTGAGCGGGCACACACACACACAGCCCCAAATACCCTTCCCCATCCTACCACATGCATCAACAAATGCTTTCACCAGAGAGTCTGTGAGGCTCAGGGAGCAGTGAAGCAGCTTTAGGGCCACAGTGACAAAAGGTGCCGCTGAGTTGAGGGCATTTTCCCACTCTCTGCATGAAGTCCAGCACCACAGGGGTTATTGTGACCACTTGGCACAGGCACATCATGAGACAGGGCGTTTGATCAGTCTGGGCACTGTCTTGGCGGCAGCGTGAGGAGGAGGTGTCTTAGAAGCCAGGTGGTGGCTGGAGCCAGCTGACCCGTGTATGAGTAAACCTGGAGCACTTCCTTAGAGACACTGACAAGTCTTTGGGAGGAAACTTCAGGTGAATTGCTGGCCATGCTGGGTGGGCAAAGGTGGGTGAACCCGGGACCGTCAAGTTAATGACTTCATTGAATATACAAGCAGGCGATTCCTGGTCATGTGTGAGTTGCGTAAAAGTTATGGAAATGTCTGGCTGCGGTGGCTCACGCCTGTAATCCCAGCACTTTGGGAGGCCAAGGAGGGCAGATCACGACGTCAGGAGTTTGAGACCAGCCTAGCCAACATGGTGAAACCCCGTCTCTACTAAAAATACAAAAATTAGCCGGGCATGGTGGTGCACACCTGTAGTCCCAGCTACTCAGGAGGCTGAGGCAAGAGAATTACTTGAACCCAGGAGGCAGAGGTTGCAGTGAGCCGAGATCGTGCCATTGCACTCCAGCCTAGGCAACAAGAGTGAGAATCCGTCTCAAAAAAATAAAAAGTTATGGAACTGCAGAGTATTGCATAATATTGTGCAAGATTCTAATGTTAAATGAGAATTTTATGAAAGTACCTTGATATGGTTAGGCTTTTTGTCTCCACCCAAATCTCATCTTGAATTGTAACCCCCAGGTGTTGAGAGAGAGACCTGGTGGGAGGTGATTGGATATTGGGGGCAGTTTCTCCCATGCTGTTCTCGTGATACTGAGTGAATTCTTATGAGATCTGATGGTTTTAAAAGTGTTTGGAAGTTCCTCCTTTGTTCACTAGTCTCTCTCCTGCCACCTTGGAAAAAGGTGCCTGCTTCCCCTTCCGCCATGATTGTAAGTTTCCCGAGACCTTCTCAGCCATGCAGAACTGTGAGTCAATTAAACCTCTTTCCTTTGTAAATTACCCAGTCTTGGGAAGTTCTTTATAGCAGTGTGAGAACGGACTAATACATACCTCTTAAAGCTCTTGCTTTAATTGTTTATTATTACAGATGCATGAAAACTAATCAGTACTCCTTTTTATAAATTCATCTTTAATTTGGAGAAGCAATCAGGCATTCTCTGTCCTTATTATTAAATTTCCCCTTAATTTATTTAGCCTTCTTATATCACTTATTAATTATTTCTTATCTTAGACTAATAGAGCAACATCTTTTTAAAAGTATAAAATCAAAAGCTGTACACACTTTTAACAAAAGTCTGAGTAACGCACAAGAAAGAAACAAGCATCGTTCTTCATGCTGTGCGTGTCGGACTCTCTGAAGACCGTTGCTGGGTCATGGCAGGTTTTCCATGGCTGAGCTCCATTGCTGGCTGCGTTCAGCTCAGTCAGTTACTCTTTCTATGCTAAATCAGTATGTCTTTTATACTCAGCCAGGACAGCTTAATCTTGTCAGAATATTTACTTTTTTCTTTACTTTGTACTTTTTCCTGGTAAGACTTCTACTGTTTAATTTTAACTTTTTATTTTGAAATATAGATTCACAGGAAGTTGCAAAGATAATACACAGACATCTCACATAACCTTCACCCAGTTTCTCCCAATGGTTACATCTATAGTACAATATCAGAACCAAGAATCTGGCATTGCCACAGTGTATGTGTATAGTTCCATCCTATTTTAAGGCAGGCATGGATTTGTGTAACCTCCACCACATTCAAGATACAGAGCTGTTCCATCAACTCAAAGACCTCACCTTTGCTACTCTTTTACAGTGAAACCCACTTCCCTCCCTATCCCCACCATCCCTAACCCCTGACAACCAGTAATTTTTTTTTTTTTTTGAGATGGAGACTTTTTCTCTCGCCCAGGCTGGAGTGCAGTGGTGCGATCTCAGCTCACTGTAATCTCCGCCTCTCTGGTTCAAGGGATTCTCCTGCCTCAGCCTCCGGAGTAGCTGGAATTACAGGTGCCTGCCACCACATCCGGCTAATTTTTGTACTTTTAGTAGAGATGGAGTTTTGCCATGTTGGCCAGGCTGGTCTCAAACTCCTCACCTCGGGTGATCCACTCACCTTGGCCTCCCAAAGTGCTGGGATTACAGGTGTGAGCCACCGTGCCTGGCCATAGCCCATTTAAATTTAATGTAATTATGAATATGTTAGGGCTTATGCCTGTCATTTTATTTAGTTATTTTTTGTTGTTTTCTGTTTGTTTCCTATTTTTCTTTTCCTTCTTTTTTTTTCCTGCCTTCCTACGGGTTACTTGAATATTGTACAGATTTCCATTTTAATTGATCTATAAATTTTTGAGTACACCTCTTTGTTTCCATGTTTTGTGGTTGCTGTACGTATTATATTACATATACGTAACTCAGCACCGTCTTCGGGTGCTGACATTTTATAGTTTGAGTGAAGTGTAGAAATTGTCACTTTTTAAAAGTCCCTTTATCCTCCCTTAATTGACTTAAATATTCCTTCCACTTGCATTAAGAACCACATCAGACAGTGATAATGTTTTGCTTCAACTGTTAAATGTAATTTAGGAAGCTCAAGAGGAGGAAACTCTGTTGTCTTTTTTTCTTTTTTTTTTTTTGAGTTAGAGCCTCACTCTGTGGCCCAGGCTGGAGTGCAGTGGTGCGATCTCGGCTCACTGCAACCTCTGCCTCCCAGGTTCAAGCAATTCTCCTGCCTTAGCCTCCTGAGTAGCTGGGATTACAGGCACGTGCCACCACCCCTGGTAATTTTTTTTTGTGTGTGTATTTTTAGTAGAGACGGGGTTTCAGCATGTTAGCCAGGATGGTCTTGATCTCCTGACCTCGTCATCTGCCTGCCTTGGCCTCCCAAAGTGCTCGGATTACAGGTGTGATCCACTGCACCTGGCCTGTCTTTGCTCTTATACGTGTTCTTACCATTGTTCTTTCTTCCTCCCTGATATTCCAAATTTCCTTCTGTTATCATTTTCTTCTGATTAAAGAGCTTTCTTTAACCACTCTTTTTGGGCAGGTCTGATGGTGACAAATTCTCCCAGTTTACCTTCTTCTGAGAATGTCTTGATTTTTCCCTCATCCTGAAGATAATTTCCCCAGATATAAAATACCAGGTTGACAGTTCCTTTCCTTCAGCCCTTGAAATGTCAACCACTTCCTCCTGACCCGCATGCCTTCTGATGAAAAATCCATTGTCATTCCAATTGCTTTACCCTCTAAGTAAGGTGTCCTTTCTCTCTTGCTGCCGTCAAGATTTATTCTTTGTCTTCAGCTTTCAGGAGTTTGATTATAATGTGTGTTGGTGTGGATTTCTTTGGGTTTATCCTGCCTGGTGTTCACTCAACATCTTCAGTTTGTAGGTTTATGTCTTTTGCTAAATTTGGAGACTTTTTCCCATTATTTCTTTGAATGCTTTTTCAGGTCTGCTGTCTTTCTCCTCTCTTTCTGGAACTCTGATGACAACAATGTTAGATCTTTTGTTATAGTTCCTATAGGAACCTGGGGTGCTTTCCATTTATTTTTTCAGTCTACTTTCTTTTTGTTGCTCAGATTGGATCATTTCTCATGTTCTATTTTTAAGTTTACTGGTTCTTTCCTTTGTCCCATCCATTCTACTGTTCAGCCCATTGATTGAGTTTTTTATTTCAATGATTGTATTTTTCAGTTCTAAAATTTTCATTTGTTCTTCTTTGCATCTTCGATTTCTTCGCTTGGCTTTTCTAACTTTTTTATTGTTTATTTTGAGTGTGTTTGCAGTTGCTTGTTGAGGCGTTTTTTTTTTGGTGGTTACCTTAAACTTCTTATCAGATAAGGTAACATCTGAGTCATATTGGTGTCAGCATCTGTTGACTGCCTTTTCTCATTCAAGTTGAGATTTTTCTTTTTTTTTTTCTTTTTGAGACGGAGTCTCGCTCTGTCACCCAGGCACTCAGGCTGGAGTGCAGTGGCGCGATCTCGGCTCACTGCAAGCTCCGCCTCCCAGGGTCACGCCATTCTCCTGCCTCAGCCTCTCCGAGTAGCTGGGACTACAGGCGCCCGCCACCATGCCCGGCTAATTTTTTTTTTTTTGTATTTTTAGTAGAGACGGGGTTTCACCGTGGTCTCGATCTCCTGACCTCGTGATCCACCCACCTCGGCCTCCCAAAGTGCTGGGATTACAAGCATGAGCCACCGCGCCCGGCCAGAGATTTTTCTGGTTCTTGGCAGGATGAGTAATTTTTAAATTATGACCTGGATATTCTGATTACAATGGTCCCCCATTCTCTGCAAGCGACACGTTCCAGGCCCTGCAGTGGATGCTCCAAACCGCAGAGTACTACCGAACCCTATGTATTCTGTGTGTTCTTCCTATACATACACACCTATGATAAAGTTTAATTTATAAATTAGGCACAGCAAGAGATTAACAACAATAATAAAACAGTTATAACACTGTACTGCAATAAAAGTTCTCTTTTATTTATGGTGAAGGTGATCTCCCCCTACCTCTCCACTTTCTCAAAATATTACTGCCCTCACCTGTTTTTGGACTGCGGTTGATGAGGGGTAACTGAAACCACAGAAAGCAAAACTGTGGATATAAAGACTACTGTGTTGTGTTTTGTGACTGTGGATCTTATTTGAGCAGACTTCTTTTGATACCACGCTGGCAGAAGGATGAAGGGCACTGGCTCATGGCTGCCAGGTTAGGATGAAAGCCCAGCTTCCTTGAGGAGTATGTGCACCTCCTTACCGCTGACAGGGGTGGGTATCAGCATCCCCAGCCTTCCACTCACAGCCCTGGCCATGGTGCCAGGGCCTCCTTACCATTAGACAGCGCTGGGAGCCTTTGCTGGTGGGTCAGGTGTGCACTTGTGCATTTTTCTGTGGTGCTTGGTTGGGGTAGGGCGGTTACTGTCTGAAAGTGTTCTGTCCTGCTAGACTGCCCATTTCTTGGTTCTTTGGCCAGAGAGCAGCTGTTCCAAGATGTTCTTGGCACTTCTTAAAAAACTGCCGGTGCTCCTTGGTGTTCCTGGGTTTCTGGCTTCTGCAGCATCCAATGCAGGACATAGAAGGCAAAAAGAAAACCCGGGAACTCACCACCACATCTAGCCAGCCTGTCCTTTCATGTTTGCTCCATACATAATGTCCAGGCAACTTTGCTCTACTGAGAGGGAAGAGTAGGAAGACATGTGTTTATTCCATTCTAGTCCAGAACCAGAAACTCTGTACAATTTTATAATATTGTTTTCTTTGACTCTATAAAACATTATTTTCCATTTGTTATCATTTTTCAGAATTTAGCAGGTCCTGTTTGATATCTTCTGCCGCAGAGGGTACTAGAATGAGTATTAGTTTTGAAAATGGGTGTATTTGTGTTTGCACACAGCTTACCTGCTGAGTGATCCAGGTAAATTAGGAAGCCTTATTGCGCCCCAGCTGCTTCATCTGTAAAACAAGTGCCCTGCTCTCTGTCTCACAGGGTTAGTGCACACACAGCAATGCACATGGCCTGTGTCACAGGGTGAACTCCAACACAGGCTCAGCCTGGGAGGCCACATGGGGTCTTGGCTTCACGCAGGAAGGAATTCAAGAGCCAGCCGACACAGTAAAGTGAAAGCAAGTTTATTAAGAAAGTAAAGGAATAAAAGAATGGCCACTCCATAGGCAGAGCAGCACTGAGGGTTGCTGGTTTGCTATTTTTATGGTTATTTCTTGATCATATGCTAAACGGGGTGGATTATTCGTGATTTTGGGTGGGGGGGTGTGGGAAGGGTGGGGAATTCCTGGAACCGAGGGTTCTTCCCACTTCCCACTTTCAGTCCATATAGTAACTTCCCCACGTTGCCATGGCATTTATAAACTGTCACGGCACTGGTGGGAGTGACTTTTAGCTGCTAATGCATGATAATTAGCGTCTAACGAGCAGTGAGGGTCATCAGAAGTCGCTTTCATTGCCATCTTGGTTTTGGTGGGTTTTGATCGGCTTCTTCACCGCACTTACCCGTTTTATCAGCGGGGTCCTTGTGACCCGTGCCTTGCACAACCAGGTCCTGCCCAACTCTTACCTCACCTGGAGCCCGAGCTTCTCAGGAACTGGTAGTTAGTATTTTCAACACTTTACGTTGATGTAAAGTTTCACAGTTTAATATCATTTAGTGTGAGACCTATAAAAAAAGGAGCACAAATATTATGTTCGGAGGATAATTACTTGTGATTTGGCATGGTTAGTAACATTTCCACATGCAGCCTCCTGTACCAGTCCTAGAGGCCATGGCAGCGTGGATGGGGTGGGGTTTGAACAGCAGCGGTGGCAGCTGTGGGCCCTCCTCCACCCCAACTGCACTGCCTGTTGCAGAAGCTTTCCCGGTGGCCACCCACCCTGTGGGTGCATGGTACTGACCAAGGCGAGTGCCCTCCTCACTTCACATCAATTCTCCATGAAAAAATGTGACCAACACAAACGTGCCAAGTCTTACTCAGATGTGACCTCCCCGTGGGGTCTCAGAATGCTAACTGTGGGCGTCAGTTCATCCACCAGCTTGCTCTCCTGACCTCAGTGACACCGATAGGGTCATACCTTGAGATGCTAAAAGAACGATGGAAGCGCTGTTGCGATCGCGAAGCTCTAGTGACAATGGCTCATCCACCCAGTGGGTTTAGCAACTGCAGCTCCTGTGGACTGCAGACAGTGAAGCCAGAGGACGTGGGAAGTCCTTGCACTGGAAGAGGCAAGGGAAAAAGAGAAATGCGTGGCCTGACCCACCACTGGGCTTTTCTGTTCTTCTCCACCTTTTTTTTTTTTTTTTTTTTGGAAACGGAGTCTCACTCTGTCGCCCAGGCTGGAGTGCAGTGGTGCGATCTTGGCTCACTGCAAGCTCCACCTCACAGGTTCAAGTCATTCTCTCGCCTCAGCCTCCCAAGTAGCTGGGACTACAGGCACCCGCCACCATGCCCGGCTAATTTTGTTTTTGTATTTTTAATAGAAACGGGGTTTCACCGTGTTAGCCAGGATGGTCTCGATCTCCAACCTCATGATCCGCCTGCCTCGGCCTCCCAAAGTGCTAGGATTACAGGTGTGAACCACCATGCCCGGCCTTTTTTTTTTTTTTTTTTTTGAGGCGGAGTCTCCTCTGTCACCCAGGCTGGAGTGCAGTGGCGTGATCTCGGCTCACTGCAACCTCTGCTTCTTGGGTTCAAGCAATTCTGCCTCAGCCTCCCAAGTAGCTGGGACTACAGGTGCGTGCCACCACACCTGGCCAATTTTTGTATTTTTAGTAGAGACGGGTTTCACCATGTTGGCCAGGCTGGTCTCAAACTCCTGACCTGGTGGTCCACCAGCCTCAGCCTCCCAAAGTGCGGCCTCCCAAAGTGCTGGGACTACAGGCATGAGCCACTGCACCTGGTCTGCACTATTGAATCTGCCCCTGCATTTTCTGCAGACCAGTGGCCCACGCCAGATCCGTCAGCTCCCTTACCATGAGAGAATATGAGCTGCAGAAACATTTTATTCTCTGTCTCCACATTCTGATCTTAAAAGCCCTGTTTTCAGGCATTGTTTCAGTGGCACAGGGGCCTCACTCTGGGGCAATATGCCCTCCTGTTTAAACTGGAGTTGGCTCGATGTTCTGTGCATAGGAAGAAAACGAAGGTAATGGTTTGACTGTCTTTAATGTTTGTGCGTTTCTCCTACAAAAATGCTTTTTAGGGCTGGGCGCAGTGGCTCATGCCTGTAATCCCAGCACTTTGGAAGGCCGAGGCAGGTGGATCATGAGGTCAGGAGATCGAGACCAGCCTGATCAACGTGCTGAAACCCCATCTCTACTAAAAATACAAAAAAAAAATTAGCCGGGCGTGGTGGCGCATGCCTGTAATCCCAGCTACTCAGGAGACTGAAGCAGGAGAATCACTTGAACCTGGGAGGCGGAGGTTGCAGTGAGCAGAGATCGAGCCACTGCACTCCAGCCTGGGTGACAGAGGGAGACTCCATCTCAAAATGCTTTTTACAAAAACAGCTAACTATCCTAAATATATATGCACCCAAAACAGGAGCTTACAGATTAATAAAGCAAGTCCTTAGAGACCTATAAAGAGACTTAGACTCCCACACAATAATAATGGGAGACTTTAAAACCCCACTGTCAATATTAGACAGATCGATGAGACAGAAAATTAACAAGGATATTCAGGACTTGACCTCAGCTCTGGACCAAGCAGATCTAATAGACATCTACGGAACTCTCTACCCCAAATCAGCAGAATATACATTCTTCTTAGCACCACATCGCACTTATTCTAAAATTGACCACATAATTGGAAGTAAAACACTCCTCAGCAAATGCAAAAGAACGGAAATCGTAATAAACAGTCTCTCAGACCACAGTGCAATCAAATTAGAATTCAGGATTAAGAAACTCACTCAAAACTGCACAACTACCTGGAAACTGAACAACCTGATCCTGAATGACTACTGGGTAAATAACAAAATTAAGGCAGAAATAAAAATAAGTTCTTTGAAATCAATAAGAACAAAGACACAATGTACCAGAATCTCTAGGACACAGCTAAAGCAGTGTTCAGAGGGAAATTTATAGTGCTAAATTCTCACATGAAAAAGCAGGAAAGATCTAAAATCAATACCCTAACATCACAACTGAAAGAACTAGAGAAGCAAGAGCAAACACATTCAAAAGCTAGCAGAAGACAAAAAATAACTAAGATCAGAGCAGAACTGAAGGAGATAGAGACACGAAAAACACTTCAAAAAAATCAATGAACCCAGGAGCTGGTTTTTTTAAAAAGATCCACAAAATAGACCACTAGCCAAACTAATAAAGAAGAAAAGAAAGAAGAATCAAATAGACAGAATAAAAAATGATAAAGGGGATATCACCACTGATACCACAGAAAAACAAACTACCATCAGAGAATACTATAAACACCTCTATGCAAATAAACTAGAAAATCTAGCAGAAATGGACAAATTCCTGGGCACATACACCCTCCCAAGTCTAAACAGGAAGAAGTCGAATCCCTGAATAGACCAATAAAAAGTTCTGAAATTGAGGCAGTAATTAATAGCCTACCAACCAAAAAAAGCCCAGGACCAGCTGGATTCACTGCCGAATTCTACCAGAAGTACAAAGAGGAGCTGGTACCATTCCTTCTGAAACTATTCCAACCAACAGGAAAAGAGGGAATCCTCCCTAACTCATTTTATGAGGCCAGCATCATCCTGATACCAAAACCTGGCAGAGACACAACAAAAAAAGAAAATTTTAGGCCAATATCCCTGATGAACATTGATGCAAAGATTTTCAAAAAAATACTGGCAAACCGAATCCAGCAGCACATCAAAAAGCTTATCCACCATGATCAAGTCAGCTTCATCCCTGGGATGCAAGACTGGTTCAACATACACAAATCAATAAATGTAATCCACCACATAAACAGAACCAATGACAAAAAACACAGGAGTATCTCAATAGATGCAGAAAAGGCCTTCAATAAAATTCAACACCGCTTCAGGCTAAAAACTCTCAATAAACTAGGTATTGATGGAACATATCTCAAAATAATAAGAGCTATTTATGACAAACCCACAGCCAATGTTATACTGACTGGGCAAAAGCTGGATGCATTCCTTTTGAAAACTGGCACAAGACAAGGATGCCCTCTCTCACCACTCCTATTCAACATAGTGTTGGAAGTTCTGGCCAGGGCAATCAGGCAAGAGAAAGAAATAAAGTGTATTCAAATAGGAAGAGAGGAGGTCAAATTGTCTCTGTTTGCAGATGACATGATTGTATATTTAGAAAACCCCATCGTCTCAGCCCAAAATCTCCTTAAGCTGATAAGCAACTTCAGTAAAGTCTCAGGATACAGAATCAGTGTGCAAAAATCACAAGCATTCCTATACACCAATAACAGACAGAGAGCCAAATCATGAGTGAACTCCCATTCACAATTGCTACAAAGAGAATAAAATACCTAGGAATGCAACTTACAAGGGATGTGAAGGACCTCTTCAAGGAGAACTACAAACCACTGCTCAATGAAATAAAAGAGGATACAAACAAATGGAAGAACATTTCATGCTCATGGATAGGAAGAATCAATATGAAAATGTCCATAGTGCCCAAAGTAATTTATAGATTAAATGCCATCCCCATCAAGCTACCATTGACTTTCTTCACAGAATTAGAAAAAATTACTTTAAATTTTATATGGAACCAAAAAAGAGTCCATATAGCCAAGGCAATCCTGAGCAAAAAGAACAAAGCTGGAGGCATCACGCTACCTGACTTCAAACTATACTACAAGGCTACAGTAACCAAAACAGCGTGGTACTGGTACCAAAACAGATATATAGACCATAAAACAGAACAGATTCCTCAGAAATAATGCCACACATCTACAACCATCTGATCTTTGACAAACCTGACAAAAACAAGCAATGGGGAAAGGATTCCCTATTTAATAAATGGTGTTGGAAAAACTGGCTAGCCATATGCAGAAAACTGAAACTGGACCCCTTCCTTACACCTTATACAAAAATTAAGTCAAGGCTGGGCGCAGTGGCTCATGCCTGTAATCCCAGCACTTTGGGAGGCCGAGGTGGGCAAATTAGAAGGTCAGGATATCGAGACCATCTGGGCTAATATGGTGAAACCCTATCTCTACTAAAAATACAAAAAATTAGCTGGGAGTGGTGGCGGGCGCCTGTAGTCCCAGCTACTAGGGAGGCTGAGGCAGGAGAATGGCATGAACCCGGGAGGCGGAGCTTGCAGTGAGCTGAGATTGCGCTACTGCACTCCAGCCTGGGCAATAGAGTGAGACTCCGTCTCAAAAAAAAAAAAAAAAAAATTAAGTCAAGATGGATCAAAGGCTTAAATGTAAGACCTAACACCATAAAAACCCTAGAAGAAAACCTAGGAAACACCATTCAGGACACAGGCATCGGCAAAGACTTCATGACTAAAACACCAAAAGGAATGGCAACCAAAGCCAAGATTATCAAATAGGATCTAATTAAACTAAAGAGCTTCTGCGTGGCAAAAGAAACTCTCATGAGCGTGAACAGGCAACCTAAAGAATGGGTGAAAATTTTTGCAATCTATTCATCTGACAAAGGGCTGATATCAAGAATCTACAAGGAATTTAAACAAATTTACAAGAAAAAAGCAAACAACCCCATCAAAAAGTGGGCAAAGGATATGAACAGACACTTCTCAAAAGAAGACATTTATGCAGCCAACAGACATATGAAAAAAAGCTCATCATCACGGGTTATCAGAGAAATGCAAATCAAAACCACAATGAGATACCATCTCATGCCAGTCAGAATGGCGATCATTAAAAAGTCAGGAAACAACAGATGCGGGAGAGGGTGTGGAGAAATAGGAGTGCTTTTACACTGTCAGTGGGAGTGTAAATTAGTTCAACCATTGTGGAAGACAGTGTGGCGATTCCTCAAGGATCTAGAACCAGAAATACCATTTGACCCTGCAATCCCATTACTGGGTATATGCCCAAAGAATTATAAATCATTCTACTATAAAGACACATGCACACGTATGTTTATTGCAGCACTGTTCACAATAGCAAAGACTTGGAACCAACCCAAATGCCCATCAACGATAGACTGGATAAAGAAAATGTGGCACATATACACCATAGAATACCCTGCAGCCATAAAAAAGGATGAGTTCATGTCCTTTGCAGGGACATGGATGAAGCTGGAAACCATCATTCTCAGCAAACTAACACAGGAACAGAAAACTAAACACCGCATGTTCTCACTCATAAGTGGGAGCTGAACAATGAGAACACATGGACACAGGGAGGAGAACATCACACACAGAGGCCTGTCAGCGGGTGGGGGAAGGGGGGAGGGATAGCATTAGGAGAAATACCTAACGTAGATGACGGGTTGATGGGTGCAGCAAACCACCATGGCACATGTATACCTGTGTAACAAACCTGCACATTCTGCACATGTATCCCAGGACTTAAAGTAAAATAAAAAAATATTAAAAAATGCTTTTTAATTTTCTCTAATATCTGTTGCTTTTTATACTTGAAATGAGTAAAAGCAAATGTACTATTTGATCCAGCACAAAATGTTATATTTAATTATATTTAGTGGGATATCTTATCAGTTCATCATGCCATGTGAGTAAGTTGGAGGAACATGAAAGCATGAAAGTTTCCTTGTGTTCTTTGGTTTTGGTGAACTATGTTGTTTTTTACTTCTGAGCTGTGTGGTCTTGGACGAGCTGCTCTACTTCTCAGGGCCCCAGCTGGATCATTTGTAAAACGGAGATAATAAGAGCTCACCTTCAGAGGGCTGTCATGCTGATTATGTGGGTTAAAAGATTAAAGTGCTCAGGACATTTTTTGGCAGATTAGCAAGCTCAACTAATGTTAGCCCTTGTTTTTGTTGTGACTGTTATTAAACAGAATAATACAAATGCTAGGAGTAATTCCTCCCCGGCATTCACTTTGCAACTTGCCTTCCCTTCTCTTGGTTGTTATGGTTGGATTAGTATTTGCAAACCTCTCTGGAATTGGGTAAGGAACAGACAGTTTTATGTCAGGAAACGGGCGACCCCCGTGTGACCCTCGAGTTCTCTGCTCCAGCTGCTCAGGTGCAGTCTTGCTAGGGTTTGGCTCTTCAGCCTTTACACCCTATTGTATATGTGTTACCTTCTATC
This sequence comes from Nomascus leucogenys, assembly GCF_006542625.1. Classification (NCBI taxonomy): domain Eukaryota; kingdom Metazoa; phylum Chordata; class Mammalia; order Primates; family Hylobatidae; genus Nomascus; species Nomascus leucogenys. Next base: position 3,440,265 of record NC_044384.1, read on the forward strand.
TTTCATGTTTAGAAAGATTTGTATCTAAGTACGCTATTTATAGGTGCTTAAGAGATGCATCACAATACCCTACAATACTTCTTACCTTAGCAAGTTTGTTGGCAACTGCAGTGCTCGGCCTCCAGGGGTCCTTGGCACCCTGTATTCTTTTTTGTTTTGTTTTGTTTTTTGATACTGGGTCTTCCTCTGTTGCCCAGGCTGGAGTGCAGCGGGACCATCATAGTTCACTGCAGCCTTGAGCTCCTGGGCTCAAGCGATCCTCCTACCTCAACCTCCCAAAATGCTGAGACCACAGGGGCACACCACCATTCCTGGCTAATTAAAAAAAAAATTATAAAGATGGGATCTGGCTGTTTCCCAGACTGGTCTTGAACTCCTGGGCTAAAGAGATCCTCCCACGCCTGCCTCCCTAAGTGCTGGGATTACAGGTTTGAGCCATGGCCTCTGGTTCCCTGTGTTCTTTTTTTTTTTTTTTGAGATGGAGTCTCCCTCTGTCGCCCAGGCTGGAGTGCAGTGGCGCAATCTCGGCTCACTGCAAGCTCCGCCTCCCGGGTTCATGCCATTCTCCTGCCTCAGCCTCTCCTAGTAGCTGGGACTACAGGCGCCCGCCACCACGCCCGGCTAATTTTTTGTATTTTTAGTAGAGACGGTGTTTCACTGTGGTCTCGATCTCCTGACCTCGTGATCTGCCCGCCTCGGCCTCTCAAAGTGCTGGGATTACAAGCGTGAGCCACCGCACCCGGCCCCCTGTGTTCTTAAGATCTGAAGTGGGGCCTTGAGTTACACGACTCCATTTGCCCTTCAGGAACATTTGCCGGTTCCTTCTTAGCATCTTCCACCCTTCTAGTTGATGGCCAGTTGAGTATCTGATTATTTGTTCCAGGATCTTTCCAAGTAATGATTCAAAGGTGAACAGTCTGTAACTGGGTACTAGGTCATCTCTTTTAAACAGTGGCCACAGTGTCTCCTTTGAAAATCCCCCCGAGACTCTCTTTGTCCTCTGGGACTTCTCCTGTGACTGCCTGTGTCCCACAGTGACTGATGTGTGCCAATGTGTGAAATGGCCTGGAGTGTAAAACATCAGACTTCCCCAGAGCAAACGCATCCTTTGCAAAGTGATTATTTGGTTATTCGTCTTCCTCTATTAATTTGGTTTTCCACCCGTGCATCTATATGGAGGTTATGCAAGCTTGATGTTCACAGAAGCATTCTTCAGCAAAGATAATTAATTCAAACATTAAAAATATATACATTCTGTTGTTTTGCTTTCCTCTTTCAGAAAGGGAGTTTTAAAAACTTTTTTCCTTCACCTAGTAGACCTGGCAGTATATGAATGTTTGTTATTTCTCCTGTGCTGTGGAGTCCTCGTAAGCTTTGCCACCTTACAGCTGCACCACTCGCGAAGACCCTGTTTTTGCCATCTAGCTGAATTGTGACCTCAGGAAGATGAAGTTTGGATGTTGCTGTTCTTATGGCAAACACAGGTTACACACCAATACAGGGGGCTGGATGCTGGTCCCCCCGGGCATGGCGTGAATTCTTCAGAGTATGGATGTATGCAGTGTACGGGTGGGGGGTGTCCCTGTTCGTGTAAGCTGACTCCAGATGGCCTGTTCCAACTCTGTCCCCAGCCCCTCCAGGGTGGGGCCTCACCTGCCTGAGGCTGTTCACCCCCAGCCTCTTGCTGCGACAAGCCCCTCGTGCTGTCCAGGCCTTCTTGGAAGAGGCACCAACCATTCCTGGCTACTTCCCAAGGAGCCCATCTGGTGAAGGGAAATGAACCATCCTCACGGTGGAGACAGTGATGGCAGCTGGTACAGACATCCTCTGCCTGCTCCTCCTCCCCATTCTGGTCTCTCCCTCCAAATACACCTGGATTGGCTGGGCCAACATCTCCCTGGGGAATGGGACCCCTCTGTCCTATGAAAACAGCTCTAATCACTGTGAGTCCCCATTTGGTGTGCACTCCATGAAGTTGGTTTTGGGAGAGACACCTGATTGGGAGCCATAGCTGTGTCTACTGCACCAAGGATCTACAGCCCCATCCCTTTGCCTTATCTTCTCCCCTCTTTGTGTTCTTGTAGACAGATGGGAAGGGAGATGGGGCGGGGGGCAGATGGAGTGTTTGGAGGGGCAGATCAGCCTGGACTGATCGCTCCCTGGACCTGATGAGCAGCTGAAGTCACCCCTGGACCCTCCCACTGCTACTGTTATCTGTGGGACTCTGTTTCCCAGGGTCTGGGCCTTCCTCTTTCCAGAGTCGCTCCTCCTCCAGAAGGTAGGCATCCTTCAGTAGCATCCTAAGAAGGGTGCAGAGGGGCACGGTTCTGAGGGCCTGGCAGGACTACACGTCTTTATTTTACCTTCATGTTTTATGGTTTGGTATAAAACTATAGTTTTACTATAGTTTTCCACTTAGCATTTCCCTAGTTTATTTACTTTTTATTTTTATCAAAGAAAATGTCCAATAGAGCCAGACCCTACTCCAGGCCGTTCCTTTGGTGCTGACCACTGACCCCATCCATTTAAGTAATATGTGTGTACCGGCAATGCCGGCTTCATCCACTTTCTCCTATTGTTGCCTTGTTGTTTTTGGTTGGTTTTCACAGTAGGTCCTAAAATTTCTATTTTTGAAACTCTAAATATATATAAAGAAAGAGAGAGTAGTATAACGGACCCCTGTGAACACGCACCACGCAGCCTCAACAAAGATCAACTCCTGGGCAGCTGTGTCTCCCAGGCCGCAATACGGGCCACAGTGCCCATGTTGAAGGCACTGCGGCATCTTCTAACCTCCCTGCAACTGAGCAACTCACTTCCATTCTAATGCCTCTTCACCTGGGAGCTGCTTGTTTGTTGTTCCCATTTTAAAGCCCTCAAGATCATCTACTGAATGATGGCGTCTTGGAATTTCATGACGATAGACCTGTGATCATGTCTCCTTTCATTCTGCTGGTCCTTGGCAGGTCTCTTACATTTGGGCACTTGTTAGTGCTGTCTTTTGACTGTTTATTTTTTGTACTTTTTTTTTTTATCTTTTTGTTTACTTCCTTTCACTGAGACCGGTCTACAGACTGGTACGGGGGGGGGGGGGGGGGGGGGGGGGGGGGGGGGGGGGGGGTGACTTTTATTGACTTTTCTTCCTTCTACAGAATTTTTTTTTTGAGACGGAGTCTCACTCTCTTGTCAGGCTGGAGTACAGTGATGTGATCTCGGCTCACTGCAACCTCTGCCCCCCAGGTTCAAGCTATTCTCCTGTCTCAGCCTCCTGAGTAGCTGGGACTACAGGTGCCTGCCACCACGCCCAGCTAATTTTTGTATTTTTAGTAGAGACGGGGTTTCACCATGTTGGCCAGGATGGTCTCAGTCTCTTGACCTCATGATCCACCCGCCTCAGCCTCCCAAAGTGCTGGGATTACAGGCGTGAGCCACTGCGCCTGGCCAGAAATTTTGTTTTATTTTAGTTTCATTCCTACAAATTCCAGGAGCTGTGATTTATTCTCTCTCTGTGTGCACGTGTGCGTTCATCCTGCTGTTTTATGAATGCAGCATTTGCCTATCTAAGGATGTTAATATAGATTTTTTAAAAGTTTTTTTTCTGCTCTCTTTATAGACTGCTTCCTCTATGTTAATTTTTGTAACTTTCATTTTTTTTAAAATCAAATTTCTTGTGGTGCTGGACTGTCCTTTCACACTGACGACCGAGGTACTAAAAACCAGACTGAGTCACGGTAGGGCCTGTGGGCTAGGGGTGTCGTTCATTTCCCCTGCGGGGAAGGCCGCCCACCCATGGCTTCTGATTGTCTGGGAGCAGGTGGTCAGGGGCTCCCGCACTGAGGAAACCTTTCCTGGGCCCCCTGCATGGAGCGCCCCATCCCTGTGAGATGGAGAAGGAGGGCGAGAGCTCCGGCCCTGTGGCCCAGCTGTGGGAGGAGACCCTTTCTGTTGTACTCCTTGTGGTAAGCGACCTCTTCCTGTCCACATCTTCAGCTGTAGACACGTTCCCTGTACTTTACCACCTCTCATCTGTTCCTGCCTTCTGTACCCTTGTTGAAATATCTCACTGGCTGCTGTTTTTCCTCTCATTTTCTTTGTTACTGTGAATAATATCTTTAAAACTATTATGCAGAGTTTTAGGTAAAAGAGAAGATAAAATCCATCTGGTCAATCCACTGTGTTAAATAGAACATATATTTTTGAAAGTTCTTTTTCTTTCTTTTTCTGATTTCAGTTTTCTTCCCTTTATATATTGTGTCTTGCTTTTTGCTTTTTTTTTTTTTTTTTTTTTTTTTTTTGCCACTCATTCCTCTAACCCATCTACCTCCAAGAGATTGATTTCTAAATCTCCCATGATCTCTTCCCTGTTAAAGATCAGATTACTGGCCGGGCACGGTGGCTCACGCCTGTAATCTCAGCACTTTGGGAGGCCGAGGCGGGCAGATCACGAGGTCAGGAGATCGAGACCATCCTGGCTAACACGGTGAAACCCCGTCTCTACTAAAAATGCAAAAAAAATTAGCCACGCGTGGTGGCGGGCGCCTGTAGTCCCAGCTACTTGGGAGGCTGAGGCAGGAGAATGGTGTGAACCTGGGAGGTGGAGCTTGCAGTGAGCCAAGATTGCGCCACTGCACTCCAGCCTGGGCGACAGAGCGAGACTAGGTCTCAAAAAAAAAAAAAAAAAAAAAAAAAAAAGAACAGATTAGCAACAGATCTTGTTCTGTTTGATTCCTCCAACGTTCTAAGGGAGGAAGTTCTCTCCAGTGTAGACCAAAAATCGACTTGGTGATCTGTGGTCAGCTGAATTGTTTTTCCAGAATGTAACAGGAGTTTAATGCCCCATCATAACCAGATGTAACTGAAAGCTTTGGTGAGTTGACCAAAAAAGGTTTCCTCGACCTCTTCATCATGTGGGCATCTATAAATAGACTCTACCACGATGTTGCCCTCCATCTTAATCCCCCTTGCCTTAGCACAGTCTAGTTAAGGGCTTCAGGTTTCCTGAGAGATTTTATTCAGCGGATCGCAGTGTTTATCCACACGGATGCAGTGTTCCCTGCCATGATGATATAATGTGAGAATGTGAGAGATTTTTTGCCCTGCAAGGAAAGAATTGAATTTCTCATTAAGTTGAAGAAATTTTTATGATCATTGAATTATTAAGCTCTGGTCTTTTCAGAAAGCTACCAAGGGGAGGGAAGGAAAAAAATAAATAATAAATGGTGTTTTTTGTGCAAAGTTTACATTTTTTTTTCCAGGGAACAAGAAGGACGCTGATAAAACCCCAGATACTTTGCTCATCCATGTCTGCTCCACACATTTCTCCTAGACGGTGGCACCTCCTTTCCACCCTGACTTGGAGGGGCTTCATTTCAGATGGGCCGTGATTCACATTTTCTTACAGTACTTTGAGCTCTTGAAAGCCCTGGTAGAGATCTTTATCATTTCCTGCTTTAGCCCGGCTCCCGAGCTGTGGTGGCTGCATTTCTTTGGTCCTGTTTTTTATGAGCCTCACCCTTTGAGTACCAATAAAGGCTGCAGTAAAGGGACTGATCCAGACCCAGATAACTGCATGGCCAGAACAAAGTGCCCCAGCCTGAGCACCATGACGATAAATGGAGCTACACTGAAGCAAAAAGTTCCAGAAAAATGAGAAGAGAGGTGCCACAAGAGAGAGCGGGACTCTTAATCTTTTGGAACTAAAAATTAACTATTACTTCCACTACTTCAATTTGGAGGCTATTTGAAGGAGCAGTTGACATATGCTTTTATACAAATTTGTTGATCTGTATTTTCCTATATTTACCTTATGTGCTCCTCAGTCATAACACTGCTAGAATGTCCTTTGTGTAATTTAAAAAGCGACAATGGAATTTTTTGAAGTATGCAGGGGGAGAAGTGAAAAGATGTCCATGGAGCAGGATGCTCCTTATCCTGGCCCCCATCTGTCATCAGAGGCACTGGGAACAGTCTCTGTTTTTCCTAGGAGCAGCGATCACGTAAACTAATTGACAAAGTAAGCTGATTTCTGCCTCCTAACAGTTACTGAGTGCTTAACATTATAGGAAATACAGTCTAGGTGTAAATTACTTACAAGGGATGTTTCAAAAAGTAGTCCTAAAAATCATTCAATCACCAAGAAATTATCCTTCACATAAATGTGTCAGGAGCAGTATGCATTGATATTTTGAGTAAATATTTCAGTTTTATGTCGAATGTATATCAGTTGCTTCTGAAAAATAGATTGTAAGCAAGCAGATGGGGAATTCAAAATGGACTTTAAGAGGATCAATTGTATTTAGAATCAGTTGTATTAGAAATGCAGTATAATAAGAGGTATCTTTCTCGGAGCTGTAAGTATTATTATAACCTGGGATTTGTTTCCTGTACATCTGGATATAGATCATTATGTAAATAAAAGAAATGCCTTTTCAATATTCAAAAGTTTTTTTTCTTTTTGAAGCACAGCTAGTTATGTTTTGTTGATAAGGGAACATTAAATCTTTAATTTATTCCAAATTTTAGTCACGATACTCAAACTGCTCTCACTCATTTTAGGTTGAGACTTTTCCAAGCCAGGATTGGGCTGATGCCGGGGACCTCCTGTGAGCAAGAGGGTGCATGCCATGCATGACAAAGGCAGGAGCTGCTCAGTCCAAACCCGGGTCCCCCAACCACCGTCTAGCGGACGTGTAACATCGGGCAAGTGACGCAGCTTTCCTCTCGCATTTTCCTATAAAATGGAGCTAAATATAGTCCCTACCTTATAGGGTTCTTATGAGGATTAAGTGAGTTACTGTGGAAAAATCACTCAGGACAGCAATTGGTTATTGGTATCATATAAGGGGAAACATGGACTTGCTCAGATAATACCAACGATTGACCCTTTTCTGCTGGGTATGTCCAGACAGTAAAACTCTGTGCTTCAAAAAGTAAAGAACTGGTTCCATAGATGTGGGACATGAGCAGTGGTGGTGCTGTTGGAAATGTTGCTTTTTTGTTTAATGTGAACAATACCATTTGTTCTTGGGTGGTTTTGCCCAGGTATTATAGGCAAGGGGTCTTTGAAAAATGAATTTATGGCCAGAAGTGGCTGTATCTTCTCAAGCAAAGCCCTCGGTGGTTACTGATACCATCAGTAACTGAAGGCTATTCTGGTTAGGGCTGAAATTCTTTTCCTTTTACAGAAGTTGGAGACACCAGATAAAAGACACTAAAAAGTTATAAAGTAGATTTAGTGTCGAGTACGTTCCAGCATTCTCCATTAATTGTGTGGTTTCAAATAGCAAAGGGCTACCTCCTCTTGAAGACAACTCATGAGAGGATGATGGGGAGGAGATGGGTCCTGGAGGACCAGGAGCAGGGAGACACAGCCATTTGTGGGAAAAGCCCGCGGAAAGGGCATCCAGCCAGACTCCAGATCCCTCGTTTTTCCTTTGGCCAACTTCATTGCATCAACTCGTAGCTGAGGTACACTAGCAAATTGTAACAGTGCATAGACTACTTAATAGGCGATCAAGTGGACCAAGAGGAAAAGTGGGACCTTCCTGGGGCACACATGCAGGCAACATGGAAACTATAGTCATTTCCTGGTGCTACCTCTCAGCCAGGCAGTGTCCTTAGTGATACTGCTTATGCCTTACTCTCACCCTGTGTGGTTACGATCCTCCACTGCACGGGTAATGAACATGAGGCACTGAAGGTAACTTGCCCAGTGTCCCACAAGGCTGTGGTGTGAATGTTCACATCACCCAAAGCATTGAAATCCTAACTCCCAAGGTGGTGGTATTTGGAGATGGGGCATTTGGGAGCAGATAAGGTCGTGAGGCTGAAGCTCTCATAGATGGAATTAGTGCCTTTATAAAAGAGGCCCCAAGAGAGAGTGCTTGCCTGTCCCTTCCACTGTGTGAGAACACAGCAATAAGGTACCATCTATGAACCAGAAAGTAGGTCTTCAACAGACCCCAAATCTGCCTTGACTTTGGACTTGCCAGCCTCTAGAACTATGAGAAATACAGTTTTCTTGCTTATGAGCCACCCAGCCTATGGTACTTTGCTATAACAGCCCAAACAGACTGAGACACACAGTGAGTGGACCCTGTGAGGCCAGAGTCTGTCCCTTGGCCACCACTGTTGAAGGCCAAAAGGGTGAGGGTCGTGATCAACTCAGTACACCACTGGAGGCTATATGAGTTAACAGCAAACTGTTCTCATGAAAGCAGGATGTTGGCAAACTGACAAACTGTGTCTGCTGCCCAGAAAGAATGCTGAGGGCAGTCACAACCCAGGCACAAGTCTTGCTTGTGATTAGGCACACCTAGAGCCTGCTAGCAATAATGTGAACCTGGGATCAATTAAGCAGCTGACCAATCATCACCTCCTCCTCCCTGTTCTTTCTACCCAATAAATACAAAGGGCTGGAGAAGCTCAGGGATGCTGCCTTTGCTCATGAGAAGCGGGGAGCTCTCTTCTTCTTCCCCTGGCCCTTTCCTTTAAAACAGTTTCTTTTGTCTTAAGTTTTCATTTCTACGTTCATCCCCCTTCATTCAGTCTCATAATGACGGTCTCAAGTAGTAACAGTAGGAACTGCTGTAATGACGGTCTCAAGTGGTAACTGTGGCAGTCTGTCACATACCAGCTGTCTTTCTTCCTAACTGCTTAGTACCTGGCTCCCTTGTGCATTCATGAGACCTGCTCTTCCCTTTCATCTCACTCCTTCCACTCAGTCTGGAAGTTCTCAAGCACCACTGCTGAATCAGCAAAAAGTGAATGTGACAGACACAGTCACTGCCTTTTGAGAAAATTAAATCCCAGACAGACAACACTGCTATGGGCAGAATGTATAAAGGATCCCTCGAATAAGACACAAATGCTACACCTCACCTTCAGGAACTGTTGTGGTTTGGATATAGTTTGTTTGGCTCTGCCGAGTCACATGTTGAAGTTGGTTCTCTAGTGTTGGAGATGGGGCCTGGTGGGAGGTGTTTAGGTCTTGGGGACAGATCCCTCATAAATGGCTTGGTGACGGTCTCATTTGTGCGAATTGTCACTCTTAGTTTGCATGAGAACTGATGGTAATAAAAAGCCTGGTGGCCAGGCGCGGTGGCTCATGTCTGTAATCCCAGCACTTTGGGAGGCCCTGGAGGTGGAGTTTGCAGTGAGCCGAGATCACGCCACTGCACTCCAGCCTGGTGACAGAGCAAGACTCTGTCTCAAAAAAACAAAACAAAAATAAAGATAATAAAGATTAGAGCAGAAGGAAATGAAACTTAAATGAAAACAGTACAATCAATGAAATCAAAAGTTGTTTTTTTGAAAAAGTAAACCAAATTGACAAATTTTGCCAGACTAAATAAGAAAAAAATGAGAAAACACCCAAATAAATAAAATCAGAGATGAAAAAGGAGGCGTTACAACTGATGCCACAGAAATTCAAACAATTATTAAAGGCTACCATGGACAACTATATGGCAAGAAATTGGAAAACCTAGAAGAAATGGATAAATTCCTAGACACATGCAGCCTGCCTAGATTGCACTTTGAAGAAATCCAGAATAACAAATAACAACAGTGAAGCCATAATAAAAAGTCTCCCAGCAAAGAAAAGCCCCAGACCCAATGGTTTTACTGCCTAATTTTACTAAACATTTAAGGAAGAACTAACACCAATTCTATTCAAACAATTCTGGAAAATAGAGTACAAACTCATTGTATAAGGCCAGTATTACCCTGATACCTACACCAGACAAATACACGTCTAAAAAAGAAAACTACAGGCCAATATCCCTAATAAACATTGATAAAAAAAATCCTGATGAATATTGATGCAAAAATACTAGCAAATCAAAGTCAATAATACATTAAAAAGATCATTTATCATGACCAAGTGAGATTTATCCTAAGGATGAAAGGATGGTTCAACGTATGCAAACCAAATCAATCAATGCGATACATCTTATCAACAGAATGAAGAACAAAAACCATATGTTCATTTCAATTTACACAGAAAAAGCATTTGATAAAATTCAACATCCCTTTGTAACTTAAAACCCTAAAAAAAAAAAAAAAAAACTGGGTATAGAAGGGACATAACTCAACATAATAAAAGCCCTATATGACAGACCCACAGCTAGTATCATACTGAATGGGAAATAACTGAAGGCCTTTTCTCTAAGATATGGAACAAGACAAGGATGCCAACTTTCATCACTATGTTATTCCATCAGCACTATGTTATTCAACGTAGTCCTTGAAAGTCCTAGCTAAAGCAGTCAGACAAGAGAAAGAAATAAAGGACATCCAAATCACAAAGGAGAAAGTCAAAGTATCCTTGTTTGCAGATGATATGAACTTATATTTGGAAAAGCCTGAAGACTCCACCAAAAAATGATTAGAACTGAAAAACAAATTTAGTAAAGTTTCAGGATAAAAAAATTAACACAATAATTGTAGCACTTCTATATACCAACAGTGAAAAATCTGAAAAAACAAAAACAAAAACAAAAAACAACCACACACATCTATACTATTAATAGCTACAAATAGCTACAACTAAAATTAAATACCTAGAAATTAACCAAAGGAGTAAAAGCTCTCTACAATGAAAACTATAAAATGTTGATGAAGGAAATTGAAGAGGATACTTTTGGGAATCCTATTGATAGATAGCAAACCCACTCTTTCACCCCAAATTCTGCATCAATAATAATTTTTAAGATAAATGTTGGGATTTTTATTTGCATCATCCTAGTGATTTTTTTGAGACAGAGTCTCCCTCTGTCACCAGGTTGGAGTGCAGTGCCACGATCTTGGCTCACTGCAACCTCCTCCTCCCAGGTTCAAGCAATTCTCCTGCCTCAGCCTCCTGAGTAGCTGGGACTACAGGCACCTGCCACCACGCCCAGCCATTTTTTTTTTTTTTTTTGTATTTTTAGTAGAGACAGGGTTTCACCATGTTGGCCAGGATGGTCTTGATCTCTTGACCTCATGATCTGCTCACCTTGGCCTCCCAAAGTGCTGGGATTACAGGCGTGGGCGCCGTGCCCAGCCTGCTGGCCAACTTTCTGTTTTTCCTTCTTTGCTAATAGAATCTTGATTTGTTCAGGTCTTGGGAACCCAGTAAGTGGAAGCTGGTTATTGTAAGTCAATCTTGGCAATTCTACTTCCCTTGCTACTGATTATTTTATGTGTGGTTAGTCAATACAATGCTGTCTCATAATGTTTAAAAAGAGTTGGTTAAAGGTTTTATTAGAGGAGTTCACTCCTAATAAAAAGGGATCCAGTGAGGACTTCAAGTCCAGGCTTTTATCGGAAGGACGCTGTTCTCCCTGCTCCTTCTACTAAGTAAAACTATAGACCCTGAACATAATACAAGAGACAACCAAAGGAGACTGCTAGAAGATGGAAAGAGGAAGGCAAGCTGGTTAGAGGTCCCAGGACTAGAGAAACAAAATAATAGCAGGACATCTTATAACCCGCCATCCAGCAGAGAAAGAAAATCCCTGACCCACAACCTAGCCACAGAAGGTGGCTCAAGTAGCTTCATTCCTCCTCCAGATTTGTGGAATCCCACCACCAACACCAGGTAAGCCCAGCAGCACCAAGAAGAAGGATCACTCAGGAGCCCCACTAGTAAGTGACCAGAGGAATCACTTCCCCGAGGACCTGAGCCTCCACTCCCCTAACCAGGGACATGTGAGACGTAGGCAAGGACTTACTGCAGCAAGCACCTAGCCTAGGAAGTTTATTCATCCCCACTGTCTGCAGACTCCTTTCCCCAACCTGTGGGCACCAGGGACCTAGCATGAGGAAACTATCTGCCTATTTAGGCAGCACCAGTAGGGACCACTGGGAGATCCAGCAGTACGAAAAAAATGAGCAGCCCAAAATAACTCCACAAAAGCTCTGAAGATTAAATTGTCGTTGGAACCACAGCATACGAAAAAAGGCCAAGATCTGTGTGCTTAAACCTAATCAGGATGGCTACCCGCTAAAACAAAAGAATTAAATAGGGCCCATAGTTCCCCAACATAATAGTTAAAATGTCCAAGATACAACGGAAGATCACCTGTCATACCAAGATTCTGGAAAACCACGACTTGAATAAGAAATTACAGTCACCTGACATTGACGTGGAGCTGAATCAGAGGTTGAATTGTCTGGAAAGAATTTTCAAACAGCCATCGTAAAACTGCTTCAACAAGCATTACAGGCTCTCTTAAAACAAATAAAAAATTAGAAAATCTGATCTAGAAAATAAAAGTTATAAAAAAGAACAAAATGGAAATTACAGAACTTAAAAAATAGTAACAAGCTTTGCTCACTAGTAGAGTTAAGACAGCAGAAGATAAAATAGAGCAAACTTGAGGATTGAGCAAAACAACTTGCCCAAAATAAAGAACAGAAAATAGAGTGAAAAAGATGAACAGAGTTGCAGGCACCAGTGGGAGAATAACAAAAGATGCAACATTTGTATTATTAGATTTCAAGAAGGAAAGAAGAAAGAGAGGAGACAAAAGGATATTGAAGAAAATTATGGGTGAAAACTTCCAAATTTTGGTGAAAGACATAAACCAACAGATTCAAGAGGCTGAAAAAACCCCAAAGGGAATAAATCCAAATAAATTCATGCCAGGGAACCATATATGTCTGAAAACTAAAGACAAGGAAAAAAATCTTGAAAAGTTCCAGGAAGAAATAACACATTCACAGTAAGTGAGCACCATTTTGAATGACAGCAGATTTCTCATCAGAAACCATGGAGACCAGAAAGAAGTGGCACAATATTTTCCCAGTGATGAAAGAAAAAGACTGTCTGCTGCTAATTCTATATCTGGTGAAACTATCCTTCAGGAATGAAGGGGAAATAAAGACATCCTCAGATGAAGGAAAACTAAAAGAATTTGTCACCAGATATTTACCTTTAACCCTTTTCCCATTTGCCCCAAGAATACTCGCCAGCAGTGCTTGCAGCGGCAGCGCTTACCCTGATATAACTTTGCCAAGAGATATCTTTTTTTCTTTTTTTTTTTTTGAGGCATAGTCTTGCTCTGTCGCCCAGGCTGGAGTGCAGTGGCGCAATCTTGGCTCACTGCAAGCTCCGCCTCCCGGGTTCACACCATTCTCCTGCCTCAGCCTCTCCGAGTAGCTGGGACTACAGGCGCCCACCACCACGCCCGGCTAATTTTTTGTATTTTTAGTAGAGACGGGGTTTCACCATGGTCTCGATCTCCTGACCTCGTGATCCGCCCGCCTCGGCCTCCCAAAGTGCTGGGATTACAAGCGTGAGCCACCGCGCCCAGCCAGAAGTTTTTCAAACAGAAAATGATAAAAGTAAAAACCCTGGTGCATCAGGAAGTAAGAAGGGACAATTGAAAGAGTAGAAATGTACGCATCCCAAAGATTATCCTTCCCCTCCTGTGTTGCATAAATCATGTTGATTATTTTTTAAGTGAATAAGGTAAAACAAACTAATAGGAGGGAGATTTCCACACTTCACTTGAAGTAATAAAATGTTAACACCAATATCTGGGGAGACGGGCCAAGATGACTGTCTAGAAGCAGCCAGTGTGCGTGGCTCTCACAGAGAGGAACAGAAGGGGCGAGTAAATACAACTCCTGCAGCTGAAACATTCAGGTCATTGCATTGGGATTAATCAAGGAAACAACTTGACCCACAGAGAATGAAGAGAAGCAAGACAGGACAATGGCCCCCCTGGGAGCAACATGGAGCCAGGGGATCCTCCCTCGCCCAGGGAAGCAGTGAGTGAATGAGCCGCCCGGGAAACCAAGCTTCTCCCACAGATCTTTGCAACCTTTGGGTCAAGAGATCTCCTTGTGAACCCACTCACCAGGGCCTTCGGTCTTCAGTCTGACACAGAGCTGCCTGGAGTCTGGGCAGAGCAGCTGCTCAGGCATGCATGGAGACCCTGGAGCCTTAGATCCTTGGGCTTTCTGGCAAAAGTAGCTGCAGCTCTGGCAAAGAGGGAGATTAGACTCCCATACATACCCCCAGGAAAGAGGCTGAATCCAGAGGGCTGAGCAGCAACAGCCTGCAGACCCCACTTCCACGGCACTCCACAAGATAAAGGCCCCCCGGCTTGGAATTCTAGCCAGCTACCAGCACTGCCCTGCACCTCTCTAAGAAGGAGCTCCCGGGGTGAGGGGTGGGCCACCATCTTTGCTGTTCAGGTGATTTAGCCCTTCCAGCCTCCAGGCTCTGGAGAGTCTGAGCCAACCTGGGGCGGAAGAGATCCCTTAGCACAGCACAGCTGCTCTACCCAAACGTGGCCAGACTGTGGCTTAGCAGGTGCCTGATGCCGTTCTCGCTCACTGGGCCAGACCTCCCAACCAGGGCCTCTAGCCACCCCTGCCGGAGATCTCCAGCTGACAGAGATCTGAAGTCCCCCTCAGATGGCGCGCCCAGATGGACAGGTGGACAGGTGGGCCGCCAGCTCCTTGCTTTTTGGGGTGACTTTGCCGTTCCAGCCTTTGGAGTTGGGAGTATCTGAGGCGACAGGGGGCTGAAGTGGACCCCAGCACAGCACAGCTGCTCTGCCACAACGTGGCCAGACTCTGCTTTTTGAAGCGGGTCCTGATCCCGTTCCTTCCCGCTGGGTGGGGCTTCTCAACCGAGGTCTCCAGCCACTGCCTACAGATGTCTTTCACCCGGCAACAAGTCCGCTCCTCCCTGGGACAAAGCTCCCACAGGGAGGGACAGGCTGTCGTCTTTGCTGTTTCTCAGCCTTCCCTAGTGACATGCCCAGGTTCTGGAAAATCCGAGGTGACTAGAGACTGGAGTGGGCCCCAGGCATAGCACAGCAGCCCTGCAGAAAAGTGGCCAGATTGTTATGTGGGTGCCCGTTCCCACATCTCCTCACCGGGCAGGTCCTCCAGGCCTGGGCCTCCAGCCACCGCCCGCCAGAGCTATTGAGCACCAACTCAGCATCTCCCTGGACAGCCTCCAGGGGCAACTGAAAGTCTCTCTGTCACGGGGTGAAGACCCTAAGTGCCTTATCCACATCCCCAACAAGTGGCAGCCAACCCTAGGAGAGGAGGCCAGTCCATTTCCCACGGGTCTCAAACACCTCCTCCTTTAATTAAAAGAGGACTGCCTAGGGTTGGGTCGCATCCATGAAGATGTGCTGTGACAGGATGTGCTGTTGGAGCTGCAACCGACCCGTGATGGAAACTGAGAACACTGTAGAAGGGATGACCAGGAACGTGTTTAACCAACAGGGGAACCACCCTCTTCTCAATGTCTTATTCTGTGGGATAAGCCAATTACTCATCGATTATGAGACTTGTAATCTGTTATTTGCAACCAAAATACTCTACTTGATCTCTGCTTGAAAACCCAAGCTACCTCCAATAAAAGAATTATTGGAATAGTTTCCAGACAAAATATAAAACATCCAGTTACATTTAAATTTCAGGTAAACAGTGAATACATTTTTAGTATAAGTATGCCCCATATATGGCAGAGGATTGATTCATATAAAAAATTACTTGTGTTTATTTGGTATTCAAATGTAACTACATTTCTCACATTTTTATTTGCTAAATCTTGTAACCCAGTATTGGAACAGGTATGGATGTATACGGTAACTGAAAACTAGCATTTGTACAGGCTGCATTAGATTCAACTCCCAATATGTGAGTGAAACTGAGGATCTGTCATTTAAGATTTGTCATTTTGAGACTAATAATGTCATATTTGTTTTACACATGTAAGTATTAAAAATGGGATTTTTCTTTTTGGCTATGACCTCAAAAGCACAGACAACAAAAGCAAAAGTAGACAAAGGGGAGTGCATCAAACTCAAAATGCTTCTGCACAACAAGAAAACAATCAGCAGAACGAAGAGACAACTTACAAAACAGGGGAAAATATTTGAAAATTATACATCTAATAAGAGGTTAAGGCCGGGCGCGGTGGCTCACGCTTGTAATCCCAGCACTTTGGGAGGCCGAGGTGGGTGGATCACGAGGTCAGGAGATCGAGACCACGGTGAAACCCCGTCTCTACTAAAAATACAAAAACATTAGCCGGGCGTGGTGGCGGGCGCCTGTAGTCCCAGCTACTCGGAGAGGCTGAGGCAGGAGAATGGTGTGAACCTGGGAGGCGGAGCTTGCAGTGAGCCGAGATTGCGCCACTGCACTCCAGCCTGGGCGACAGAGCGAGACTCCGTCTCAAAAAAAAAAAAAAAAAAAAAAAAGGTTAATATCCAAATATAAAAAACTCAAGCCGGTGTGGTGCTCACGCCTGCAATCTCAGCACTTGGGAGCGAGGCAGGTGGATCATGAAGTCAGGAGATCGAGACCATCCTGGCTAACACAATGAAACTCCATCTCTACCAAAAAAAAAACTTAGCTGGCGTGGTGGCGGGCGCCTGTAGTCCCAGCTACTTGGGAGGCTGAGGCAGGAGAATGGCATGAACCCAGGAGTCAGAGCTTGCAGTGAGCCAAGATTGTGCCACTGCACTCCAGCCTGGGCAACAGAGCAAGACTCCATCTCAAAAAAAAATAATAATAAAATAAATAAACTCAAACAACTCCACTCCCAGAAAACAAATAACCAGATTTTAATATGAGCTAGGGACCTGAATAGACATTTCTCAAAAGAAGACATACAAATGGCCAACAGGTATATGAAAAGAATGTTCAGCCTCACTAATCAGTCGGGAAACGCACATGAAAACCACAATGAAGTATCATCTCACACCTGTCAGAATGGCTATCAGAAAAAAAAAAAAAAAAGATAACTGTTGGTCAGAATATTGAGAAAATGGAACCCCTGTCCACTGTTGGGGGGAAGGTAAGTTAGTGTTGCCATTATAGAAGACAGATGAAGTTTCCTCAAAAAACTAAAAATAGCCCGGTGTGGTGGCTCACGCCTGTAATCTCAGCACTTTCGGAGGCCAAGGTGAGAGGATCGCTTGAGCCCAGGAGTCTGAGGCCAGCTTGGGCAATATAGTGAGAACTTGTCTTTACAAAATAAAAAAATTAGCTGGGTATGGTGGCACACACCTGTAGTCCTAGCTACCTGAGAGGCTGAGGCAGGATTGCTTGAGCCCAGGAGGTTGTGGCTGCAGTGAGCCATGGTCAAGCCATTGCACTCCAGCCTTGGTGGAAAAAAAAAAACGTAAAAATAGACTACCATTATGGCCCAGCAATCCCAGTCTGTGTATATGTAAAAAAAATGAAATCAGTATGTCGAAGAGATGTCTGCACACCCGTGTTCATTGTGGCAATCTTCACAACAGCCAAGACTTGGAATTCACCTAAGAATTCATCTATGAATAAAAGGATAAAGAAAATGTGGTATCGCCAGACTCGGTGGCTGATTTCTATAATCCCAGAACTTTGGGAGGCCAAGGAAGATAGCTTGAGTCCAGGAGTTTGAGACCAACCTGGGAAATATGGTGAGGGCTGGTCTCGACAAAATATTTTCAAAAATTAGCCAAGCGTGGTGCTGCATGCCTGCAGTCCCAGCTACTGGGGAGGCTGAGGTGGGACGATTGCTTGAGCCTGGGAGAAGGAGTTTGCAATGAGCCGAGATTGAGCCACTATACTCCAGCCTGGGTGACAGAGTGAGACACTGTTTCAAAAACAAACAAACAAGAAAACATGGTATGTATGTGTATATATAGACTTATATATACACATATACAATGCAACACTATTCGGCCTTAAAAAAATAAGAACATCCTATCATTTGTGATAATATGGAAAAACCTGGAAGCCATTATGCTAAGTGAAAGAAGCCAGGCACAGAAAGACAAATACTGCAGGATCTCACTTATGTGTAGAAACTAACATAGTGGAACTCATTGCAGAGGGTAGAATGGTGAGGGCTGGCTGGGTGGGGAGATGTTGGTAAAAGGGCACAAACTTTCATGAGGCAGTTGGGGCGCTCTACAGCGCACAGCACAGTGACCACAGATACTAGTAATGTATTGTGTACTGGAGCATCGCTAAGAGAGTGGATCTTCAATGTTTTCATCTGTGTGTGTGTGTGTGTGTGTGTATGGTGATATATATATGTGTGTGTGTATGTGTATGTATATATATATATGGTGATATATGAGTTAATTAGCTTCATTGAGCCCTTTCACAGTGCATACATCTGTCACAGCATCATACTGTACACCATAAATATATACAATTTTTATTTTTCAATGGTATCTTAATGAAGCTGGGGGTTGGGGAATGGGATTCTTTGTCTCCCAGTTTCAGCCCAGGCCTCAAGATAATGAGTGTCAGCTACAACCACACTCCACGCAAGGTGCAGGGCCTATGAGGGACTTTTAAAGGAAGTGGTAAAAAATCAAGTCCATGACTCTTGCCCCTCCATCAACCTTCTTAGCAAAAGCTACAAATTCAAATATACCCTTAGGCCAGCATAAACTGGGGCAAGAGAAACATGCGATAAAGTTTAGTACTTTCTCATGTGGGACTAGGCACGTTAATCTCTGAAATAAGGTCATTACTACTTCAAGAAGTGACCAGAGGACTTTGTACCATTCAGGAGTGATTGTGAAAGTTATGAGGACCAGCAGAAGATTTCATCCAAGGTGACAGGAGAGAAAGAGCTCACAGAGCAGACTGAGAGGTTTGTGTGAGTCATAGGGTGTCCAACTCATTCCGTGTGGTGGAGTCTGTTCCTTAAATAGCAGGCACTGGTCTAAGCCCTTTAGAAATCTGAGTGCACTTAATCCTCTTACCAGTGCAGTGAGATTTATACGATTATTTCCATTTTACTGATAAGGAAACCTACGCCAAGTATAATAAACTTTGAGGAGGTTACCTAAGATTACACGTCTAGTGTGAGATAATGACAAGATTTGAACTCATACACTCTGGCTCGAGGGCCACTTGTAATCACATGCTAAACAGCCTCTTGCATGAAGTGGAGCAAATGCAACTACATTTACATGAAAGGCTCTAGACTTTTAATTTTAATTTAATTTAATTTAATTTAATTTAATTTAATTTTAGACACAGTGTCACTCTGCTGCCCAGGCTGGAGTGCAGTGGCGCAATCTTGGCTCACTGTAACCTCCACCTCCCAGATTCAAGCGATTCTCCTGACTCAGCCTCCCAAGTAGCTGGGATTACAGGCGCCTGCCAACACGCCCAGCTAATTTTTGTATTTTCAGTAGAGAGGGGGTTTCATCATGTTGGCTAGGCTGGTCTGGAAATCCTGACCTCAGTTGATCCACCCACCTCGGCCTCCCAAAGTGCTGGGATTACAGGTGTGAGCCACCATGCCTGGCTAGACTCTTTAATACATCCATCATCATTATCATCATCACCACCATCTAAATTCATTCAAGGATTCTTTATCTCCACTGAACATGTCCTATACTTCGCACTGTTTTGTATCACGGGAATGGATGGTGTTTTGAAACAATAGGGCAAAATACCAATGATCACTTACTGAGTGCAAAATATATACTTGTATTAAATCTTTCACTTATCTCATTTAATCCTCTCAACAAAGCCATGAGTTACTTCTTTCACACATAAGGGAACTATTAATACAGTTAAGAGAGAATAAATTATCCACATCTAGTAAGGAAAAGATTTATGTGGCCAGGCGCCGAGGCTCACGCCTGTAATCCCAGCACTTTGGGAGGCCCAGGTGGGCGGATCATCTGAGGTCAGGAATTCCAGACCAGCCTGGCCAACATGGCAAAACCCCGTCTCTACGAAAAGTTCAAAAATTAGCTGGGCAT